>NC_137588.1:17954795-18554795 GCF_963210335.1 Falco punctatus | reverse complement strand
ACTTCTATCCAGATGTAAAAGAGTTCAGAGAAGATGACAAATAACACAGATCTCTCTTGGTTACACAGCAACCTGCTAGAAGTACCTCTGTTGTAAGCTCTCATTTCATTAGCATTTCCTGATTCTGATTAACAGATGTTGGAGGGTCTTGGCCCAGACATAGTTTGATTCTATTTAAAGAGTCAAGACCCTGGCTTGATGTCTCATCCAAAATTAACACTCACTGTTGCACGTTCATGGCCTGACTGAATGGAAGCTAAGCAGAGGGTGCAGGTACAAATTAGTATCCTTTTTGACTTCTCAAGGGAAAAGAGGAAAGGGAAGCAAGGGATCTCATCTGAGGAGCCATGACCACCTCTGTCTTAAAAAAACTGATGAGATCAAAGCACAAAATCTTAGAAGTAATTTCATTTAATAGTAACTGCTTTTCTCTATTTCCAGACGTCTTGGGTAATGCTAAACACCATGGCTGAAATTATGAAACTTTAACTGTCAACAAAAGAGATTGCTGTAGACCCCACTAATTTCTCCCAGTTCCATCCCCAACCTCTCTTTGTTCTGTAATCTCATTCAGTTCACAAACTGAATAAAAATGATCCAGTTTTTCTTGCCAAAGTAGTTTCCTGCTAGTTCAGTGTTTTCAATGGGCTCACAGGGTGGTCAGAAACCAGCATAGGCAGGATCAGAAGGGGACTATGGCTTCCCCAATGTCTGTCTGTAGCAACGATGACCTAGAAAACCTCAGGCATAACTTTGGGTGCACTGACTGGTCACAGAGGATCCTTGTGTAAAATACAGAAGGAGAAAATCAACTCAAGAGATTTTTCAAAACTTGATTTCAACATAAACACACGGGACACTGATGGTGGTATCAAAGAATACACACAGAGGAGAGACGAGCATAAGTTCTTATCCAATACCTGTCTAGTCCTAGCTTCCAAGATAGCATTTTTTAACTCTTTATACTGCGACTGTTTGTAGGGATTTGGGGATCAAGTACTGCTTCTGGTTTTTTCTGCCAGAAATGGGAAGTGGCTTGAGCTTAGGATTTCACAGATTCTAACAGAATTGATTAGATTTTACTTTGGTTCTGAAACACCAAAGGAACAACAGAATGAAGACCAGTGGGTTAGTTGGTTACTTGACACGTGTAAGGCATAAAATAACAAATCAACTGAATTAACAAGCTTTCTTATTGTCTGTGTGAATTTAGATTATAACCAGTTAGGATTGTAACAGAAGAATACCAACAATCATCTTTAGAAACTTTGCCTTTTACATGATCTATCTGAAAGTTAACAGAGAAAATTAAGTATCTGCAGAAACTTTATCATGACTGTAAGATAACATTCCTTTTTTAATTCCCTCAAGCTCTGATATAAAGCCTTAAGCAAAGTTAAATCAATTAACTTTCCATCCAACTTTGGAGAAACCTCTAACTACTTAAGCAAGTGCTGGCCATTTCCATTCCTGGTATACACAGACTTTCCTCTTCCTTCATACAAATGCAAGATTCTAGCCAGAGCCTGCATTTTTGCTCAGAAATTTGGTGTGCAAAATGATGCTAGATCTATCTTTACACGCTTTTCCATACTTTGCTCTGAAAGTGGGCTTTCTTTACTTACAGTGTATGACCACTTCTGATGCTGTGAAGCAGAAGTATCATAGGAGATTTCCCTGCAAAGGGAGGAGCTGGGCTAAGATCACTATCTTTTGCTTTTGTTTATCTTCCTTTCCCCTTCATGAATAATGTGTTTGCACTTGCCTCTGAGAAACTGTCCCTGAAAGCAGCGTTCCGGTCCTTAAGGGATGTTATAGTAGTGAGAAAGTGTGCTTAGCAAGAAGGATTGAACAATACAAGCATGGTTTAACATTTGACAACCTGAGTTAGCAAAACTGGCATACAGCATCCTTAAGAATAATGCCCTGCAAGCAATATTTCTCTGTACTATAGAGCCTTAAAGATAGTCACAGCACTGGACAACTCCAGCCAGTAAATATGCCAACACAAGCTCCAGAAGGACCACTTTCTGAAAGAACTCATGTAATGTATACCTCTGGCATGCTTGTAAGCAGAAAACAAAATGAAAAACTCAAAAATGCCCTATCTTTGATCTGAAGAAAATATATTTTAAGATTAGACAAGTGAACATAGAGTTAAGAGTTACTAAACCAGATTGGATCAATTATGCTTCAAGCTCAGAATTCTGCCTTCGCCAGTGGCCTATGTTAGGTGCATCAAAGAAAACAGCTGGCTAATTACGCAATGTCCTACATGGCAGAAAAGGGATGAGAGGAATGTTTCTTATCCCTGTGATCAGCTAACACCCTGGAGTATGAATTTGATGGCCCCTCCTAGTACATAAAATTACAAATTATAGTATTGGCCATAAAATTAAGAAGTCCCTTTAAAAATCCCATTACAGTATTTAACTCTTTGACCTCTGTAAGTTAACTACTATTCATGCTGTGAAAAGAACTATTTCATGTTTATTTTTTAAATAATACAGTAAGTTTCTTAAAGTCATCAAGGCTAATGATGCAAATACATTCTATGTGACACCTAGAAATGATACTCTTGAGTTCCTGATGTCTTGGAGCCTTGAAAAATATTTGGCGCTTTTATAAAAACTTCAAACAAGAGAAGAGCTATCCTGACAAGTTCATGTTTCTCAGCTTACTGATGTAGTTACCAGCATGGAGGGAGTTATAGAAAACTTCAGGGTTGAACATCCTGTAGTGCTGATGAGTACAACAGTAAGCTGAGAAACACATACTTCTCAGGACAGGTCTTTGCTAGCCACCTGCAATGACAGTTATCTTCTGATAGCTGTTATCTATTGGTTGGACTCAATGATCTTGACGATCTTTTCCAACCTAAACAATTCTCTGATTCTAAGTTACATAAACAAGCTACAGACATAAATAAGCACTACAGCAAAGCTGAAGTTGATTTGTAGGGGCAAATCCTGAGTTGATAGGTTTCTATCTAATTCATGTTAATTTACCTTGTGTTTACTCCCATATAAGTCAAATTTCTTCTTGCCCTTCCTTTATTTTTAGTGCATGTATTTTAGGCATTGATACCAGGCAGATGAGAGAGCTCTCTAGGGCTCCCTCTCTCAGCTCTGCTGAGCTGCTGTGCCAGCATGCCATCCTACCCTGCAGTACCTGGGTAAGCTTATTACCAAGTCTATCTAGTTCAAACAACAACAATTATGCAAGCATCAGCAATGATTGTGGAATCCAAACAAATGCCCACTGAATACTGCACTGAGACAGTCAAACTACCACTGATGCCAGGGTTTTTTTTTGCTAAAGCTTTAACCCTTTGAATCACAAAGCTTGCCTAAAAATAATAAGCTTCTTTTACCAAAAGAGAAAACATGAGGAGAGAAGGAATAACACATCTCTAATTAGAAAAATTCAAATCAGCTCTTAATTTAATTCACCATACCAGCAGCCATGATTAGATCTGCATCATGATATATCTCCAATACTATCAATTTTCATAAATGCAAACTTTCCTGAATATGGTTCTGATGTATCCTGACATTTTAAAATATGTCCTATTGTCCTTTTCTGTGCAGCAGACCAAGCACAGAGTGTTCAGTCCTATATCACTGTCACAGTGGTATTAGACCAGATGGCTGCTTCCTTGCAGAATCAAGAATTAGAGATAATTTATGCTGTTCACTGTTATTAGAATGTAAAAATATAAAGAGTTTGCAGCACGCATACATGAAAAGCTGCTCAGATCCATCAGTGACACCCTGGTGAAAAGGTATTCACACTGTCACTGCACTCTTAAAGGTAAAGTCTTATTTGGTGAAGCTATGGGCTTCTGCAAAGCCTATTGACTAGTCCACACAGGATACAGTCGATTATCTGACCTAGGTTACAGTGCTGCTTTGGTGGGGAAAGAATATTCTGAAAGAAGTCCAAGAGCTGCCTTCTTTCTTCTTTATTGTAAAATAATTCTACCACATGATCATTCCCATTAATATGCGACAGTTATTTTTGTGTCATGAAGAATGAAGTTAAAAATGGAAGCTTTCTTCATTCTGCCTGTTAATCAGTACAGGAGAATACTTCTCAGTTCTAAGACCTCATACCAAAGGGCATGAGAGTTACAGAAATTTGCTCCTGGGGCAGTGAGGGCAGTGAGTTTTGCTTATCAGGGCATCACTGCAATCTGTAAACGTACTTGCTCTACCTGTATGTATACATGCACTGCGGTGTGCGTCAAAATACTGAAAGAAAGGATGTCAGCCTATCCGTTTATGAGTCTGAGCATGTTATAGGTAAGAAACCTGTTGTCTGTGTTTCAAGCAGCTGACCCATTTGATAAAATAAATACTATTAATGCAGCTGATTCATTTGGAGGGACTTCTCAACCTATTCAGGAATTAAAATATCTCAAGTTCCTAAAACAAGGGAGAGAAATGAAGGGGAAGATAACTTCGTCAGCTTGTCCATGTTGCTGCAATAAATTGTACAAAAACAGAAGTAAAAAGGATGTTAGAACCACCAAATGTCAAACATTATAAGCAGGTAGCAGCAGTTTGTTGCTTTATCTTTTCAGTTCAGCAAGTTTAACACAGTACTGCCTATGCATGATGTCAGCGCTATAGTCAGATTAAGGTCAAACACTCTCATCAGTATTTAGGAATATTACAAAAGGAGAAATTTTACTGGCATTCACTGAAATGACACACTTTATGTGATCTTGGGAAAAGTGTATCAGAAAGAATGATTTGGTTCACTTTCAGTTAATCTTTAAATTATACCAAGAAACATTACTAGGGACAGATTTGCTTTCAGCTCTCTGTGAGCATATAATTTGTATTTATGGCATACAATGAAAGTATTGTGACTTTGAATGACTGACTAGCACCTTATGAAAGTCATTACTTTTGTATCAAGAACAATATTTGTAACATAATGTGTTTTTAAACTGATCAGGACAGCAGGAAGCAGCTAAGTGGATCACTTATCTTTATTTTGCAATTTAACCTATGTTGTGACAGGGAACAAAAAAATTAGATAATTTATAATTTTCTGTCAGTGTTACATACTTTGGAGTAAGCTTGTAACTACTTGGTACAACTGAAAAGTAAGGAGATTTCGCTGCCAAATAAAACAGAAGAAGAAAGATTACTTTAGAGCATAATGAATTACTAGCTGAGTGTTAGAACCAGATCACAAAGATTTCTTCATTCTTGTTTCCTGACCAGTGTTGTCAATGACTGGATTTTTCTTCTGTAAAAATCCTAGTACTAGTTTTATTAAAATAAAATCTATCAGAACAGAAGATAGTTGTTATGCAGGAGCAGTAACTCGGATAATATGAGATGGCATTTCTTTCCAGCTCTTGCTGCTCCGCTGGTTCTAATAGCAACCTGGAGCTCAATTTCCTCCTCAAGAACATTGCATTTCATGTGGAATGTCAATTATTAAAATGCAGTGTCCCGTGTCTTACTTTTCACTAGATGAATTCATTTGCAAATTTGCTAATTTATGTAAATGATCCTTAACCTGTAACTGCCTGGTATGTATTTCTGACTGCCTCTTTTCAATTCAGAAATATATACAAAGAAAATGGTGCCAACAGCATGTATGTTAATTACCGTGTGTCACTGTTCCGAAACCCAGTGATTTAATACCAGTGCAACCCAGAAGGAGTATCTGATGCTTCTTTCCACCGTTGCATTTTTAATAACGTTAGACCACTCAAAATAGGTAAATGATCTTTAAAAGATCACCTAAAATACCTCTAGTCATTATCATTGGCAGTAAATATAGTTTTAGTACAATATTTTTGTGAACAGACATGAGCTGAAACTCCCTGGCTTTTTAATTTGATTTTCAGCTTTCAGTTTCTTCAGGAGGTCATTGTTACAATGGGCCAAATCAGAGCTCCTAAGATTTGATCATTCCTAAAATTCATTCTTTTTGCAGCTAAGACTCTCCTCTGCATTTCAGAAATTAAGGCAGACAGGGTATTTCCTTCAGGTAGTCAGTGGTCCAGCTGCAAGTCATTCTTCTCCTGATGAGCTACACACAGATGCCATTCTGGATTTGACACTCTGTTTCTGGTTCCATCGTAAGCACAACCACTGTGCACCCATAAATGTTTGTTTCACTCTCCAAATGATCTCAGGAAGTTGAACCTCCTCCTGTCTGTTTGCAGTTCTTATGAATGAAGGAACATTCAGAAAAAGCCTGCTAGAGATAATATTTTTTGCCTGACATTTTCCTGCTGCCCACTCAAACCTCTTCAACGGTCTCAGGGGCCACTGGTGGTTTAGAACTTGTTGGTGAAGCTGGTCCAGGTTGGGGTTTTTAACAAAACCTAAAGTAAGGCAGTTTTTCTCCGTGTTGTTACTGTTCAGTAACTTCCCACAGTAGAAATAAAATGATCCAGATACGCTGTGCTGTAATTGCAGGCACAACTCCACTGATTTCAGTGACCTGTGAATGGCAGACAGGACTGTGGCCCAAGGTCTCCTCCTGACAAACCAGCTACAGCTTGCTTTCTCTTGATTATTATCTGATTTGCCTGTCCTTGGTTTAGATGCCCCCCACAAGGGGTAGGTGAACAAAGCATTTCAGAGTCACCTACAGAGATCATTCCCGGTCAGCATGGAGGTTCCATGACCTGGACTCGGCTCTGAGCCTGGGCTGCAGGGCGCGTGTCCTTTGCAGGGCTCCTGCTTGTCCGGCCACCCCTGGGGCCTTTGCAGGAGGCTGTTGCTCTCTTCAACTTAGGCCAGGTTTTGTTTCCCCAGGGTGCAAGGGAGGGAGAGGGCGAAGAGGTGCCGCCAGCTGACAGGCCAACATGCTGTCAGGCCAACCCCAGCATGCTCTTCCAGTGCTGGAGCGCTCCTGGGTCTCAGTGTTTAGATTGGCTTTAGATAAAGCGCAGAGCCAAGAAATGTTTGGCTGCTTTATTCCTGTTTCAGCATTCAGATTGCTAAGAGAAAAATCTCAAATGGCTACTTGCTGTATGTTCTGCAGACAATTTAGCACAAAATCGGCATCTCCAGTATCACCCACTCACACTACCCTGAGGTCTCAGGTATTTGATTTCATTTCTGCTAGGATAGCAGCACGGAAGACTAATTAATACAGTTGTAATTTTGGAATTAAAAAGTCTTTCACTGTATTTTATTGCGCTGGTTACTGCAAAAATTAAAGTATTTGAGATTCAAAGTAGACTTTAAGCTACTGATCCTGATACTGATAGTTTTCTCCACAAAGGACATACTTTACAGGACAATGTCTCTTTAAATCTACCCTGAAGTTATTCCTCCTGGCCCAGAAGATGCCAAAATGACTTGATGATTTATTTATGTGGAGCTTGGCAGACCATAGTCCAGATTGTGGCTGAGGCTGAATTTTATGAGCATCCCCCCTAGTGAGTATATTTAAAAATTAAAAAAAAAAAAAGGAAAAAAAAAGGTCTTTACATAGCTTGGCATGAGATTCAAGAAAATATTATCAGGAAGAATGACTAGGAAAAGGGTTTTAGGACAGAATACACATATTAATTTATTAATAATATTTTGTGTTTAGAGAATTAGAATTTTCTCTTGATCTTTAACAAAATAGAAAAGTGAAGCAGGCATTGCTTATCTCAGCAGAAGCTAACGTTTGGTCTGGAATTTTTTTAGCCATATGCAACTTGACATTTTGTACTGGGAATAGCATTTTTGTCCACAGAAAGATGGATTTCTCATTGTCATTCCAGACCATACAAGCGGCATGTTGGTGCAATGATGTAAGAAAGCAATTTTCTGCCCTATTTTATTGATTTATAGTATTTTAGTAAAGTGATAAAAACTTAATGCTAGGGATAAAAAGGAGACTCATCTGATGTAGAGGCAGTAGAAAAGAATAGAGAATGAGGAGGATCCAGAATTAATACCTATTTGCCATGTTTTCTCAGGCCTCTCCTGTACTAGACCATTAACTAAGTTATAAAACCATGTCTAAACTCTTTGACTAAGATATTTTCTAGGCATTAATCCCTTCTTTTGAGGCATGGCATGGCAGGAATCTGACTTTTTGAAGTACATATACACACAAGCACAGGCAAATGGTAAGGGCCACAGTAACAAAAGCAGGTTAGTTCTGACCCCTCTGTGTTGGCAGGCTCCGTGCTGGGGAGGCAGGTTCGGGGGCACTTTTGCATAGTGGAATCAGCAACAAGCAAGACTGTGACTCTACAGCACCTCATCTGCTTTACAGCAGTTCCTTGGGTGGCCTGTCCAAGGGGTGTTAGGCTACCCTGTGCTAAGTTCACATTCCTGCTTGGCTGCAGGGGAGCTCCGGAAGCAGACAAGCCCTGAGGCAGAAATTTCCTACCATCCTTTGGGAAATCTCTTGTTGGGATACTCCTCATTCTTTTGGCTCAGCATAGGGGCTCTTGCACATGCAAGGAGCATAGCTGTGTTCCCGTCTCCTTCCCTAACACCAGGAAACAAGCTCCCTCAAGTCCAGATCCTACTGTAAGAACTGAGCTTGTGCCAATATATAGGCAGGCCAAATTGTGTTGGAAATCAATTCAGCTGAAACTATACTACACACTGGTTTTGCATGTTGTATACAAGTGAATATAAGTGGAATGTCAGTAAATGAAACCTGGAACATGGCAGGAAGCAACATTTTCATTTACAATGGCATCCCCCACTTTTCTCGAGACAATATAGGGAATATTCCTGAAGCTCCTTTCAAAGGCAGCTTCAAAGGAAACTGAAAGGCATTTGGGACATTGATTATGCTGTTGATAAATCAAGGCCAACAGGAAAAATATTCACAGGGGCTACACCCATGCTTTTTTGGTTTTGTCGTTTTGTTTGGGTTTTGTAGTTGTATTGGAGAGCCCCTCACACTGCAAATGTAATGGGAGAATGCTATTTTACAGCCCAGCACCAAACTTACCTTATGAAGTGAGGTCTATTCTAGTTCCCCTGGTGAACTATTTATTTGCCCTATGAAAATGCCTGGCTATGAACTAAGCTGTATACGGTATAGGTATCTTCGGGACTGTGAGTCCCATGTGAAACAAAGGGAATGCCAGTATGACAGCCTAGTGCAGCCCCACTGCACAGTATTCAAGCTCCTAGAAGGAAAATGCTTGGAGTGGAGAGAGAACTATTGCTGAAATAATTTCAAGAGGATTGAAAATTACATTAAAACTTGCGGTCAAAAAGGCACTGCATGGAACACACACAGCTGGTAATGCTGCCAGGAAAGCAGATTTAAAAGCCAGAAGGAGGCAGTAAATGGCATCTTTGACTTCACATAGTAAACTGCCCAGGCCTTTACCTTTGGAGAACTGCACTGTGTAAATTCAGCCACTGACACCAGGTAAGGAACAATGGAAACAAAACCAGCATTAATTTAACTTCAGCCTCACCATTTTATTTCACTCTGTTATATATTGAAACTAGTCCTTGTACTTGACTCAATTTTCTGTTTTTAATGACCTGTCAAAAGCTCAGTCAGGTCTTATTGTATTTATATTTTTAATTAATTTAGTAAGTAGCCAGACTGCTTATATTTGATTTTTTTAATTAACTGTGAAAACTTCTGCACCAGGATGATATTGTTCACATTGATATGTGCGCTTCTGTGATGTTGGGTTTGCTGCGTGATATATTGGAGACAGAAGTGTCACAGGAAAGGCATGCCTAAACAGCGTTTCACAGATTGCTGAAGCACTGATAGGAGCTGGTTATGTATCATGTTATTAATTCTTTAAATTCTAATATGCAAGTCAGGCCAGTATTAAAGAAAATCATGTTAGATCAGGTCATGTCCCCAGCATTTTTTATCTCTATGTTACACTGTGGATGTGTAGACTTTATTGCTTATGAAAAAAAGTCACACCTTGTCATCTCTGGTGACTTGCATTCTCTGGCCACAGAACCGATACTACATTGAACTGGTTGTCTTTTGATTGCTATGAGATGCCTCAGCCACGGCCTTCTTGAAATCCTGCTCTAGATCTCTCACTGTTTCACCAAATTTGTGTCTTGCTCAAAATTCGTAACTCATGGAGTGGGAGTGAATTGAGGGCTCCTAATGAATTTCACAAGTCCCTAAATGACAACTGGGTGGGAATGAATTCTATTCAATGTAATATTAAGCTCAATTTCAGTGAGGGCTCTAAAAATGGAGGTACAGCTGTTCATACAGGCAAATTTAACCTCTGTCCCTGTAATAAGTTTTCTGCTGATAACATTAAAAATAGGAGTTGCTTATAGAAAGCAATGCATTGCTCTGTCAGGTTTGGATCCTGCTGATATACCATGTTTTGATAGCCTGCTCAGATACCATCAATGTTCTAACCCACTTGCAATTGTTACAAGAAGGGAAAAAAGAGAAATTACCAAGCAACTTTGATTTGCGCAGGTACCGGAGCTAATTACACAGTTACCAAACAATAGCACAGGAGGATTAACACAACTTACTCTGTAATTACTATTGCTTCCAGTGAAGTTACTATGTGGTTAACCATGTAATAACATGCATTATTTCACAGTAACTATGCAAGCACTGAAGTCAACAGAGTATTCTGCACAAACAGAGAAAATCATTGGTAAGCTAAAGAGGGTCTAAGTGTTTCAAGGACTGACATGAGTTTTATTAGATGGATGATTTTCAGGTTTTTATTAATAGCCTCAGAGGTTTGGAGCAGAGCCATACCACTGCTGGAGGAGCTATGGAAGAAGCTCTCAAGTCTGTCCAAGGAGCTCCCAAGTGCAGAGGCATCAGCCCTCATGGGTACATTTCTATCCCTTTTAAGTAGACCCACTGTACAAGGCAATGCCGAAAGCAGATTGTTCTTGTGTTCCCTCAGTGCAAGCATTAGATTTTGTTTGGCCTGTAAACAGCCAGACACTGGAGGGAGAATTTAAGCCCTTGTCTTGTGCAGCTAGCAGGACCAGCTTCAGATCTACTTTAAATAAGCCATCTTGCCTACAAAATACAGACCTTGTACTCAGCTTAAAAACTCACTGACTTGTGCTCCTGACACCAAGGACATGAACACAAAGTGCCATAGAAAATGAGAGAGATTACTCAGCCAACCAAGCATAGACCATGGAAGACTTGTAGTCCAGCTCACTGAGGCTGTGTTTTTCAACAGACTTGGACAAAGAAACCATTAAGAAATAAAAAATAAGGAGATATTGCTCTATAGTTAATGTAATGGAGAACAATGTTTTGATTAATGCCTTCCCATTAGTGTATGGACAAGCTAGATTGTGTTACAGGATTATGGACTGAGTTGGTAACGCAAAAGAAAAAAGATGCTCAAAACTGGAGTAACAACAATAATGGTTCATGGGTGACACCAGTAGAGACAGCTGAGAGACAACACTATGAACTGGAGCTCTCTAAATAATTATTAATGCCTAATTGTTCATATATATTTGATTTATAAATTAATCTCTCTCCACACTTCTATCTGTGTTGAATTTCCACATTGAAGTAATGGCACGTCTATTGTTAAAACATTCACAGATAATGCACTTTTGAGCTTCAGGTACTGAGCATTCATGACTGCTCACAGTCTGTGGGGCAGGAAGTTACTGAAGCAATGTGACAAAATTTCAGTTAGCAATTACATTTGTGAAAATCTCAAGACAACTGGCAACAACCTGCAAGCTGCAAAATACACCAGTTTAACAAAAGAAATGTACAGGCAAGACTGGGGGAGTTTGACTGCCACAGGAATGGACCCAACATAAATGACCCAGGAGGTCCCCGAGTATCGTTACATGCCGATCATCCTGAATTATGAGCTCTGCTCTGAATGCAACAGCACACAATGCTGTATTTTAAAATGCTTCTCTTAATCTTCTGCAAGGGAAGCGTCTGCCAGAGCATCTAAAACAAATGGTTCTAAATCTTGCTTGATTAGACTTAAATGCACCCACAACCTACCTCCCCCTATGTTCGTCTATTGCTGTTTAAATCTGTATACATTATTCTCATTGCTGGAAATACACAGTAACGGCTCACGATGCTCTCTTTCTACTCTACTGCTGCACGGCAGTTGCTTTCTTTAGGCCTCAGCTCTTACCTACATCTGTGCTTACTGAAGTGAGACTTTAATTTGCTACACCATGCCAAGGTATTAATAGACAATTATTTATTGCAAATCTGAACCATTTATACTGTTTACTGGCTGACACAATGTAAAATTTTGATCCAAATGTTAATGTGTCCATGACATTGCATAATTCTGTTCCACGCCAAGGTTTTTTCTTTCCTAAATGAATCGAACTTGCAATATGAGGAAATAGAGTTTTTAATGGATGAATGATTTACAGTCTCAAACTTATAAGACTGCTTACTTGTACAAATAAGGGAAAATTGACTAATTAAAATAGCACAGCAAATTAGAAAAATTTAGGATTTTACTGGAGGCAAAATTAGAGGAAGAAAAATGGAAATAAGTTGCAAAGTACTTAAAGGGTAAATGAATAAATCTTATGTTAGTCATTTTGAGGCAATTATATTTTTTTAGCAGGCGTCTTTGAGACCAGACAGTCTTATAAACATTCAGTTGAGTAGAGCACAGATAAAAATTACCTATTCATAAAGAACCATATGGATAGAAAAGCACTTCAAAGTCTCCAAATATCTGGTGAAATTACCTTTACAAATATTTTTTGCAGTAAGGAAAAAAAATAAAAAGAGCTTTATAGATAGGCAATTTTCATTATACAGAACACACAATTTCAAGTGTTTATCTTCTCAAGTTTAGATATCATGCTTTTAATGCAATCTAGACATAGAACCTTCTTTAACTGATACCTGTAGGAATCTTCAAAATACAGATGTTTGAATTAAAGTAATATTTTTTTAAAGCTCATTCCTCTTGGCTTTTTTTACTGAACCGTGCTATTAAGTTAATCTTTCTCCAGCTTTGCAAGCGGAGAGATTGTTACGATAAAGAGTTATAAGGCAGTTCTAATTACATCTCACATAACTATATTCAAGTATTAATTCCCAGAACATGTGGTCAACTCTTCTTACAAAAGACATTTGAAGCCTTTGTAATAATTCATCTTATATGGGCAAGATTACACTGGAAACAGCTCTACCAGATAGACTAAACCTAATTCAGTACCAGAATACCTGTAAAGGTGCCCTTATTAAAGATTTCATCTGAAAAACAGCAGAACAGTCCCATTACCCCCCCACCCCCCCCTTTTCTTTTTGTTTCTTTCAGATTTGGCAAGCACAGAAAAGGCCATAGATATCATTGTGGGATGATACTGTTGGGATCAGAAACATGAATAATGACATTACATGAGTACTGGTTTCATTAACATGGTGCAGATCTGTGGCTGACAAACTGTGAACCCATTGAAGCCATGGTAACAGGTAAGCAGTAGGGAGATGCACTTTTGTACCTTACAGCAGAATAAAACTAGACACTGTGACTTTGTGCATTGCAGAAAGGAAGACGGACTCTGCACAGGTCTGAGATTCATGAAATAAGTGGAAATGGGAGCACACATGTAAGTCACAAGCCAGTGTTGATACACATTTTTCAGGAACATCAATCGGTTTTTTACTTTGCACCTAAAGTGCAACAATCAGGCTGAAGTGGGAAAGCTCCTAAATTACTTCCTTTTTCATTACTAGTTTAATAGGAAATAATATATAATTGTGATTCCATGTCTGAACGGCCTCATCACCCTAACGATTGCATGCGGTGCTGTCAATAGGTTAGCATCCTAGGCAAGGCATTGCTGTAGCAGCTAGGCTGCTCAAACACCAGTTGCTTCTGTGGAGTTCTTCAGAAAACAAATATAAGTATAGTTATTTTGAGGCCTATTATAGTAATTTGTAAAATATTGCTATGATACACAGGAACTAGCATGCCATGCACTCCAGTGACAAAGATAATGCTCTTGTGAAGCTGAAAGAAATAAAGAACAAGCAGGATTTTCATTACCACCCCTCCCTCCAAGTACAACAGAGCTGTCTCAAACAGTCCCTGTTCCTGCTATCAATTAGACTTTTTCTTTCTGTTTAACATGCATTCACATAGAGATGTCTTTCTGAGCTACCAGGATACATGCTGTTGTATATTCATGACAGGATGCAATTTTTATTATTATTGTTCTGTAATACAGAATACATCTAAGTATGTTTTGTTTATTATTCATAATATACAATGAAAGAAGACACCAGAATGGCTCTTCTGGAGACTTCACATGCTAGGCTGCAAATGTGTATTAACAATAGTACACATTTCTGTGTTATGGTTTCATAAAATTCATTTGCATAATATGAAATCATAATCCCAAATGTGCAGTAAAAAGCCTATGAAAAATAGTTATTTCTCATATACTACACAATGGTTGATTTTAATCTTCACTGTCTCAGATGTGGGACTAGTTATCAGGGCATTTTTTATAATGGGAAAAAGCCTAGACCGTCCTACAGACTTAAGTCTTGCAAAACGAACCAACAGAACTGAACCTTCTGTAAAATGGAAAAAATGGTTTGCTAGTAATTTGCATGCACACTTCATTTAATACTCTTCCAGGCTGAGATGTTATTTCCAGTATCATACCAGAGACTGAAATAAACAGGAAATGCAGGCAGGTCTGGCTGCACAACACTCCGGGGGCCTATACATGCAAAAATGTGCAATGGGAGTGGAGCAGAAATTAGCTCAGAGTAGAAGTCACTAGCGCTAGGAAGCCATCCTTTGGCTCAGAGGGAACCTTTGCAAGAATGTGACGCTTTCAAATGCCACTGTCCAATGAATCCCAAGATAGTTTTCTCCCAGTCTGATTGCAGAGACTGGTAAGTCTGTTTCAGTGTTGCTTCCATTTAACTGCAGCCACTTGCAGGAAAAGATTGACTAGCTAGACATAACTATCAGATACCGTAACTAAGGCTGTATGTATGCCACAGCTACAATTTCTGTAATGGGGAAACAATGATTTCTACTTTTCTTCTTCATAAAGAAGCATGGTATTTTTCACCTTGTCTGGCTACTGCGCCATTTATTTAGACAATCTGCCTTTTGAGCTGCTTTTGCTACATATACATTATCAAATGATTAATGGTTAATTAGCATTTTGCTAATGGAAAATAAATTTAATAGGAATGAATGTGTGCCATTATGTTTCCCCTTTTAGCTCAAATTGTCACATTTGCATTTTTATCAATAAAAATCTATGAGTTTTCTTTTTGCTATGCCAAATGAACAGTCTTAATTATATTTAAGGCTCCAGTTCTTCAACAGATATCGTCTGGTACCCTGCTGCACCCACACCTGTCTATCACACCTTGCCAGCTCTGACATTCTCTCCCCTTCCTTAGAGCATCACTTCCTGGTATATGGAAAAAATCTCAGTACTCAGTTATCTGCCAGAATTTCTGAGCTCTGACTCCTCTATGGCCTAGGGTGGCTCGTTCAGACACTTAGCTCTTTGCAGTTGAATGTATTTGGAATTACTGGGGTGTTTGATGGGGTGAAGGGGAGAAATGAAACTTCATACTAAGATTACCATTAACACTTTTACAGAATGAGGTGGCCTAAAAGCTAAAGGAGGTGGAAGTCTCCAGGAAAATAAATATGAACCTATTTTTTACTAGAGACTTCTGATTTACAAACCATCGGAAAAATATACTTCGTACGGCTGCTAAGAATCACAGCTTGTCTAGTCACAATCCAGTACTCCCGATTTCAGCTGAGGCTGAAAACAGTAAAATAAACTCTTCCTATAACAAAGGATGATAGAGAGAGTTATTCTTTTCATTCACCTGCCCTTTATATCAATGCAGACAGCTAATCCAGGTGAATCTACCTACATTTGTCATTGCCAGTAAATGCAAAACATAAAGAACTCACATAAGGAACATAATTCCAAGTTTTTTAAGTTTCATTGTGTTATAATTTGTTTATCTGGTGGCATTTTCAGACATGGGTATTAATGCCATGCTGTGGCTATTAGTAGCCAATGAATGAGAAAGTCAGGAGAAAGGAGAGAATGCATTTTAAGAGTGATTTTATTTTAATCTGTGCTGCTCACCAGCGTTGTGCCAAGATATTTTCTGAGGAGGTCCACTGTCATCTTCTTGTCATATGTGGCAGATTACAGAAAGAGAGTAATTTCCACCACTGGAAATGGCAGATGAGTAACGAATACTTCTAAAATCAACACCTAAAACCATCTGAAAGCCCACCCCAAGTTTCTTCCATCAGTTGCCTTGTTTGGGAATGGATCAAGACAGACACTGCCAAGCTCCTGGAAGCATTCAGTCACATCAACGTTTCATCCAGATGTTCACAGCTGGGAAAAGTGACACATGACATGAGTGGTACAAGTGAAATAGCATCAGCCAGAGTTTGCAGAAAGCCTGGAACCATACTCGAAAGAAGTGGGACATTTCTGTCTTTCAACAGAAGGGAACCTCTGCTATTGCCCAGGGTGAGAAAGGACAAATGCCACCCCTTGCTGTGATTACTGGTGGAATCTACAAAGCCTGAGCTCCATTTGGAAGCATTGCCTAACATTGTGCCCAAGTGACATTTACACATACTGCTTAAAAGTATGATATTCCATCCAACTACTGCTCCAAAGAGGAGACAGAGCTATTCACGTGGAGGGAGAAGGGAAGGTGTTATGCTGCATCCAGATAACCTTAATCTGGTCCTGACATTGCCTAGGGAGAAAGCACAAGGGGAAAGGGATGCAATAAAAATGTGTTTAGTTTAGTTTTAAAAAAGCCTGGGGGAGAAAAGCAGTTAAATTTTTTTCATTCATGCTGCCATTGACATCAGGAATGGGATCTATTTCACACATGTAAGAAACACTGCAACGTGTATTTTGTGTAGGGCATCTGACCAGGTGCCAAATGTGTTTCATATGATGTTTCCATCATGATTTAGCAAAGGTGGATTTTTCCTCTCCAACAGTGGCAGAGCTGTAGCAGTGAGGGTAATTCTGGTCTGCCTTACTGGTATGCAGCCGTTCTGAAGTCAGGAGAGTTTACAGGAAAGTAGAATTTAGCTCCACAGCAGACAACAGTGCTGAACTTTCAAACCTGATGTGCTTCAAACCTATTGCCATCAAAATTCAGAGTTTGAAAACCCAGGCTCCCTTTTTGCACATGAAAACTGTGGAGCAATTAATGGCACTTAGGCTTCCAACTCCCTCGTTTGTAGGCACAAGCAGGTAGTTAGACATCTAAGTAGCAATAACCAAGAGCACAAAATTGCTGGCACAAAAGGGAGTTTAAAAAAAATCAGGCTATTAAAATATGTGACAAAGACTCAAAAGGAGGGAGAGGATTAAAAATGGCAGACAATGAAGAACCTAGAAATGGATGAAATTTTCTACAATCTCAATTTCAAGTTCAATTTTTAAAATGGCAATAATTTACAAGAATAAACAAAAGGATAACAGCAGGCATATGATGTATAGAAGTAAATTTGGGCTTAAAATAGCAAATGAACTTTGTAACGAAGTACAGTTGAGAGGTATATTGCTACCTTTAAATATTAAGCTATTCCTATAAGGTGCCTTCTTAAGGTGTGATATAATACTTTTTGCTCATTTTAATAGAAATAATAAAAATGAGATACTAAAAAGACATCATTACTCGGAGGAATAAGAAGTTAGATCTCCTACTCTCAACAGAAGAGAACACCATCCCAGCACTGCTGCTGTACCTGAATATCAGCAACTCACCATTTATTTATTTATTTTTAACCACGTGGGGTGAAAAGCAGCAACCTACTTTTCAGGTGAGAGTGATATACATGTGAACTCTGCATGTGTATAGTTAAAAAGTATTTTATTTCTGGCAAAAATAAATAGCTGGCAGTAACTGAACTCTCTCTTCATTGAAAGAATGCTATAGGGCTGGATATAGCCACTGCAATAGTGCAATAAAATGAGATGAGCTTAACACTACCAGATGGTACCCTGTACAGTGCCTGAAATAAAATGGAGAATTAGGGTGCCCTAAGGTGTGCACAGGGAAGGCATTTACATGA
Organism: Falco punctatus; assembly: GCF_963210335.1. NCBI lineage: Eukaryota > Metazoa > Chordata > Aves > Falconiformes > Falconidae > Falco > Falco punctatus. The sequence goes on along the minus strand of NC_137588.1, from coordinate 18,536,746 downwards.
AATAAATGGGCCTCAGGCCTAGATGATGCTCAAGTATGCTACACAGGAGACAGATAGTACATCTGGTGAACAGATTTTATCACACACTGGAAAGCTATAAAGCATGCTGTTGAATTTCAGATCTGGGTTTCACAATGACATTTTACCTGTGTTGGTATTCAGTGCTGTTTATTTTTAAAGGTGCTGTAATCTCAATGATGTGTTTTAAAAGCCTTCTTAACATTGTTTTCTGATGTGCCCCATTTTTTGGACAGATTGATGTAACACAATGCTTTTTCATGGACAAAATACAGACCATGTTGGCTGTAGACGATCATGTTTTTATTTAATATATCACATTGCTGATGTGATTTTAGTAATATGGTTATACTTGTCAGCACTTACTTCTTGGGAGAAAGCCAGTATGTTTTTAAAGTTAACTCCCACTTCTCCATTTCATTGGAAGGTCTCACTGTCTATAAGCAAAAATCCTTGTGGTTTAAAGCAGATATATTAGATTATGTAGGGAAATCTACTAGAGTGAATCAAAGTGATAGTTTACTCTTTTCTCTAGAAGAAATTTCACTTGTTTTTGTAAAATTTCTGCTCCGTTTGACATTAAGATCTTTTTAAAGTTTACATTTATCATAGCAGCATTCAAATTGTTAAAGGTGCTGATAAGAGCAACATTCAATCTGTGGTGCTGCGACTTTTATTTTTAATGAGGAAATAATATAGAGCTTTCCTCAGACTTAACTGTTTTTGGTATCTCTCTCTCTAATTCCCCTCCTTTCACCTCTCTCATATAAAGCCATCCGAGGGAGTTAAAAATGCTACCAAGCTTGCATAAAAGGAAAAATTTGAGAGACTATAAGGTGAATATTCCTGACAGAAAGATTACGGGCTGTGAAGTAGTGTCTCTGTGGAAATGGTGAAAGCTCCATTCCTTTGAGACATTTAAAATCAGAAGAAACAAAGCAGTAACACACCAAGGATATAACCCTGTTCTGGCCCCCTGTGGACAGACTAAATATTTCTAATATCTGAATCTCTGTATACTCTTAGTGTTCTACCTATTTTAAACTACAATTTAACAGTGTTAAGGGTTTGACTTGAGGCTTGGTTAAACAAGAAGATTTACTTGTATTACTATACTGGTATAATTATATCACTGTAGTTGTATCAGTGTATCTGAGTGCCTTATTTCAGTTATTGTATACCAATTCTAAAAGCCACAGAAGTACAATCATAGGAGTACATTTTCTACACTAAACTCACCTTCCCAGCTTCTAGGAAGCTGGGAATCTTGTAATTATTAAGTTCTAGTTGGAGGAGAAATGCATAAATGCAGGCATGATGTACCAAGTTCCCACTGAATTTTATTGTCAGCTGTACATGCCATAGAAGATGGATATCAATGGCAAAAGCAAAGTGTCACTTAAAACTCACTATGGTAGCCTCACTTGCAAAATGCAAGCAAAACTATTTTGTGTTCAAGGCATGGGCAAACTCACTCTCTGAGCTTTTTGCTTATGTTAAACAGTCTCAAAACAGGGCTGTTTCTAACCTGCTCCTCCACACTTTTGAATTTTCTTGTTATTATTACTGTAAATTAATATCAAAAGATAGGAAAATGATAGGAAAGTTTTATGGGATCTCCTCTGAAGTAAACTAGTTACTTCACCAGAGTCCTTCCTCTGAGAGTACATCTACTGCACAAAATCATGCAAAACTTCTGGTCCATAATTTGAAGTAATATGCAGCAGCATTTTGAGAAGACCACTTGGGAGTTTTCTTAATTGCAGGGAATCTACCACAGTCACTATTGAAAGGAAGTAGGGGTTTGGAATATTTTCATACTTCAATTAAAACTGTGGCACCAACTTAGAGTTTTGGGTATCAGCCTAAGCAAATTTCCAAGGCTAACAAAAGGTTATAAAATATATACAGTGACAAGTCATTAAATAGAGCAGTGCAGTTGGGCAATACTCTGTGCACAATTAGCACTGCCAAGTAGTGCCTTTCAGCTGTCAGTTACTCAAAAGCTCTGCTTGTCCTGCTATGTCTGCAGTTCTGTATTCTATTAAGCAACAGTCCTGAATGGACCTTGAATAGGCTGCTGAATAGGAACTGTTCTTTAACTAAGCAAGAAAGGAAGAGATGAAGAAAGTAAGCGTGGGGAAGGGAGAAATAAAAAGAATGGAAGAGAAAGATCCTTAGATGGCACAGATACTCTCCCCGGCCAGCTATGTAGCTTTGCAAATCCCTTCCCCTCAGCCCCCAGCCCAGAGAAGAGCCTCATCAGCCAGAATTTCTGTTGTGTAGCTTCAGTCTACAAAACTAACTTATTTTCCAAGTGGCAGTGACCTGTATTCTGCATTGGTACTGCTACAGAAATCACAAAAGCAAAAGAATAAGACCTCCCAGAGAGAGAACATGGGTGAATATGGCTCCTCCGCAATCTGCTACCTCTAATACCAGCTACGTGCTGGTTTGACTACAGAGAACTCCTAACTGAAGAGAGAGGGCCAGATGCGAGCTTCAATACACTTGGTGGTACTATGCCAATTAACAACTATTAAGGATCTTGTCCTCAGGGCTTTTCCCATAGAAACAACGTTCCAGCTCACTGAGGGCTAAGGATGGGATTCAGGTGGATCTAAGATCCAGGTGCCATTGTAAGCATCCAAGTTAAAAATTCAGATCCTCAGTTGCCCACACCCACACACAGTCTCACGGCCATCAAAACCTCAGGGTACCTAAGATTTCAGGTTTACCTGTACCTAAAGTTCTGGTCAATGGTGAAAGCACACTGAAGCCATTCGTCTGCCAAAGCCTGGCAGGGCCTCCAGCACTAGGATTACCCCATGCTTCTGCAGCGTTATCTAACATCCAGGTAATGTTACAGTGCATGTGGCAGAAACTATAAGCAGGAGAAAGAGGCGATGGGAGTAGCTCTGTTTTATCCACCCAGTGGCTGGCACATGCATCCAGCACTGAAAGCCTTTGTGTCTACCTGACAACACTCCATCAGTGACAGACAGCAGTTCTGTGCCCAATTTTCATTTTTTTCATCTGTTCAGGTAACACCAACTGCTCAGCTTTGAGGGCTAGCTGCACTGCCTAGATGTGACTGTGCCTGTTACAGTTTTTCTGCTTCTTGAATCATCAACCCTAGTCAGCTGTGCATAGCAGAGCCTAGGACAGAAGACTGTACAGGTCACTTTACATTTGCGTGAGACTGCGAGATTCACCTGATTAGTGGCTGTTGATGACAGTGAGCACAAACGGCATATAATGATAACTGCAATTAATTCCTGTAGAAATGAATGCAACTATTAAAAGAATTTTTTCAGTCATTTTTCATTCACACCTCCTTGACTGTTACAGCCCTGCCATGAATGCACTTTTTTCATTTATGTGATTCATATTTGTATGATTTAAATACAGTACAGTCCACTTGGTGGAAAGGCTGGTGCTCTGAAAATGTTCTTTGTCAAATGAAGCAGCCCTAAAATGAGTTTACTGCTAAATAAACATCCCAAGTTGCCATAAGCAGACAAACTCACAGATTAGCTGCTTTGCAGGAGGTGTGTTTTAATCATGATGGAATGGTGTAAATAAATGAAGTATCAATACCAATCATTTATATGCATTCAAGAGAGCACTAATGATTATTAAAAAGAATGGGCTAACTTTCAATAAGGTTATAGAAAATCAGAATCACTTCACTGTGGTACTGATATCTAAAAAGGATACTCTAAGGAACTGCAAGTCTATCCGTTTGGTATCCACAACGTGCAAGATAACAGAATATATAGAAGCAAAGCAGAGGACATTGGATTGCCCTGCTCTCAGAATAGGAGAGGGAGCTGAACATACTCTTGTTTATTTGGTCTCACAGTGCATTAAAGAAAAGTACTTCTTTGAAAATATGTTTACATATTACTTACAAATCATGAATAACCTATAGAAATACAATGTGACAATATGGCAAAAAGAAATAAATGTGTATTGGTTGCTTTCTGCATGATTAATGCTTCTTTCCATCAGACACATACATTTCATTTTATTAAAGATCACATTTCTGATTGCAAGAACTTGATCATAAATAAAGCATGCAAGTGGAAGCTGGAAATCTTCTAATATTAATGACAAGAAAAATGGATTTATTGAATAGTCACCTGCAGTTCATACATACATAAGCACATAAAATGATAACCCAACAGAGGTATCATCTCAGACTTGGGAGAAAAGATTCTGGTTTTTAAATTGCTTAATAATAATAGCAGTACATTTAGAGAAAATTATTTCTGTCTTCCGTGACTAAAAAGAGCACAATAACAGCCATTTATCAGCTACTTTCTACCTTTTTCCTCTATCTAGGAGTTATAAAGTCTGTTTCCACTCGTTTGACTCTGAATCCAGCACTGATGGACTTCAGTGTAATACTTCTGAACCCATTTATTTTTTGCCAGTTTTGTTTTTTGTTTTGGGTTTTATTTTATTTGGGGTTTTTTTTTGGCCGGGGGGGTAGGGGGAGAGTGACCGATGAATAAAGAAAATACTTAAGAGCTAATCCAATAGGATTCTTTGTCCAAAGACCTGACACATGGAAAATCTAGTCTATTACTGAAAACATGTATAGTTCTGGAAAAAATAATTAACGTGACAGTAAACAAACAGAACTGAAACGGGGCTAATAAGAGAGTACAGTGTTGCTGGGAGTGCATAGGTAACATGATTACAGCATCCACAAAACTGCTGATGACATTTCTAGAGCAGTACAGGGTTGGTTAAGATGAAAAGCAATTGGAAAATTCCTCACTAAGGTCAGTGGGCAACAGAAATAATACAGTTGCACTGTGGAAAGCACTTGTGAGAAAAGCTTATTTTGTGAATCCACCAATAGGCTTCACATCACCCACATGAGGCTGCCTGCCTTTTAGCCCACTTGGAAAGTAACATCTGAGGACACATAATCTGCAGCTCCATTCCCTACACACCACACCCAGGGCTGGTTCACATACCCTCAAGCAGCTGTTGCCTCACCAGCAATTTATTCCATCAAAGCTGCTTACCGTCACCCAGCTCTTCCGGCTAACCACCCTTTCATAGTCACCATCAGCTCAGCAGCTCACGGAAGTAGTCCCTTGCTTGGTCAGTATCAAAAAGAAATGGGTTATTGCAGACGTCCATTACTCCTGGCACATGTTGGCAAAGTACAGAACAGAGAGGGCAGTGCTGGGAGATTCAGAGAGGTAAGTAGTGAGCAGAGAAAACCTGAGCAAGCCTTGGGTCTGCTGTAGGCACCAGACTGTTTGGGGAAGAGAGTGGCTGTGGAAGAGCTGCTGCTTGCATGTCTCCACCAAGCAAGGCAGCTGCCTGGGGCCAGCACTGGACACATCCTCCAACGGACGCCCAGTGTCGCTGGGAACTAAGCTGAGAAGTGTTTCTCACATAAGCATTCTTGCAGTATCTCACCAATGCCTTGTCAAATAAATGCTTTTTAAAATAAGTAATAGCACTTAAAAAACCGTACAGGTCAGATTTCTGTTCCCTACTATAGTCACACAACCTCACATAGAAATGTAAAGACAAATCTACTAGCACTAAAAAAGTGTCCTCCAGACAAGGTTACAGCAGCACACATGCAGTATAAGAGAAGGATAGGAGCTACCACAGAAAACAGTAATTTCTGTGCTCAAACAAAAATAATTAAATGAAAGATGACACATGCCTCATAACAACAGCAAATGAACTGAATGGTTCCTTGAAAACCAATTAAATCAACCCCATACTTTTAAGACTTAGAAAGAACTGAAGATACACTTAAATAAACGACATAGAATTAAAACTTTAGGAAGCCATTCAGGTAAAAATCATATCAAGTTGTCATATGAACCCACAGAAAATAACTATAAGTATTTCCAATTCCAATTTGTGAAATCTAGAGTGAGATCTTTGTGTTTCTGAGCGGCTGCTTGCATTATGCAGACTACAGAAGGAAAAGGGGTTAGGCCACTTTACAAGTTTACATCCCTATTTAAATACACTACCTCAAAAAATTATACAGATAGAATCAAAGTTGACAGGACTTGCCACAGTTCCATTCCCCAAAATGAATATATATTTCTCAGTTTAATTATCCAGATACATATCTTAAATCAAAACCACACCCGGGCCCTTGGTTCTAGCAGTCTCCTCCTCTGATTACTGTTGACAGGACCAGATCCAGCAGCATCTTACATGTTAGTATCCACCTCCACTTCCTGCTTCCAAGCCTCTCTGCTCAGTTCCCATGCCAAACACCCTAACTGGAGGGAAAAACGAGACTTGCACATGTGCCTGCTTGCATATCTGTGTTCTCACACACATGCACCACCAGATAATATACATATAGAGAGAAACATTTAATCTCTTATTTTATGCTGTGCCAAAAAGGAGGAAACAGGTGCATTGATGTGAGCTGTTTGTGTCTTACTGTACTTCTAGTGAAATAATAATCACTCTCTTCTTTTTCTCATCTTTTTAAACTTAAGCTTCTGCCGCCAAGTCTACTTGCTGCTTCAGATGGCTATGCAGCTATAATCTCTAATGATTTTGAGTGGCAATTCCAGTGTAAGGAACTCCCTCTCCCCCTGCTCACAACCCTCATTTCTGCCCTGCCCCATCCTTTCTGTTGTGCTGCCATGACTGTTTGTAAGGATACAGAGAAACTGGTTCGATAAATTGGGTTTCAATTTAAAACAGCACTGAAAAAGTAGAGAAAAGCAGAGGAATACTTTAATTTGAACGTGCTTCCTCACCTATTTTCCTACACCTCTTTAAAAAGGGTTTGTATCAAAACAACTAGAGAGGCAGGTGCGGGTCAGGACAAACCAACAGAAACTCTTTCAGCATTGTTGCTGAAAAAAGAATAATGTGAAACTGTACAGTTAAACTGTACCAGGTATTTATTTAGCTGGGTAATGAAGAAGTAATACAGCACTTGGGAGGTAAGGTTGAAGTCCTGTTTGCCATTAACTACAAAGCAATGTGAAGAGAGAGTTCAAGTCAGTCTTCAAGTGTGCCACTGATGTTTGAAATGTATTCATTAAACAAAGGAATTGCAGGAACAATAGGTACACTTCAAATAATTACTATTTTTAATGTTACTTTCCTGCAGAAATTTTCAATGTTATGGTGAATTTATTTGGTTTACAGGATTCAGGTGACTATTTTACTCTAGTTTATTAGATATATGTTCTTGCCACAGTGCAATAACATGATTACTTTTTGTTTGACAGCTTTTTTCTCCCCAAAAATAATTGTTGCATGATAGAATTACCCACCTGTAAATGTCGAAGTCGCTTTTCTTTGAGAAAATTTGCACTAAATTGTAATTCAAGATGAGAACGCAATCTACCCTTTAAAGAAGGATTAAAATAATTGCATGGGAAATTTTTGGCAGAGAACAAAGGTTTTCCTAGAAAATCCTGATATAATAAGATGATCTTTTGCTGCTTCCTCAGTTTTCCTTAATTCTTCAAGATCAATTATCATTAAGAAAATACTGTTCAGATGCTGAAACACTTTATTTCATGATGCATGAATTACTCAAAATTCACAGAGCTTGGCTCCATCTAGAACAGTGTATTTAGGATTTATACACAGTACTATTCATCAATAATTACTTAGTTATTTAGACCTTATTTTTCAAAGTTTAAATCTATATTTTGCCATGTTTTAAAATATCTAATGACCTCCTAGGAAGGTTCATGGGAGCGTTAGAATCCAAGGTAGCAACAAAGAGGTGGCTTATGGGTTTTGGGTTTGATGAGTATTTTCATTACTTCAGAATACAGAAAAAATATTTTCCAGAACATGGAAAACATAATTTTACCAGTTTCTGTATCAATTTCTTTTAACTGGAACACAAAACCACTAACATCAAATTATAGTGAAATTTTTACATTAATGGTGTTCAAACAAAATCTGGTTGAAATTCTCCAAATGATAAAAGCAACAGCTAAAATTGTCCAACATTTAGGAACCTGTAGTGTAATTTCTGTCAATGGGAGGAATTTATAATACTCAGAATATATCATTCCAGACAGGCACGTGTACAAAGAATTAATGCAAAATCAGCAGAAAAAGAACAAGTACTCTTTTTGTGCACATTTTCTTAATCTGGCCTTCTACTCAGCTCTCTGCCCCAACGTGTTCTGCTTCTGAGCTCTTTCTTAGTGTCTGCCTTCACCTTTCCGTGTCTCCTGGTTTTGCTTTGCTAACAAATCTGATTATGAAAAAAATTCTAGAATCTGTATTTGTGATTGGTGTCTATATGGCTTAGTTTTTAGTGGGCTTTGCCATTTGGCTCAAATATCAGCTTCTTTCTCTTTTTAAGTATGTTTGTCAATATCCATAGGCAGGGTTTGATGGTGTTAGAAGTTTTACAGTTTAACAAGAGGATGGTAAAGGTTCATAAAGTTTTCATTTTGACAGTAAGTTCCTATTCGGCTAGTTCCAGGTCTCACAAAGGGTAGTGCCCTGTACTCAGACAAGTAAGAAATCATGCTCCCCTTCTCTGCTTATCAAATCTACAAAGATCTGAAATGGAGATTCAGAGCTATCGTAAGAGTTTCATATTGCCATGTATCACGGTAGCTTCAAAGCACTTGGGTTTAGAAAGAAGCTTCTGTTCTCATGCAGGGACAAATGGGCAAGAGGGAGGCAATGCCTGAAGTCTGAGTTATTTTTTTTGCTGTTGTCGCGTGGAGTTGGAAAACTTACATTACACCTTTTGCTGCAATATGGCCAAGCCTAAAGGCTTAATCTAATAGTACATCCCAAGTTATATTATAAATATTATTTTATTTGTTATTTTTGGAGCCTGTATAATGACAGCATTGGTTTTCATCCCAGATTACATCTAAAGTAAGAAAAAGGAAGATAGATTTCCTAACAAGCAGTATCTGTTTATCATCAGTTGCTAAGAAACTATACAGTAGCTTAGAGAAATGGAGTGCTTTTTTTTTTTTTATGGCTTGACAGTGCAGACCATTGCGGGAACTTAGGAAACTGGGAATCCGCAAGTTTTGTAAAATTTCTGTCTTGGAAATAAAAAATTTGATTTAATTTCTTTAATATTAAAGGTAACACAGAGTAATTTTTCAGACTAAAATCCTTAAAGAGGCATCAATGTAATGATGCGACCAGAATTTGTCTTCACACCTCTGACATTCCTTCTCTATTCATACAGTTCTCACAGTCTGTCACCTATGAGCTCTTATTTGATTGTATTCCCCCTAAACAGTATAAGAGATAGACCAAGAGACAGCCCTTCCAATAACATGATCAGCCACACATTATTAACTAACCACAAATTAAAGTCATTACTGATGCTTGTGTATATAATATTCCCGAGCAATATCTACAAAACAATTGTTTCTATAGGAATTTTGTAAACATGAACCTAAACTAACTATAAAGTATAATCAATTTATTGAACTCAATGCAATAACTGATTCAACAAAATCCTTCACCCCAAAAATGTTTAAGTTAGAAGAGCAAAGATCTGAACATAGGTCAGCAGTTGTCCTGATATTTTCAGTAACTGAACCATTTCTCTAACCCTATAGAAATAAAAAGGAAGCATACAGACTCAAGAACTTTTCTTTCTGGCAGTGTAATCACACTTAAATCCCACTCAGAACCAAAGTTAATCAAAGGAGCAGGCTTCATTACAAGTAAAAACTATAATTTTAAATACCCTGCAATGAAATCAAGACTTAACATTCACAATCTTTCTAAACATGGCTATGCCACTGGAAAAAGTTATATACCTGCAGATGCAATAACTAAAACGATTTAAATTAACTGCATTTAAGGGCTTTCCAAAACCATTCCGTGATATTTTACGAAAAAAACAGCTAAAAAATAATTTTCCATAATCAGTTGAGCCTACTAGTATAACCATAAGATAAAAACAAACAAACAAACCATCTCTTCTGCTACAAACTTTATTTAAGTGTTGTCATAGATGACACACAAGAAACAGAAACAGGTAACTATCAATACCTAAGCAATGTTTCCAGGAGCAAGTGAATTGCACGAGTAGATATAAGTTTAGTAAAAGGGTTGAGAAATTGTCCCTTGCCCTCTTCATGTCCTGAGGGTATTCCTATCTCCTCTAAGCACTCACTTATTCTGGCTCTTAAGTCAGATTCTGAGTTGCTCCTATTCACTCAATCTGCTTACCATTTAAGTTACCAACACAGCTTTCATTAACATCAATAAAAACTGATATTGGTTTTACATTCAGAACAGTTTCCATCCCTGAAATTCTTATGCTGAACCACAGCTTTATTAATTCAAAATTTTGCCACTGGATGCTGTTATGTTCTGCAGTTAAGAACTACAGGATAAAGGCAAAGATCTGCAAGTCAATATTCAAGGTATGGAACTGGCTAACCTGCTAGTGATATCCTGCTATTGTTCTTTTAAATAATGTTTCATTTAATATATTTATCATTTATAAAATAGGATAGCAACCTCTGCCCCAAGATTCATACATGGGAACAATGTTTTTCCTGTAGCTGATTCACAACAGTGACACTAGACAGAAGTCCCCTCTCAGTGAGGAATTCTTTCACACTGGGTAAGCTTAGACCTCTGGCATAACAAGAGATAGGTGAAGCATCTAAAATATCTCAGAAAAATTGTCACACTTCTTCTGTGTCTCCAACAGACGTGTGACAATCACAGATGCCATGCAAACACTGCTGATGTTCCCAGACTGTTACCTCTGTTGACAAGAACCTAGTGAGGTATGACACAAGTGATGGTTCTCTAGAGACAGAGTTAATGTAACAAAGGAAACACACATTATTGTATCTGAATAAGATCCTGGAGCCCTAATTTTCAAGCTTTTCACAACAATTGTAATTAGGAACTACAATTCCCAAAGTATGTGCCAGAGTTTTAAGAAGAGCTAAGTTCTTAGCTTGCCAAGCATACCTGAAAATATGTCCATGTATGTCCATAGGTAAGACATAATTAGTCCATAAAAACTTCCCTAGTAATAGGTAGTTGGACATGCTTCTAATAGGTATAATAATGGCCTGATGAAGTCACGTCTCAGCTGAGGCTCAGAATAAACTCTCCACTTTCCTCATGCAATACGCAATTGCAAAAAGATCAGGATGTCTCCTAATCTATCTTTCTGGGAGCCTTTTGAGCAAGAAAATTACTGTCCAACTTGTTTAATAATAAGACAACAGCTAAGGAACAGATATCATAGAAGAGTTATGCTATTCGTTTTGAGGAAATCAAGCATCTCTGCAAACTTAGAGGAGAAAGCCAAATGGCACATATTCAAACACAAAATTATAGTTACAGACAGCAATACAGCCTAAGTCCTCAGACACCCAAACTGCTCTAGACTGAACAGACCTATTTTTACTCCTTCCTTGATATCTATCATCTTGACATCTAATGACTATATATAAAAATACAGTCTTTAGACGTTTTTACCAGTATGTCACTCTAGGCTGTTTGCTGCCCTTCTCACAGTATGTGTTTTAAGAGTTCAAGTCCATTGGTTTCACTTCTGAAAGGAACAGAGGAGAGAAAGCCAAACCCTCAAGATGGATTTTCACTTTGTTCTGTTTATTTCCAGTAAAAAAAAAAAAAAAAAAAGGCACAAATAAAATGTGCCAGGACCAGTGCCTTTGAAGTTCTTACAGGAAGCTGATATACATCCTCACCACCTCTCACATACTTCACAAAACAGAACAAGTGAATACAGGGAGCTATGGGCTGAGCAGCTTAATACTACAGCTGTCCTTGGCGTCTCCTTCCCAGCTGTGCCAATGATTTCCCTGTTGCGGACTTATCTTATAGGGACTCACTGAAGAATCCTAGGCACACAAACTCATTGTGTTGTAAAGGAGAGACATTGTTACCCCTTGTAGAAGCATCAGACCACATCAGCTTTGTCTTTAGGATTCCAAGTAGACTATGCCCATTGCTTTCTGGAGTGACACAAAAGGAGGAGTACATTTAAGAACACTACTTCTGAAATGAACATCGCACACGTGCAAATAACACCAGTAGAAAATAGAATGAATGAGAGAAAATTCAGCATTTAGCCTAATTTTTGTCAGTGGAAACTACTATTGCAACACTAAATAAGAATATTCTCAAATTACAAAAAACAAAGATAAAAAAGCAGTACTGTTGACACCACCCCTCTGAACACTGAAGATGGGAAGACCAAACCTGAATTAAATATTAATCAATGGAGTCAGAATAAAGAGTGGAGAACTGTGGAATGTTCCCATCTCTCTTTTCTCCTCAGCAGTCAACTGTGCTTGAGCTACCAATACTGCTGCAGGTTCTAGCAAGAGACTACAGCTGTAAACCAGCTTTGAAGAAAAATTAATCTGTAAAAGGAAATTCTCCTCCATATTGTCATACTCATTCTTTTAATAAGATATATTGGCAGGTCTTTGTCTTACTACTAGTTATTTATCATAGCCCACATCCATGTTGTACAGCCTCTTTCTAATTTCCTCTAATTTCCATCTTAAATTATTAGGAGACATCTTCTCTGCTTCTGTATTGAACACCAAGAATCTCAAAAGTATTTATTCTCCTTTACATTATTGTAAACTAGTTGCAGCAATGGAAATGAGTCCTGATCAGTATACTTTGTTTAGCATGTGTAAAGTCCTTCATTTAGGCAATATTATTGAAGTGCCTGCCATCAATTCTAAAGCAGCTAGGAGTTTAACTGATTCCTAGAAGTGCAAGGAAAGTAGAGCAGATAAAAAAATGACAAGTTGTTGCTGATGCAAATGTAGATGTTACAGCAAAGCAGCTGGGGAGAATACTGTAGATGTTTACATTTTCCCAACATGCTTACAGTGTTTCTTCCACATTTTCCAGGCAAAGCTCACCTGGTGTTGCTCAAGGCCTGGAATGCAGTGAATTGTGCACAGCACCTAATATTTATCCATGCCATTGTCAAGAACATCTTTGCAGCTCCTGCCAAAGTCTGTCATTGAATGTGTTTGTTCAGCTGCATGGCAAAAACATAATACACAGTAATCATTTTTACTTTGTCACCTACTCAATATTTTTCTCCTCCAATTAAATTAACTCATAAATACTGTGCTTTTCATGCCAGAAAAATCTTACTACATCCATTCAACTAACACCCATTTGTACATTTGTGTTCTTGAACATTTAGATACTTCAACGATAAGTTCTGAAACAATGGAAAAGCCAAATGCTCTAATGTATCTGGGACTCTGGAAACTCTAATCACAATTCCAAAAGATTATATATTCAGGCAAAACTTTCTGCTAAACTGAATTTCATCATTACTCACTATCAACTGCAGAAAACTGTGCAGGAATGGAGAAAACACAAGGAAAGTAAAGGACTTGGTGAAAAAAAGAAGTTCAACACCAATGTGCATTTCCAAAGGAAAAGATTGACTGCAACACAGGTGACAAAGGATAATGTTGGTTAGCGAGAGTAAAAACAGAGTATACCAGGGATCCTAGCTGGACACTTCAGCTTCTAACCCAATGGTGTATCACCTTAGTTGCTGCTGCTCTCCTCAGTAGGTAAAGCATGGGTACTCTCTCACACTGTAAACATAACCTCCTCCTACCTTGGGCAGCATTGAAATTTCTGTCCAGGAATCACTGGAAAATAAGACTCCCCTGGGAAGTCCCTACCTTCTCCCTAGACAGGTTTAATTTATAAGAGATGTTCCTCTTAAACCCATTCTTAAACATTTTTCAGTGATGAAGACTCCACAGCCCTCTCAAAAGATCCATTTTGCCATCTTTAAAGTCAGAAAGCTTCTTCATAAGGCCTAATTTGAATTTTCCAGAGCAAATTTGGTCTATGTACCGGAGAGAACAAATAATTCCTGTAAAAGGCTGTTGTAAATAAAATCAAAGGCTGTTCTCATGGCCCATCAGTCTTCTTTATTCTAGATGAAGAAATATAACACTCCTCTTCCAATTTTTCATATATTTCATGTTGTTGTGACTGGATTATTCTCCCTTGGACTCTAAGTACTTCGCTTATTTCTAGGAGTCTGGTGTCCTAAAACCTGACATAATACACCAGCTCAGGCCTTAAACATCACTGAGACGGTTGTTCAAGACAACGTCATATAACACGGAGTCAGTCAGAATACCTGTGACCTATCACTTTTCCACTTGTGGCCAGTTACCCTGTTTTAAGAGGAAGTGAAATTGCTTTGACATCATTAGTTATTGACAAATCCCTATTTATCATGTGGATAAATTTCACAAATTTATATTGGCTACTACTTAGGTCTCATCTTTTGGGGCTTAAAAATTCATTATGAATTACAGAAAAAATCCTTGGCTAAAAATGCATGTGGCCAGCCAGAATTCCTTTGTGCTTCCTCTCCCTTTCTGAAATAACTGGTATTACATTTGACTTCTTACAGGTTTTGTCATTGGTCTTCCCTGTGCCCTCCAAACAATTGTTAGTAAATCTGAGGTGCCCATGATGATCTTCATTCTGGGATAATTAAGAAATGTGTCAAAAATATTAAAAACATTTGTCCTGCCCTTATTTTATTCTAGGTGGAGGTTTTACCCTTTTCTGCTGGTGTTAATTACAGTAGCCAGCTGCTGCCGTTGATGCATTTAGTAGTCTGATCCAATAAAAGGTACAAAATATTTCAGCTGTCACAGCACCATATATCCTTTTCTCTTGAGCTTACTTCCCAATTGCCTCACTTGAGAGGAGCTTATCTTCCTAAAGACTGTTGCTTTACTTTTGCTGTTCTACGTTCTTCTGTTCCTATGTACTGTGAGTTCGACCTATCACAATCACATCACCCAAGTGATGGTACCCTTGATGTTCTGCAATGGAATAGTGTCATATTTTATGTACCTTCCTCAGACCTCAGTTTCTTACCATTCACACAGGACAGTATTAAACATTTGCACAGGTCCTTTCATTGTCCATGAAAATCAGAAACAAACACTACTTGACTGAGTGAAACAGGAACTTATAAGTGTTCAAAATTAACTGCCTGACAATGAAGTCCATTCTTTGTTTCCCTGAGACACTGCACCTTTCAGAATTTTAAAGAGTCAAGGCACAGTCACAATGTGCACCCTCAGTCACAGCATACAGCATTTATGAAGGCAGCCTGCAAATGCGAGCAGAAAAAAGGAAGTAATGTGCAACAGGCCCCCAAGCAGCAAATTTTGAAAGATGAATTGTGACTTACCAAGTCCTAGCTGAGAGGTCTGGTTCAGTCATGGGGCTGAGAAGATGCCTGACAAGAATAATTTCTGTGATGAAGGCAAAAACTAAAGGAAGTCTGGCTGTGAATTCAAAACCCAAACAGAAGGACTCTGCAGCCAAGCTGAATCTGGATTAAAATGAGCCTGATCTTCACTGAGCTTTAAACAAGGTCCCTACATTTTCATTATTTAGTACTAGAGTGCTAGTGAAGGTGAATTCCTTACTGCCTTTGCTGTCCTTACTTCCAGCAAAGCATAGATACCATCAGACCTGAGAGGATGCCTGGGACCTGTTCAGCAGGTCCAAAAGACCCTGAGGTTTACCTTTTGCCAAGGGAAAGCCAGTAAGTGAATATTTGAGGGAGTCTCTTAAAAACTGGAGAACAGCCTCTAGGAAAAAAAACCCTCAAATCTTTTGGAAGACTGATTCTCACCTTCAGTTCTTTGCTTTTAACTAGCATCAACCAAGAATTTACTGACCAATGTTCCATAGCATGCTTTTACCAACAGTTTGATAGTTAAGGCACATAGAGTACAGGCCCTTAGAAGATTTAGCTACTTAATTATAAAAATCTACTTCACTTGATCTTTCAGATTAAATGCTTTGTGGTAGACCCTGTGAGATTGCCTATGTCTGTTTCTTTATCATCATGCAGATGCTTTTAGCTCCATTTTAGACATCAGAGCACAATATCCTTCCTTGCATTTAAACTGTTTCTTTTTCCTGAACAATCTCTGTCTTTTATATTAATATTCCAGCCATATGAATCCTCCCACCAAGACTCTGTTATGCCAGTTCAGCTGAAATCATAATCAATTATTAAGATTTTCAGGCTTTCTTGTTTATTATTTATATTTTTTCCATTAGTATGATTGTGAAAGATACTTGTGACTGACCTGCTGTTTTGTTTCTTGACTTTGTGACTTTATTATGAATAAACATCTCCCTATTGTAGTTTTTTGACCCTTGTGCAAGTTAGTAGTGTCTATTTTAGTATATGGGGTTATGCCAGCTTTCCCCTTAACTCTCAGATTAATGCCATTCTTTCCAGGTTAGCAAATGACCGTTCAAAGATGTTTTTCTTCTTTTACTGTGGGCTCAGTATTTGCTCAGTAACTTACAGAATATCACTAATAGTCAAAGTAAGCTAACATCCTTCCAAGTGTCATAGGCACAGCTACACATTCATCTTCAGGCTGCAGCCTGACTGTCAAATAGGAGGTTTCACAGGAGGCCCACCTGAGATTCTGATCTCTGTATGTCTGCCCCCTTTTTGCAGATCCGTTTGATCTGCTCATCACCACTTCCAGCAGTGTCTCTGTGACAGGAGAGGAGGATGCAATACAGATCAGTGAGGCAGACAAGTTGCAGAAATAGTGACACTTTGACCCAGATTTCTGGGAAGCAGTATGTCTTTAGGGACAGTCAGGAGATGTTAGTGCCGTCCTTGAAGGTGATGGGACTTATTTGCCACCAACTTCTTTCCCCTTTTGGGAAAGTGGTTGCCTGTCTGTGAACCTCATAGTTCCTGGTGGCTTTTCCCTCATTATCACTGAGGCAATTGTATCTTATTGTGAACAGGTCTCAATGTTAGCAGGTGGATGGCATAGGGTCAGACACTTTGCCTACAAAATGCAATAGACTATACATTCCCTCCTTCATTACTGGACATCACCTAATCTAGTTTACATTATCTATTTTTCTGTTTCTTCAGTGGTGATTGTATGTATCCTGTTTTACGATAACAGATGCATCTCTGCCTGACCACTTGCAGCACTCTTCCCTCCTTCATAAGAGATTTTACTAGCAACCACAATCCAATCCAGATGTCCTTTCCTACCCAGCCTTCTTTGGAAGAGAATGTAGGTCATACTCCCTACAAATCTAATGCAGGACTGGAGCCAAGGCATACAGGATCAGGTCCCCATCTGGGCACGGCATTCGGTTTCCTAATTGCTTGCACAAACCAGGATGTTATATGTATAAAGAATTACATTATTTGCTGCACTTCACCAAAGCATAGTAGAAAACCTGTAGTTTCAGGGTGGAAGGGTAAAGGGGGAGGAAGAGCAAGACAGAGGCAGCTTTAAACCATATATATGCCTCTGGGGGATGCTTCAAGAGTCCAAGTAACTAAGTTATGGTGCACCCTGAAGTGTTAATGGGCTGCTCCAAAGCCAACAGCAACTGAAAATCCACGTAATTAGGCAATGGAAACACTCACCCCAGTCTCAGTGTAGCCCCATGCCAGTCAGAAGCTTTTTCCTCAGTTACTGAGCAGAAGGAATGTTACCTTGTCTAGATCTATTAAACTGTTCCTTAGACGTCTGTAGCTGGAGTACAGGAATCACAGTTCAGGTAAGAATATGTGGCTTTTGGCAGCAGAAGGCTGACACTCTCTGTCCTCTGTCATGGATGGAACAGTGTTTTTTACCATATGACTAGAATATGGCTATCACCTGGCCAAAATGCTGGGTGGATGAATACGTACCTACCACCAAAGAGCATTCTTGCCATGTGGCAGCCATGCTTTCAGTCGCCTAACGGGAGGCAGTTTTCTTGCCATATGAAAATTGGAGGTGACTATTCAGCTGCCAGAGAAGGGGCAGAAACCTAATGGGGGAAGAGCAGGTCCTCGATCCCTTTCTCTTTGAAGTTTTATTACAGCAGAACTTCCTTCTGAATATTCGATTGGCTGCAGCAGGAATGCTGCACTTCAGTGGGCCTCTGTCAAACTCCCTCTGATCAACATTAACATGTAGGCTTGGGAAAAACCTCTATACTCCAGAACACACTAGGATCTGCTAAATAACCCAAGACTTGCCACCTCTGCTAAGTGTTGTACATACCGGGAAAGGAAGCCTTTTGTTACAGGTTTTATAGCTATTATTTGCTTTGGGTTGGTTTTTTGGTTTTGTTTTTGTTGTTGTTGTTGGGGTTTTTTTCCAGAGAAAGGAAAATAAAATGAATTTAACAAGTAGGTTTCAGATTTTTACAAGACAAATTGATAGTTTTTGTGCACTGATTCTCATGTTTTTACATTATGGCACCCATTTAAATTATTCTGTTAGTTCACAGTGGTGGGAAACCTGGTGAATACATATGGAACCCTTAACTTGCTTTTGCAACTATTTGAAGCATTTAGGAATCCATCAACCAGGAAAGAGAGCAGCATATTGCAAGTACCATATGGGCATTAAATGTGAACTTGTCAAAGCAAGACGGAATAAACCATTTTTTACATTCTTCATGGACTGTATTTTTTTTCTTTCAGAATATGAATTGTTTCTAACCATGTTTAGCTTTTAAATACTCATTACAAGCCAAGGAAATACCCAGGTTAATAAAAAACCTTAGTGGGTTTATGGTCTTCTCCAATGATTACCTAATACATTTGTCTCATCTGCTTTCCTTGTTGTGTGAAAACACACTGAGGAAACGTGTAAATGCAGTGAATTGTTCCCAACTCTTTTATTCACCTTTCAGCATGCTAGTTCCTTCCCTTGGCATTGATATAATTATGCATTTGTCAAAGATAGACTGTCACTTTTGAGCTTCTATTATGTGCAAGATCTGGCAGCACATTTTACCTTTGGGATTTGCTTATATCCTTTGCATGTTATTGTACTGCTTTGGCATTCAGTAAATTCAGTACACCCATTTCTTTGATGTTCATTCCAGCCCCTAAATGTGGAAACAATGACTGAAATTTTGGATCAAAGCATCCCATAGATGGCAGGCAACATAATTTTGTGATAATGTACATGAACAGAAAGAAATCCCACAGCTAGAATCCAGGCCTGTAACTGTTCTACAATTTATGTACTCTTAACATACAAGAAAAAGAAAAGGGAAAAAGAAAAAGTAAAAAGAAAAAGAGAAGAGAGAAAAAAGAGAAAAGCGAAAGAAGGGAAATAAAGAACACAGAGGTCCAGCTGAATTCATATATATGTGCAATTTCTCAACATAATTAAAACTCTTTTTTCCAGTGTCAAATGCACATTCTCATACAAGCATAAGAATTCAGAGGTTAAGGACTGAACTGAACAAGGTCTGAGAATATCTGTCTCATATTTATTCTTAGAAATGAAGGAAAAAACCAACCTTCCCATTTTCTATTGTTTCCTAAAATACAGTAGCCAGTACAAATACAGTAGCCAATCAAGTTAAATGCAATTTCATCTGTGATTTAAAACAAAAGAAGCAAAAAGATTTAAAAGAACAAATTATTTTCAAAACTAGCATTCTCATTTATATTTGTCATGCAAACGGTTTGGTCTATTTGGTTTTAAATTAGGCCCCATCCACAATGAGTCGATCTAAAGTCAACTTCCTCACCATTTATGTGGTCAGACAAACGTGTGTGGAGCAACAAAACTATTTGGTTTTGCTGGTATTTCATTTTACATAAAAATAAAATAAAATCAATTAAATTAAATAAACCAAAATCTATTACAAAATATGTGATTTTTCCTGTAGCGATGGACCATGCAAGCGCTAGGACAGCTACTAGGGAGTATTACAATATTAATTTTTTAATACACAGGTTTTGACATCTGTCTTCCTACGTGAGTGTAGCATCGGTACACTTTGGTTGGCCTTAATCCCGTACCCACAGGTATGTGCAACTGCCCCAACCCTCGTTTTCAAACGGTGGGCTTTAAGAGGCAATTTTTTTCCGGCCAGCTATATGCAACAGTGCCATCCAGTGGCACCTCAGCCTGCTCACACCTGTATAATCCCTAGGAATCTATCAAAATTACTATTTAAAACAAAATAAACATTTTTTTTCCTGAAAGGTAGCAAGCTGCGTTCAGATTAAATGTTAACTACAGAGCATCACAGCAATACGTCTTGAGTTGCAATAAAAGCCCCTCGTTGTACCCACGGGCAGATTTTAACCGTACCAAGCAGAGTGCACTCTGCTGTGCTGGGCGGGGGGCCGTGCGTGAGCTGGGGCAGTCCCTCCTGTGGAGAAGAGCCAGAGCTCCCGGCTTGGACGCTTTTAGAGTACGCAGAACTGCACAGGGCTGGCGCTAGATCATGCCTTACCTGAAGTGTGAATTCACCTCTGAAGCAAGACTCCGTGACTAATCTTGGCATCAATTGCCATTTAGGGCTGCTGGTTTAGGACCCTAAAATCCCACCCCTCCTTGTCCTGTATGGCACTGAGTTTCTTTCAAGTGATAGCAACAGCTGTACTTTGTACTAAGGTAACGCTCTTGATTGCTGGATTTAAAACTCGGGTCTAATATTCATATGCAAATACCCCCCCCCCCCCGACCAATATACACGTATGCATTGTGTTTAGGACTATACAGAATAAAGCACTGCCACAGTAATTCATGCACAAAGAGCATTAAATATCTCCCAGTGCTTTGAAAACAGTATGTGATGATGCACAGCAGCATCTGTGCCATTTGATAATTCTCAGCCTTGCGCAGTTTCCTTGTTTTTGACACAACCTGCCACAGGCCTTTAACTGTCAAGTCAGATGTGCTTATTATTTCAATCACTTCAGGGATGGATAGACTAAACCACATAAAGTTTAAACTGCTTGCCCAAGATCATGTTGCAAAGCGCTGATACAGGCAAGGACAGATCATGCATGACTGACCTTTGGTGTCTAACCCAAGCTTACTAGCCCATGATAGATAAAGGGAAGGGTGGTTATCTTTTTTGTTTGAAGCAAGAAAAAAAAACCTGTTCTTGTAAGAAAAATCACAGAGTGTGTTTCAGGAAAAAAACCCAAAACAGTTAAAGTTTCAAGGCTGAGGGTGCACCTGCTCAGGGGAACAATCACATTAAACTCTTGCCTGTATAGCAAGGCAACAAAGGTGAGCCCAGCCTCCAGAGGACAGGGGCTCCGCAGGCCCGAGCGGAGGGCCCGAAATGAGGCGTTGCTCATTTAGGCCCTGGCCCAGCCAAGCCCGTGGCGGGTGCGCTGCTTCAGGCCTACCTTCCAGCACGACCCAGGCATCGTTCCTGGCTTAAGGCTGTAACCACGTTCAACCATGATTTTGAAGAGAAGCCTAATGATAAATGAACATCAGTGTTCTAGAGCCTTCCCTAGCGAGAACAGGGCCCTTCCGCCACCAGAAGCCAGCGGCCTGCTGGCGCCCTGGCCCACTCGCCCACCACACACCACGCTCGCTCGCTCCGTCCCCTCCCACGCCGGGGAAGGGCCACCTCGGCCTCCATGGCAGCACCTTGGGTCCCTCCGCTCTCCTCACCTCAGCCTCCGCTCTCCCCCGAGCTTCGGCGCCCGTGCGCGGCGGCGGGCCAGGCCGGGGCCCGGTCCGCCGGCGGTGCCGTTCGCTGCCCCCCGCAGGGCCGGACCGGGCCGCCCACCAGCACTACCGGGTCCCGCCGCCCTGAGGAGCAAGAGACCGGCGCCAGGCGCCACCGCCGGCCGCCCCCACACCCCGGAGCCCGGCCGCGCTGCCGGCACTCGTGGCGGCGTGTGGGAACGGTGAGGAAGAAGTCCGCGGTGGGCCGTGTATGTTTGCTCATAACCTTCAGATAACCGTGTGCGTTGTTCTGTTGCTCGTCAACATTGCATTAAATTTCTTAAGGACACGTTGTACGTAGAGGCAATGGCTTGATGGGACCACGCACAATAAACCTGTCTGCCACATCCAGCCCCTGGAACACGGCAGGAAAATCTGCGTGACGTGGTCAATCGGTCATTTTTTGTATCTCGGAAGGTATCAGGGCGTCCGTAGGAAAACATAAATTCTATAAAGTGGTAGCAGGGTTTCTGATTTACTGGCAGTTGCTGGTTTGAGTTTTCACAAAAATATTTAGCTATAGGACAGTGTATTAGGCGTATTCTTAAAGGTAAATAACTGCAGCCAATAAAAGTTCAGCCTATAAAGGGTCCCATCTTCTAGGAGTTTTCTGCACCAAGAATTACTACCAGCATAATCATGGCTCCCTGCACACTAATATTTCCTCTGATACAGTATGATCAATGTTGTGGAAAAACATTTATTATATTTCTTCTAGCTACTTAAAGGCATTACTGAATTATGAGCATCGCAAAACGAATCCACTGTGCATTTTTTCTTTATGTGACGTTTTTACAATCTTCATTTTCTGCTTTGCAGCCACTGAGCTATAGTGATCACGCTGTGCACCCTCTTACAACTGACACAGGGGCCAGGAACTCCTTTCTGCTTTATTACATTTGAAATGCACTTCATATGACAACATTCATTCTCATTCTGCATTGGACTCTTATTTAAAGGGAGAAGCCATTTTTTACTGGACCTGTACTTAAAGCGAGAAGTTATGAAAGAAATTAAAATGAGGGAAGAGGGTTTAAACAGCTGTTTCAAATATGCCTAGTTAACAGAGGTGACAAAGTTTTGACTCAAAAGAGAGAAAAGTGGACAAGGAAGGTATCAATACACTGAGCTGTTCTTAAAATGCTAGTAATTGTAAAGATGCCAGTGTATTTTCTCTTATATTACATGGTTTTGAGACATTGTGCATTACCAGGGATATTTTAACTTCACTGGAACAAGGAATAATCGAGTAAGGAAGGCATAAATGAAAGCTGAGTTGGGAGTAAGATTTGGCTACACAGGGTACAAACTTGCAGAAGGCAGTCTACCTAATGGCTACTACTCACAGCAGCTGTAGACTCATTAAAACCTAGTGGTAGGAAGTCAGAATAAGATGGAAATAGTAGTGGGTTCACCAAAATTATTTTTTCCTTTGATAGAAGAAAACAGAACGTAACTTATCAGAAAATAATCCTACTAATTCATGTGTAAATATAGTCTCCTCTATAGGGATGAAATAATTATTCACTTCTCCTGCCTTCCTATTCAGTAAAAAATTTCATCCAGATCAAAGGATGAATAGAAAGAGAGCATGAGGTGAGAGAGAAATGTGTAAGTTTGAGCACTTGAACCTGCGATTTATGGCCTAGAGGTACAGGCAACTTCATTACAAAAATGACTTCACCTATTATAACCTTTCCCAGGGCTCTCTGGAGATGGTAAGGGGCTGAGCAGCACTGGAATATCAGAGGTGTTCACAAACAATTCCGGTCTCATTCTCACTTCCCTTTCCCCTCACCCTTAACACATACATATCATCTGTTGCCTCCTTTCCTGCTCCTTGATGTAGGCAGATCATGGTACTTCTCTCTGTCTTCCTGTGGGAACTGGCCACAGCCTCTCATTTGTCACGAGCTCTGACTGAAAGATTCCTCTCATTCTTGTCTGTCCTCTTGCCTGAAGGACAGCCCAATTCTGACAGTGACCCCTTTGGTAACCCTTAAAATTTTCTAACGATGGTTGTCTGCACACTGTGGCTGCTGATTTGAACATTTAACCACTGTCTTTGAAGCACCACCTAACACACCAACTGGCCTTTCATTTTGTGAAACTATTGCATCAATTTCCAGCAAG
The DNA here is from genome assembly GCF_963210335.1 of Falco punctatus. Taxonomy (NCBI): domain Eukaryota; kingdom Metazoa; phylum Chordata; class Aves; order Falconiformes; family Falconidae; genus Falco; species Falco punctatus. Next base: position 18,513,050 of record NC_137588.1, on the reverse strand, counting down.
TGTTCTATTAAATATAGATCTGTGCATGTTTTATGGAGATTGCATGTCCATTTGCATTGTTGCAGGACTCTGTCTTTAAATTGTCTAGTGATAATCTTACTCAAGACAAATTAACAATCTCTAAATGGCATTAGAAAATTAATTTCGTTTCACAAATGCAGCCCACAAGAGTTAGTTAGCAGGGGCAGTCGCATCACTACTTACAGCCTGTCATACAGGAAAACTGAAGACACCAACAGAGATGACATTTCTTCAGGTGCACAGAGATGCTGCAAGCATTATTCTACAGATCATCTTTGTCAGTCATGACAGAGCTTCCTCTGGCCTGAATGAAGTAACATAAAATGCCCTCCTGGCATCCTGGAGGTCTATAAATTGTACAGGAGCTGTGCATTTACCATGAGGTGATCAGCATCACAGTTACAGGACATGGCCTTTTCAGGTAGCACAGGTTGTTTCTCTCCAAAATAATAGTTATTTTGGTGGTATACAAGAGATAGAAGACTGGCTGTCAGCCAGATTTCAAAGCATAAATAAGCCATGATCTCATTTACGTACAGTCTTTACAGGCGACAGTAATATGTATGAGTGACTGCTATATTTAGGAATGACAAGATGGGCATTATTAATAGCTTAATTGACATTAATGCAATTACCCCTATCCTTATTACAGTTAGTAGAATTACACAGAAAGCACTGGCTGAGGCCTTATTTTCCCTAGAGCTACCCAAGGATACGACATTTTCCACCATGCCAAATCTAGTCTTTGACATTAGATACTTAGCTACAGAATCATTCCAGTAAATCATTATAAATGCATTATAATAAAGATGTTATGAGCTATTGGATATTAACCCCTAGCCCCTGAAGAGAGATAAATATACTGGTTGCAAGATTTCTGCTTTTGTTTTGCAATGGAAAAAAGGTTTTACTTACAAGTAAAGAATTATAAAATGTTATGCTGATAAAAAAAACCACCAGACTTCACCCTCTCTGTTCAGATTAAAGCTGAACACACTCTCAGTATAAAAAAAAGAATACATCCATAGAACACGAAGGACCAAATTTTTTTGGTCCATCACAACCAAGCTTTTCATTTGCAGACAAATATTTGTGTGTATACTGTTTGGAGACACAGCTAATATATTTTCATATGCAGATGTCTCCACTTAAACATCTGATTGCTGTGCCTCATCTCCAGAAACTTGCTTCCTTTTTCTTGTTTGGTGTTTGGGTTTTTTTTGTTGTTGTTTGTTTGTTTTGTTATGTTTGTTTCTTACTCTTGGTCACTCTTCAGTGTAGAAATGTAAGATTTTCTATTACTCTCTGATAAAGGAGTAAATCACCTACATGTTCCAGGAAGTCAAAATAAACATAAATTTGAGGCTCAGGACTGCCTAATATTAAATTTTCATCAACTTTACAGGAGTCATGGATTAATTCAGTTTCCAGCACAAGTAGAAATAGAGAAATAGAAACATCATGACCATACATTAATTTTACTGAAGTAATATATAGGAGCATTTAGGACCACCATGCTAGGTACTGGACAATGACTTAACAAAACATAAAGCGTAAATGCACCATTGTGCATTGTTTCCTTCTCAAAGAAACTGCATTGCAATACAAGCAAAGTAAACACAAAGCACTAATGAGTACATGTCAGTCATTATGAAAATGAAGAAAATAATTATTACAACACAGCATATAAAAACCCAAACTGGAATTGCAAAATTAGTTTTCAAACCAAATATGAAGTTTTTCCATCAAAACATGTTAAAGTGAATGCCCATACGGTTTCATAGCTTCGCTGGGCTTCATTTTCTTTAATTCATTAAATCCAGTTGATCTGGGATTTTGATTGAGTCTGGAATGCACTGTAATAAATACTACAATATGTAATTATCATTATATACACACATAGGAGTTTTATTAGCATGTGTACATGTTGGTATGCACATATGTAGAGGAAGGCTTTGTTGTTTTTTCTTATTACCTCTTGACAGTAACCTGTAGGCACATAGATTATAAACTTTTAAAAGTCATGTATCATTGTGGTGCATTCCATTTTTAGCAAGTCTTTCTTGGAGGTGCCTGGGAATAAATTCAGCTTGAACTAGTGCCTGAAAGATATCTGTCTCCAGTATAACTGACTTCTCAGCTATGCTAGTTTGTCAGCTTTCAGGGCAGGGTTCATATGCCTTATCTGTCCTGGCTGTGCTCCTGATCACAGCTCGAACTCCCTGAGAGAACAACTCCCATAATAAAGAGTGAATAAAAATGAAGCTTTAGCACCGGCCAGGCACTTCTTATCTTGTAAAGTCTTAAGTCAGATACTTCACTATACTTCAGCTCTTCTAAAACAAATACAGATCTGGCATCTGGTGAAAATACTTCCTGAGAAGGTTTTATCTAAAGTGAAACTTGAGACAAGGCTATAGCAGATATTTCAGTGTTTTAATCTAACTCGGAGTTTGCCATATGCATTGCTTGGTTTTGAGGATAACATTTGTGTGTTTACAGAGTCAGTGTATTTTTTACAGAAAACATTTACTTTTGACTACTGAGTGTTTAATCACTGAGGCTTATCAGCTACAGGGGCAAAATAATGAGGACAATGGTGGATGTCTTGCCTTTCGATCTCTCCAAAGCAAGGCTGGAGGCCTATGGAAAGGATCGCATGGTCCAGTAAAAGATGTGAGACAATGTCATGAGAGCCAAAATTTTACAAACTATAGAAATAAACAGATGATCTAATGGCCCTTTTCAACCTTCAAGGCTAGCACTATTTAGATATGTAATATGCACAGAAGTTTTTAGAGAAGAAAATATTTTAAGTCTGTGTTGTTTTCTTCATTATTTCACATCATGGAGCAAAGAAAAAAGATGAAAGTAGCCCTACTTAGGCACTATCCTAATTAGCTGAGATCTAACATTATGAATCCCCATCCTCCTCTCAGAGGAGAGAACAGGAGCTTCTGCAGCGTGAGGGTACTACAGTAACAGCTATGGAGCAGTCCGAACTCCCCTACACTGACTAGTTTGTAAGTTGGATGTCCGAGAACTTTAAATTCTGGCTCAACTCACTGAATTCAAGTCTGGCTTTGGAAGATAGCTCTGGCATTAAAAAGGTGTAACATAGCTCAGAAGACACGGATACATTTCCTGGCTCTGCTTCAGATTTCCTGTGCAATGGATAGTATATGGAACTATTTCTGTAAGTAACTTGGCTTAAGAGAACAGGATTCTTCAGTCTTTGCCCAGATGACCTGTTGGCTCTGCTTCACAGTCTCTTTTGGAATAAGCTGCAGCAGCTAAAGAAATTACTACTCTGTAGAAATTATTGAAACTGCAACCCACCCACTCCCTGAAGAATCTGTGGAGCCCCTAACAGAGGCACAGAGGGGTGGTGTGTAAATTTCCCAGCTGCTGCAATTCATTGCCGTACATATTATTTTTAATTATTTTTTTATAAAGTTGATTGAAGTGAATATACCAGGCTGTGAACAATGGCAAATGAAGGCTTTGATTCAGAAGCCTACTTGGACTTGGCTGAAGCAGTGGAAGAAGTTACTACCCCTTTTTGGCAGTTACTCAGTCCCTGCAGCTGAAAAGGTGAAAGATGACCAGCCTATAATCCGATTCTGGTTTTCAGGCTATAATCTAATACTGATTTTCAGTCTCCATGGAGCTGTCATTACCAAATGTCTGTACAACGCGTGATCAAACGTTCCAGATAAAACTGAAAGCTGACAGAGGTAAAAAGAGAGAAAGCCACAAAACTGATATATTTTAACTTGATGACACTTTTTCCAGAACAGAGAAAGGAGGGAAATAACAGACTTAAAGCTTGCCAGCTCACCTGAGTATCAGGCGCCAACAGCCAAAGACAAGCAAGTCCCAGAAATTACATCTGATGGAATTCTGAAAACAGCTGTATGGCTATGGTAAAGCAGACTCGCAAGTCAAAACCAACAGTGAAGAGGATACTGGATGCTACCTGTAGATTTAGTTAAAATTTTGTCAAAGAAGGTCAAACCTTGCTGTTGTGGAAACGATTCTGACAGGCTTAGCTTTGAAAACAAGCTGGGAAGGGGCAGAATAAATTCCTTTTCTGTTATACTACTGTCATGAAAATAATGAGAATCCTTTCCTTGTTCCTAGGATACAAGACAATTCCTGAGCATCACCTTAGGAAACACATTCATACTTCTGAGGAATGTTCAAGCTCCTTTCATCCACTTGTCTATGTATGCTGTGAATTCCTTGATTGGAGGTTGTGTCTTACTATTACTTTTGTAATTAGTCTCAGTCCTGGTTGAGGCTTCTCAGACTTGACATAATAAGAATACTAGCCTAATGCACAGCTTTGCATACTAAAGAATAAAGCTTACTGTGAGTTTTTTATAAGATGTAAAACTTTTATATATGGGAAGTATTATCAACATGTACTGCATCAAAATTAGTGTTTTTTAAAACAAGTTAAATGAGAAGTAGTGCAGAGAGGAGGGGCTACTTCTGACCACTATATTCTGTTGATTACATCAACTCCGGTTTTATCACTGTTCCCTGTTTTGTTTCTTTTGCACGCTGTCATTGTTCATACCCAGCTCTTTCTGAAATGACACCCCAAATCTGCATTAGGCTTTTTTTGCAAACAAAGTGACTTTCATACAAGCTCCCTTTCCACTTCAAAAGTAAAACATTTTTGTAGTTATTAATGGTCCATTCTTGTGACTATCCATGGGTGAAGGGCATTTGCCTCACTCACATCTTTAATAGCAAATAATTAATGAGGTGTTGGAAATTAACAACAATTAACAATGCCTGGGAACAACAGCAGAAGGTGTTTGATCCTCTTTAGATGAAGTTGAAAAAATTTGTTTCTCGGGCAAGGGCTTGTGCCTGCAAGGAGGAAGAGACGGAGGGGGATTTCTAATGTGATCCTCCTTCTGCATTACCTTGATGAAAGTCATCGAAGTGACTTGTCAAGTAGAAAAGAGAGCAGAAAGGCCTGTGTCTCTGTGATACAGGTACATCAGTTCTAACTTCCACAGAGACTTTGAACCTTAAGTTCAGAGCCTTCAAGAAGAAAAATCAGAACTAAGTGGGATCATAATTCAGAACTTTATTGCTTTGAAAGCCCAGACCTTCTGCACTAATTTCTGTAGTAAATACAACATTCTGGTCTTTTATATGCAATTATTCTTGGTGACATTGTGGTTGAAGAATGTTTGCCTGTGTTTAGTAAGGCTAGATATGCTCATGGAAGATGCCGAGCCACAGCTCAGGCAATACAGCAAGAATGTTCTAGGAATATTCACTGCATTCTTGATTTGTCCTTTTCGTCTTTCCCAGCCATAAACAAGATATGGGCAAAATAGACCCTTGATCTGATGTAGTACAGTCCTTTTTGTCTTACGTTATATGCAAAAAAATCATACTAATAAACAGGCAAAACAGCCATAAAAGTGTGCAAGATAAGCACACATAGAAAGAAGAACAGGACTATTTCCCTCTAAGTGATATATTTTCCATGTTCTATAGAAATGAAAAGCTGATGAAGAAATTCAGTTATGCTTTTCCCTGGCTTCACATGCTCCACTCGGTGCAGCATACAGGAGCAAAGGAACTTCAAGATGCGCAGTTAAGTCCCCACTCCAACTCCTCCTCCTCATGATCTTGCAGAAAGATCTACTATACTTGACCTGAAGAACATAACTGTGTTGTTTACTCTCTCTCAAAATTTGAACAAGCAGCCATGGAAACACTAGGGTTGACCTTTTTGCTTATTGGAGAGCAAAGGAAGTATAGAAATTTGTCAGAAACCTGTCCAAAGCACGCAGTTTCTTCAGCCTTCTGGCTTGGGGTCCTTTACTTTTAGCTTGTGGGATGTAGTTTAAAGTGTTGCCCGATGCCCAAGAAAGATCTACAGCATACAACAAAAAAACAGACTGAAGAAAAATTCTTTCTCCTGAATAAATGTAAGAAAGGCAGTAACATTTTAATCTCTTGATTTAAATATGAAACTGGGAGTGACTCATTTCTAAGAATAAAATTATACAGTAGAACTGAATGATAACAGTACATCACACTCCTCCTCTCTCCTTTGCCCAGGTGAACAGAAAATATTTTGGTAAATAATGTTGTAGATATATAAATTTTCTCCTAGCATGAGTTCACTCAATTATTCCAATTTTAAAAAGAATTATTTTGCATTGTCCCTGAATTTCCACATTCTTGGAACATAGTGTTACAATTGGCATTCTATACACAATGGGGAGTTTCAGAAAGCTTAAGGAGAAATAATACCTCTTCTTACAAATGTTTAAGTTAGAGGTTAAAGATGCTGACTCCAAAAGTTGTTTTTCTGTTGTACTGTTCAGTAAGATGTAAAGACTACAGTTGATAACCTGCAAATTCCATATGCAGGAAATTTAATAGAATGCCCATCAATTGGTTTTTGCCTTTGGATTCACACAGTGGAGGTGATTTCTTGTACCTCTGTGTGGTTCTCATGATCAGTAAAAGGTAATGTGTGTACATATCACTTCTACGTATTATTCTCCAAACTTTGTATTTCAGTCAGGCATTACCAGGTAATACAATTTATTACCTACATTACTCAGATTTGTGATGGGAAAACCTTAAAGAACTGTAACAATGAAAATACTGTGGCATGATAAAAAAAATATGCATAGAATGCATATTGTGAAAGACATTAAAAGATATTTGTAAAAAATGAGTTTGACTCAAGAAAAGAGTAGCACAAACCTAAGCAGAGTACAGTGGATGTTACTCCGTCCTTTTTCTCCAGCATCACATAATGGAAAAAACACACAATCAAGAAGAGTGTAACAGAATATAAAATTCAGAGAACAGGCCTGCAACCACAGAGTCCCAGGAGTCTTGCCTGTAATGAATAAGACAGGGAAAGATTGGAGAATGTTTACAGAGATAAAGCAGATGCAAGAAACTTCAGAGGCTTCTGTGTAAGGTTAAGCCTCCACTTTTCAGGTCAACTGCTGTGGACAAATTTGTCATTCAGTGCATTGTGACTAAGTGATGGGAGCTCTATTTCATTTATATCTACAAGCGAGGGTCAAACACCATACACCCAAACTGATAGCAGACAGTTTCATCTGAGCGAACCAGGTAGAGAAGGAATGCACTTCAACTGTTTTTAACATCCCATTGGCTTTATCTGTACTTCTAGGCATGACAGCGTACATGGTATTTATAGCTTAAAAGAATTTCCATCTGTAAGTTTCTCATCTTGTAAAAATAAGTGAGAAAACAACTTAAATATACCAAGCCCTGGTTACAACAGGGCACATATATATTTTATTCTCATTTTGTATGCCAGAAATCTTATTAGCATGTTGCTATTTAAAAGCTAATTTAATGGTAAACATTAACTCCCCTGAACCCCTCCATCCCCTTTTTTAGCCACTCTAAACTCTAAGTATCTACAAGATGCTCTGGCAACAATTTCCGAAGATCTGACATCCATGGCCTCAGAGACTCCCCATCCTCTGGTTTCTACTACAGCATACTATTAGCAATCTGTTATCCTGCTAATCTTGTAATAGTTTTCTTAGTTGTTTCATACAAAGCCCAAGCGTGCAGTTCTTCAAGCAGCATTTTCACTGACTCCAAGTACTGCAGGTTTGAGCGCTGAGTGGTTAACCCTGAGTATGTCACTAAACCGGTGTACTTCTCTGAGAGCTTTTTTTGTGCAGAAGACCAAGTATATGAAACCGTTCATGTAAGCTGTATTATAGCATCCACAGCAACCTCTGCCAGAATCACTACAGAGAATTACACTTCGGCATACCATATGGCTTTAAAACATTAGTGATGGGCAGACATCAGGCATAGATTCTGCACATGAAAGGTTCCACCACTACTTGCACAGTGATCATACAGGTAGCAGGGTGTTCTCTAAGTCTCAAAATTACCTATACATTACAAGATAAGTTAAAAATTGTTTGGACATTAAACTGGCAAAACCCCAGAAAACAAAGTATCTTCCCATCCTAGCTGTAACGTGTGGAAATGAGGGAAATCAGCAAGTCCTTCCAAAAATACAAATGATACCATAGTACTAGGCACGGTTGCAATGATGAATTTAGAAACCATTATTAATTACTTTGTAAAGTCACTATCAGGACGATGAGTCAAATAGTAATAACAAAATAGGTCTAGGGGTCTCCTTTTTAAGATTATTAATGTTAGTACCCTAAGCTTACATTAAGTGCCTAAGTGGTCTTATTTTCAGATCCCCATTTTGGATGCTGAAAAAGACACAGCTTGTCATAAGCTTTTATTTTAAGAAGAACCACATTCTCAGATATGTATTTGGCAGGTGGAGTAGATGATGACTATACATCTTCTACCTTCTTCAAGAGGGTCACAAACCTTTTAACCCTCTAGTTGGATACTAATCAGGACAAACTAAGGAAGAAGGACACTAACACAGCTTGGACCTCCATCCTGTAGATTGCATGATTTACTGCAGGCCTAAACATCTGGCAGGGAAAATAAAATTTAAACCCAGCAAAAAAAGAAAACCTGCTAGGAACTAGATTGAAACATGACCAAAAAATCAAAAGCACTAGGGATACTACTTAGAATTCTGATACATACGACATCAATCTGCTCGTCTCTGTACAGTTCCTCAGGGCTGGCATTCCAACTTCTTTGGCTTCTAGTAAAGCGTATGTTTTCCCTGAACTAATCAACATGTATTTCTCTCAACCAATTTAATTACATTTTACAACGGAAATGCAGTCATCTGAGTACTGAAATAATACTGCTCTGTTAACTCCAGATATTTTCTTACTTAGGAGGAGTGTATGCCATTAAATCCAGCAACATGTCAATAAGTTCTCTCAAATATATTGGTTTAGATTTTGCATTATGTCAGCAAAAGTATACCACATTTCATTCACTGGAATATCTAGAGATTGTAGTAAAGAAAAAAATGCAGTATTCTTAATTTTTGTTCAGAATTTGTAATTTAGGGATTCTGTAAATTTTCTGCAACTCAATGGAGACCTAAATTTCCCTTTAAACATTCTACATTCAATCGCCAGTCTGAGTTTCTGCCTTCTTTATGTCCACTGCTCCTGGATTATGCACTCTGACCTTGTTTCCAGCATCCCACATACTACGAAGAAATCCTTGGCCAAGAGGATAGTGCAGTGCTATCAAGTTCACCGTAAAAATGTCCCATTTACAGCCATAATCTGCAGATCCTTGTTAACTAGGCTGATGAATTTGTACCTAGGCTGTCTGCATGTATACAGCCTTCATTCATTCACCAATTTAGATGACTAAATGACTCTCTACAACTGTACTTTGAATACAAGAGCTTCACTATCCTATTTGAACTCCTATCTTGGCAAAGCTGCATGCTCTGAAACCACATCATCCTTAGTTGCTTCCACCACCACTAGTGGCCTGGGCAGATTTAGAAGGGAGAAAGAAAGGACCTGGAAGGTCTTTAGCTCACTCTTTAGCAGACCATGCAGTGGCATGGTCTTCCTTTTCCCAGTTTCAATTGGAACTGCATTCCAATCAAGAGACATCCTTTCCTTTCTAGGAAATTGAACAAGTAAATGAAAAGTACATGAACAAGTAATTTCAAAACATGTTAATTCACTCTCTTCATTAACCAGTTAGCAAAATGTTATCCAAGTTTTGTTTATTGCCTTATGGCCCACTGATAGCTACATAAGATGCCCCGTTAAATGTATTTTTACACAAGTTCCTCCAGGTAAAATGCACTACAGAAAGCAGGTAAATATGACTTGATGTGCTGGGTACCATACTGGAAATGGTACAAAGCCATCTGTTAATGAACTGTTCTTCCATCTGATAGTACTGGTGATGTCATTCACAATAAAAACGAAATGAGAGGATTGTCAACAAAGCCGTAAAATGAAATGATAGCCCCCAATGCGAAGCAGAATCTAATTGCACCCATTCCCTGCTTGTTCCCCCGTGCTGCAGCTGTTTGCTTACCTTCATTTGCAGATGGTTCAGATCATATTGTCTCCTCCAAGGCCTCTCCTAATCTTACCCCCTTTGCATCACCCCTTTTCATTTTGGACTCTTATTTTAAGGATACTGAAGGTGTTTCACACTCTTTGCAGGAAGAGCATGTGTTGTCAAAGCTCAAAGCTGACATGGCCCAAAAACTAGTTTGCATGAGCTAAACTTTGGGATAGAAGTACTCCCTCACACTGAAGTCTTACACCTGCTTGACAAGATGGATAGCCAGGGCTTGAGGACTGAGGCACCCTTACTGCAACCTTCTTTCTCCTCATCAAGGCCAGTGTTGTCACAGATCAGAACATTTATTCAGGAATGTACAGGACAGAAGCCCCTAATACACACACTTGTGTGAACATGGACAGAGTCAGTTAATATTTCATGCATAATTCCACATGAAAGTCAGAAAAGGTCCATGAGTTCAATCAGGAGGGTAGAACAGGACTCTTCTGCTTTTTCCCCACAGAGATATATTATCTGATGAAAGGATTACAGTAAATTAATTCTCATTTGGCATAATATTAAAACCAAAAATGGTATGTCTGGGTTTCTTACTATAAATGCTTTTCTTCTTACTATTAGTTGGAAGATTCTGAAGGAAAAAGAGGGGAGACAAGAACTTCATGGGGAAAAAGGGAGGGTTTTAGATTTATGAGGAAAACTTAAAGAGTAGCTTGCAAATTACAACACAGATATTTATTCCCCAAAGGCACATTGGTCAAAAAGGAAGGCAAATCACCACATTGCATTGATTTAAGCCCTTTGGTATATCACCTTCCCAGCTGTTCCATTTGATAGCAGAGTTCTCAGTAATAGCTTGCTTTTTGAAGGTAAACCTGTATTATAAATACTTTCTGAACCCTTCTAAAAGGAATCCATTTTACTACCATTTTGTATCAGAACGGAACTGGACAGGTTTGTAAGATGGACAGTTACTACATAATAACTGCAAGTTCTACTAAGCAAAGATAAAACAATCACCAGCTCAATGGGTCTGACAGTTTTATCCACAAATTTAAATCCAAAAAGCATGTAAATCCAGTCAAAATTTTATTTTGTTACTGAAAAGGTCAACCCAAAATGATCAAACCAAAAATCAATAGTGATATGAACCAGACGTATAAAATTAGATTGATGGCCAAATTTTGAGCTAGGTTTGGTCTCCAGTTCATCATTATAGTTTATCCAAATTTACACTGAAATCTGGTGAATAAATAGGCCACATAGAGCTGTGATATGGTAAGGGACTTAAACACCTTTTTTATAGTCCTTTGCTTCTTGATCAGGAAAAACTGTATCCATTATTAAAGATTTGAGTAAATACTAGACAAGATATCCTAGCAGTGCATTCAGATCCACACCATGATCTCATGCTAAGGCTGTTCTTAACACTACTACTGATTTCTTCCTGAATTAAGCAAGAGATCATAACAACAAAAAATACCTGTGCTCTAAAATATATTGTGGACACACCACAAGGTTAATATTTAAACTCCTACTCATGATTCATATACTTCAACAGAAAAGATTTTCACAATAGTTAGTAGCATGTTATTTACAGTGGACAGGGGCTTGCATTCTGAGCAAGTCTGAACGAAGTTAATTGACTTAACTCTTTAAAAAGGATTGACAATACGGGATCTGTGTGCCATGACCCTCATAGCGGGGGTGCTAAAGAATTCTGAATTCTCCTGAATATTCTAAGCAATACAGAGGATGTTCTCAGGGGAGGAAGAATGAAGTACATTCATTCTCCATGAATGGGAGGTCTCCATGACTAAGGAACTGATTAGACAATAAACTGAAACGAGACAGCATCCTTGCACCTATCAATCAGAAATCACCAACTCAGTGTCACCTACCTGCCTCCCATTACTTACAAGTTGAGCCACTTACTACAGCTGCAATGTAGTCTTCCTTCCAAGTTAGTTCTGTTGCATCCTGCATTATGGAATGTGATTTTGCATGTATCACAGAAAAGCAGGTGAGTAGAGGATCAGTCTACGCTAGAAAAGGTAGCTGGGGGGAATTTTCCAGTCCTCTCTTTCTCAAGTGGAAAAGGAGGGAGAGAGACAAGTAAGGTATCTCTCTTCAATGTAATTTAAAATACTTTCTTATCACTAATATCAATTATAACCATTTATTCTGATTTATGAACACCTGCTTGACATCAACAGAACTGACACACCCCTCCAATTACTTTTCTTATACGATGGCATATTTATTTCACCCTGATGAGATGAGGCTTTTCTAATTTCCTGTATAACCACCCCCAGCTCTCTGTATATCTCCCATTAAATTGTGAACAGGCTTCACACATATTTTTAGATGTTTGAAAACGGCAGGAAGAGCTTTTTGAAGTTTCAGAACATGTTCAGTCCCAGTGTCTCAATATTGTTTGCTTGCTAACTCCTCAAGCTTATGTCATCCATATGAATGGACTTCAGGCTTTTGAGAAAGTTTACCATATCATTAACATCTGCCTAAACTGCTGTAGTCAGAGGTCTTTCCTTCTAATGTCAATGCCACTTTGAAAATAAAGTTGCAGGATTCCTCCATGCCTTGGAACAAATTTAGAAGTCAATGTCTTATTTTCTATGATTAGTCTGTAACAATATCAAGTGTGAAATTTAAATTAATGAGTGCTTCACTTATTGAAATGACTTCAGCACTTTTTGTTACTTTCATTGATTTCTATTTACTTTGGCAATCACAAATATGAAGAACATGCTTCTAGATGTGACTAAACAGACTAATAATATGTTAGTATAGACGCACCTAGTGATCGAACATTAAACTTTAAGCTTATTTTGAAAAAATTAACGTAATAGGAGAAATATATTATTTATAAAGCACTGTTTGTTTCCTGCATTTCAGATGGTGTCACCTTTAAGTTATTTTCTTCCCACTCTCTCCACAGTAATGATTGGCCTACACTACTGAAACATAGCAATAAATATGGTATCAACATTACACATCCATAGAATCAATTTAAATTTGAACTAATATATTCATCATCCAGTAAATACCATCTCAGCAGCAGATAGGGCTGTAACTAACCTTCAGGGTATTTTAGCCTCCTGATAGAGGCCAATTTGAACCAAGAAGCTGTATTTGATTCACAAGAGGTAGAGACACATGTGAAAGTCTTTCCTTCCCCTCTGCCCTTCCCCACACATCAGAGTAATTTATTTTATTTGTTAAAAAATCTTAAAACACTTGCATTTCTTGCTGGTATCTAACAAACTGCTAATCAGTGGAAAAAGCTAAAGGGATACTTGCTCAGAAAAGAAAGCCAAGGCCATGATTCTCTACCAATAGGTTGCTGTGAGATTTTTTTTAAAGAAAATGAAAAAGAAGAGAAGATAAGTGGAAAAGAGAAAAGAGGTCTCCCCAAAGGCTACTCAGTGTGTTTGTGATGCAGCAGGTGGCTCAGAGACAGCGTTCTGCCAGCTGGAACTCTGCACCCCCTCCACAACGTAGGGTTACCCTTGCCCTTCTCAAACACATGGGGTTTTACACAGCATAGGCAAATCCTCAGCTATTAAAGGCACATTCTCATGTCAAAGAAAGAAATGAAAAATAATTAAGGATGGAATCTGGCCTTCAAGCAATAGAATAATCACCGAAGCAAATCCTCACTCTGTGAAATGGATGTTACATGCAAACATGGATTAAAAAAAAAAAGATTAGTACAGTAAATATGGAGGGGTTGAACTTTTTTACTTTTTTACTTTTTTTTAAAAAAAAGCCAGATTCTGCAAGCTCTTAAAATTCCCTAAGCAGCTGTAGTTACACGGATCCTTGCAAAATCAGTTATTCTCTATAGCAGACAAAATTATATATATATATAATTTTATTTAAATATATATTTACATTTATTTTATACATATAAATTATAGTAGACAAAAATATTTGTCTACTAATACAGAAACCTGAATAATGACCAGTGTACCTGTGACTATAATTGAAGCCACAGCTCCTGTAGAATTGCACATGCAAATCCTGCGGGCATCACTGGAAGATGAAGAGTGCAGCATCATGTATAATCTAGAAATTTCAACATGGCAGTCTGTTGATGCAGGAGTTTTATTAATTTTTTCATATATGGAAGACTGTGCTAGCACAGTACTACTTGCTCCATTTTAAGTTTGCAGATTAACTGATCTCTTTCCATTTTGCATTTAATTGATCTATTTCCATTTTGCAGCAAAACCTATTGCCCCTGGAGAATTGCCCCTGGGGATGCTTAACCAGTAAATGTGACAGTTGTGGAAACAGAAAGGTTTAAACCTTCATAATTTCTGTATCTCAGCATCTCTTTTATGCTTCATTAATTTCTATCAATTTAGTAGACCAAAGCCTTCATTTTTCTAAAGGACCACATCTGAAATATTTCCTATTTAAATTCCCAAATAAGTCTCCTTCCCCTCAGACCCTACCTGTCACCAAAATCCCTCAGTTATTCTCAGGTAGCGTGCTGCAGCATGATACCAGTGTATGAGAGGCTTTAATGAAGTTAGTAATTTACTTTTTAAAATGGTATATTTAAGAGCAAAAATGTCATTTATTACTTGAGAAAAGATTGTCCATATAGCTATGATTGCACAGGAAGAATAATGTGTTCTTATCAGAATAGGTGACAGCACTTTTCTGTGTGGAAAAGGCTTCTTAGAGAACGTGACAAAGACAAAACCAGAATTTTTCTCGCAAGCAACCTATACATGCACATCTGCAAGAGTTCCTGCTTCGTTCTCTGCAACCACTACTATAATGACTGTTTCTACTGAAATTAGAAAAGCATGTGATTCAGTTTTGGCTTCATGGTTGCACCTTAGTCAATTACAGATGAACAGCAGAAGACGCACAGAGCCTTTTATTTATTCAAAGACTCCCAAAGAGCCAAGTAAAATGTTAAACCTTTCTTGATGTTTGGATCCAGATTGGGGTTTATTTCTTGGTTTTCACTCATTTATGAAGCCATTCTGAGGCTGTACAGAAATTCTGAATTCATATGCCTACAAAATAGCCTTTTCAATGCAGGGAACATGTTTGAATATATTAAAAGGGGCAAGAGACACTGAATCCACTCATTAAAGCTGAAATTTGAGAAGGGTATAGAAAAAAGACAGATTTGTGAAGAATGACACAAGACCCTTAGGGAGCTTGTAAAAATTCTGGAATCACTATTTGTGGAAGTGTGACCGAAACAAAGGTTGGATTCAGGTCTGATTCTTAATTAATTTCGGCTATAAAGGTAACACTGTTTTTCTGTCACTGATCATCTAGGCCAATATTAGCAAAACAGTTAAAAAAACTCATTCATTTGATCAAAAAAGAAAGTAAAATTAAGGATGTAGTTTAATGGAGGAATGCTTTCTCTCCATGTGATACATACACTCTCACATGAATAAACCATGCCATCAGAAATAGGTGGCATGAGAAGACTAGAGGCAGTTTCTGCAAATAGCAGGGTGCTAACAGTGCTAACTGTGACTACCAGCATAGCTTTGGGACAAGCACACATTTTCAAGAAATGAGGAAGCAATTTCTTTGGTTATTTCATATGTGGGGATGTGGAGAACAGAATACCTGTACAGAAAACAGGCAAACTGGCTGTAATGTCATGTTATTGGCATACAAGGCCAAAATCAGTCCTCAGTTACTGAAGTCTAAACCATGAAAGACAGCTATTGCTTTCTGTGTCTTGCATTACAAAAGCCTGACAAAAGCTGCCAGAAGAGCTGCACACTTTAATAAGAAGAATGAGACAGAATTTCCCAAATTTAGATTCTCCTGTTACATTTGATAATGAAGCCAAGTACGTTTCCCCATATACTGTGATGTCACCTTCACCCCTACTGCTCTCTCCAGTGCTCAACTTTGAGTTTTATGACAAGATTACAGTGAGATTATTGCATAATGAGAAAAATATCTAGGAGAGCAATGACTCTTCTGATGAATTATGGAGAAACTTATCTAGCTGCATGATGAAAACACAGAGAAAAATAAAGCAAGGACTGATGCAGGGGGAAAATTTAAGCCTGTAACTGTCGTGCGAGAATGCTCTACAGGTAGTGCTACAGATGTACTGGGAGGAACCAGCAGCTCTCAGAAAAGAGCTCTGTTGTGAGGAGCTGTGTGAGCTAACCTGGCACAATGAAAATGGCTAAAGGAAGCCAAGGCTCTTTGGGGGCTCGGGACATCTTACTGCTGGTTTTAAGGACCTGTCCTGTGAATTCAATCCATCAGCATCCCAGTGACCCAAGAACAGTCTTCACTAGGTCCCTTCTGTGCTTTCTGACCCTGTCATAGTCATAACACTGAATAGCTAAGAGTTTTGAGAGCCCTAAGACAATGTGTCTTAGTATAGACATGTCTGAAGTACAGACAGCATTTTCTACCTTACACGATCGTAAGACACAAGAACCTTCAATTCATAGAAATGCAGAGAGTAGATACTGCAACTGCTCAAAGTTTAAAGGACAATTTGGTACTAAAATGATACTAGTCTGCCATTATTTTACCTCTTTCACTGTGCTACCTATTTGAAAATACCTACATTGACTGCTGTCATTAAATAATTGTTTTGCCCCACACAATGCAGTGTTTTGCATATTTGCTGATGTTTCCCCAAAAGCACTGGGGGAATGAATCATTACTGAAACAATTTACTTTCAGTTAGTGCATGAATGCCTTCCCATGATGCTTTGATGCTTTGTTTGTCCTCCTATAAAAATTATTTATGACCCATGTGTGATCTTTTAAATCAGAATACTTATTCAGAAATCAAAGCTCCAGCATGTTAATGCAAGTAGAAGCTCTGACTAATTTTTCAAAGCCACGTTGAATATTCAAAAGCTAGAACTGAAGGAAAGGAGTTAACATTAATTAATATTTGCAGCAGTAAAATAAAAGCAACAGTGAAGCTAATTTTGCAGGACAATTAATCATGAGTCTTGCTAATTACACATGGGATTTTGCAAATGATTTTTTTCTCAGGTAGCAGAGTAAAAATGATAATCCACTACCCATCAAAATCATTGGCTCCTCACCAATGTCCCCAGCAAGAGCAATTAGTGGGAACAGCAGAGCCCTAGTAATTGCATGTCAAGAGAGGAGAATGTTAGAATTTTAATTGCTCCAAATAAAGACCATTTGCTCATGCATACACCTGACTGTCCAAAACCTGTCTGCAAGCCGGAGCAAGTATGTAACCACTTCCAGGTGTCTGCACAAAAATAACTCTGTGGGAGAAGCACTCTCTAAGCAACACACGCAGTTTCTGGAAGAAAATATCAATATGCACTTATATTCTGAACTGCAGTGTCATCACTCGACTATAAGAACTAGGAAAAAAATATATCACCCACTTGGGAAAAATGTGCATATTCTTTATATTTGCCAAATATTTATTGCTGACATTTTTTGAAGAACTTTAACTATCTTCAGGGTGCCAAGGGCTTCAAATTTACTGAATTTTAGGATCACCAATAAAATGTTTTTAACAAGACATCTCAAGAGGGCATAAAATAAAAAATTACCATATTCATGAGAGCAAGCCTGTAAGATTGCAACGCTATAAACTGGATGTCTATAATTTGCTTGTGGCTTTCTTAATTAAAAAAAAAAAAAACACCACAAACAACTAGTAATTAGAGACTCCAGTTCCATTTTTACACTTTATCCCAATCAATGACATGCTACCATTACTTTTTTGTTTATTATACCTACACATGGATGCACACAATTGCAAATAATCAATAATATTTAAGTATGTGTCCAAGTTCTAAATGATGATGGATATATTTAAATATTGCTTTCCAGGAAATTATTACCTTACTGGTCATGTAGTAACTTTAAAAATGTATAGGTTAAAAGAAACCTTTGCTTTTTCCCTGTTTCTCTTTAACCATTTACCATTTACTCTCGTTTTTAAACCAAATGACTGAACTGCCTTCCAAGTACCACGAGCTCTTATTGTCTTTTGCTCTCTCCTTCCATTTTTATGTATACCATATTGAGGTGCTAAACCACTTACTTTCTGCTATTAGCTTTGTTAAGCATTAAACCAAGAGTAGTAGCCTTAACTTGTCTAAATATATTCTTTGCATGTTTAAAATCATTGTACACTGTTTATTACACCATGACTGCTTGAGAGAAAAAAAGCAGGTCATGCAGAGTGCTGCTTCCTTTCCTGAATTACCAGCAGATCACAGGTGTTTATCAGGCTCCCGGAGGTGTTTCAGGTAATAAACACCAGGATGGCAGTTTAAATGGTTAGAAGCTTTTCCATCAAATACAGTCCTTGCAGTCCTATCGTTTTGCATATATTGCTCACAAATGGCAAATTATTTATGCAGCCTCCTTAAGTGGTTCCTTATGGTTTTTACTTTATTTTTGCAAAGCAGGAACCTTTTGAAGATGTGTGTTCTCATGATAGGCAAACTATCATTCCATTGGTAAGTCTGACTCATTTCTTAAAGCTCACTGTATATATATAATACCAGTGACCTTGTTTTGCTCTTCTGTGTAGCTCAAGTG
The DNA here is from genome assembly GCF_963210335.1 of Falco punctatus. NCBI lineage: Eukaryota > Metazoa > Chordata > Aves > Falconiformes > Falconidae > Falco > Falco punctatus. Next base: position 18,494,447 of record NC_137588.1, on the reverse strand, counting down.
ACTTTTCTAAGAAACCACCAGCGTCATAGCAGAAGTTACTATTCTGTGCTTGTACAAGGAGACCAAGAATAAATTGTATGCAGTAGAAACTGGCTTTTGAATAGGAAAAGCTTTTTCAATTATTTTCTTGTGAAAATGACAATAGGCATTAACTAACGATTACTACTTCTAACACAGGTTTTAAAAGGATATGTGGCAAATTGTAACAGGATGAGTTTTTGGAAACAAAATATTTACATGCAGTTTATTTTTGTCTAAGTTGAGCAACTTCAGAGGTGAACTTAAGTATGTTTATGCTACTACAGAACATTACTAAGACATACCTCTAGCAATTGCCCTTTACCTGTTAATAACTGGAATTTGTTTCATGGTGCTGAATCACCAAGCCTATATTTAATGCCAGAGTTGTCACATGAACCAACTTACTACTATGCAGACCACTTGCTTCTTCCCTTCTTGACAAACAGCTCTGCAATAATCACTTAGAAATTCCTTATACGCAAAGTAGATTTCAGGAAAGGATTTATGGTTGTTCAATATAATTTAGCACCAGGAAAGAAAGAGGAAAAGCCAGCACAATAGGAAGGTTCTAAGAATCACCAGATTATAATTACCACACCAGTTGTTTAATTTCTGTGGTTCTCTTGAAATTTTATCAGTTACGTCCTCGTTTTGTGAGATAACATGGATTTCCACAGAAGTGATATGGAATTGAAGGTATTAGGAAACACTCAGAATCTCCAAGATTAGTTTCTGCTATTTTTCTACAGCTTGACAGATAATGTCAACCCATAGACTAAAGATTATGGCTGCATCATATGTACAGGGAAAGTAACAGATTATCACCAATTTGATCATGGTGGGTAACAGTAAAGAGAAAGCAAGTATTACTGTTTCTACTTTATTACAGTATGAAAATTAGCCACACAGAAAATAAGCAACTTGCCCAGGAACATTGAGTAAATCCATAGCAGAACAAAACCTGAACTGAAGTCTACCAAGCACTAAAATCCCACTAACCTCACAACTCACCTTTCCTTTGTGATTGAATCTCACAATTAAATGTACTATTTTGTAATCAGTACTTTTTACAGCTTCATGAAAACTTATTCAGAAGTTAATATTAAATATAATGACAAATGCCAAGTATTGTGCTATCCAGTATGAAATTCAGATTGAACTCCACTCCTTTCCTGTTGCCTACTAGAGGCCTAGGATATAAGTTCTCTAGCACTGCATTTTTGTGCCATTTCAGACTATCACTGCAGTAAACCTGATCTTACCTCATATAAATCTGATCTTACCTCACAGGCTGTGAAAAACTTCATAGGACTTTCACCAATGCATGTGAACAACATGGAGGACGGCAGAAAATGCCAGTAGGCTGTAAACAGGCAAAAAAGATTTTCTGTGAGTTCAGTTTCAGAATTCCAGACACCTCAGAAGACAATAATTTTAAGAAACAGGGAAAGTAGTTTTACATGCCAGCTCTGTTTTAAAGAAAGAGAAACAATTTCAAAATTAACTCATATCACAGGAATGTTCCACATACATTAAATGAGGAGGATTCCAAAACACTGGCCTACCCAGGGATCTTGTGTTTTTCTAAGTATTTTCAAAGAAAAACATGAAGAATTCATTTCACTTAAATAAGTCATGATGTACTCAAAGTCAATGAAGAAATAATCTAAGAGCTGAAATATATTTTTAGACTGAAAAAGTGGGTTGGATCACTGAAATAATAAAGAAATAAAACCTCCGCAACTCAAAAATCCAACCCTCATTTAATCTCATGACTTCGGGATACTAATATCACAGTCTTACTACAAGTTTTGCTCTATTGCATCGACCTTTCATCTTTGATAATAACACAATATCCCAAAACATGTTAAGCAAAGGAACTTAAACAACTGGTACTGCATATGGTATGCAAATGGCAGATGGGTTAAATAATATACATACAGTACAGCTGGTTTTTATCTGGCAAACAGGTGCTAGATTTTGGATTTGCTGACTAGCCACAACTTTAATGACTTTTCAGCGAGAGGTGAAATGGGGACCTGGGGAGTCTTCCATTCATGCTTGTCTAGCTATTTTGGTTTTGTTTGTTTGCTAAAAAGTTTCAAAAGAACACAATCGATGAGTACATCACAATACTCTTCCTCAGAATATCTTACCCTGAGTAGAAAACTAGCAGAAACTAATGTGCGTAGATACTAGAGAAAAATATAGCAGGTGATGTGGCAGAAGTTGTAAACACTTCAGACTGAAGCAGCAAGATATATAAAGTGCTGCACATCAGAGAAGATACTTTAAATTTCTAGCCAACAGTCTGTCCCCACATATTCAAATACATAAGAAGACAGCTAAGCATCGAAGACATGAGGCTGTCTCTCAGATTTGGAGGAATAGCAATGCAGTGTAGTTCCTCCATCTGCCCACAGGTTTCTCTGGTTCTTCTAATAGCTCTACCCCATAAACTCTCCAGCATGTTATGCACCACTTCAGGGTGGGAGAGTTTGAGGGCTTTTTGCCTGCAGAACAGAATGGTTATACAGACTCATAATTACTGCATGGGGCACTAACACTTACTCTCTCCCTACAAGTAAGATAACAATTTGCTGTTATGCTGCAAACTGTGAGTTTTTAAATATTTTGTCCCACAAAACATACATGTGAAATCTGGGGCACAATTAAAGATACATCAATATAAACAAAAGATTAGTACTTGGTTTGGATGCCCCATACTGAGGAACAATCTAAAGTAAGACACTGTCAGTAAATTCAGAGCTGAACTATGACCTGCCTTCTTCAGGGGATGCAGAGTGTAGAAGTGAGTCCTATTAAAACCAATGGCCAGAAAGGACTACCAGAATAGTAATCTAAACTGAATTAAACACCTGAACAGATATTACAGAGCAGGATCATTAGCTAAATGATTAGACTAAGCTCTTGGGCATCCTACTTATCCTCTCAGTTATAAAGAATGGTAAAAATATTGCTCTACTGAGCACAAAGCAAGAAGACATCATTGTGTTTTGGAATGAGAGAAAAGCTCTGACTGGAAAAGACACTTGCCTGAGGTTAATACAACTGTCCAGTTCCAAGTACTTTACAGTGCCTCTCCCATATATCACTGCACACTTGCACAAAATGTCATCGCATATGCATGGTAATCCTGCCTACTCATTAATTATGCCATCAGTCACCTATCCTAAACATCCTGTAGCTGAAAACAAACTGCAAGATGCATTTTCTTTTTTCTTTACCTTGGCCCTCTGACCATTTTAAGTTTCCATCCACGTTCCTCTTCTCCTACAGTCTTTGACCTATTTAGCCTGTTATTTGGCTTTCTTTCAAAAACAGAAATCTAAAAAATGGACTGTGAGGGATAGAGAAGAGAGACAGGGAAATAGCCCCAACTCCCAGAATCAACAGGATGTTGATATAAGAGATCCAGAAGTTCCTTCCCACCAGACAGATCAATGAACAATTATCTATAAAGCATAGGCAGCAGGGTTCAACACTGCTCAGAATTACTTACTTCTCCTGCAATTTTAAAAACTATTCTCCTTGCCCTTCAGTATGAAATATACGTATGGAGAGGCTCTGAAAGCTGAAAATTCATGAGATGAACTAGGAACAAGCTAATAAAGCAAGCTCCTTGTAACACTAATAAGTTGGGGGGGGGGGGAACTACTCTCCTATAGACAGAGTACCTGCAGATGATTATAATCAATCTGCTATTCATCACAGCAAACATTGGTACAGAAAGAAATGGCCAGAAGTCCCTTTTCATTAGGGGATAAATACTGCTTGTCTTTTGCAGGAATACGGGTCAACTGTGTGAAGAGTTTGCAAACTCTGTATCCATACTGGAAGACGCCCACTCACGCAGTCTGGATGACGCCAATTTCAGCCCTAGCACCTATCCCAGAAAATTGTGTGGCCTAATTGTTCCAGTGTTCTCACACTCTGTGAAGCACTACCTCCAGTGTCTAGTGCTGTTTCAAAGGCATTACGACTGAGACAACACAGATGGCCATATTAAGATAGAAGCTACTGTAAGTTGCTTGCATTGTACCAGCAGCAGCTATCTTCACAGTTGCCATCTGGGCCAGGGATGAGGCAATGACCTTCCTTCTATTTAGCCACCAACACATGGTTCATGCTTTCAATAATCTGCCCCACAGCCATGATTGCTAAGATCTGCTACAGCCAGATGTCCTGGCAGAGATATAGGCAGAACTAGCATTGGCATCAGATGATGGTTAAATAGCAAAAGGAAGCCTACAACAGTGAAGCCAAAGACTGGGGGTAAGAAGGATGACAGCTGTAAGCTGCTGCAGGAAGAAAGATGGCATATGACCCTCCTGAGCAATGAATTCAAGGATACAGAGTGCATCTGAGAGAAGCCTGCTTCCTTTGCCCCCACCCATCCCCTGCACACAGAGGAGTGAGTACGAATCAAGAATCAGGGAGGGTGTTTCTGGACATCTCTGCCTAAGCAAAGAGAAGGGAGATGGACCCATGCCTAGGGGAGACTATATCATGTAGTCTTTGGGCACTAGCTATGCAAAGAAGGAAAAGGGAAGAATTTATGTTTGCTTTTACAGAGACAACTTGACATGAGTGCCCTCATGCTTGCTGTACAGGCATGAAGCACTCTTCCCTGAATGGCCTACAATACTGAGCTCCTAATGCAAGCAATGGAGAAGCACAGGCAAATGCCATCTGCCAGACATTCACCTCCTGGTAGGCCCTGCTCCCTTCCAGTGCTGAACTTGGAAAACAGTGAAAGTCTGGCATAGTGTCTTCTCAATGGAATTATATCAAGTCAGGGCCAAGACTAGCAGAGACCTGGAAATTTCCCACTGTCCATTTAGAAGAGAATGAGGGTGCAAAAGGCAGGTTTGTGGCTGCTCCAGAAAGGACTCAGAAGGACTTGCAGCAAGCACTGAACAGAGCTTCTCTAGAGGTTGGACACCAGAGCAGATTGCTGCATCAGCTAGAGTCTGTGCCCCCTAAGAACACTTGTCCATGCTGGAAGCATTAAGCAACAGAATAACGAGCCGCTCCAGGTACTCCCATGGAGCTGAGTTCATCATCCTAGTCACTAGCTACAAGAAAGGCTTCCAGCATTGCTGCATCTGTTTATACACCTCCTCCTGCCATTGGAAGGCAAAACGTGCCCAGAGGTGCTGTGCAATCTAGCCAGGTGGGAGGCTGGAGGGGGTAGGCACACCCCAACTGAAGTAACTGGCCTGGCATCGATGGGGTAAAGGTGAGACAGGATCAAGTTAGCAGGAAGGCTAGCAACTACAGCCTGTATGAAGCTAAAATACTTGTTTCTAAAAAGTTTGTTTTGGACACAGCTTATCCAGTTAATGGGCAGACAGCCCGTAGTCTAGATCCAAGATCTGAACTTCAAGAGCTGAGAGTCTCAGCACCCTTTATTTTTGTTTATATTATATTTAAAGACACAGCTGGTTCTCCAAGGGCACTGTCAACTTCCTACTTAGTTGTCTGTGCCCGGCTAGAATATGGGCTCTTTTTGTGCTCCTTGTCTTTGCCAGGGTAAGGTAGCCAAGGCCCTTTTCACAAGACCTCCAGAGGAATTCCAGATGACCTCAGCAAAAGACCTCTGTTCTGGCTTCCTGTAAAAAACCTCTGACTCATCTTTAGGATTAATCACAAATAGCTTGTTTGGAAATACTTGGTAGAAGTTGACCTAACTGGACCTAACTAGTCACAAAGGCGGCTGGGCCCCATATATGAAGTCTCCCTGGTTTTTTAAATTCTGTTCATCAGGCAGTCACTGGGTGTTGTCTAAACTGTGTACTAACTTTCAGGGTGTTTGCTTTGCCAACAGTCTCTTTCTGTGAGAACAGCAAGATTTTCTGATGTTTGACAAACTTTTACACTTGCAATTTTTTTTTTTAACAATTGTACCAGTAGCAAGTGTCTTCTTGGCTCTATTCTTGTTGTAAGATTTTTAGCTTTGCAGTCTCCTCTTGCTCTTTTCTGTCACTTTATTTCTGTGTTGCAACCTGGGAGGTGTTCAGTACAGTTATGTTCCCAAGAATCACGCTTATTTCTGCTCTGGAACTACTGTCAATTCATCATACAAAACCATGAAACTAGCCTCCACATCTGGAAATTAGCAGCCCCTTTCTCATCTAGACAACAAAGTAATCCCTCTAACAGGCTACAGTGATGCAAGGCAGATTGGAGTGACACAACGGAGTTCAAAGGCATCAGCCTCCAACACCTGTGCCATGCACACGATGTCTTGGAAAGCTTTCAACCTGAGCCTGGCACCAGTGCCAGTTGCACAATTATGGCACCTGCTCTGAATGTCTCTGCCAGGTTGCCTGACCAGGAGCCTACAGCTTTTTCAAAAGAGGTGTTAACTCATGGGTTCACAGTGTAAACACTTCCCAGAAACAGAGTAGATGGAGAAGAAACATGATTTATAAAGTAGATCTACCAAGTGGACCGTTGCTCTTAAATCCTATTTTGCTTGTCTACATAATGTAGAAAGTCTCTGTCAAACTGCTATAGTTCTGTGTGCAGAACTCTGTTAGAAAGAGAGAGAATTTAGTCTTCATCTGTGTAAAGGTGACTGGAGATAATGGAGCAGGCTGTAATAAATTTCTTTCTTTAATTAATGCCTCTGAATCTCAGAAAGGGGAAGTCTGCTCTGTAATTAGGTATGTGTTAAGCTTTACTCTGCATCAGTCAGACTCTCCACTGCAAACTAGCGTATCTCATCCTAGTCTCAGAAAGAAAAGGGTTTGTTTTGTACAAATATACCTGCATCTAATGAACATCATTTATTACTGAGCCTGTGATGCAGGCCCAGCTGTACTCCTTAACACATAACTTCTCTAAGCATCAAAAGCTGAACTAGCGTTGTGGCTGTTCTAAAGCCATTACTAGCACCAGAACAGACCGACATTGCAGTATTTTAACAATGGGAATGCATGGCTGCTTGGTTTGCCCAGGAATGATTAAACAGGAGATTTGTCTGAGTTGCATCTTGAATTGGTGGAAGCAACGAAGATGGAAGTAAGTAAATGTACTCAAGAAAAAAGGCCATCATGTTCTCAGCAGGGACTGATCACAGGAACATAGCCCAGCTGAGTGGATGCTTCAACACATCCACAGAGATTCCTCAATCTTGCTAGAACATTTCTTCTACTTCTTCACTACTGTCCTTATGACAGGCTTGCTCTTTCCACCACTAATGTGAGATTATCATTCTCCTAACTAAAGTCAATCCTTTTTGAGATAGTTCAAAACATCTCTATAATAAACCACAGACAAGGAAACCTGAATTTAGCCCATTGACAGGGATGGAAAAAAGAACTCCAATGATGCCTTAATAAAAGAGATGAAGCAAATGTTGTGATAAGGAACTTTAAAAAAACCCAAACAAAAAAAAAACCACCAAAAAACTGGGTTGTTTTTTTTTGCCACTGGATTTCTGTCTGAGTTTGTTATAGGACACACCTACACTAAAGACCAACTCTGCCTTCTGATACAGACCTTCACATGTCTGCTCTCAGCAGCTCTTTTCTGGCAGTGGCAGCAGCACAGTGCATTTTTTCCCTGTAACATCCATGGTGCCACTCTTAGACATCATCAGATTAAATGACAAGCATGGAATCTGTTCTAGCTCCCTTGGTTTGGGCTTTTGGAAGTAATTTTTAAATTACAGTAACAGACTAGTCTGATTCTTTACAAAAATCAAACTTAAATGCTGAGAATATGGCCTACTGCACTGAGCAAATAAGGCATAACTCCACTTTTGGTAATAAATTGCATATGCAAGTGCTAAGTATAATTTTCTATTAATAATTTATTTCTATTATTTATGTTATTTAATAACAGTATAAGCATGGCCAGGAAAGGAGGCAGCATGTCCCACCACTTTCTTAAGTGAACAAGTTCCTTCCTCTGCATAAGCATTCCGGCCCAGAGGTGCTTAATGTCAGATGAACTGTCCAGCCCAGCTCTACTTTTTGCTAGGAAAGGAAGCTTCCAGCTAAAGGAAAGAACAGTCTTAAATAAGAGATACACAATGGTGGAGACCATAATGGCATCTAAAAGCATTTCCAGTAACACAGAAAAATCTTTATTGCTTTCTGTATGCTTGTTAATTACATTAATCATGATGAACTTTAATATTATTATCTACTAATAATCTTATATTGATACTGGGGTAGATGCAATATATAATACTACAGGAACTCCATGGTTGCCTGCATGAAGGACAAATGGACTGCATTTTTTAATTATAGTTTCTGTTGTATTTTCTTCCTACACCCTGAGTAAAGTCAATCATGTCTTGCCATGAAAATAAATCCATAACTCATACTGGTTTGAGTTCAGCATTTCCTATTTGGGCAATGGAAAGGTTCACTTAAGTATAGACACAGAGGTTGTTATATAGCCCTGGTAAAAGCATAGCATAGTCAGAGATTTACATACTTAAGCCAAGAAAGCATTATGAATGTTAATTTTAACTGCACAGAAGGAATTTGAATATGAAGATTAATTTATCATCCACTGTCAAACAACAGTTTATATTGGAGTGCTGGAGAAGAAGAAATGGCCAGTGCGAATAAAAATGCTTAATACTGCTTTATATAAAAAGTACTTATATTTGTCATCACCAGATAAGATTGACTGAAAGCTACCAAAACTAGACAAAACTAGAATATCAAGGAAATTCTTTGTGATAAAAAACACTGCAGAAGAGAAACGGCATTGACAGGGATGGAAAAAAGAACTCCAATGATGCCTTAATAAAAGAGATGAAGCAAATGTTGTGATAAGGAACTTTAAAAAAACCCAAACAAAAAAAAAAACACCAAAAAACTGGCTGCACTGGGTTTTTTTTTTTGCCACTGGTTTTCTGTCTGAGTTTGTTATAGGACACACCTACACTAAAGACCAAAGAAATTACCTCTGTATTAGACATCCGATATGCAAGTAGATGCCAAACAACCAGTTTCCCTCTGTAACTAACATGTTGTGCTGTGGGCAGCTAAGACCCAGCCTCTGAAAAGATGCTTGTCTTCCACATTGTCCTAGACAGCTAGGCAGCCCCAGGCCTGCAAGATAGTCTGAAGCTATTCCCATCACTGCCTCCTCACCTCCCCACCTGATTCTTGCTTCTTCACAACTTCTTACTCATTCATCATAGCTGTCACAACTTCCTTCTGTAAAAGACCTTGAATGAACATCCACACTCTCTGCCTCTGCTCAGACAGCATGACACAAGGGCTCAGGAAACAGTACTGACTGAGGGGAGGCACTAGGACGTAAGATGCTGAGCTATGCCTAGCAAGCAGTGATGGGGACCAGAATGCCTGACGGAAGGTGTAAGGCTCAAGATACCACCTCTGCCCTGCTTGCCCCCTTCCTTCTGGTCTCAACACAGCAGGAAGAGATGAGACACTCCTTACTTCCCTCATAAAAATGGGTGAGAGCACCTAGAGGAGTCAGGGCTCGGCATCCCAGACACACAGGACACACATAGCTTTCCTACTCTTTAAAGGCACAGCCCAGGCAAATGGCACAGATGCAAGAATCTCAGTGGAATGTTTCCTCATCAATATTCAGGCCACAAAAGATTTCTCTTCCTCCAGTGTCCAGTGTATGGTCAGGGGCAGAGAAACACAGCTCTGTTCCAGGAGGCTGTAACTGTGAAAGGGTTGGTATGATAAGTAGGGGTGCAGGGGAAGACATGCAGCTGCCTTGACTATTGGGGTCACAGTAATGAAAGAGTCAATCATGGCAAAGCACGTGGGCAACCCTCTCTCGGTTTCCCTTCCTTCATTCCCTCACTCTTCCCACACACAGACATTCTCAAGCCACTGCTGGCTGTGGACACCCATGTGGACACCAAAAAAATTACTTGTTACTGGTAAAAAACCCTACCCCATAAAGGCAAAATAAACCACGCTAGTCGATAGTTTTGTAGATACACTAAGGATTACTGCTACCACAGTTTAGAGGTCAAACCTATTCATACAGTTGATGCCATTCAAAGAGAAGTCTCCTGCGTAAAACACACCACCACAACTAATGACAGGTTGGATACAATTAGTCATCTTTAGCCCTCCATGGGGTAACTAATAGATTTAGCAGACATTCAACATGCACGAAGAAATTTTTCCATATTTCTCAAACCCAATTATTTTTTGGGCCAGCTTTTGCCAGGTTAGGAAAAACTTTCTGAATAATAAGGAAAAAAAAAAAATCATGGCAATTAAGGAATCTTCATACTTTTGAAAACATTAGGAAAGAAATTTAATGCTGGTTGTTTCTCCAGGATATGGACATTTATACGAGATCCTTTAACAGAAGTAGTTGATCTAAGTCTAACTGGTCTTTTTTTTTCTCCCTGAGACAAAGTGTTTAGGAGTTTGTTCTGTAACTAAGAGCATAAATATAGTTATACCAGAGCTTTGACTGGCTGCATTTCTGACAAACAAATCAAAATTAAAATTTAACAGCAGTACTGGGAAGGACAAGGTGCTAAAACCAGAAAGGAAAATTCCACTGAAGACAATGGAGCTGATTCTGACTTAATAGCAATGTCAATCAAGACTAATTGATGCTGAATTCAGAGAAGTTACTGAAGGGGAGGGAATGGGACGGAGAAGGAGAGGGGAGCAGCAGCTTTCAGAATTCTAGGCTATAAAAGATCTCCAGAGCCAAAAAAGAATTCTTTATTGACTTTCTATTGCATTCAGATTTGGGAAACAATTTAATTTCCGAAGCTTCTTAAAGACAAAATATTTGGTCAAGTGTGTTACACTTGCAATAGTTAACAGAGCAGCCAGTAAGAAACTATTGTTGAACTGAAGCATATCCACCACAAAAAGGGCCACAATAAGGAGATGAACAAAACTGATCTGCCATGTTCCTGTTCCAAAATGGAGGACACAGTGCTGAACAAAGTTTGGTTTGGGTTCATTTTAAAGGACCTGTGGGAATTCATTACGCAGACTGTAAGATCCAGCTTTGAGAATTTAGCTCTCCTTTTCTAGGCCTCCATCTCCTGAGAGTCCTACCCTCAGTTTCAACCCCTTCGGCCTTCTCAGTGAGCACAGCTGTCTCTGTGGGTCATGGAAAGTTTATACACAATGCTGGCCAAAGACTACTGGCAACCTAAGACTTTCTGCTGAGTATTTCACACACACATTTGTAGAGCTCATCAAGCCTCAAGAGCTGTCCCTTGGCTATACTGCACTCATGGCTCACAGTCCTGGCCTGCATTAGCACATCTAATGTATAAAATACTTCTTCCTGTCCCAAACCCTGCACTTCAGCAGAGAGGCTATCAGTACTGCACCTGCATTTCTCTGCCAGTGAATCATGAAGGGTACAGAAGGATATCTGTAATGACAGCAGAATCCCAACCCTTTTGTACTTATGCTGCTGCTGCTTCTGTATGTCCAAGGCCCTGCCTGCCACTCAGCACCCTATATTTTTAACTTGTCCTCACTGCTATGTTGCTCTGACTACACAAAGGACTGGCAGGTTTTTACAGTTAACAAAATAGTGACATTCTCATTAAGTATGCCAGTTACATAAATAGTGCTCTGGTCTCCTTTGTACCTGATACTGCCACTACAGTGTTTATAGTTCATACTTTGACAATGTTTTTCAGAATTCATGTATTTCCACAGCATTGGAATATCCAAACGCAAATGCCCTCTCAATCTAATCTCTCATTTTTAGTCAAGTTTTCCTCAAAACTATTGAAAACCAATCATAAGCACTTTAGAAAGGCCTGTCTCATCTAAATGAGCAGCTGGTCATCTGCATGCTAACAGCAGCTACCACAGTGGAGGCAAATCAAGCTCACAGAATGCTCTGCTCGACCCAAAACGTGAACTAGACCAGAACCAAATAAGAGCTGACATGGCCACCCAGAAATAAAATGAGAACAGAGGCACCACCAGACTTTCATCTGTACAGTCTCTGAATACTAAAAAATATTTGCATTTGAGTTCTGGTGGAGGATTTTTTAAATGTATCAACAGAGCTATGTTCTTTTTCAGTCATCCATGTGACAGGATCACAAAAATGATATAACATTAGAGATAATTTTCTTTAGCCCAGCAAAGTTATACAGCCCTCCTTAGAAGAAAAGGTGGGTGGGTAGGGAAAGAAGCCTGTGTTTGAAATGGAAGAAAGGAAAGAATGCAGCATTCTCAGTTCTTCCCTGTAAATTAATTTTATTGCACCTAAATCAAAGTGACAGCACATACTTTATTTTCAGTTACTTTTATATATTGTATATTATACAGCTGTGATTTCATGTTGCATTTCAAAAATATATTCCCATGAAGTGTAGTTCTAAATAGCAGAAAAAGTCACAATTCTTTCACCCGAAGACACAGGCAACACCTGTGGCCTAATATCTTTCTGAACCATTCTAGTATACAAATTGCTGTACCAACGGTATAATTCCCCTGGATTTTGTACATAACAGCAAGCAGTAATAGAAATTTCAGAAAAAGATCCAAGAAATTCTGAAATGCTTTCTGGGTAGACTAAGGACAGTTTCTTCCTTCATCAGATAGCTATGTCCTAAAATATGAAAATAACCTTTTTATATATATCCCATTTATATAAATGTTACTGTTAAAAACAGCTCTTGCCTGTTGCATTGTTGTTGCTGTTTTTTTAGAAATGTCTTGGAGGTCTTGATCTCTAGCAGTTATGTATTTCCATGAGTCAACCATGCATTATCATAAACAGGTCTTCACACATATACAGTTTGTGAAAGAAGTGATAGGTGTGATACGAGATTTCATTGGCACAGAATAAGCATTTTTGCAGTATACAACATGAAAACAGTGTATATACATGCAATTATAGGCATATGTAAGCTAGCTATTTATGTCTGAAACTTGATAGCTTGTAGATGCACAGTATTTTTATTATCGATTTACCAGAGAATGTTGGTCTATGTGACTGACTGACAGGTCACTAAATTTATATTTACACTACAGAATGTAGCAGGTTTGGGTAGTTATGGTATCACATCAGATACCACTCTTTTTAAAAGTACTATAATATGTATTTTCATGACAAGGTCATCTATTTGCATTTAGAGAGCTTCTTTAGGCATTACTGAGGTTTTCCTTTTAACCGCTTGGGTGCTGCTGGATACTGCAGGCGCTTTACGACCCCATCTCACCCTTCCATGGAACTACCAAGCATTGCAGGGCATGGTGATGTTCCACTGGCTCCAGAGGAATCATTCTGAGAACTAAGGCAGAGGCAAGGGGGGAAGCACTAAACAAAAAAGTGCTTATTTTAAAACCTCCATTGATGTAAAAGATTGTGACGTGAGGGCACAAAGGTATTTAAGCACCCAGCTGACTTTGTGATTAAAAAATACATGTAAATAATATCTAGCTAACTGAGGAAATGGACCTTAACTATTCAAACAAATTCTGAAACAAGCACTACCTGCAGATCAGCATGCACCATTACATCTGAGAGCAGAAAAAGGCTCTCCATTCTAAACTCATTCCCTAATCCTGTAAAAATGTTTCTGTAACATCTCAGTACAAAATGGGCAGCATTTAAGTTCTGCAGCCAGTTTCAAAGATTCTTCCTTTTACCTATGCCAAAGGTAACGTTTCTAGATGTCAAAAGTTGTGAAAGAGATATATCTAATGTAATGTTTATATTATGCAATGGCTAGATAAAGTTTATTAAAACTACCTCTCATGCTCTAAAAGAATGCGACTGCATTATGTAGCTACCTTAATGTTCATCCTGTTATATCTCTGGTTGCCATGGCAATATCCTCCTAGGTATTTGTAAGGTCACAAAAAAGAAGAGCTAACCCTCTTACTCCCAGAATAACTAATGCAGCTCTGTTACTGGCTTGATGTAAATAGTCTCAGGTGACAGCAAACTGTACATATAGTCAATTACAACTGCTCAAAGGAAATGATTTGTTGTAAGAGCCACTGTTCAACCTCGGTGACATCAATGTTTCTATGGCAACAGTTGCCTCTTGCACTGCTTAGAATTGAGTATTGATCAAACTAGGGCCAGCACTATTTCAGAGACTTGCTACTTTTCTGTGTGGCAATTTACAATAGGAACTCATAACATCACTGTATATTTCAAGCCCCAAGGAACCAATTTAGCAGACAGTTACAGTAGAATATTAGCAGAGGTCAATAATGGAAGTCTGATTATAGTCCTAGGACAATTATTCAATGCTTTTGTTGCCTGCACTTTCAGCATTCCACCAGCTATTAAAATTTTCACATAACAATATTCATCCCTGAAGAAAGCACTGAATTCATTCATCTTCTATTTTAAACTTTATTTTTCATTGTTATGTTATCTATCAATAAAATTATTCAGCTATATTAGCCAAGCTCTGACCTCTCAGAAGTAAATAACTATTGATCAAGAAGTGGAGCTCTAATGGCATACTACAGGGTTTCCATTAATGGTCTCATTGGTCCAGCAGATAAGGTGATTCTTGCAGGACAGTGGACAATGTAGAAGTAGCAAACAGTATGGCACCATTCCTGACGGTGAGCAGTAAGGCACACCACCGTGCTGCATAACAGCATGATGGGCTCCTCTCCCAGTTCTGTCAGCAGTGAAACAGAAAAACCTCTGTAAAATGCATGTGTTCCAGAAATGGCACTAAGAGCTGTTTTACACCTTTTGCACACAGTCCCTGCATCAGGGCACTCTGATTTCACAACAGATGAAAGTTTTAATGTCAGGCTGCTTTCCTTTATGAAAACAGATAAGACATGATATTCTTGTATGTTAAATAGCAAAAATGGCCAATCTCAGGATTAATTAAGCATTTCTGATGAGTAATAGTGCTGAGAATGTGAGGAGAACGATGGTACTTTGAGCATGTTTCTTCTTAATTTCTTGTGAAGGGTTGCAGATTGAAGAGATTACTTGCTTCTTAATTTTAAAAACATCAGAATGGCCTACGGTTTGTCACTACTTTTCCTCCTACAGTAGTTTTCCTTTGTGCTTGAAATAGCGAAATGAAAGAAAACTCATTGTTTACAATAATAAAGAATTTACTGTATTTTATTTGTCTAATTGTATCAATTCATGGGTATTCCCAGAATTAGCCTATCTTTTAACATGATGCACTTCAAAAAAACACTTACTTTCCTGTACTTCCCATCTATTTACCAAACAAGATCTTTATGGGAAGCAAAGTTTGTCTCCTGTTCTTCCCTAATTTAGTAGGTCAACCCAGAAATTTTAGTTCAGGCCCTTCTCTATGTAAATTGTGTCTTAGATGCACATACATTTTCATTCAAATCAATAGGAGTCAGACATATCAAAGGAGGAAATTATCCCCTTATTGAGTCTTCTTCTCCCAAGTAGATTTATGTAACTCTTACACAGAGATAATGCAGTTAATTACATTCCTCTTCTAGTGCATCAGTGGGAACACCGGATCCAACCATCAGGGATGTTAAATAGACAAATTCACCATGAAGTGAGAAAATTCCTTTTCTCACCTCCAAAAAGAGAAAGAGAAACTTCCAAGCTCAGCAAGACCTAAATGAAAAAGCTAGAGGGAATGAAGAGAAAAATGAATGTATCATTTAGGAGGACAGTAAAATTCTGTTTGTCACCATTCTTATTTAACTTGTTTGTCATTGTCTCCCCCAAAAGTGTCAAAAAGATCAGGCTGTGATGTCACCAGGGTACCCCTGGCAGCTTCCCCATCTTTTTTTCAATATTTCAGGCTGTGTTGTTTCCTGTCTAACTCAATGTCTAGCCAAGATTGGAACCTGGATGAAACTGGTTGGCTGATATACAAACCAGAGCAGGCAGATGTTATACTGGAACCAGCAAACTGAAAGGAGGTGGAACACGTGTAACTGCCTTGCCAGTGAAGGACCAGTTGCAGCAGCATAAAAGCTTTTAGGGAATCCTCTCTTTCTGCTTATCAAAGAGAAGAAAAAAGAAGTCAAAAGTGCCTTTCAAGTCTAGTATTGATCAAGGGTAATGGGAACTTTCCATTGCAGCTGCAGAAGTCATTCGGGTTCCTGTTTGATGGAAAATAGTCATTTGATTTTTATGGAAGTGTCTAAGGACTCTCTTTAAAAAATGTGGTTAATAAAATGCAGAAATGGTTTGTTACTGAACGTATTGCAGAAAGTGTGGTGCAATGACTGCCCCGCTGTTTTCTAAAAGAGCAGTATAAATCAAAACTCTGTGTTTGATTTGTAAAACAGGTAGCTCTCCTATAGTTTGGAATTATTATTTTTGTGTGTGTGTGTGAATGGGCTATGGCAGCTAAAACCTGCCACAGTGTTCAAGTACATTGACCATTACACGATGGAAACAAAGTGCATTAAGCAGAAGCATCAACCCAGCAGAGTTTCTATTACCATTTTTGTGGACTTCTGTGGGATTTCGCTTTATACACTATTTTCTACTGCAAATTTGAAGTGTTTAAGTTGTATCATTCACTACATGGTCTTAAAGTGGCTAAAATTACAATGGCTCCACAGTTTAAATAGAAAATGGGACAGGGTGAAAGAATCAAGAAAAAAAAAATTCACAAATTCCAACATTATTTTAGGGTTAATGCCAGCTGTTTCCTACTGGAAATTTAACAACCTTACCTAGGGTGAGTTTTTAGGTTACTGTTCTATTTAGGCACAGTCCTTTTTGGCATCCTGAATTGGACCTTGAAATGATCAAGGAAGAAATTTACTTCAGTGAATGCAGGAACAGACTTTTAGAGCAGTTCTGTGTGGTTCTGATCAATAAGTACATGGTTTATGATCTTGACTACATCTTGATTTAGAGAGCTCTCTTGTAGCCTAAGACATATTATTCCTGTATTGGGATGAGCTACAGTGAAACAACATGGAGATCATGAGCTCACCTATCTATCATGTCTCACCACAGTCCGCAGGTAAAAATATAACATCTCACCCTTTTTATCTTTCTGTATATCACTGTACAATCAGTAGTACTTGGTTTTCACCAAAACTTACTTGACAAAAATTGAAAAATGTGAAAAAGCAGTAAGTCTTCCATGTTGTAGAAATACAATCCACATCAAGCCCAGCCTTTAAGTGAGCCAGTCATCCAACTGGAAGATTCAAGCTGTCAGAAGTGCTTTAGACAAACTGCTTTTCAATATTTTTGAATTTCATTGTGAGCTGACATTACACAGTGGACACAAGTATCAGCATCTAGAAATTAGCACCAGAGGTGCACCAAGAAGTACCACTTCTGGATAAATTAATCTACCCACATGCTAGCAGGTTTGTATTTGTGGTATTCAGTCCTGTTCACTAACTAGAAAGAAATGGTTATACACTGAAAATGAATTCTGAATTCATATTAGAAAGTGAAAAACCCTAACAACACACAGTAGTTACAGCTGTGGAAGGATACACTTGAACAGCCATGTAAGAAAAGCAGTCTCTACTGCTTTACAATAAAGATGACTCTCTATTCTGCATTTCAAGCCAGTGTAACAGAGGTGGACTTTTACCCTAAGCTGAAGCTTGCACAACACCAGTGCTATTCTTCTTACCTCTGAGTAATTTAGAGAAACAGCAGCTGAAAGTCTGAAAAAGAAAAAAGGATGTGAACAGCTCTGTTACACCTTTGCTTGATGAGGTATCATAAAGGCAACATCCTCAAAACCAATAAATCAGAACAGCAAACAGGAGTTACTTTTGAAACATTTTCCTAAGCTTCAGGTTACAGAAAACAAGCAAAGTAACAAGAGAAGTTACATATGCAACTATCAAGAAATATGAAATGAGATCTTACATGCATAATTGTCAATATCAGACATGATACATAGCTGTATCTTGCTTAAGAGGATGCTTAAGAGCTGTCAATTCCCTTGCAACTAAATGCTTATCACAGTAAAAGGGAGCAAAAGGACCTGTTGTACTGGACATTTATTTTTAAGCATTGTGCTTTGAAATGTTTGTGTATCAAAAATAAAAATTAAAACCCACATTTTTCCATTGCATCTCAGGAAAAAGGAGAAAATATCATTGAAGCCTGCTACATAACCACTCCAGAATAAGCCTTCTCATGGCAAAAGCAATATAAAACCTCTCCTTTGAAGTAGCACTACTACAGAATTGTTTTAATGGGGGGAAAAAAAGCTCAGCTTCTCCATCTATAACTAGAAACAGTAATAAATTAAAGATGGAGAATCCTAGGGATATTCCATGTGTTTGATTTCAAACAGGCTATGTTTGTTACAAGCCACTCTGAAGTAAATGCTACAGCTAAGACAGTGTAGATTCTGTAACATTAGGAGCCCCTAAAGGATTGGCAATATGAAGACTTTGAGAAAATCTCAGAAAGGCATTTAGAAAAATCCCCCTGATTAACTGGTATTTTTTTCCTTAACACTGAACTGGGCAAGTGATTAAGTACTGGCAAGTAGGTTTTTAGGGCTTCCAGACAACTTGTTTCTTTTGATTAGGGGATTTGCTAAAAGTAAAATTAAAAACTGAACAAGAGTTGATATGCTAAATCTCCACATTCCTATTTTCCTCACTCTGGCTTTGCAAACAGAGGTTAACACCCAATCCACATACTTCAAGGTCAGAAGGGACCACTGTGATCATCTAGTCTGAAGTGCTGCAAAACACAGACCATAGAATTTCACCCAGCAATTCCAGTGTCTAGCCAAGTAATTTGTGGCTGAACTAGAGCATATCTTTCAAAAAGTTAGCCAGCAAGCTCTTAAGCATTTGTGGAACTTCATTCGCTTGAGTATGTTCATTTAGCTCACTTGAGTAGATGTAATTGTTTAGGCTTAAGAGTGTTCAGGGTCAAAATGCCAAGCAAACAAAACTCAGCTGCCAAAACCCCCAAAATTTTCCATTATTAGTGAGGAAAGGCATTGTTTTGATTCACAAAGCTCTGGGTCATTCTTGCAAGATATAAGTTTTCTTGAAATTGTTAGGATGTGGAATACTTAGAGCTTAAAAAAAACTCTCTCACCAATGGTAAAATCCTTTGGCTGACCTCACAGGCAAAGGCATACACACAGATCATAATTTCCACAGATTTTGGAAAGAGCAAACACTTGCCAGCTTCTAAAAAGTATTCCTGAAAGTGAAAAAAAAAACACAAAAGGGGGGGGGGGGGGGGGGGAAGAATACTCAACACATCTTTTATGTTTGGTTATACTTGGATATACACATACAGCTTCCCTACAAATGAAGGGAAATCTCATCTGTTTATCTGTTTAAATCATCATCCAACCCATTTGCACAGACTGAAACAACTTTATTTTATTCTGATTATTTAACTGTGTTCTCAAACTCCTGTCAAAGAGGAAGGATCAAGCTACAAAATAGGCTACATTTCAGAGAAACACTTCATAATTTGAGTACAGTCTCAACTAGGTCTTTAGTATAGGCTCAGCTCCAAGTGTAATGGAGCTTTATTTCAGTAAGTCAAGCCCTTGCTTTTGTAGTAGAGCTTTCACGATAAACATGTCATCTTTTCCTGAAAGGCGAAATGAGGCCAATTTCTTTATGGAAAAGAGTAGAAGCAAAAGAAGTACCAGTACAATGACAAAGTGCTGTAGTCAAAAGATATAGATAGGCTCTATTTCCAACCCTCCTACCAATGTGGAAAATCTATTCCTTTTCTCCATGTCCATTGCCAAGGTTTGTTCTGGAAATATCATTAAAATTGCAATCCTAATTAAAACTGTAAGCTTTCCAGAGCAAAGCCTATACTTGCTGTGATGTGCTTGCATGATGTACTAGTAGGTACTAGCACAAGTATTTTAATGTTGCTTACTGTCACGTGTTATAGAACCAAGTCAAACAAGAACAAGTGAGGAGGAAGGTGATAAAACCTTCTGAAATACAGTAATTTGAAATGCCTGAGGAGTAGAAAGCTAAGATGCTAAGAACATTAGAAAAGTGGAAAGGGGGAAATGAGAATAGTATTGAAGGGACAAATGCTAAGTGGAGTTTTTTTAAATATAAAAAAATTTCCAAGTTTGAAGTCAAATACCAGAGCAGTATTTCCTGACAGGGGTCATTTGCAATGTGTTGCATCACTGTGCCACAGTAGTAAGATGGATATTACATAGCTAAAGCTTTGAAGACGGTGCTTGGCTTGCCAGTATGGAGCCTGCCTTCCCCTTTATTACTGAAGGAGGATGTTTTTATTTGCCTAGTGCAATGCATTATACCCATAAATTCCATCCACTCAGCAAGTCAAATTAATGCTAACCTACAAGATACATTAGGTATGGGTTTAAATCAGTCACTTTTAAGATATACTGCAACCTAGTTTCTATCCAGGTTTGCAATATATTCACCATTCAGAACACCCTGCAAAGATTCGTCAAGATGCATTGTTTGTTGAGGTGTCTCACCTTTGCCAGCAATGTAAAGATGTAAAGAATACAAGATCTAATTTGTGTTGCCCCATGATCACTGCTGATGAAACTGCAGGCTGCCAAAACATTCCATATGCCATTGGAAAATACACCTAGCTGAAACACATTAGTTAATCATGTAACAGTAACATCGACTACTTTCCATCTATCCATTTGCATTGGGATTATGTGACAATGTGAAATCTTTTCAGGTGATAGCAGAAAGAAAAAACCTGATAAATTATGTGTGAATCTTTAATCGTGTATGGCAAAATTGAAATCTACTTAATGGTGATGTGCAAATTTTCTCCACTTATCAAATTGTCCTATTTTACATAATATTAAGCATTTGTGTGCATAATCAATTACGCACTATAATGTGTATGCATCAGTTATCAAAAATAATTTCAAAGTTAACAAACTGATCCCTGTAGTTGCACAGCTACACCTACTGCAATCATTTTAGACGAGAAAGGGGTAAGAAAGACAAAAGGAAAAGAAAATAGTAGGGAAAATTCAGAATACAGAAGTTTCCCTAGAGGGAATGCAGGATGTAGATACATTTCTACAGCATGTGCCACTCCTTTGTCAATATTTACCCAGCAAGTGGAATGATAACGTGCAGTCATTATTAAACTCAGCCTTCTAAAAGAATATTTTCTGGCTCTTGATACAGTTGCTTCATATAAATTATGCCAAGGAGTATGCTTGGATTGTGCCACTGGCATAGTTATTTCAGATCTACGTCTTGTTTCCAGATGGTTCATCTGTTTGTTTCTTTAATATATTCAAGATTCATTGTGTTTGCCACAAATTTACACATTTTTAATGTTGATTAGTCAGATAAATCTGATCTTAGACAAAGGATAAAAAGCTAACATCTGTAGGTTTTCATGCTAATGCTAACTTAAAAATTTCCTAAACAGTGAAAGCACAATAAAGTTTTTGAAAGATAGCCAAACATTGGAGGTTTTCTTGCTCATCAAATATTGTAGGAAGCAAAACAGATCTGCTCAGTTTTACCAAATGATTTCTTTTAGTGCAGGAAGCCAAGACATGCAGGAAGCCAAGGCATGCATGAAGCTAGCCATAGCCCATATTTTTCCTGCCAAGTTTCAGACTTTACTTTCTACTCTTGAAACAAACAATATTCATACAACAAGGCAGATTCATATAGTCATCCCTTCTAAGCACTTCATGGCATTTATTATTCCTTTTCTGCAAAAACAGCTACTGCTTTCATGGACAGGGTAAAAGGGGGAAAAAACCCAATAGGTTTCAACTCCAAGATGTGTTTTCAAGCTTTCATAGCAGAACTCTGTAGTGTCACCATATTTTCCCCTTTTATCTTCCATACATTGTGAGACTGATCACAAAGGACAGAAAGTATCCATCATTTCTACAAGAGCTTTGAGCTTTGCATTTTTTTTAACACATTTTTAGGTACAGGAGATGTTAAAAGTGTCTACTAAAACAAGGATACCATTGTACTGTCTAGTGTCTACATACAGTTTGGATTCCCAAGGCTCATGATCTGGTTAGGCAACTGAGGCAAATAATTACTATCCCCAACATATAGGTAAGAAGTGAACATAGAAGGGTGACTTGCCCAGGTCAAAAAAGGCTGTGGGAGACATTCAAATGGAGCTCATGTCTCTTGAGTTCCAGTCCAATGCATCTTACTTTTTTCCTAGATTGTACTAGCAAAGGAATGGGGGGTGAAATGGTAAGAGGTTTCTCTGATAGACAGGAATATACTCAGTAAAAATGTAGAGGAAACAGCATACTCTAAATGCTATTTTATGTTTCACAGACAAATCCTGTTGTATTAGAAACTCAAGAAACAGATCTGCATGGCATAGCAGTTTGTAGAAAATACTGAGCCATAACCTCTGATTATCAAGTCTCCCAAGTTTTGTTAGCAGTGTGAAATGACATTTATCCCCAAGTGGTAGCATTCCCACTCCTATTTCATTATTAACTAGCACTAAATGCTGGTAAAGAAGCAGAAACCAAGCTCAGTGTCCTGGTCTACATGTCAGAGAAAGGATTATATTGCAGCACAGACCACAGATTAATAGAGGTCATTTCCGAAAGAACTCCTAACATACTGATGCATTTTCATATTCATCTCCAATGCAGCCTTTGCTTATCAAGGCAGTATCTCCAAATTTTAGCAATCTTCATGTTTTCATGCAATATATGTTACTTTATGGAACATATACTAGCCATGAATTTCTGCTCCTCAGCTACCTGGTAGTTTTGGCTTCCAGCTATCAGCTCTCCTATTTCTCACTCCAAGCCCTGTCACCTACATAGGCCTCACATCTGCTGGGCTACCTCATTCTCCCTAGAGAAATGCTACTCAGCAAACTATTCTGCCAGACGTGTTCTCTCATAACTTTCCTAATCATTACTAACTCGTCAGTTGGTATCCAACTACCCAAACTGCTGTTTAAAAACAACTGCCACTCTGCATCACCAGATATGTACCTCAGCAGCAACCCCCAATGGGGAAAATCTAGACTTATCTTTATTGCTTTTAGCAGTATTTGAGTGTACTTCCACGATTGGAAAGTCCGGTTAAGTGTGGGAGCAATCAAAGAGGCTGGATGGTTGCTCAACCATTATCCAAGAGTTTAATCGTAAGTTGTAAAATTATTATAATAAAAGTTACAAAACCTACTAGAAACCTACAAAACCTACAAGGTTTCCTGTAGCAAAC
Source organism: Falco punctatus (assembly GCF_963210335.1). NCBI lineage: Eukaryota > Metazoa > Chordata > Aves > Falconiformes > Falconidae > Falco > Falco punctatus. Next base: position 18,471,282 of record NC_137588.1, on the reverse strand, counting down.
ATTTTCTGGAAGATAAGCTTTACTCTTCTGGTTAGAAGCCACTAGTTTTAGAGGTATATTTTAATTGTTTAGTGAGGACCTTGCTGGGTTTTGTGCTCATACCCAAAATAAAATAATTTTGAAGCGGAGATTCAGAATTATAAAATTCTGAACTATTCTTTTCAGGTCAAGTGTTAAAGCCTTCCCCTGACCAAAGAACTGGAAATCCATGCATAATTCAAGTTCTGCTATTAATCCAAAAGTGTAAACAACTGCCTCCAATATAAACAACCTTTTCCAGCTGATCGAGAACCTATGGTTAAGTAGCATATAAAGCCAGTTAGTGTTTCCTGCAATTCCTATATTTTCCCAAGTTATTAAATGTCAACCATTATGTTGGAAACACTTTAGAAAATAAGAAATAACTTAGCTTGGAATCACCATCTCTCAAGTCATACAAATAGTAGCACATGTTGGACAGGGTTGTCAAAATTTCTTTCATACTCCTATAAACCCCTTCGGTTTAATTGGCAGAACCATGTCTTTGATCTTTTAATGTGGAGTGGTTCTGGAATGTCATAATCCTGACAGGTTTGTCAGATACAATGAAGTCAAAAGCCACAGCCCAGCTGCAGAGGAGTGAACGGCTATACAAACAAGCTCAAGCAATGCTGTTCCTCAGTACTTTGGTAACTATAAATGCTGTATTAAACAAGGAAGCCATACCCTTGGGATTCTGTCATCTAAAAAGCTTCTGTCACACATACTGAAAATAAAATGCCACACATTTGCAGAATACTTGTGGAAACTGTGCAAACATCAGTGAAACACCCTTTTTTCCCCAACAGTATTTTCAGCTCTGTTTTTGAGATAAAGAAATGAGGCGGAAAAGTATCTTCAGCCTTTTACAACTGCTAAAAGTTTCTAGAGCTTATTTGTACATGCATATTATTAATCAGTAGCATCATCAAGGGTTGCATGTAAAGTTACACTTGCAATTATATTGATACAAGTTTTGGGTCAGTGCATGGGAGGTTAAATCAAGCCCTTAGTAAAATAATTCAAGCACAAAGCAAGCTTTGGAACCAAAGCAACGGAAATTAAGCTCTCCCATTCCCCTGTCCTGGGCCTCAACCCCAGGAATCTTTGCTCTGTACTTGACAGTCATTTTTTCAGAGCTTAAAAAAAGAACAATTTTTGCAGCCACAGAAGCATGTTCGCTCTTCTTCAAACAGTACATCTGCAATTCAATTCACCAGTTAACATTCTGCATTAGATAATGAACCATTAACACCGTTCACCTGCACTGTGATGAAAATGATATCTCCACTTGCCATTTGATTAAGGCAACAAAAGAAACTGAGCCCACGTATGGTTTTAAATATCTATCTATCAGCTCACAGTGGCATGTCACAGCAAGAAGGCTGAACAAATATGCAAAAAATTGTTGTTTAATGGGGAGAAATACAGTAAAATTGTTTAGAGTGGGGCATTAGGTTCTTACAGGCAAAGTAAATTACAAACAGATTTTTCAATGACAGTTTAAGACTTCATATTAGATTCTTATATACTGTTCAAAAATCAATTTTGCATGGAATTTCTGTGAGCGTTCCATTATTAATAAAGCGGCAGTAGGCAACCCTGGCTGCATTCTCACAACAGCAACACCTGATGGGGAAGACTGCTGCCACACATAATCCTTGCTTTAACGGACTCGGCCCTGCATTCCCTGCATAGAGAATTACTACCTGGGACTGGGCCCTTACACCATCTATAATCAAAAGAACATCAAATGCTGGGGAGGACGTGAATTATCAGCACATCTCTGCAGGTCTTTACCTCATCGTAGAATCATTTAGGTTGGAAAAGACCATTGAGATCATCAGGTCCAACCGCTTATCCAGAACTACCAAGTCCATCACAAAACCATGTCGCTAAGCGCTGCATCTGTTTTTTAATGCATTTTTTAAACACCTCCAGGGATGGTGATTCCACCACCTCCCTGAGCAGTCTGTTCCAATGCTTCAACGCTCTTTCAGTTAAAATTTTTTTCCTAATACCCAATCTAAACCTCCCCTGGTGTAACTTGAGGCTGTTTCCTCTTGCCCTGTCACTAATTATCTGGGAGAAGAGACCGACCCCCACCTGCCTACAGCCTCCTTGCAGGTAGTTGTAGAGAGCAATAAGGTCCCCCCGAGCCTCCTCTTCTCCAGACTAAACAATCCTGGTTCCCTCAGCCACTTGTCATAAGACTTGTGCTCCAGACCCTTCACCACAAACGCTGCCCTTCTCTGGACATGTTTCAGCACCTCTGTGTCTCTCTTGAAGTGAGGGGCCCAAAACTGAACACCCAGTGTTCGAGGTACAGCCTCACCAGTGCTGAGTACAGGGGGACGATCACTGCCCTGGTCCTGCTGGCCACACAGTTTCTGATACAAGCCAGGATGCTCTTGGCCACCTGGGCACACTGCTGGCTCATGTTCAGCTGGCCATGGAGCAGCACTCCCAGGTCCTTTTCCACCAGGCAGCTTTCCAGCTGCTATTCCCCAAGCCTGTAGCACTGTAAAGTAATTTAACTTCTGCAGGCATTAAATTAATCCACAACCTTGTACAATTAAATTCAAAAGGAAATTCTCATACAAACCAATTAGGAAAATGTATGAGATTTAAAAAAAATGTTTATAAAGATACAGAATTGGTCTAAATTATTTCCTATTGTTTAAATCATATAAAGACGGTCACTTTTTTTTTTTTTTAACTGAACAGGTCACCTTTTTATCTGAGTCTGGCTGCTGCATCTTCCCATATCATTTATGTAGTGTTTATGTAGATGGCATGGTTTTGATTTCATGAGTAACTATCAGAATTGGAATATCTTTATCCTAGTAATGTCATCTAATCCACATCTATCTTGAACTACAATTCCCACTATGTATCTCATCTTCAATTTCTATATACGTGAGAGTACTTCAGACCTCACTATAATTTAGGGCACACTGAAGCATATGTTTCACTTTAAGCACATGTTTAAGTGCTTTCACAAACAGACCTCGAACGAGGCTTTCACAATGAGAAGATGAAATGCAGAGCTAGATCCGAAATACAAAAGATTGAAGTTAGGAAAGTCAGCAGACAGGAGAGACTGCTATTGCCCTCAAAACCAACACTGTTTAATTGCCCAAGGTTTAGGTGAGCTGAGGATTTCTTACCTTTTAAATGAAAAGTTAAATGCTGTTTCCTATACCTAGTGAATTGACATCTGTAGAAGGAAATAATATTTCCATAGTTCCCCTTATGTTTACAAATTAATAATGAAAATTTTCTGATAAAGTCCATCTGAATAAGACATTCCACATACTAAAGAAAAACCTCATGGCCCAACATTATTATATAGTATATTAAATAATGAAGAAGTCTGTGTACCTTGATTGGCTAACAGATGAAATCTGAACAGTGCCTAATACAACCTAATTCATTGTTCAGAATTTATGAGACTCATCATCATTTAATTAACAATATAAATATTAAAAAAACATTTTCTAATAAAATTTTATAATTGTAATAAGACACTCCACTATATGAATTATGGAGTATTCATTCACACCCAGTTGTGTTGAGACTGAGTATGAATGAATAGATCATAATTCACAACTTGTCATGTCCTAGTGCTGAAAATAAAAATGCAGACAAAATAAAATGGAATAATACCTTGCAGAGACAAATTATCCAAAATTCAAGTTATTAATAGAATTTAGCTTCTCACATATTAAATGATGCCTAATCTCCTAGTCCTTACACATGGAAAACGCCTGCTTCAGCAGACAGTGATGTGATGGTGATGACTTCAGAGATCTTGCCAGGAACACTAGTACAGATACTCAAATTTGCACCAGCCAAGAACTTGGCTGATTAGCTTAATGAGAAATTTTCTTCTGGTGAAAAGATTCCAATCCAATGGATCTTAACAAGTAATTAGACTGAGTGACATGTTTTCATAAATTCAAATTATAAATTGATTTGTCAAAACTACAATTTAACCAGAATGCTGCAAGAATCTTAGTTGAACCAGACCAATATTTAAGGTCAAAAAAGGGAGCAAAATGAACAGAAAACTCAAAATGTCTTCATGGTTTCTAACTGGAAACTTTTGGGGTTTTTTTCATTTCAAACTGATGTCTATTTTTAATTTGTGAACTTTTTTAAAACGTGTACATGTTAAATAAAATATTTTCATTTGTTCTGTGAACCAAAATGTCAGTTCCTAGCTCTGGTAAGAAAATGGAGGTGTTGCTCTTATTGAAACACTCAGTATGCAAAAGGCTTCCAGAGGCTCAACTTGTGTGAATTTTAGGGATGCTTGAATTTGAATCAAGGTCAGTCTTGGAAATCTTGGACATGCTTCTTACTGCTGGAAAGCTCCATATTGCCCTTCCTCTCCCATGCACACTAGCTCTTACGTCATTTCCCAGTGATCTCCAGTTCTCTCTGCAAATTCTCTCAAATAGCTGGCACTCATAACATTTACAGACAACTGTGTGACTGCAATAACTAAATCCCCTCTCACCCCAAGCAAAGAACTTGATGCAAGCTAGAAAACTCAGAGGAATGGATTACTTTAATTCCGTGACAACTCAGTTCTTGCTCAAACTTATCTGACATATGAGAAGACAGAACAAGAAGACAGGATGCTATTTCTCACCATTGGCTCTTTGTATTATTAGGGTGGCTGAACATCAAGGGTGAAACCTTGGCCCTTGCAAAATCAGTGGGAAATTTGCCATTGACTTCAATAGAGCCAGGATTTTACCCTCGGTGAGCACAGTTTCCATATGTGCTTCCATAATGAAAATTAGGAATGATTTGTCTGGTAGCATATGGAATCCATTTATGCATTATGGATAAGATTATTATTTAAAATGGAAGATAAATGTAAATTAACTACTATATTCACACATGCCTTCCAAATATCAAATATAGAACATGGGAATAAGAATCCATTACATTCTCTTCTATTTATCCGTATTAGTTTAAAAAGCTTGTTGGGGAAGAGACTGAAGGACAGAGAAAAGGTAACCAGCAACCTACCAAATTCTTTACTAAGTTTTATAATGATACAAGACAGGCTGCCTGGTTCTGGATTTCCTGATGCCTGTCAGTTTAAATGGATCTTTAACATTGCTTTAATGGCAGGTTTTCTGTTTGTGAATTAATTTTACTATTAAAAGAAATATATTTGAAGGAGTAAGAATGGAGAAAAAGCCGAAAAAGGGAATCTCATCCCTCATGGCTCTGTACTGCCTGACCTTTCCCACCAGAAAAATTATTCTGCTTCTTTGGAAACATGGCTCAGTGCCATCCCCACTGCAGACATGGTTTCAAACTGCCTTGGAGTTGTGCCACGAGGAACCTCTGGCTTATTATACAGGACGGATGCCAGACAAACTGGCTGAGGTGTGGTTGGGTTTTATGGACTTCCAATTTGAAAGTTATGCTATACATAATGTGATTAGATCTGATGGGAATGTTATTCCTTATTTTCTTTTATTGAAGTTTAATTGCTTCCTTATTCCACTGTCATCTCTCCATTTGACTAACACTTGCGTATCACTGGTAAGATGTAATACTCTGCTTGGCTTTATCTTTATACACCACTGTTCTGTGGACCCTTTTATGTTCACTCAAAGAAAAAGAGACAGAAATAATTCAAAAAGCAAATTTTTTTTTAAGGCTCAGTCCTAAAGTTTTTGTAGAAATCTTGCCTGCAGCAAATGCTTTACCTGAAGGAAGATAACAAACATAAGCCATCAATCATACAAATAGACCTCATACTCACTAAAAAGCGTATGTAGTTTAGGTGGCCATTGCATTCATTTTTTAGCCCCTAGTTGCGCATTCTGATCTGCACAAGCAGATTGCTGCACACATTCCATAGAGCTGTTTCCTCTGAGTAGGTACAGCAACCACACAGCTTGATCAAAATAAAAGATAAGGACCTTCATTCATGCAGGTTTTATGTTGGGATCAAAATTACTACAATTTAAATATATTTGCCATACTCTAATCTAGCAAATTAGTTTTGCTAAACAAGCTTCTGAGGTGAATGAATTACTTCTGTGCTGTTTGGTGCCAGGAACTTGTTATGAAAATAAAATATGTTACACTTACAGATATTCACAATTTCTAAGGTCAGAATGAATGACTAATTATGTCTTTGCCTAACTCAAGTGCCAATTTGCCTAACATGCTCCTCCTACCAGTAGCAATCAGTTGGACATATCATCACATGGCATGGTTTGTCTTAAGGTACACCACAGCCCTATGCCTCTCATAAGCTCTGGGCTGCAGCTTCCATTAATATTTTACCTTTATATATGTCCTGTTCCATTCCACCTTAAGTTACTACCTTGCAGGGATTATTGACAGGTGATTGCCAATGGAAAACTTTATAGTTTGGTCTAGTACATACCGTCCATACTTCCAAACCCCTCAAATAATAAGAAAAGCCCACAGGCTTTGTGGTTGCACAAATAATCCTCAATTCTAAATTTTATTAAAGTACACCTGAACTTGGAAGCTTTTTTCCCAAGAAAACTAGAGAAACTCATAATGTAGACATACATTTTTATGTGTCCTAGACCACTGTGTCTCATAGGCATACATGTACTTGATTATTTTTTGGTAGAGGTGGGATCTGAATAGCTAAATAGCTGTAAATAAGGCAGACTTTCCCTAAGTAGAGTAAAAGAAGGTTGATCAGATATTATAGTACTAGTATTTATCATTAATTAAAAAAAAAATATTCAAAGATGCAATTTTCTTTCACAAGACGACAATGACTTGAAAAAGCCAATATATGACTAAACACCTTCATGTGAATGCCAGGTTTACAGTGCCACTGAAACAAAAGTCACAGAATTAAGTTGTGCTGTCCTTGACTGCGTTTCCTCAGGAAGCTAGTGCTGAGATGGGAGCAGCGGGGGGAGATAACACAATTTTAGTTCTATTCATTGTTTTTTGTTTGTTTCAATTCAAAGATTTTTATCTTCTGTAGTACTATAGAAGAAAAAATGTAGGTATTTTAAAGGTAAGTCATAATTTAACCTACTTAGTTACATATCATTTGGAAAAATCACTTTATCAGATATGTTTGTATAGGACTACAAAGCCTTGTTCTGAACAGCCAATGTCAGAACTAGCAAAACATGGGCTAATATGCAGTCCTTGCCATCATTCAGTTCAATTCTGAATCATACTGTTCCTTGCCTATAATGTCCATGATTATCATATCATTGCTTTTCTCTTTTTCGTAGTGCTCTGTGACCTTGTTTTACTATCTGACAAAGTAGGAGAGCCAGCAGGATGCTTTATCAGCAACAATCATTTCAAATAAATGTTAACATACCTATTTCCTGTTTGTCCTGCCCTCTTCCATCCCTCCCTTTGGCTATAATTTATTAAAATGATTTTGATTGAGTGCACATGGATCCCTGCCTTCTACTGTAGAGTATCAGATAGGTTCAGCTGTGTGTTGTAAACTTAATTCCTTCAGCAAATATGAAAAATACTCCAGTCTTTCTTTGAGGAACCAGCCATGGCTGGGAAGTAGAAACATCTTTGCTGGGGCTATGAAGTTCCAAGTAGCCATGGTATGCAGCACAGCACCAACAGCAAAATTGCTACGAGGTCATGCATTAGTTATAATAAATGTTGTTTTCTATCCAAACCTCAAGTGACATTCTAACAAGGTTTTATTGTTCTTGCTGTCACTGTGCATTAAAAGTCTTAGACCAATGAAGAAAGGCAGAGCTGAGGAGTAGAGGACAAGTAGGGAAGTGCAGAGACACTGTGTAAGTTTATTTTTGATGGCAAAGAAAAAAAGATTTCAATGGCTGGACAGAGCAAGAGAAATGCAGATTGGACTGTAAACTATAAAGTTCTGTCTCAGCCTTGAGTGCACTAATAGACCTTAACTGCCCTGCCTGGGGCCTCCACACACCCCTGCCCATGGGCTCAGGAGCCTCGTTTAAGCTTAGGCCTGGGCACCTGGCCCTCCTTGCCTGAGGTACACTGTAGGTGTACTTTTTCCCAGACCTACACCTGAATTGTTGCTTGACTTTCCCAGACAGACTCAACTTGAGTTGATGCCTTGGTCATCACTGGTCTACCAATAGGACCTGTTACTGTTACCATCCTGCTGTGCTTTCCTGACTCAGGTGCTGTACAACTTTGCCCTGTCACTGAAGTTGTTGCCTGGCCTCTGTGGCCACCCTTGGCTTCCTCCTCCCCAAGGGAGCAGCTGACCCTCACTGCAATAGAGAAGAGGGAGTTTCTCCTTGGGGAATGCATTCTGGAGGAGAACCAATAAAGGAGTGCTATATATCCAAGAAGAGGAAGGAAAAGAACCATGCTTCTCACTCCATTTCATGTCTGCCGATCCCTGTTTAGAGACAAGATCTTCCCTGCAAGGATGTGAAATGTGTTTCATGAATTTCTGAAAGGAAGGCAAAGGCAATTGTATGCTCTTGCAGTCTTCATATTGCTGGCAGTCATGCAAATAAGTTGCTGGCGAACTGCATGGGAAAGCAAGCAGTAAATACATGCCAAGAAGTAAAGATAAAAACTGATGGTTCAGACTTAATTTCCATAGTATCAGAAATTTTAGCCAACAAGACGTTATTACTTACCTGATGTAGGCTCTCCAGTAGCATATCAGCCTTTTTACCAAGCCCTTGTCAGCTATCACCATAAAATAATTACATACATCTAAAAAACCCAAAACCCAATAAAAATGCCTCACTCGCCGTGATTTGAGGTTCATTGCTTTCTCACAGAGAGGAGTGAATAGTCAGGAAACTAAGCTATATAAAGAACATATTCTTAACTAAAATCTAAAGGACACCACATACAACTGGGAAGGAGTCTTGAACTTGACGATACTGATAGTTCTGCAGTTATATTGTTACGCTGAACAGGCTGACCTTAAGTGAACACAAGGAGATCCTCACAGCTTATTATACATGAATAAAAATAAGGCCCAGAAGATGGAAGTGATGAGAGAGCTCCACCTCTTTCCTCTCAAGCAGAGGCTTTACTTTTCTATCTGGTGGTGGAATAGAAATGGAAAAAAATTCAGATCACTTCTTAAGACATAAAAAAAAAAAAAAAGGGATATTGCTTGTGTCTTTTAGCACAGGTCAGGTCAGTAGAATTCTCTTCCCACAAGATGCAGAATGGCTGCACAACTATGAAATAGTTTTATAGCATCTGGGAGCTGTTCTGAGGCTTACTCGCCTGAGGGTTGATGCTTGGTCTGTGGCTCTCCACTGGCATGGAAATACTGGTCATGTCTCTCCTTGCCTGTCCTCATTCCAAACATCCCTCTATACATTCAGGTGACACTTTGTTCCATTCCATTTATTTTGTAAAAGCCAAAAGAATTTACCAGGATGTGGGAGGACTCTTATTTTTATCCTTCTCAGGTGTTAGCATACAACCCACCGAAAAGAAAGAGCTGCAATTACTTGTTTGCTTCTTTTATTAAAAATAAAAAAGTTCGTAGTTGTTGATCTGTCAATCATTTCCCCTGTTAAATGTCAACATACATCTGAGGTTTATAAACTGCAATATCCAAGTAAGATTCAAATTAAAAAGAATTTTAAATGTGCATGTTTAACAGGCAGTCCTGATTTATTTCCAGCCTCCTTAAAAGCCTTTCCTTGCCCTCTCCAGATTACTTTCCTCTGTTCTTGCTCTCGCTATCACCTGTCATTACAAACACAAACTCCAATTCCTTTTTCACAGAAGCTAAAGAAGCTTGGTTCAAAAGACACAGCTTCTAAAAACAGTACTTCCAAGGTGTACACAGTCCCTGTATTAAGAGTACATGTATACAAAGCAAAGACTAATGTAAATGGCAGTGACAGGGAGACCCTCCTGCTCCTGGCTAGGGTCCACTTTTCCTACAAAGATAAATAATCCAAAATTTATTCACCTCGTTATGATTGTTCTGATTGATATTTATTGCAAGAGAATGTTGTACTGAGTGCACAGTGTTTGTTTAGCAATACAGCTTAGACTGTAAAATAGAAAACAATTAAATAGTCAAGATGCTCATCTTTCAAACAAGCATATTGGAAAGATGTTCTAGTACATTCTGTCCTTGCAGCCAAATTAATTGTGTTTTGAAATAACAAAGGTTCCTGGTAATTACTGTGTAAATTCTTAACTTATTCTACAAAGCATCTACAATGTGTAGCAACTATAAAGGTGTTGCACTGAGGTCTCCATTCATGTTCACATGCTGGGAATATAAACAGCTCTGTTTTCTTAAACACACTCACAGCAGATTTGTCACTGTTCAGTTTGTCTCAAACTGAGAAACCTTGTCCAAGCAGTTTCTCATGAGCTGGGTTCATTGTGAGGTTTAGGACTTACCATGTAATGTGTTCGGGTTTGTGCTTTCAATTTACTGTACAGTGATTTTAGTACTTAAATATCAGACTATTTCAATATAGTTGTATGCATTCCCACTCTAATAATTCAAATTAATCAGCCATATATTGCTTTTTCTGTTTCTCCTAAAATGATTACATTTACATGCTACCAGTTCATTAACAGAACTCACAATAGCAAGAGATTAGGGGAGAAATTGACACAACTAATGAAATAATGAAAAAGAAATAATTCCCTCAAAGCACTGCATTTTTAGCCAAGTTCTGTTCTGCGGTGAAACAAAACTACAGCTGTCAAAAATATGGCATCCTAACCCCTTAACAAATTTTTAAAATACCATCTGCAGGCAATGCAGTGCAGATAAACAGATGTTGCAAAAGTACAAAGCCCAAAGAAGAGAAAATGGCTTGACAGTTCTAAGGTTAACATGTCTGAAAACAGACAACATGTTTCTCTGACGAAGAGAGAGACTGCAAAATGTTAACAATTGCTAATGTTTACAAATAGCTATTGAATGACTAACATGCAGTTAATACCTGCATTCATTATTGTTTTGAGTTTCCTTAAGAACAGTAAGTAGATCAATTAGAGCGGACTACAAGTTCAGCATCTTTCTGTGTAGCATTAGTTGTTCAGTTTAACTAGAGAAGGTCCCTACATTATCTTTAATCTGCTTGTGGGGTTTTTCTTCCCCTGTCCAAGAACTCCTCTCATTAAAGTGAACTCTTTTGAAATATGCAACACTGGCTAGCTTAGTCCCACTTACTAATGGTCCTGAATTGATTCTTAATTAGTTGCAGTTTTGGTCAGAATCCTATTAAAATAGCTGAGTGCTCCAACAGGAGAGAAGGAACTGGCTGGTGTTCTGCTGTGAGCTGCTGAGACTGGGGGTGACCTCACATCCACCATGGCAGCTACGCAAAATGCAGTGATATTCAAATCACATTCTGTGTCCCAGTTTGAACACAAACCTTTGTATGGTAATTTATCCCCCATCTATAAAATATGATGAAGACAGACATCCAGATGTTGTTAGAAAAACTGCATTCTTCCCATGCCCTACTAGTCTCTTCTTAAGGAAAAGAAAGAACACTAATTCAGAAGAGTAGGAAATTTTTTCAGTAAATCACTGATTTTTTTTCTATATAATTGTATTTGCTATATATGTTCTAACCTTCTGTTTATATTCTAGAAAGCCTTTGGGAAGCTAAAGGTTGCATTTTCATGTTTTTCTTACAAATACCACAAACTGAAGCATATTTTTTTAATGAAGGGAATCAGTGGTCATTGTACAGCTATTGCTTTATGATGTGAGTTTAATTATAGAAAAGTGAGGTATCAAGAAAACATGCTCTTATAAAGCACTGTCTGGAGCAAGTGTCCCTGTTGTTAGGGGACAGTGGTGTCACGTGAGCAGCTTTTGTATTCAGCAGTAATAATTCACTGCCTGCATAGGGGGATTGATCCCAGCTATGGTATCCCCAAAGGAGCCTCCACTAGGAAAGGGCTCACATACTTTGATCTGTAGATTAACATGAGCAGGATCACAAGCCTTTGTCTCTTGTAAACATTGTATGTCCCTAAATTTGTATCCAGCAAAAGGCCGAGTCTTGTGTTTATTTGGGTAATGAATTGCAGTAATTAATGCATGCATTGATTCCTCTACTGACTCCCCCCTAAAGGCCATTTCCATTTTTAATTTATAGAAAATGCATACAATTCCTAATCAGAGCACTGCCTGGAATCAAAAATAAACACTCACGCAAAAAATATAGTAAATAGAAGACAGATTACTGAGCAGAATTAAGGTAGGAATTCAGGTAGACAGAAGTTGTATTTAACATTGTATTAAAAGACAGCTACATAGCACTGAGTATAAGAATATGCATTTCGAATTTTCAGGGCAGATCCAACCCAATAATCAGAGAAGCACAAATCCTACTATTTCACTGAACAGATTTCCACTTACTTCGAGGCTCAATTTGGTCCCTAACATATGAATGTATATTTATGTCACATATTTCTATTACAAGGATGTTTTGATGCTGTCTTTCTTTCAGTCTTTTATGGCTTTTGCATTAAAAAAGACCCTACCATTTACTAAATATTCTTGAGGGGGGAAGATTTAAAGGAGCAATGTGTGTGTCCTTTATGAACTGTGGGTATTTCTTATTTGTTAAGTGCCAAAACTGTACTCAGCATTGTACAAGATGCAAAATGCAAACAACCTTTCCCTCATAGTCCTTCAGCCCAAAAGCACTTTCTAGTATTCCAAATGTTACCCTGTTCTTAAACTGGACCATTCACAAACAACATGGCTGCGGAACAAAGCAAAAATCAAGTACAAACCAAGTAACACAGTTTAGAAATAATAATTAAAAAAAAACCAACAAAACCCCAAAAACCAATGCAAAACAAATTATATCAGATTTTTTTAAAATTCTACAGTACTTTCAGACACTATTATCTTTTTCCTTACTTGGGAAATACCTGCCTAGTATCATAACAGTTCTTTGTGTATAGAAAATTTCCATATACATATTGAAATGTGTGTAAAATATGCCTGGGGAAGTATAAAAATACAGCATTATAAATACACAGCAAGGTAGATGATGCTATGCTGAGAAGTGCAATCTAATATTTTTCTGAAATGTACAGGTAATATAAATTAGAAAATACCCCATGGTATGTATGCAGCATAAAGGACAGAAAAAGACAGACTGATTTGGAAGCACACACAAACTAAAGGAATACCTGATTAACCTTTCACTGACTCCTGGGCCACGTGATGCAAAGCTTGCCTTCCTCCTAGAGTGATGGCTTTAGAAGAAGATGTTAAATTTAACCTCTGGCGCAATGATAAATTGACAATAAAAAATTCAATGGCTTGGTAATTACCAATCACTTTGGACATCGGCAACATTTTTCAGTTCTGTCAGTGCTCATTGGCACAAAAGCTTCAGCTGAAATTCTCTCGATCTCCCTCTTTTTAACTTTGTTTTCATGATGCAGATTAAATCTGCCACCCTATTACTGATTCATTTTCCTAATTTTTCATGTCTGCACCATGCCCCAGCTGCACTAGGCTGATAATTGTGGAGCCCAGCCCTGATGATTAACATCAGAAGAATTAATTATGCCTGCCATTAAAATTCCAGGTTGCACATGGTGATCAAGAAAAATTAAGTTTCTCTAGGCCTCTAAATCATTTCACCTTTGAGGAGAATGATAGTGCCTCGACAGCTAAACTGCAGCCTGCGTTCCAGAAAAGCTCTAAACCACACACCCTTTGTGTAATTCACTAAATGCCTTCCTAGTTATTCTCACTGGTTTATTCCACTTGCTAAAAGGATTTACTGCTCTCCAAATACAGACAACTAAAGTATCTAGCTGATTGCTTGTTTCCAATAAAACCCACCATTTTTTCATCCTTTCTGAGACTTCTTCGAGGAGTATATGTTACATTAATTTCCATTCCAAAGCATCACACAGGGAATGAAAGATCCAGCCACAGAACTAGTTTCTGTGCAATTCTACAGAATTGGTAGATAATTTACTTTTCTCCCAGTTGCAAACTGAAGGGAAATTATGATTTTAGAACTAGGTGAAGACAATAATGTTTCTCAGAAATAAATTGATAATGAAACAAGAACAGATTCTTAAGATCTTTAGGCTAAGTAGTAATGAGTAAGGAAAAGCCTGTTGACTGACTTGTTTCAAAAATGATTTTTGCATGGGAAATTCAAAAGGTATTTGGTCTAGCCTAAGGTATGACATTTACTAGACCCATAAAGAGTAAGATGATATGCATTTATCATGTTCTTTTCCTACACTATGTTTCGTTTTTAAATTACCATAATCATGTATATTACTGGCTTAGCTTTAGAAGACTGTGATGAGGAGTCATATTTTGATGAACGGACGTAAATATCTTATGTCAAATGGTAAATGTCACAGAGTATGCATAAACTATGGATCGTATCTGCTTCCCTTGTTATGTTTAAGGCAGTATCACCATAGCAAAACTATTTAGATGTGGATATTCTTGTTAGCTTAATTTATAGATGACAGATTTCTAGAATAAACTTAACAGAATCAGACCAAAAAGCAGTACAAGAGCAATTATCTTCCCCTATAAAATATGTTATAAAATGGGAGGACTCAGTGCATTTAGAGATTAACTTCTACGGGAAGTCATGTGCATGGCAAAATAAGAGAAAGACCCTTCAATTTAAAACTTAAATCCTTGAGTTTAACATGAACATCACTGCTATAGCTCAAGGATATTGTATTCTATATAAAATAGGCCATTTAGAACTTGTGAGGACTTTATTGCACTGTCTTACAAATGACAACTAGCATAGTATCCATGATTAAATGCACATTTATTGTATTTGTAACAGTATTCCAGGAATGCCATAAAATGAAGCATGAAGTCATCCATTTAAACATTTTTAAAACATGTCTTAACTGAAAGTGTTGAAAGTATCTCCTTACAAGACTTTCAGCTAAATCCAAAACCTTTTTCTTTCACCCCCAGGACACAAAGGGTAACTCAAAGGTACCACGATTTTCAGCAAATCACAGATGTCTCCCCAGAGAGTCAAGACAACAGTCAAACACATTGTCAAAAGCCTATGAAATAAGGTAAGAGAAGTCTGAATATATTTACTGGTCTTGTCCATTTCTAACATCTGCGAAAGAGAGAGCAAATTAAGTCCTAAGAGAGGAAGACATGACAAGCAACACAATGAAATGGAATTAAAACACTGTTGTACGTATGTCAAATTTTCTGAATTACACCAGTATTCAAAACCATAAGATCCATTTTTAGGAAGCACAGCTATCAGTCAATATATTTAGGTGATAAAAGGTTAATCACAGATTAATTAAAGACTTGAAAAAAAACCAAATCTAACTGTAACAGGATGAAAATGAACTGTACTGATTTTTGATACATTTAAAACTTACTGCAAATAGAATTACTATATAAATACATAAATGCTGTATCAGAATCAAAATCAGCTCCGTATGAGCTTTGGGGGAAGATTATCTTTGCTGACTCCAGTCTTGAAAATGCCAAAAAACAATTCATCTTGAAAGTAGCTTGAAAGGTTATTCTGGGATTAAGCTTTAGGCCAAGTAAAACAGGGATTAACATGTCCCATTTCCCCTAAAATAACCAACAGACTTGGTCCAGTTTATTCTTAGTAGTTCGCACATGACTTGCACTCCTACATATGTGCCCATAGCACTTTATCTACTAGTCAGCTGAAATACAACAGATGTTAAAAAGTATGAGAGTACAACAGCACCAGCATCATCTCAAGTCACTGAATTAATACCCAGTCCAAATCCAGGCTTCCTCATTTATAGGAACTTGAGTATAATATTTGACTAATTATTGTAGGGAAAAGACAGAAAACTTCAAGCAGGGTTTTACATAAACAATTTTTTTTGTAAGAGCCAAATGTCTAAATTTTGGCTAATGCTAATTTCTACTCAGAACTTGACATATTAGCACAGGGAGAAGAAAAATGGGAATGGAACGGAAGGGAAGGGAAGGGAAGGGAAGGGAAGGGAAGGGAAGGGAAGGGAAGGGAAGGGAAGGGAAGGGAAGGGAAGGGAAGGGAAGGGAAGGGAAGGGTAAAATCTGTTCGCAGAAAGAATTTTGCATAAGTACAGAAGCGTTTATATTGTCATTTGAAATCAGAGAAAATTCTGTCAGGATGTTAATTCTTTCAGGCTACAAGCTGGATAGCACCTACAAGAAGTGACACTGCTTCTTCTCAGAAGCGAGATTCACAATCTGGCTTGCAAAACCCTTGTAATACTTTGATGGTTAGGATGATCAGCTCTAAATAACAGAAATAAGCCATGCCCCATCATTTTCCGACAACTTTAGTTATCAAAGGTCAGTGGCTTTGTATGAAATGTATTAGATAAAGAGGTCTCTGCCATTTTAAGAGATACAACTCAGTTTCTAGCTGCTCCGCCTTACCCCCCCCGCCCCCCCCCCCCCCAAATACTATCCAATCCCTCCTAGGTAAACACCATCTACCATCAAAAAAACCATTTTGCACTGTCATTGATGGTCATCTTGTGCCATCCTTTATCCTGATTTACTTTGTCTATTCATTGCAATTATATGGTTGGTGAAATAGGTTACTACTGGACATCAGTGGAATTTGGCCTTTAATCTTTTGTTGATAATTCCCAGCACCACAACTGATTGAAAGCTACTGCATCTGCCATCCAGAGTTTTGGAAATGTTATTTTCTACAATATCATGTTACAAACTTGCATTAGATATACAATGTGCTCACCTTTGGCATGAAAATAATTCCAACAGCAATCACATATACAACATCTGCTTGAAGGACAATGAGGCCTTCAGACTAATCTCTTGTGCACTTTCTTTTTGTGATTGTTTTGGCATGACTACTATTCTTTGGTTTGAGTATCCACTTGAATATTGTCTATTTGCAGATTTTAATTTTATTTACTATATATTTGTATTAACGTGACCATGAACTTGACACCACTCTAACAGGTGCTGTAAAACACATGGGGTCTTTTCTCAGAGTTCACTTTCCAAGACCAGATGATTGACAATGACAGACCAACAGAGGAATACCAGCAAGCAATGACACTGACTTTGTCAGCATGTTGTTATAGTTTTTGTAGCCATCACAAAAAAACCCCAAACCAACCAACAAACAACCAAAACCCAAACAGCTTTGAGGAGAATAATGTAAAGGCATTCCTTTCAAGCAGAATGGGAATTATGTCTGTCAGTTTTTGTTACACACACAGTGATACAGCAAGAGGTGCTTTTAGTAGTGATAAAACTTCTGTGATATATTCCTCTCTTCCATGTTATTTAGGTATTTTTTCATCTCCCACATCTGTATCTGTTTTCCCCATGCTGTCTATGTCAGACTCATGTAATCTCCTGGTCTTCAAAACCAGTGCTAACAACACGTGAAGGTGTGAGAACACATACAGCACAGCAAATAATTAATTTTGAGTTGCCACCTGGTGTATGAATTCCTGAAGCCAGACATAGGCTGCCATGTTTCACTGCAACTGGTACTGTGCCTACCAGTTAGGCCACATTAGCCAGAGTTCGAGAGGAAAGCACATCTTATGTTCATCAGCTTTGCCCCACAACTTCACCTGTCAGACTGGAAGCAAACTGGTAATGCTAGTCACTTCTGCATCAGTCATATATCTCAAGGCAGTTGATGCTCTTCTATCCCCATATAAAAATCAGATGTACCTCTTGTGCACTAAAGAGAAGTAGATCGGCTGGTCTGATTCCAGCATTTTTCCTGTCATGTTGCCATACTCACAGATATGTATCAACTCGCTGAAGATCAGAGACAACATTCCAGTGTTGTATGAGAATCATGGAGGGAAAAAAAAGAGAAATAATATACTTTGAAGTGTAACAGGCTTACAATTATTAGAGATGTTGCTCTGATGCAGCTAGACATATATGTCTTCTATATGAAATAAAAATTGCTTCATAAATACAGGCAAGGGAGAGGGAAGTCCTTTTTCCGTAACTGTTGTTGAAGGAGATACCAGTTCAAGAACCCTAGTCTTACTCCAGGAGGGTAACTTGTGTTTCTAAGGACAAGTCGTATGATCAAGTTTGTAGAATCAGCCTCCAAATTTGTAAATCAAATCAGAGTAAAAGTAAATCCTAGTGAGGAATGTGAGAGTCCAGGGAGCATTATACAACTTCAAGTAGTAAGTGTTAAAATGCTCCTGTACTGTAACAGTTTTCTATGTTGCTGGGCTGGGACACTTGCAACTGACTGTTGTGGTTCCTTTTCTCTGTACCCACTACTGGCAAAGGAACCACTGGCAAGCCCTCATCTCTGTCTCTGAGCTGATATGGACAGTACTTGTCCACTGTCCTCTGTACATGCCATTTCTTTCTGAGCAGCCATGCACTGGACTAGTGCTCTGTAACATACATACAGGCAAAGACACAGCCAAATGTATGCAGTTGTGTTTATTCTACTTAACACTATTGCATATTGTCTTTTGTTATTAAACAATTGTTATATTGCCATGGAGACCCATTTACTGTTAGAAAGTTAAAAAGAACAACTAATATTTTATGCAGACAAATTCTGGACTTATTTACCCTACTGATTTCAATGAAGTGGACCAGTTTAAAAAAATCCAGACTTGTTTCCAGTTAACTCTTAAACAAAGAAAATACAATGATTTCTGTATACAACTTCAGTTCTATGCTAGTCAGATCTGGGCTCAATATCCCTTGCTTTCTGTCACTGTAATTTGATATGCACCATATCTGCCTAAAATATAATACAATGCACTCAGCATATAATTACTTATATGTAAATCCAGACACACATATACACTCAAAAACCTATCGACAAAGTTTTGCCACATGTTTATGGGGCCTCCTAGTACAAACTGCCTGAGGATGCTCAGGTTTCAGGTCCTTTCCCAATTACACTGCAGAGGGAGCTTGCCTGTCTAATAAGTCACTAGAAGACACTTCTTCCGCACCAGTCTTGTGGTGTGGAAATTGGCCCATACAGCCTATGGTGCAGCAGCCTGTTACCTTTTGAGTGCCATGGGCTGGTCACTGCAAGGAAGTTCTAGCTCTATAGCTGTCATTCTACATGTTCCAGCTGTTAAACCGTTAGCTATACATAGGCTTCCATATTACACTTCCCTTCCCAACTCTGTGTTCATAGAAGATTTAGATTTGGAACTTTTTTTTTTTTTTTTTTTTTTTAATCACACATATTTATAACCTATTCAAATTCAACCCTTTCTCAAGGATTTTTCTGTCCTGAAACAAAAATAAATTTAAGTCTTCCTGGTGTTGGGTCATTGTCTGTTTCCACCACCTTTCACCTCACATGTCCAGGAGAACTCCCAACAAACTCAGATGGCAACCAAAGCTAGTTAATACCACTCCAGTGTCTGCTGAAGTCCAAGCAGACTTGCAATTCTTTGGAAGACAGATGCCCATTCCTGCAATGCAGGGCAATGTTCACATCCCAGGATAAAGGTTTTCCCACAGAGAGTTAATCTTATATTCCAGATACACATATAACTTGCTAATCACATTTTGTACAATCATATTCAGGTTCATGAAATTGCATATAATTGGTCAGAGGCTGAGTCCCAGTGCTCTAGGTTTAACAGCTATAAATCATATTTAAGAATATGATTTTTGTTCTAGTAGTAAGTTTTACTAATTTACTGTCACCACCTGCATAGGGGTCTCATTAAAAACACAAAAAATAAAATTGTGTTTATTTAGGCCAGCCTGTTTTGTCGCCAAGATCTGGTGGACAGATTCACACAAATAAAGATTTGGGAAAACATTCCCATGACAGTTTCAGTTTCAGATCTCTAGGGAAGACTTTGGAAATAGCAAAATACAATGAACTAATTTTTTTTAGCAATAATCAGAATGAGGATAACTGAATTGAAAAAAAAATCCTAATAATTTTTACAGAACTGCACTTACAATATTACATTTCACAACTAATGATTTTGCTTAGGAAAAAAAAAATCAAAGCACACATAAGTAGTGATTAATAACATTCTAGTTTGTTACACTTTCATTTGATGAGGACCTGCTAGCTTGGTCAATATTTCACCCCTGGTGATTTCCCTTCTCACATGCTACTAATCCATGCTCCAGGTTTGAGAACAGGCCACTAGTTTTAAACAGTCCCTAATTCCTTCCATTGTTATGTTTCATTTTAAAATATCTTAATACTGAAATATTGAAAAATTAGTAACTGCCCCCCGTATGCTGGAAAATAACAAACCCAGAAAACTGATGGCAATTTAATATTTTATGGTTCAAAACAGTAATTTACAAAAATCTGACATTTGCTGACAATGCATTCTGCTGTGAAGAAATCTGCATGACTTCTGCACTAATATAGCCTTATCTGACCTTCCAGAAAATACAAGGACAATAACTTTTTCCTAAATAATACTTTGTCATATTCTTTGCAGTTACAGTAACTGTTAAAACCATCACTTGGAATCCAAGTATATCTAGAAGCTTACAAAATATCCTCACATTTTCTGCAGTGTCTCGGCTCAATTCCTCAAGGGACTGATGAAGAAAAAAGAAAGCTTTCTCATGGCAGTTTCCCCTCCTTATCCTATACCCAACATAACCAGTAGCAGTCAAAGGTCAGGGGACAAATGAGAGCTACTCAGCTAAGTGAGGCTCTGCAAGAGACAAGGATAAATTGATATGGATGTGGGAAACTGGAATGAATGAAGAATTAAAAAGATGTTCCCGCTGGTCTGGCACCTGTAACAGAAGACGGGAAGCCACATACCCTACCATCTATGTCAAAACTGTTTACATTTCAGATAAGACTGGGTGGGAAAAATAGTGTGACATCTCTTCAAAACCACGGTCAAGCATTTAGGCGTTTACACAGTTTTTACTCACACATGTAAATTAGAGATTGTAGGATAAACTGAAAGATAGGTCATATACTTGAAATATCATTCTCACATCAGGTTATCTGGTGAAGAACTGAATCTTTATATGCACATACACTTGAGCAATCTTTCTGCAAGCAAACTCAATTGAGGCCAAAATTGGAAATCTCATATAGTGAATCTTTTGATGAAATTCACAGCACTTCATGATTTTAATAAGGTCAAAAATTCCACAACTCCTTTGATAATCAAAAAAGTTTGCCTGAGAGACAAAACCTTGTGGAGTCAACAGTGTCCAAATTTTTACTCTGCTTTGATTTAATTCAAATAGCTTTGCTCTTCACTAGTTGATATCTTATTGAATAAAGCTTTATAGTTGTTTTTAAGAATTGCTTATTTCTGTGAGGGGATTTGGCTTCAGTAATATTGTAGACAACAACATGGGGAGGACTCTAAATGATAAATAACCTGAATATTGAACAAATGGCAACATTTCATTCATGCAGAGCAGGAAAATTTAGCCCTCATGGGCTAAGTTACTGGGAACTCTTTAAATCAAAACGTTGAAACTCAATATTGAGGTACATAAACTATCAGCTTTATTGATCATGTCTCTTGTGACTGGGCATTCCTACCATGCCAGAGACATAATTCTGCATGGGGCTGATTTCCTTCAACTTTGACTTAAGGGTGCCCACCATCTAAAAAATCATAAAATCCTGTTTCTGCACACATGTATCTCAGAACAGAATGTGGAGGAATTCTCAAAGGTATTCTTTTTCTTCAGCTTTTCTGAAATCCTGGTCGGGCATCTAGGAATCCCAAAGGAAATTAATGGATATGCTTTCCAGTGCAGGAGGTTGCCTATTTGGCACAAACTGTAGTTAACAGTATGAAACATCTTCTGATAAAAGGCCAATGTAATTTTGTTTTCTGATCTAGCACAATGCTAGTAATCCATTCTTACATATTGGCATAATTTTGCTTTGTATCAATTTGAGTAAGTTTACCTGTCATGTGTAGTGTGATACAGAGTAGATGCAGAAAAGGACAGCCAGCAGAGGGTGGAGGAAGATGCCAAGGTTATGAACCAGTGCTCATATTTACAATTGAGCTTTATTTTCATGAGAAGCTTCTCCAGCACAGACAAAGGTGCAAGTGGAGAACATCAGAGCTCTCTATCAGGCAACAGCCTCCCTGGCCCATTCCTGTTAACTCTCCTCAGCAGCATGTTTTATTGCCCCAGAGACACCACATGATGGCTATTTATTTAATTGCTCAGAAAGCCCAGCCAAAGAAGGGTGTCTCAAGTTTGGCACGTTAGTTTCCTGCTTGCAGATTTACAATTTAGCACTGTTTGGATTTTCAGACTCTCCTTGTTAAAAGTGCAAGGGCCCCATTTCACCAGATGAAGTACAACTGCTTTGTCTGCCTTCAAACAGTCGAAATCCCCCAAAAGGCACAGAGCAGAAGTGCAGCCTGCTTGAAAACTGATGTGTGCCGCCCCTCCAACCACTGATTAATATTCGACATATTCTCCAAGCAGAGCTCTATATCAAGTCCAGTGTTTTCTCTGTCCTGTCCTTTCCTTCCCTCCTCCCACCTAATTTTGTAGACAGACAGCCATAATACGCAATAGAAGCATAACTCTTTAAACTGAAAATGTCATCACTTAAGAATACAAGAGAGTGGTATGTGTCATGTATGTCTGCAAAATGCAGTTGCTGTCTGTTACAGTCTGTAGCAACTTTTAAATCTGTCATCACGGCATGAATTTCATATTAAGCTCCTTCCCAGTGCTTTAGCCAGGAAGTAAAGGGGGGAACATACTGTATCATTTATGGGCATGCTGGTGCTGGGTCAACCATGACATCACTCTCCACTCCGCTGAGCTGTAATGAGGTGAAAAGGCAGCTTTAGAACAACATAGCACTTTATTTATTAGGAAAATTTAAGTGTGCATGTATTTCAATTTATGATAAAACTGAAAACAAAGGTTATGGACTATAGCTCTCCTACAGCACAAAGTAAAAGGGGGAAGGGAAGGCGTTTTGTAGATGGTGAGAGATTTAATGCACATAAAGCACAGAAGATTGAAAGTTCTCGGCAGGCTAAAATCCTGTACTGACAGCCCAACCAATTAGAGATGGTACATAATGCATT
The DNA here is from genome assembly GCF_963210335.1 of Falco punctatus. Classification (NCBI taxonomy): domain Eukaryota; kingdom Metazoa; phylum Chordata; class Aves; order Falconiformes; family Falconidae; genus Falco; species Falco punctatus. The sequence goes on along the minus strand of NC_137588.1, from coordinate 18,448,215 downwards.
TTGCTGCAGTCACATTGTACTATATACTTTGAGCAGTGTGTCACTGAAGCCAGAGTCTAGCTGAGACGAGCTTAAACCCTCAAATTCAAAAGGATGTAGGCATATAAACTGAGCACAGAAGAAAAAACTTGGTGAGGGTTGAAGGCTATAAGAGCCCTTGATTGCAGAAGGCTCCCTAGAAACCTGCAATGCTTTTTTAAGAACATTGAGAAGCTGGGAAGTTCTTAGCATCTCTCCAGATTAATGCTTAAATGTAAGATGGACGTTTGCACTTTATAGTAAGGATTTTTTTTGCTCACGGCTAGAGATGGGACAAAAGAGGTACCAAAAAAGTAGAAAAGGAAAATGCAGAACAGGTCTGATTAGACTTGCAATCAACAGCTCTTGTTCTTTTTTTCTCAACTACTTCTTCTAGTGTTTTTATTTTTAAGGTTGGCATCATTATTTTTCATGCTTAAGTGAAACAGTAAGGAACATACTATTTTTATTGCAGGCACCGTACCAGCAGCTGACTTTTTCCAGAAAGCACTGCAAAAACATCACTGCTGCTTACTTCCCTGTTTTGAATCTTGCTTTGCTTCTAAAAAGGGCATCTCACTGCCAGCTGATCATTAGCCTGGTAATCCTGTCTTCCTTGGTACACACAGTAAACCCCACACCCAGTGTTCAAAAAATATATTTTAAACACTACATGCAAGCTGGAGCTTTTTTGCCTGTAAGACCTGAACACAGTGAGTACCAGGTCTATGACATGAATTTCTAGGCACTACTGTCACACAAGTAATAAATAATAATTTACATAAATACACTGCTACATATAATTAAATAGAGAATTATATCTAGGTTTAACTAAGAAATGTAGAATTTGGTATTGAGATTTTTTTCCTTTACTACAAGATGTTACTTTAACAGCTCTGGTCCCAAGAAACAGATAGCATGAAATTGGTCTGTAGCCAGAATATCTAGGGTTCTAACCTTCCTAAATCTCACAAATCTCTAATATCTAGCAAATGTCTGAACAGTATTTTGCAGAAAATACTCCATGAAGAACTCATCTAGAAGAGTCAGTGTCAGCCCCTGAAAAGGGGGTATTCTTTTGTTCAAATTAGTGGTAAGCTGATGTCTCAGCATGGTGCTAACACACAATGTACTGCCGGAGCTGTTTTTTCAGATGAAACATAAAACTACATTCCTCAGCGTTCATAGAGGTTTAAGAAGCCGTTATATGTTTCTCAAAGCAACTGTATAATTACTGGCCAAAATCTCACATGGGGGAATTAATTCTGTGTAATATATTTAACTCAAGAAGGGGAAATTGTTTCTTTTTTTTTATTATTTCATACATGTATCAGGCAAATGTCTCATTTTTAAGATCATGTTTCAAAAGCTAATATCAACCTTCCAGAAAAAAAGGGACAAAGTAGGCAGAACAGATAATTCTGTATATGTTCTTATTTCTGCCAAAAATATCCACTAGACAGCACCAAATACTTCATACGTTGCAAGGGCTACATTTCCAATTATGCTCTGCGATGTATATGTAAAAGAAGGAGCTAATTAAATGGGGCAGCTCATGCAGTAGGTAACTCCTCAATCCAAATGCAAGCAAAACCTAGACATCTTTCACTCTTTCTTTGTTCTTTTCTTGATTTTTTGGGGTAAGGATACCCTCTATATTGTCTTTTTCTGTTTTCTCTCCATTCTAATCAGGTTTGATCTATCTACAGATTTCCTTGCTTAGGAAGAAAGGTCTAAAGAAATGCCATAAATATAAAGTCTCTTAGTCCACTACTCATTCTTAAAATATCTTTGTCTGCCTTAGTGCACATTTGAAAGTTTGGGAAACCTATCTGAGGAATCTATTAGTTAAAATATTTTTACTTAAATTCAACTTGTAAAACATTCTCTCTACTTCCCCTCACATGTGTTACTTGTTTCAAGTACAGCATGAACCAACAGTAAACATTGTTTTCCATCTCCAGCTGTGATGGAAAGCACCTGGAAGACAAAAGATGACTGAATCAAACCCAAGATTATACAGCATGAACCAAATTCATTCTTCATATGTTTCCTCAAATGCTGACCTAAATTGAATTACATTGTGAGTGAGTCTGGCTCTCTATCTGCATTTCTTATTAAATTGCTCACTGTTAGCATCTGCCTTTTCATTATACCTTGTGGCCTTTTCTTTCCCATTAATAACCTCACCATATGCCCAAGTTCATCACTTCCTCCACTGAATTTTTGTCATCTACAGTTTCTTTTTCTAGTGTGTGAAACATCTTAGTAGAAGACAAGATGTGTAGTCTCTAAATTACTCACTATTTTCATGATGCTCATTTCAACAGGTAGCCCTCTGTACCTTTCTATATTTAGTAGTCCTGTTTCTGTCACCCCCAGTCACACTGACTAGCATGGTACTCCCTATGAATCTCCAGTCTTCGGAAAGGAATACAGAAAAAAGCAGAAAACATCATTATGTCACGGTATGAATCCAGAATGAGCTACTGTTGAGTACTCGATACAGCTTTGGTTTCTCTAGCACAAAAAGTTGTAGCAGAATTTAAAAACAGAAAGAAAAAGCCAGCAAAGACAATTGGGACTTGGAGTGACTTCTACACAGAAACATGCTCTCTGGAGAAGTGTGCTGCTTACCGGGGGCTCACATCACAGATGTACCAAGCCTCATACAGTCTACTGACTATCATCCACTTTGTTGTTTCATGTGAGCACCACTGATACAGCCAGGCACACTCTGAGGAGTATCGAGAAGCCCTGGGAGCAGTGGTAAGGGACTCTGGAGTGCAAGTAGTTTTTTCATCAGTCCTCCTGGTCAAAGGGAAGGGGTTTGAAAGGGCCAGTTAACCCAGCAAATCAACAAATGGTTACCGGATTGGTGCCACAGCCAGGGGTCTGGCTACTTATACCATGGGACTCACTTTAAGAAACCTGGTCTGCTGCTGGCTGATGGGGTCTACCTGCCAGAGAAGGGGAAAAGCATCTCTGGTCATAGGCTTATCAGGCTTTAGACTAAAGTTTCTGGGGGAGGAGAACCTCAATCCATCCCACTCCTACCAAGTTGATGCCAGTGGCAGCTACAGATGTCCAGAGCCTGGAGAGGAACTGCAGATCAGCAGGAATGCGCCTGAAGAGCAGAACAAAGAAATTTCAGCTGCTTCAGCCAGTAAGACAGCTTCATCAGGGGCCCAACTTAAATGCCTCTATGCAAATGCATGTAGCATGGGGAATAAACAAGAGGAGTTAGAGGTGTGAGCATGCCTGCAAGCCTAGGATCTTGTTGGCATCATGGAGTCATGGTGGGATGGCTTTTATGACTGGAGTGTTGGAATGGAAGGAGACAGGCTCTTTAGGAAGGACAGGCAGGGGAGACAAGGAGAGGATGTTGCCTTGTGTGTCAATGACCAGCTGGAGTGCATGGAGCTCCACCTGGGGCTGGAAGGGGAGCCAACCAAGAACTTATGGGTCAGAATTAAAGGGAGGGCAGGGACAGGTGACCTTTACAGTGAGTGCCTGCCACAGGCAACCTGACCAGGAAGACTGAGCAGATAAGGCCTTCTATAGACAGCAGTAGCCTCACAAGCCCTGGTCCTCATGGGGGACTTCAGACACCCTGATACCTGTTGGAGGGACAACACGGCAGGGCATGAGCAATCAGGAGGTTCCTTAATGAATATATTGACAGTAAATTCCTTCTTTAGCTTAAAGTCCTGCCTCTGAGAAGACATGATCCTAACTATAAAAATCAGAAGTTGCATAAAGAAGCTGAAAGGTCTTTTCTAATACAAGACCTAGACAGTACCAAATGAAAATGGTAACCAATGCATGATTATATTAACAAAATTAGACAAAGGATGCTGGGCATGCTGAAGATTCAATGGGAATTTTAGAAGTTGTTAGATATTTGCATGAAATAAAAATCCATCTACAACTATTAAACACAAAGATACCACCTTTTCTTCATTAAATCTTAGAACCATACACCAATGAAGACTAGAACAGTAAGGGGATTATCATTACATACATTTGACCTAATCTCATGCCCTTCCGCAGGTGGCCACTGTTGGAGGAAGAAATCTGGGCTAGCTAGGCTGATAGAAGAACTCCAGTAATGCTAGCAATTTTTAAAATCTCATCATCTGACACAGCTTACTGCCTGCGCAACAAGAGTTAGTAAGAAAGAACGTGTACTCCTGGCCCAAATGCTCCAGTTCATGGTTTTAGTTAAAACGCTATACTGAACCCTGGAACATAATACAGATCTCTGTCAACTTTCTGCTGTGACAGCAGTGACATTTGGTTAGTGGGAAAGCAGCAGAGAGCTACTCAGCAGTGCCTTACACTGCTATAGTAAGTTTCAAAAATGCTCTTCTGTTAACGTCTGTATTATCTGTATGTTATAGTGCCTAGCAGTCTGGCTGTGAAGTCTGGTGTTTGCCTTGCTTTCAGCCTGCTTGCTAGCTGACACCACAGACCTTCTGTAAATACTTCACCTGTATTTTTCTGTGTTCACAAATCAGAGGGTTCTTTTGCATTTTAATTCTCTAATATTTCTCACAGTGCCTTAAAATCTGAAAGCTGAACAGGAAGAAACAGACAATGAAACACAATGCAGAAAGATGCCAAATCAGTCAGAAATCCCCACCCTATCCACACACAATCAGCACCAGCTGTAGTCCAATTAAACTTAATCTAGTCACATGCTCATGTGTTCCTCAGAAATTAGAGGAAATCAATTCAAATGCTAATGAGAAAACCCATAATTTATTATCTGCTGAGGAATGCATGTTACATTAATTTTAACTGTAAACAATTATTTTTATTGCAAGATTAATTACACCATCTTACACAACTTCCTTTTTTCATATTTTTTGAAGGAATTACTTTTCTGCTACTGTTTTGTTGATCTGTCACAGTATTTTAAGCCTGGAAAAATATAATTAATTTAGGAATACTGCAAATGTGGTTTTCTATTCTTCTGTCAAAGGGAAGTGGGACAAGTGCCTGGGGCAAAATACAGAAAGATCCAGCTGAAGCTCTTGGCCTAAACAAAAGTACAAAAGCTGGAAAACAGTGCATTCCTTACAGGAGTCTGGAGTTAACAACATAAGGTGAGAAAAGACAGAAAGTCCAGGTAAAAGCAAAAGTAAATTTTCATGGGTATTTGCCAAAAAAGAATGAAAAATAGAATTTTGTATTAACCCAAAATGTCATCCAGCCAGCCAAGTAGTTTGCTTTATTTTTAGATGATGCCTTTTTGTGTGATGCTTTCTTTTCCTCTGTACATCAAATATTTATTTTTTTCCTTTTTAAATCAACTTCATTGCACAGTCAGGAAGTTGCAAAATATTTTATCAATAAAACACAAGGAAGCAGTGGAAAGGGAGAAGCATTTCAGGAAAGCCTATCTTGTTTGCTGACCAGAGGTCTTACTGTTTTTCTATAAACTATGTGTACAAAATGAAACATCTGCATTATAGCTGAAGTTTATTGCAATGATACAGAAGCAGGGAACAATAAAATTAATCCAAATAGTATTTATTTTTCCAGGGTTTAGTCTTTTTTTCTTTCAAAAGCCTGTTCTAATCTCAGAAAATGTCAGTGATAAAATGCCTTATCCTAAGCAGCTCATTACTCTGTGTGTTTGATTTTTAACACTGATAAGAATTTAGACACCCTTACCAAAACAAAAATCAAAACCAGAAATACATTTAAAGAGTTAATTTAATGGCTGGACAAGCAAGAAAGACCATCCAATGTAGTAGTTTCATTTCACATTAATTGCTAGGAGTTTCCTCAGTATAAGTAAATCTGGGCTGGGTTTTTGGGATGACTGTGGGGCTCAGGTTTTGGGGCTACAACTAAATAGGAGATTTTTCTTGACACATTTTAGTGCTACCATTGGTCACATCACTTTATAGGAAACATGACAATTGTAGCTCTTTTCCTCCTTGCAAAGCCTTTGCAAAACTGATTTGCACTTTCACCAATTTACTCACTCCTCATAATGTATTCAGAGAAGACTTTAAACATACCTTTGTGAATAGTTTTAAAAAAAATACACTACTTTTTATTCTTGTCACGTGTCTAGTAAATGCAATCACGCTTCTGTTTATAATAAATGGTTAGCACACTTTTTAGCTGAGAAAAAGTGTAACAATGCAAAGAACAAAACTCATAGAATAACAGATAACACTGCTCTGCACAAATAGCCTTGTTCACATGCATATAGTGAGGAAGATACGATTATATTGAACCTACAAACTGTAGTGCAAACAGAATACATTACAGTAAATATTCACAAAAAGCATCTGAAGATGAGTTTCAGAAGGTTAGGCAGAATTAACTGTTTGTCCCCAAACTGTGCTTTTAGCATTAAAACAGATCAGTATGTTACAAAGAAACAGGGGAGCAGTTTATAACAGCTGGCCGATTGCATACCTGAGGGTAACAGCTTAGGAAAAAATGCCTGCATTTCTTAGCGTTTCTGTCACTGTCTTTACCTTTCTAATAAACACGGAAACTGTACTGCACACAACACCCACTATTTTCCTCCATCTTTGTGTTAAAAAAAAAAAAGCATCCATTTTTAAAAGCTGTCACAGAGGAGTACTGTTAGGTATTGTGAAGTCTTGTTCATAATGAAGATAAAGGAAACAAAGGGTAAGGAAACTTCAGACATCATCTTGTGTTTGAATCTTGCTGGACCCTGTACTTCAGCAGACTAAATAGTTCAGCAGTCACCAGAATTATGCTTTGCCTGCTCTAAAACACTTTTGGTTTTCTGAGCTAAGCTGAGTGTGACTATGTCATTTTTCACATTTGTTAAAGGAACTCAGTGTATTGTAGTTCCAGGTTCATCACTGACACTGGTTGAACTGTAACCCTCTCTACAAAGTAAGCAAGTCAGTGCAGCATACTAGCGTGTATCATGGCACGTTAGGAAGGACCCAGTGCTTGCCATGAAGCTCTGACTAAGCAGTACAATCTTCATTCAGTCTTCATGTGTCAAACCAATACATTTTGAACTCCTTCCAAAAAACCCTAGAACATGTGATGAAGCTACTTTGGACCCCTTTGTACTTCACATACTGATGACATACAATGACTGAAGGAATTTTTCCCTGGCACAGGGTATTGCGTTACCATAGTGCGTATGTACCAATCCTCCTTCCTCCTGGTTTGCTCAAGCACAATCTGCAGTTCATTCTTGTAGGACAAGGCCTCAAGAACAAGAGTCCAAGTACTGTTAGCCTGATGAATAGAGACATGTTAGAACTTGTAGGGCACAAGCCCTGGGAACAAAGAAGCAAGCTAAGTACAGACTCTTGAGCCATTGCAGTTGAGATGGCAACCAGATGGACAAAGAGGAACAAGTAGCCAGATAAGGGAACGGACAGTGCCGATAAGGAACTTTATTAATTAAGAAAGTCACATAGGAAGAAAGCCCCTAATCTTAGAATAGAAATTGTTGCTAGGATAAGGTAAACTAATCAGTTCCTATTGTTTTAACGGTGTGCCTTAAATGTCAACCAATCAGTGTTTTTTATGCTTAAGATTTAACCAATCAGTGTGTAATATGTAGAAGATAGAAATGTATATAATTGTAAGAAAATCACTAATAAAGGGACAACTTGCTTGCATCAAGCTGCGCCCCGTCTCTTCATTCACCGCAAATTCTGACTAGCAGAAGCTTTGACATCTGTCTTCACTGACACTTCTCACCAAGTAAAAACAGTGCTGACAGTTTCCAGCTAAAGGATGCAGAATTTTTCAGAGAGGTATTTAGTGGGACAATAATAATCACTAGAGTTGTAAGAGCGTCTTTAAACACAACGTAAGAAGAAAATGGAACCATAACTCTTAATCTTGTTAAGCAAAGAGCCTAAATAAGTCATTAAATGGTGTATTTCAAAATCTTATAGTTCAAAGTCAGAAAGAATATTAGATGCTTCCAGCTGGCCATCTGTTAATCAGAAATTATTAAGTTTCATTCAGATGGCCCACACTGATTCCCAAAATTTCTAGTTAAACCAAAATATTTGACCTCATTGGGGTATTAAGTTACTTGCTGAGGCAAAAGGTAAGGGAGCACAAATTGGAGCCCAATAGGCAAAACTTCAACACAGGCAGGAAACTGATGAGGTGAGATAAGCCCAAGTGATCTCAGCACATGAACTCTATCCTTCACTATAGAGAGCCTCCCCCATCTGGGTTGCAGGTGTATTCCCTCCCAGACAGCAGTCAGTCTAACACAAGTACATGAGCAAGACAAGTCAGCTGCATCTTAGAGGTTTCTCTGTACAACTCAGAACACCGGCCCACATTATCTGGTGTCCCTTGTCTAGCTATGGTGAGCTTCCCCTCCTTTAGAGGAAGTTGCAAACAAACAAAATCCTTGGATCTATATACTTAATTGGATGTCTGGGGAAATTCCTCCTTGACTGGCTCTGAAGCTTAAGAACTCTTCACAAAACAATGCAAAAGCATTTCAGAGAGAGCAATGCAAACATATCAGTTCCTGCTACAACCTGCAAAAGAAAGGAGGAACTCAGATTTACAAACTCTAAGGACAGAAAAGATAACTGGAAACCTCCAGCAATCCACTTTCACTGCCACCCCAAATTTCTGTCCCTATAAACACACAAGTATTAGAATTTCTCATTGAAACTGGACTACTTTTTTTATTTTGCAAAGATCCGATCTCCCTTCCTTAAAAATCTAAGTAATGGTGAGTCCTCCACCTCACCTGGCAAGCAGTTCCTGCATCTAATTACTCTTGCAGCTTTCAGCCATTTGATCTTGTTATGCTTTGTCAGCAGGACAGAAAAGCCCAATTATCACATTATTTTCCATGGAAGAGTATCTGTGTACTTCTTGACTTTATCTTTAAGAAGCTGTGTATGTAGAAGTCGTTTCTTCTTTCTTGGAAGAATAAGGCTTGTTTTCTAGCACCTGCATAATGTTCATTGCTTGCATTTGAACTCTTTTACTCCCACATCTACCTCTTGAAGGACAGTCTCCAGAAAACAACACAATCTTATTAGTGATCTTGCCAATATTATTTGTACTACTTTATTTCTACAGATACTTTTCCTCTCATACAGCCAAGGAACCCTTTGCCTACTTTAGCTACACCATTGACAGCTCATATTGAACTAAATATTCATAAGATACTACATTCTCCTAAGATAGAATTACTGGTTATGTTCTTAACTTCTAGGTATAGCATATTGTGCTATAGTGTTGCAAGTGTCCATAGTATATAGTGACACTAACATGCAATTGGAAATAACATGGTAATTGGTCTGTGACCATGTCACTAGATCACTGAGGTCCATTTAACAACTGTACTTATTATTTATTGTTACTAACTCACTAACGTTTGTCTTATCTACAGACTTTAGCAACTAATATTTTTCAGCATTTATTTTTTTCTAGTTTTTTTTGAAAAAAATATTATCATCAAAACAAGCCTAGATCTGTGGGGAAGCTCCATGGGGAATAAATCTCCCAAATTAATGTCTCCCTGTACACAAGTATATTTTGATATCAGTCATTAGCCTATTTTTAATCCTTTCAATAAGTGTTCTGTTAACATAATACAAGGCTTTTTTCCTCACCAGAATGGTTTAAGATGAAAAATTTGTGCAGGCAATCGCAAATAATAGAGTCAGCTTAGCATTTATAAACTGGGCATGTATGTGTGCACACACACACTACTTGCCTGTTCCACTTGAGCCATAAACCAGAGTAGCAAAAGCAGGTTAGCTAGAACATTCACAGCACCAGTGCGATGGGCCATATTTATGCAGAGTCACTTAACACAACACACCTGATGTGTATCTCAACTCAGATTGTTCCTGCACTTTGCCAACTGCATACAGCTGCACTGAAGACATTCCACATACCTGCAAGATTCTGCGTGGCTTTGATGGCACCAATGATGGAAACAGCATGCAGAACTATATGGGACACTTGTACAAGCTACTGAAGGACCTTCCTGCAAACGATCTGCAGCCTCCAACTTTTGAGAATCTCTTTTCTCAGCCAAAGCTCAACAGACTGGCATAACTTCTTGTGTATGATGCTATGCCTCCTAAATATTGCACAGACCAGTTTTCACAGTAAACTAATGTATACTTAATAAAAACATGTTCTATTTGGAAGCTGTATTAATTGCATATGATGGGTCTTGTAGATTTAGTCTTGTTCCTGGTCTACTCAACTGTCAAATTTTTATATACTTATTGGATGGCAATGAAATACAAAAAATACCTGTAAAACCAAAAGCTCGTAGCTGATTACACCCCAAGACTTAATTGCTCTCTTCCCTTTAAAAGACTTCCTAGCTTGGAATCTCACCTTTTGGGTAAATGTGTGAACAGAGAGCCTGAATCTTTGAGGGTCATTTACTGCTTATCAGAAGCCATGATGAATATTTGAGTAGCTGTACAGCCTTAGATGTGACAGTTACCTGTGTACTGCTGTAGCTTCATCACAGATAATGTTGTAAGCATTCCCAATACAAACTCAAACACCGTCCTATGTGCAGGCTGATATCAGACCATCTATGAGTATAAACATTTGTGCAGATGAATTCCTGCTGCGTATCAGCTGATGAACATATAGATGAGTTTCCCCTGTGTAAAACAAACTCTTTCTGACTAATCAACCTTTGCATCTTGACACTTCAGTGGTATAGTATATACATCCTTTCAGCTCTGCCATCAGAATGTAATAAATCTTCCTGCTAGTGTCATAATACTCTTCTCAATATTTATAGTTACAAAAATTTAACTCTTGACTGCATGTTAAAAAACGTTGAGAGGATTGATTGTTAAAGTAAAAATCAATCTGAGGGTTTTGATGATTTAACAAGCCGCAAAAGCATATAAATGTATCACAAAAACTTTGATTGATTTATAACTTTGTAATCCATCCCTCCTCATCTATTATCCTGTGAGTACTATATTAGCAATCATTAGTAGCAAGTGGAGATAGAACACTGACATCTTCCTGACACAATATGACCATAACTGGAATCTTCTAATACACAAATGCTTTTACCTGGCTATTAATAGTGCCCTTCACTAAAGATGGACCTGTATTGAACGACTTAAATTTGCTATCAATCCTGGAAGTGTCTGCTCCGGATGGTTGTACCTACCGGAACAATAGTGGAGTGCCAGCCAGACTACAGTATTACTGTTCTTACCAGTACTTTCATTTATCTCTGTAGAAAGACAATAATTTAAAATTAAATCCATAGTAGTAAGGGGGACATGGATATTTTTCAAGATCTTAGAATCAGAATCTGACTCTGATCTCCATTAAAAAATGCTTTCATTTTTCCACAAGCTTACAATTCTCCCACATGCATGAGACTTCAAGATCACAGGCACAGGCTAGGACAAGCAGTGATGTTAAATAAAGATCAGGAGCTTACTACATAACAACTCTTTGTACCATCACGACGACAGCACTTTTCCTAAGGTTTGAAATTGTCTATAAACAATTTTATACAGGATGGAAGAGTACAAAGTCTCCACCAAGAAATGAATACCAAGGAAGACTGCCATTGAGTTTATTTTAAACAAATCCTATTCCAAAAGAATGTCATTTTTACTCTAAAAAGGCATATTGTTTTTCTACAGATTCTATATATCATGGATTACAGTGGTTTAAGCAATACAGTGAACAGCTCGGGCTGGCAGACATTTTGTTCCCTCCCTCCCTTGGCAAATTTTTGATACGTAACACTTGTGTTTGAGCTTTTAAAATTCTTTACAGAAAGAGGTGTTGTGAAAGCCAGCCTAGACAGCAGGCTCTCCTGAGGCAATGCATGGCCTTGCCAGACGGAATCCTGCCTATTTTCCTTGTATCTCTTACTGCTGTACATTTTCACCCAATAAATGGGCGCATTTTATTGCTAAAATGCCTACCCTGGGCCAGTTTCTTGTCTTCTTTATACTACTGTAAATCTAGCACAACTCCTTTAAGGATAGCAGGGTCATTTTGCATTTTGCTTGTGTAAATTAAATCAAACTTTGCCATTTCTGTCTGCACTTTTAACACTAAATATTCCCAATAACTTCAGTCTTGTTTTCAACTGTGTAAGAAATCCATAACAATGACAATAGCCTGTAACATGGTTAAAATATTTAGAAATACATGTGGTCTGTTTCGTAATACTGCATTTATTGTTTTTATGTAAGTAATTTCTAAAGAAATTCCTGCTGTACCCTGTTGAAAGCCCAGCTGTGGATAATTTTATGTCAAAGTCAGCTCCAAAATTTCTCCAACAGGGTTTTGTCTAAAGGAGCAGGTTTGTGAACTGGATCTTCATGCAGGTGTCTAGGCCAACTTTTTGGTGACAAGGAGCCATTCCATGTTCAAATCTTTTGTTAAACTGTTGTCTTACAATTTCATATATGGACTTAGTGCACACCTGGTACACTGCACCACATTTAAAACATAATTGTATTGGGTTTGTGTGGCAAGCTTTTGGTAGCGGTTAGGCTACAGGGGTGGCTTCTGTGAGAAGCTGCAAGAAGCTGTCCCCGTGTCTGATGCAGCCAGTGCCAGCCAGCTCCAAGACAGACCTGCCACTGGCCAAAGCCAAGCCCATCAACAACAGTGGTAGCACCTCTGAGATAATGTATTTGAGAAGGGGGGAAAAAGGTTGCTGCACAACAGCAATTGCAGCAAAGTGAAGAGTGAGACTGTGTGAGAGCAACAGCTCTGCAGACACGAAGGTCAGTGCAGAAGGAGGGGCAGGAGGGGCTCCAGGTGCTGGAGCAGAGATTACCCCACAGCCCCTGGTGAAGACCATGGTGAGACTGGCTGTGCCCCTGCACCCATGGAGGTCCACGGTGGAGCAAGATAACAACCTGCAGCCCATGGGGGACCCCACGCTGGAGCAGGTGGATGCCTGAAGGAGGCTGTGACCCTGTGGGAAGCTCACACTGGATCAGGTTTGATGGCAGGACTTGTGACCCCATGGGGGACTCATGCTGAAGCAGTCTGTTCCTGAAGAACTGCACCCCACAGAAGGGACCCAGGCTGGAGCGGTTTGTGAATAACTGTAGCCCGTGGGAAGGACTCATGTTGGAGAAGTTTGTGGAGAACTGTCTCCTGTGGGAAGGACCCCACGCTGGAGCAGGGGAAGAGTGTGAAGAGTCCTCCCCTTGAGGAGGAAGGCATGGCAGAGACAATGTGTGATGAACTGACCACAACCACCATTGCCCGTCGCCCTGTGCTGCTGGTAGGGAGGAGGTAGAGAAACCAGGAGTGAAGTTGAGCCTGGGAAGAAGGCAGGGGTGGGGGGAAGGTGTTTTAAGATTTAGTTTTTCTTTCTTATTATCCTACTCTGATCTGATTGGTAATAAATTAAATTAATTTCTAAGTTGATTCTGTTTTGCCTGTGAAGGTAACTGGTGAGTGATCTCCCTGTACTTACCTCAACTCACGAACCTTTCATTATATTTTCTCTCCCCTGTCCAGCTGAGGAAGAGGAGTTGACAGAGTAGCTTTGGTGGGCACCTGGCATCCAACCAGGGTCAACCCTTCACAATAATATTTGAATACTAGTAATTAAGTGTTTATATTAATCCCAGTCATGAGACAGTCTTTCTGCATCAGAGTGATTCCCCCTGAACTGTGCATGCAATCACCTTCCATGTGCACATCATATCCTTCACTCACAGAAAGAAAAAAAAAAAGATCTCTGGGAACTCAAAATACGGACTTTTCTCCTTTGGTTCCAGTGGGCCAAGGAATTCTTATGGGCAAATGAATACTAGAAATGGCTGATGGGAAAAAGCAGAAGCCCCTGTTGTAGATACAGTCATTTTCTGAAGATCAAAATAGTTTCAGGCTACATTATAATTTTTAAGATTGTCCTTCACATCCCTAATATTACGGGGGAAGCTGGAAATGTCACTGCAGAAAACTAGTAAGCAGTTCATCAGCACCATTCTACCAGGCAGTAAGAGGCAGTGTAGAGGGCTATAATCCCATTGGAACTGGCAGTAGAGCTTCCATAGATCCCAGGGATTAATTAAAAAAGTGTTAGAAAATAAATCAGATGGGAATTTGGCACCAGAAAAAAACAAATAGATGCATGAGACCTCCTTGGATATTCGCAAGAAGCTCATACACCTTTCAATGTGATTACATGATAGAACAGGATTGATCAAGGAAACAGCAGATACGTATAAAAATACCTAAGTACTTTGCCCTTCAAAGGAAGAGAGCGTAAATCTCCTTAGTGAGTCAATATGCCTCAAAGGTTGCCATCTTTAAATCCAGCAACTCCATATACCTCTTGTTCTCAGGTTCTCCTTATTCAGGCCCAGTCAAGGAACATTTCCAGACTTGGCCCAATCTTAGTATTTAATTTTTTTTTATTTCAGATAAATAAAAATCAGACAGGCAAAATAGCATAAGGCACGCAATCATGCTGAGCACCGTTTTCAAATGAAGTATCTTTACACTTGCATGTGAGCATACATTGTCCACTGGGTGAATCTGTAGTACAATAGAAAGGATCTGTAAGACAACTCTGGGTCTGTAATGTTTTCACCAATGAGCACTTCATAGATTTCACTGTAGCCCTTTAGTAATGAAGCCAGCAGCTGAAAACTGCACCTCGGATATTTATGAAAGATTTTACTAACCTGCTTCTATAGACATGTTTTCCTACCATTGTGCTTTCTTTCTCCCAGAGACCACAACGAAATAGACAATTTTAAGAGTACTTTTAAAACATTGATTGGTTTAAACATTAAACTGTCACAAGCCTAAAATAAAATTTTATTAAATTACCACTATATTGAAGACCATGGCCCAAACCTGAAGACAACTAAGTATATTAGTAGCATTACTGCATGATTAGTGTTAGCAAATTTATGAGACTGTCTTAAGCATCTGCAGGAGCATTTCACCATTCACAAGTGCACATTAATTAGTTAATAGCTCGTATTATACATTAATATCTAGGCAAGGATTCCTTAAAAAGTGTTCAGACGCTTGTCTTACTCATGTAAGTAGCCCCATTAACATCTATAAAGCTACTCCTATGAGCAGAATATAGTTCATGGGTGTTTCCAGGATCAAAGGTTTGGGCATCTGTGGAAACTTTTGAATGAAATCAGCCATAGAAAGAATTAGTGAGCTGCTGGTATGTTTTTTACTCCCACAAGTGTCTGCAGAATCAGGGGCCTTTATTCATAATTGTAGAACACATTTCCATTTCATTCTTAGTCCAGGTGTTCTTTGCATTTTGAAATTCCTTAGAAAATACTCTTTTTGTAAATATCATAAAGTTTAAATGTATATAGTGGGTGAATTGTACGAATATTTTAGTACTCCATTTCCACTCCATAAGAAAGGATTTTTGGTTAAAAAACCATTTGCATTATGTTACGAAGTTGGAGATACATACATAGCAATGGATACATAGTCCGTTCTTGACAGATATTTCTTTTTTTCTTTCTCTCTTTTGGATGGCTATTAAGTGGTTATCTATCATACCAAGAACCATTTTGGAGGGAAAGGGTTCACTGTTTCCAAATGGACTATTCCATGTGCAGCAGATCCTGACATCTTCAAACAAGCAGTACACAAATGCTCTCATTTAGCTGATGGAGACACTATAGATCAGAGAATCTTTAATTAGCACAAGGTCAGCACATTCCACTCCTTTATGATACTCAGATGGAAAAAATTTGTAGAATTTAAATTTACTAAAAATATTTTACACGTAGTTAAAATAAATAAAAGCGGTACTCTCATTGTGTCTCATGTGGTCATTATAGACTTGATCTTGTAATCATGCAAGTGCCAGAAATTCTTTCCTTCTGACTTCAAATCTTTCCAGACACTGCCTCTATGTGAGCACACTTTCTGGATCTTCCACTAATTATGGACCTGATCTGCAAATACCAACTCACCAAAGACTTGTTATAACAACTTATCACCACTTATGAGTCATCCTACAATAATTTACAAGGTTGGATTGCAATTTCATAGACATAATTACCATGAGTACAGTAATGTATTCTTCAATGTTATTTCCCATCCTGCTGCAAAACTTTTCATTTTTTAACTACAACAAACTACAATAGACAGGACTAGTAAGAATGATATTAACAGACAACCACAAGTACTTAGGAATAAACAAAAATATTCTGTGTATTTACATATAAAATTATCTCCTCTTCCGCCCACGAAAATTGCTGTGTGAATGTTAGGCCAGGGGTTAGCCAGGAGTGAATCACCATGTTCTAAAGTGTGATACTTTCAGGGTTCGTGTGTGTATACGGCTGTCTGCAGGCCCAGATACCTCATAGCCAAAGGTCACAAAGGAAGTCTTGAAGAGAATTCCCTCTTCTTACTATATGTACAAACAACAAGAGGGTTTTTTTATTTCAACTGAATTGCAGACCATGTTCAGATGTTCTCTTTGTTCCAAAGGCTCTGAGGTAGCTCGTTCAGAGCCATCTCAAGCATGACCACACACTGTATTTTATCATGTACTCATTTCCTTGACAGTCCGGACCCAGAGAACATCAGGAAAACACTTCAAGCTCTCCATGGAAGGCTGTTAACTGTTACTCTCCTCTAAAACAGTGAGTCTCAACAACAAATGATTGTTTGCCAACAGAACATAGATCTCAGCTCACTGAAACTCATGGAGTCAATGCCCACAAAGAATAAGGTCTGCTGCAAAGCTTGTGCCATTCCATTCCCAGGGCAAGGCACATTTCTTTGGCATTGCTGACCCTAACAACTTGTGAATTTTAAAATTAAAAACTTAAATCTCTAGCAGACCAAGATATTCTATTGCACATGCTTCTTCCCTGGGGAGAGGACAAGAGAATGACCAACA
The DNA here is from genome assembly GCF_963210335.1 of Falco punctatus. NCBI lineage: Eukaryota > Metazoa > Chordata > Aves > Falconiformes > Falconidae > Falco > Falco punctatus. The sequence goes on along the minus strand of NC_137588.1, from coordinate 18,431,303 downwards.
TGGGACAGGTATTAGTCACATTCCTTCATGAGCTGCTGAGCCCAAAACTAAAATGACAAACATCATTTAACAGTCTAAATATAATGGAATCTTGGAACTAAACCTATGCCTCCTGAGAAACCCAAAGAGAGAGCTTTAACAACAAGACAGCATCTCAATATGAAAATGTATAGAGGCAGAAAACACCTGTGTGATGTCTGTTGCATGTAACTGCAATTCACCAAACGTTCTGACCTTTTTATACATGGAAAAGAGTAGTCTGCGTTTCCTGCTAAAATTAACAGACTTTAAATGGGTATTTCCTGGTTTCATATTCATAACCATCCCTCCAGAACCATTTGTTCTGATCACAAGAAGTTTCTAGACCTATACACAGGAAGATTTATGCCTAACAACAGTAAAGACATAGATCTAACTTATTAGTCTGAAGCAATTTATTTTTCCGTGATCTACACATACTTTATACAGAGTCATGTTTAAGGAATGCACCTGGTGAATCCTTTTTGGAATAAATACCCAGAAGAGAACAGGCCACTCCACAAATAAGAAAAGGTACTTTATTCAGAATCACCTTCAAACTGACAAAACCAGAAAGCAGTCAAAATATTCTTTCTTAAACTAACAACTACCCATACTCCCTCTGTTTTGGTATGAAAGATTGACATACTGTGGTCTTTTAAAGCTAACAATCGCTGTCCCTGGATTTATGCTACATCTAAATAAAATTAAATGTCATATTTAAAATAAAATATATTGAAGTATTACAGTATGATTTATATTAGTAGGAGTGCTACTGGCCTCCAGAAAACTCCTTCCCCCTTTTATTTCCATGTCCTTACACTTTTTTCCAATGTTCTCCACTTAATTGCCCTGTCTTTTAGGATAGCCTCCCTATGAAGACACGCCACACTCTGTGGTATGTGTACCTGACAAAACATATGCTTGTAATAACCTTCACTGCATGGGTGACATATGTTAAAATACATTACATGAGTTATTCTTTTTTTAAAGCATAAATATAGAGAAGAGATATATCACCTAAAAAAGTAAATTGTATGGCATCTAAGGAGAGGGTGTAATTCTCTGACCAACTCTAAACAAACTGAATTCATCGGTCTGGGTGAAGTTTCAGTCTATTGCCATTAAAATTAATCTTATGACTGAAACGGTAGAGTGATACTTGCTTCAGGTCATTCTTGTCGTACGAAGAAGTTAAGAGTAAGGTATCAGGGACAGGAAGAACCGTGCATCAGAAACACATTTGTTACAGTAGCAATAATAAACAAAGTAAAATTAAGAATATCAGTGGACCAGAATCAAACTTCTAGTTCCAAATGCCACTGTGCTTTAAACATCAGTGAAGTCCACATTTGAATTCTGTGGATAGCTCTCCTCTCTGGCCAAGCCAAAATCCCACAGATAAACACCAGTGAACTTTAATTGAATGTGACTCTAGATACAGTGGAGAACACAAAATGTGTGGCTTGCTACCATGCAAAATATTTAAATACAAATTAAAACAAGCAATAGACCAATAAATACCAACAGTAAAACTAAGAATAATACTAAGGATATGCTTATGGTAAGGTACCCGTGCAGTTTATAAATGAAGAAGGGTGCTTCAACTGTATGCCTCAGTTTTTCTGGGGGGAAAAAGTGCAAACAAAGCCCAAACTAACTTTATTAAGTGGAAATTCTAGGGTAAGAAAGAATCACAAGCATTTGGGAGAAACAAACACAAGAACCAGCAAAAAGCAGCCTTAATATATGTTTAGGGGAAGGGAGGCAAGAAGGCATTCTACCATTTTGTCATTTTCTGTTTTGAGTTATTTAAGAAATGTTGGGATTACTGCAAAGGAATCAGCTGGATGCAATTATATAATGACACCATGCCAGCCTCAGTAACACTAGAGCTCTAAAATAAGCTCAGAGCTCCCTCTCAGCCTAAACAGTGGTTTTACATGCTGTTAAAAGATTATTTTCAAGCAAACTTCATCACTTAATATTGATGTTACCCGGCCATTGAAAATTCCAAAAGGTATTTCTATCTATACACATCTTCTGATCATTATAGTAAGGCTTTTAGACTTCTTCCATTTGGTTGTTTACACACTGAATTTTTGTCAACTCACTATTTCACTATTGTCAGGTTTTCATTTCAATCTCTTTAGTGCAGTATCTGGATTTTTGTATGAACAGAACAGATTTTTATCTGTGACCTATTCAGAATACATTAATGAGATTTTGTCACTTATGAGACATAACTTGTATTATGAAAGTTGACATAAAGCTGCCACTATTAACTCAGCATCTATCTGTGATATTATAGTGTATAAGAAGAGCTAACAGAATAAGTGTTCCACATAAACAGTTAAAATAACTTATTGACATTCAGAACATTCCTTTTACCCCATATTTCTTATGCAACTAATAAAACATGCAAATATATACATATATTTGTACAAAATCTGCTATCTAAGAAGACTCACTTAAACAAAGATTCTAATAGATTTTAGCAGAAGTAGTTGGTAGTTCACAGGAGATCAGACTATGTTGGGTATGACAGCATATGAAAGAGAGAATGAAAGAGAAAGATGACTTACGAAATTGTGCATGTAGTAAACAGTACTGTAATTGTTCTTTAATGGAGATTTTCCAAATATTGTATTGCTTTCAATAGACTAAAACTAAAATATATCACATGTGGAAAAGTGCTTTTGACTTCAATGGAAGCAGAAGTGGAGGCTGATACAAGACATACAATGTTTCTGAAGGTTGTTCATTCCCAAAACTGGGTCTTTTTTGCTTGCAAGGATGCTGTGTATTACTGCCATCTCAGCTAATGAAAGAAAGACTATGATTTTCTCAACTTTGAGAGAGAAATAAGCATATTAATGCATAAGCTCATAATTGCCTCATTTCAGACTGCTTTTGACACTACATAGAATGTGCATTCAGTGAAGAACAGATTACAGAAATTTCTGAAAATTCTTAAGGAACAACCAGCTAGCAACTATAAAAGAAAGAAAAGAAAGTACTTTTTTTATGGAGTGCATAATTGCAGTGTAGAACTCACAAATATATATGAATTCAACATTGATTAGGTAAGTTAATGGCAGATAGTTGCACTGACATCTAATAAACAGTGCTGTACAACAATACTAAAGGGGTTCAGGTTTATTAGTTTGGACTTCACATCAGCACACTAAGGAGGAGGCAAACAGCAAAAAGGACTCAGCGGAAGACCAGAAGATAGATAAGGGAGATGCTAGGGTACAGGAAGAGTACTCAAGCCAGTTGGCAATAAGGAATCAGCAGAAGTCTTGTGGCAGAAGATGTTAAAACAATAACTCACATTCAAGAAAATGCAGAATATTTTAAAAGCTGCCCCTTAGCTAAATTTTTTATATAAAGATAGTGGCTGAAGCATGAAACGATGAGAAGACAGAAAATAAGGCTCTTTGAGAGGAGATACTGAACATCAAGATCAATGAAAGTTAGATTGACTTTTGTATGGCCCTTGCTAATTCTTTCCTTGCCCCTTTACTTCTTATTTGCACCCATCCTTTATCCTGTTTCATTACAGAAGCAGTTGAGAATGAGGAACAACTGTGGATTAATGTACCTTTAACATAAAGAAACAGACAAAACACAGAAAACTTTAAATTACAAAGCACATGTATATTAATATCTCTCTCATTCATTCTAAAAATCAAAAAGTGCTTCTCTGGAGATCTTTAAATCCAGTCAGTCATTACTTCATTTGGTGGTGGAACTAATCTGAGTATGTTCAGGGCCAGATAACCTAGTTAAATTTGTAGCTCTCTAAACTGTCACTATACGAAGACCTTTAAGGAAGTTACTGGCTGTTTTGCAGCATTCTGGGAAGCAGCTGATGGATGATATTATATCATGGTGCTGATGTTCAAATTATGATTTGCCACTGTGGAGGTGAAAAATTTTGTAAAAGTTCCCTCTCATTATGTCAGGTTATGCTATCTAAATGTATTAATTCCTGTGAAATAATGCAAAAATAATGTATCATAATCTCAACATATTTTTGCTTTTTGTTAAAATTAATAATAATTAGGCAGATATTTTTTTTCCTGAACAGATAAGCACAGTGTAACTCAGAATGCAGAAGAATAAATCACTTAACATTTCTCAAAGAAATTACTGAAAACACACACCCAAGCCTGTGGAAATGTGAGAAATTCAACTATTTAAGGTCTTCACCTTCATTCCTTCAGATATGTGTGAAGGGAGGCATGAGCCTGACCTGTGAAACAAGTAATGAGATGAAACCTGCACATCTCACAACCAAACAAAACCTCAACCATACACTGAGAAAATATATCTCCTTGTGCACCTACAGTTATCAATCATTCTTCACTCTCCAGCTTTTACTGTGGACTCAAGAGTCCATTCTTCCTCTCGGGAATATTTGCTGGCTTGGGGTAAAGTCCTGCTGGACTTCAACTCAGAAATTGGGATGTGGAACAACAAAAGGGACTCTAGTGACCAAAATCAGGAGCTGAGGCAGTATGAGGAGTTCTTGTAAACAGCAGCTGCAGCTTATATTCACAACTTATCCTTGTTTTGTAATTACTATTGAAACGATCATCTTACTTCTTTCCCTCCTTGCAAATGTGTAAAATAATTTCTAGACTTGAAAACCCATGAACTTCTCTAGGTATCCCAGGAACAAATGGAGTTGCAGACAACACACTTCATGGCATGCCTGGTGGTTAGACCTGGACAAACAAGTGTAATAAAATGGATGTAAGTGTGCACATTTCTTCTGCTGCTATTCGTATCAAGCAAGGAAAGTGGAGGGATGCAAGAGGCAAACACTGGAGAGTTCATCACACAGCCAGGCTGCAGGCCACCACCTTCAGCCACCTTGTTTCACAGAGGTAAGGCAGTTAGGATCCCCCTGTTAGGCTGACTAGCACCTTTCTCCCACCTTTCTCTGACATTTGCCCAGAGCCTGTGTTTATAAAAAGGAACTGGACATACAAAACCTATTGCAGACCTTGTAATATAACATGCTTTGTCAGTCACAAAGCATTGCTACTACCTGTTTTGTAGCAGCACAACCTTTCTACTCTAAACCATAAAGAAAAAAATACAGAAAGAATGATCTCACTTTAAATGCACTGTCTAATTAGCTGGTAACTGAGCATAAGATTTGAACATTAACACAAAACTCTGACTCAGTGAATCCTTACAGCTGTGTGAAGGACTGTCATTTTCAGGTGTGAAAAGCACCAGGGAAATGTAATTACAATTTTAATTAATGTTAGTAACTAATACCATGATAAAAACATCTATTTATACAACAAAACATCCATTCAGACAAAGAAATTCCTACTGGTAACCTTTTCCCAACTATGTGTCAGCCGTTCATTTTCATTTTGCTAGTTTCTCTTCTCTCTTTGGTTAACACATTCCTGGTTATGCACTTTATCTCATTTTCCAAGAAGGCCTCTATTTATGAAGAGTCACAGCCGTTTTCTTCTGGATGGAAATGCTGCCCTCAAGCTGCCATTGTAACCTGAAACAAGGATGCTTCATTGCTTCAGAAAAGACCCCGGGGACTCTTCTTCACACACATATTTATCTTCTTCATGATGTACACACAGATTTGCACTGTGAAGAAAAGCTGTGTGATTCAAAAAGGCTGTGCCTTTCATGAAATGAAGGTTTGTTCAGGGTTAAGATTAAACGGCAGCATTTTGGGAAAGAGAGACGGAATCTTACCAGAAAAGCACTTCAGCTACTGTAAGGAACTGGACAAAGTCAGATAATGGTTTTTGCTGTATTCCTTCCTCCTTGTTTCGTTTCCTTTCAGGTGTCTGATCCCTTCCAGTCCCCCACCTCTGTCCTCTAAAGTCTGTTAGTCTTCAGCTTCATTCTTGACCCTCAGTTATAATCCTATTATTTTCCTGCACACTACACAGAATGTTCATCCACATCCCCCTTTTTAATAGCATTGTTAATGATTTGAGGGGAGTAAATCACAGTCAAGATAATGGCCACAAAAAAATTAATAGACATGATTTTTATTATATAATATACTAGTATACTAATCGTTATTCAAACAGTTAATTGAAAAGCACTAAATATTTTATTATTCATTTGGTATTCCTTCTCCTTTCACCATTCATGCTTCTGTTTACTTTTCTTTCTTTAGAACTTTTTAACCTACAGAGTTCCATCCTAATTTATCTTTAAACAAAAATTGCACACTACTGGCATCTAATCATAGCACTTAAAAAATATTTAAGAAATTGAGAATTTTTTTGGACACTGCTGCAGATAAGATGGGGAACACAGATTCCATTTCAGTATCTTAAAGCTTGCTGAGGGAGGCAGTCCTATTTTTTCAATATGTTTTTTTTAAATTGGACTTCAACTATTGTTACTCTGAAGCTTTCAGACTGATCATGACAACCAAGCTTAAACTCTTAAAGGGACAGAACACTTGCCAGTCCAGTGATATCTCTAGGCCTCTATTTGTCTCCAACACTGTCCAACAGCTCAGCGTACAATTAAAAAAAACCCCTCACAATGGGATCTGTCATAAGTCAAGTTTTTTTCCAAAAAGGTCATCATAGTTAAAGGTTGTGTTATGTGTAAATTTATGAAAATTAGGGGTTTAGGTGGTTTTGTTTGTTTTGTTTTTTTTTTTTCTGGCAGAGGGTTTTGGGGTTCATTTGATAGGGATTTTGCCTTTAATGTTAGCAATTCTCTTACACTATTCAAAAAAATATCCTTTATACATTCAAAGGCTAGCAGTGCAATACACCAAAAATTACTGTGTTGTTTTGTATTTGTAAATGCACCCAGGGTCTGGCTTAAGTAACATGTTCTTTCATAAATAAATGCATTGACTGAAACAAAATCAGTGGGAATTCTGTTTAGTTGGGGGGGGAGGCGTTGATTTTAAATTTTGAGTGAGCTTAGCACTTATGAAAATATTGCATATACAATGCAGAAGGTAAAGAAAGGGCTGTTACTAAATTAAGCTACATTGTCTACAAAACCTGTGTCTGCAAAAGCCCTGTGGTATCCATGCCGTCAGTCTTCCTGCAAGGACAGTCCCAGTAAGCTCTGTGATGATCTTGTGATGGTTAATATAGTTACACACTTACACAGCTACATAAAATTGATGCTAAATTAGCAAACCTGACACTCAAAGTTCAGTAGAAAGCTCCACATAGTCTGTGATGAAGCTTTAAATGAGATCACTGTGTGCAGTATTTTTCCACAGATCCCTGCCTCATTCAGCTAATGAATAGTTATGCAGTTTTTTCTCTGTATGCTCCACAGAACCTGTGGCCCCAAACACTGAATTTTTCAGTTCTATGTCAGCCTCTCTCTAGAGTTCCTCAATAGAATATAAATGCATTTTTCTTAAAAAGCAAGAAGAAAGCCAGAATCTATAAAATGAGGCAGTATTACTATTTTGTGTGCTACTATTTTCTCATTTCCCTGAAAGGAGAATAAAGAAGTGGCAAATAGCTACCAGCTACCAAAAATATCACCAGTAATTTTGGATGCTCATAAAAAGCTGCTAACACCTGACTCTCAGATCACCATCCATAGCACTTTATAACTTTTTACATTCAAAACACAATTCCCTTTGACATCCTTTGCAAGTGCCGAAATCTCAGACTCAACTTGTATGTCTCTGCTGTCTCTATAAACTTAATTCCTTCAAGGAGGGCTACGTCAACCAGTGCCTGAGCACATAATGAAGCTCTCCACATTGCAAGGATCTGTCCCCAGGACACGAGCTGCAGGTTTACATGGGCTAGCCCTCTGTAAACCTGTGGATCTACTCTGATAGATGTTTCATTTATTGCAAGTAACTACAAATAACATGAAGGATTTTTATTTTCACTCTGACATTCCAAAAGATTTATCTTAAGTGAACATATGAAAACACAATGAAAACATTATTGTTCTTCATTTGCACATGAGTGCTTCCTTTGGCATTTTTAATACCTTTCCCCAAGTACACACACAGCCACGCTTATGAAAGATCTCTGGTAAAAAACTGAGCCCTGAATTTTCAGCTGTGCAGAGCACTTCCAATTCCTGTTGATACCACTGGAACTGCTAGGCTCTCAGCGCTTCTGAAACTCTGGCCTTAGTTACAGAGGTGCCAGGCCACACTTACAGAGTGCCACAAGCATGCTTTCTTTAATGAGCAGCTAGCATAATGATACAGTTTAATGTGATAAAGGTGCAGATGAAGGAAGTAGAAAAAAGGTGGAGAAAGTTAAACTATTGGGAAAACCTATTAATTCTGCTGTTGCTATATGCCTAATCAACCCTGTGTTTGACCTTGCTCAGCTTAGCTGACACATTTCAGGTGTAGGTATACACTGCACATAAATGGATCTGTAACCACCTCATTGTCTCACATATAACACCTTATTCACTTGTGTGGAAGGGCAGGTTCCTGTAGAACAAGTCTGCATGTTCAATGTCACAGTGCAACTCTTGTGCTCAGTGTAAGGATAACGAAGGCTAGGAGCCACTGAAAAAGCAGCTCTCCTGAGTAGCTGTGGGAGCTATACATGACCTGCAGCTACAGAGACAAATATACACCTGGAAAGAGCTAACTAGTTGGTTCCATCACCATAGCCCCTGCTCTCTGCTCTGGAAGAAGCTGATGGCCAGTAGATCACAAAGGAAGAGCAATCCTACCCTCTCTGGGAAGATTTCTCTGTGATCAGCTGTATTAGTGCCCATTTTCCAACCCATCAGTTAAATCCTTCTTTTTTGATATGCATCTTGGGATACTTTATGACCTTGTGACCATATAAAATGGCCTTCCATTTGTCCAAAGCTACTGTATACATCAACACTACTTGAGTCAGCCAGTCCTCACCTTTCATTGCTGATATTTGGTATTTGTCTGTATTCACTTGACTCTCACATAATAAAAAAATGAAGTACATTGTCTTATAGTATTAATTTACTAATATTTACTCATATTTAGTAACAAAAGGCTATTGGTTATATTTCAGACAGTATTATACATTCTGTGGGAAAAGGATGGTGTTCTGCTTTTCTGGGGAAAAGAGCCTGTCTCATTATTATTACAACACAGGTTGTGCACTGCTCTCAGGCTGTTGTAGTGTTTCACAGACAAGGCAAGAAATAGAAATCTCAGCAGGTCCTCCAGAAACAGCACCAAAGATGTCACACAGGACTACTCCCAAGGTGAAATTCACTCTAATTCTAACGACAAAATAATTTTGGTGGTATTCTTGAATATTTTGGCATTTTAGGCAAGACTTAGAAGGACTGGGTGCTACCTTCATTATCTCATGGAAGAGCAGGCCAAGAGATGAGTTAAAGGTTCCATTATGGTGGAACAAAACAAAGCAATATTAACAGAAAGGGCAGTATTCTGTTTTCGTGCATTGAGTTTTTAAAGCACTTGTATAGTGAACCTATTTTTGTTTATTTGTATCTGGATAATGCAAAACTATATTAGATAGGTTCAATTTTGTACCTACATTATAGCTTAAGAAAATTATGTCAAGTTGTGCTGATGATGTCAGGTAATTGGGTTTATTAGTTACAATTGCTGAATGGAGTCCTTACAGGGGGAAGATTTTCCATTCCTTCTCAAGAACGAACATCCCAGACACAGTTCCAAGTCCAGACAGCAACCTAGCAGACATAATGCAAGCCTTGGACGTAACTAGTCAATGTTAGGACTTGAATGTAACTTTCCAATACTATATTCTCACTGTGTTCTCCCAGTTACCCATTTACACAGGGTAGAAGGGCCTCCTCTGAAGCCACAGAGCTCTCATAACAACAAGCCGCCAGCACAAGACCTGAAAGCCCATCGGGTAGGACTAATAGGTCTCACAGGGCTATCATACAGGTGCATCTCCTGCATCCAGATCTGGAATGGGCCAGAGTGCCATACTTTCCTACTCATAGCGCTGCCAGCTGGGATCATTTCAGAGTCACAGCTCAGGTTTTTCTTTCAAACAGCAAACCATTCAGATTTCTTTCTGGCTTCTGTGACCTAAAAATGTTTTTATTTTTGTCATGTTCTGAGGATGAGTATACATTCCAGCAGATACACAAAGACAGCAGACATGCTTGTTTTAGGAAAATTACCATTGTAATGTACAGGTAAAGTCTTATGTATGACAACTAAAGAACAGAAAGCTGCCATTCAACTATGTACAAAAGAAAAAAAACCCTGAGCACACACAATTAGGCCACTCAAACTGCTTCACCAATGAGTTCAAATCAAAGACTGCCTGAAATAAAAGGGCTGTGAGGGTTGCCACCACCTTTCAGCGCTTCTCATGCAACTACATCCCTCTCTTCTCAGATGTCCACAGGTATATTCTTCTCTCAAAAATAATCCAAAACACTTCATATTTTGATTCATGACTGCCTTGAAGAAGGTCAATAATTAATATCATGATTAAAAGTCATGAAGATTTGATAAATAGTTTATGTATCATTGTCTTGATTCCATATGATTAAGGGTATGTCAATGTAATGCTATAATGCATAATGATAATTAGGTTAATGCTCTACAACTATTTTTGCTCAAAAGGCTTTTTAGATACTAATTATACTTCACTCGAATTTACAGCTTATAACTGGTTTCCCTTCCAAATGTGCTTTTCCCCCCTCCAGATAGATATTTTGCTAGTATGTACCACTCTTTTTCATCATTAGTTTCACACAACACTTAAATGCTGTGAAATAAATGCAAATATTAAAATTAAGGAGAAGAATGATAAATAAAAATCATTCAGTACAGTCTTTTTAATATAAATTGACTCTTATTTTAACCTCAACAAGAATCTTAACACTCAGTAATGAAAACTCAGAAATAGTTTCTTAAGTTAGGTACACAAAGGCATACAAGCTGAAGAATTCCCTCAAGTCACATATGGAGGCAATACCAAAAATAACATAAATACTGACTATTGTGATTCTTAGCTTTAACTATAAAGATTGATGTCCTTTATATTAGTGCAAATATCAAAGAGACTAACAACCCTAAGAATTACTCTGACAAAGGACTAGTGCTGTCAAAGTAATGATATTACAGCAGTGTATCAACGAACAGCCATACCGAAAGCTGTCTAATCCCCCATCCTATCTTCTGTTATGGCCAATAAGGATTCTTCAGAAGGATTATATACTATACACTGGTATTTCTCCAGAATAGCCTTTCACCTCCTAGCAATCTGTACTTTGGGAACTTTCTGACCCAAAGCAGTAAATATGTATTTAATATTTTTCTCTCAGAAATCTGTCTAATAGTTTTCTGAATCATAAATTTTTTGCATGTTCAATACTAAACCTAAACATTGAGGTCAGGAATTCCACTGCTTGCTTTCTTTTGTGTGAAAAAGGATCCCTTCTGTTCATTTCAAACTGAACACCCACTAGCTTCCTTTAGATTCCTGTTCATATTAGAATACTACTATTTTAATTCTAATAAATATATAAATTCCTGGTACTTTAGAACATATTAGCACAAGGGTAGGTGGTATGTTTGTTTGCAGTGAAGAATCAATTTTGGTTTTTACAAAAATTTAATGCTACAAATAGACTTGGTGGGTAGAATTGAATGGGCTCAGGACACTGTTTTATCATTGTTTTAGCCATGAATTCTTATCCTGAAATGAAAACCTTTTTTATTCTAGGAAATCTCTGTGCATTTACCAGAGCTGAGAGCATTTTGTCAAACTTAAAGGTTAACACTGAACATTTAAAGCTCTTTTCAGTGGCTTTAGAATGAATGTCCTATGATAACTTTCTACCCCAGACTGACTTAGCAGGACAAAAAAAAAGAAAACACAACAAAAGTAATTAAAAGTTCCTTCAAAGCATGACATTGTTTACACTCTTCTTCCAGTATTGAAAGCTGTTATACTGGAGTAATAATGTCAGATTTGAGATTTGAGTCACCTGAAATCAGAAAGGCTTTATAGAAACGGGACCAGAAGGATCCTACATCCCCAGAATAGAGAACAAAACATGACATTCCTTTGTGGTAATACACAACTCATTAACAAAATGCTTTTCTCCCCCCATGTTATGGCAGGGTCTCTGAGAAAATAGGAACCTCTAATGGTAACTTCCAGTTTCTCAATTAAATTAAGCTACAGAGGTCTGTGCTACAGAGCTGCCATCCTGCCAGAAAGGCTTCTGGAGACAGGCTGTACAGTGGAGTTTCCGTTTTTATCACTGTGCTTTTTAAAAGTGTTCTGGCTAATTAAGTACCTGCAAAGCCTGTGTATCATTGTATAATTAATTTTTTTTTCAGCATTCATTTACACAAACAGATAGTGCTTTTTTCATAGACCCTCCACCTTCACGTAACTGTACATGGTATTTTAGAAATAAGTCAGAGTGCGTGTCTATGTTACAGTTTAACAGTAGGTCTACAATTCATATAGGAATATCTGAGCTTGCTTTGAATTATCTAATAAGATTACTGATAGTCCCACAGCAGCATAGGAGTTACTACAGGCAAGCTGCCACATATTTACTTAAGGCCTCGGAAGGTTTTGTAACCCAGGTTGAACTTTTTTCCACCTAACTACACAAAGACTGCCTTCCAAGGAAAGCTACAGGGATTAAAACTGAATCAACCCTATGGTACTACAGATAACCAGATTAGGAAATAAATGAAATATCTTCAGGCATTTGGGGAAAATGACAATAGACTCCATCACTGAGAACATAACAATCTCTAGCAGCTACCAGTTTCTTTGTAAATAAAATATTTAATTAAAAGTAATGTTTTGGGGGAAAAGAAGCTGTTTGATAGAGACAAGTAATGGTTTTAGATCAGGTTTTCCTTTTCAATCTTCACTTTTAACAGTGTGACATTTGCTCCAAAGATAGTACATTAGTTTGTGTTACTACCCCTGGGGACTACACATCCCAGAGACCAGTTGTGTAATGAAAAAGTTTTTATAATATATTCATGGTAGTTAATGTGAACAAATATTATGTTCTAATAAAATATATCCTTATCATTGCCACACAAGTCATTCATCATTCCACTATAAAGGAGTCACTCCAACAACATCAGTAGAATATAAATACGTACATACATACATACATACACAAGAAGTTTGAGGTTTTTTAAAGCCTTATCACTGAATGTGGTTTATAATGGAACTTGCTGCTAAATTAAAGTCTACTCCCTCAAGGACTCTTAATGTCTCTTTCAAAATGTTTTTAAAGCATTTTACTCTTCAGTAGATCACTACAACGCCATGTAAATAAAACTGATTAATAAGAATTCAGTGAGGAGAGAGAGACATTTACCATAAAACCAGGAATGCTTTGAGCTCTGTAGAGATTCCTTTCTGCCACACACAGCTCGGCTGGAAACATTCCACTGGTCCCACAATGCACATGTTTTCAATTACAAACTACAGATTTTATCAGAGTTTAAGTTAATTATTTTATACCTCTGAGATGAAAGCAATTCATGTTTAAAAACAAATGTACATATCTTCCTATTTTAAAGCAAAAATACATTCTTGTGCTTCCCAAGAATGGGCTGTGAACCCTTCAGAACATTTTTTTACTTTTAAAGTCACTGTGATAGGGAATCTGTTCCTCTCTGGTGGTTTACCTCTCTTGAGTTATCAAGCCTTCACAGCACAATGAGACCAAAATTACATCTTGTGGCAGTCTATTATGCTTTTGTTATTTACAGAGGTTTTAGGAAAAAAAGCCCCTGCACTAGCTTTTGTAAAAATGATCCAGTGTGCATTTTCTACCCACTGCTGTTTTCAACATCCAACTGTATCAAAGCAAAAAGTAAAACAACCCAAAGGAAATGAAGCAGTTTCTGTCAACATCCCCAATGTGCCATATGAAGTATATACTCAGTATAATACTTGAGATTTATATGTTAATAATATCAGCTTGTATTTAATAAGTAAATCATATATATTGTTTTATAAAATGAAAAGAATCATCAGTTAGCACAGATAAATCTCTAAAATATGTTACTAAACTTTACGCCAAAACCAGAATTATAACAGTGCAGAAATGTTGTATTTTCAAAATTTGGTATTAATACATACAATACCCTGTCCAACAAATCAATATTTTTTGGTCTCTCTTCTCTGAGAGGAGACTACATACACCATGACGTCACATTGTTTAAAACTAGCCAAGGGAAAATTTGTCCAGCATTGTTTTTTAAAACTGCACAAATGCCAGAAAAGAAGATGAATAAGAATTAATGAGGACTCCACTTCCATTGCCAAAAGTTTGTTTTCTTTAAGGGCATTTTAAAACCAAAATCTTCACATTTTTGCAGTAGAACATACCAGAGGTCTGTAAGATGGGAAAACACCCCAGAGACTGGGGTTCTATTTTCCTCTCTTGTCACGGAATTGCCACACAGCTGCAGGCAAGTCCACACTGCACACCACCACCAATCAGTTAATCAGTCTTTGAAATAGGCAGGATAATGTTTGCTGATCTAATTTAGTAAAGCACTAGGAGATTTACATAAAAAAGCATTATGTATAAGTGTAAAACAGACAGTAAATATCCTAAAGCAAAGGAATGACTCATCAGCAATGAGATAATTTGTGGCAAACACTCGTTACTTCAGCTAATTTGTTGCAGAAAAGAATAAAACCATAACAAATATTATCTGGCCAAAACAGAACTGAACACAAAGGACATCCTGGAAATAATTTCTGCCTTCTAGTTTCATGCTAATTGTCATGTAAATTAGCAGAGCTAGAATTACACCAGCTGGGAAAGTAAAAGGTTTCTTTTGTTTCTTGAGTGACCCTCAGAAAAATCTTCCCCACCTGATTAACTAACATTGTGTTTGTTTTGTGGACAGTAAAATGTAAAAAGTTTTCCTTTTCCTGTCAGCAAATGATGAATACATGTGGAACAGATTATTTAATACCACTAGACCACCAGGGAAGAAGATTTAGGTGAGCAGCAGCAGAGCTGTACCATTTATTTTTATTACCATGCATTAAAAATTACGTTTACAGATAATTGTTTTTCTCCCTCCAATAAACCAAGATAAAAAAAAATCAAGGAGAATATTTAATAATACCAGACCACCAGGGAGGAATTTTAAAAGTTGATATTTTTTATTGACAAATTAGATTCTTTCTTTCTTTCTTTTCTTCTAAATTTCCAATTATTTCTAACTGCAGTTTGTGGAGAGAAAATTTGAAAATAGAATGACAAAATGAGTTTTCAGCTGGGGGAGTTTCACACAGATTAAGTTGTCTCTTTATAAGGATAATTAGCTAATCAAATAGTCCCTCAACACCAGCAGTTTTATAACACCTGTGTAGCTGCCCACATGTTATATAATGTTTTGCAGATGTAAGTCCTCAAAGGTTTGGTCACACAGTCCTATTTCCTAGTATTCTTTGTTATTCCTGCTCCTACTGAAGTCTGATACTACTGCTATCTGTTTCTGTGGGAGTGTTACTGGGTATAAAGTTGTTGAACTACTTCAACGTCCCTGCCAGGAAAATAGCATTTTATGTAAACCTCTATTTTAAATTCCCAATCACAATTTGAAACTAAAGGATTGTGAGAAAGGTCATTCAATTCTGTGATGCTCCTGATGCTAGGAAACCCAAAAAATACTGGAAACATAAGTAGTCAGTTTGCTTATGTGAGAGCTCCAGATGATTTATCTATAAAAGGAATCTGGGGCCAAATTCTCAAGTCAATGCTCATTAGCTAAACAAAGCTGATAGGGGCTTCAAAGTCAGTAGTGACTTTGCCTAAGTAAAAACAGCAAGCCCGTCAGGATCTGATAAGCATCTGAATGCCTCAGATTTACAAAAAGAAAAAGAAATTAAGCCACTGAATGTTTAGCTGTTTGCCTGTTACAGTATGAAAGGAACCAGATGTTAGAAGAGGAGTCTATGCTATTATGTACTGCTGGTCAGGTTCACACTATTTTCTATTTGAAGAAAACAAACAATTCTGCATGCACAGCAGGGCCATAAAAACATGCAGTGACACATGAATGTGCAGTGAACTTTTTCAGACGTGCACTGACTTTTTGAAATATAAATGTTGGCTACTCAGCAACCACCTACAGCTGCTATGGCCACTGCCTGGATCTGTTTGATAGTTTACAAAGTGGCTATATAGGGTTTTTCTTCCTTATATACAACTTTAAAAGGAAATACATATGCCTGGAAGTCAAGATTTGCTACATACGTTTTCAGTTCTACCCTGACAGTTTTATCATCAATATATGCACGAACCAACCATTAGCTTAAATGAGAACGATGCACGCTCTGGGAAAGGCTGTCAAACTTTCCTATGTTGCTCACACATGACCAGACGACTCAAGCAACAAAGTAGGAACAGCCTGCAGTGACACACTGCTTACCTTGTTTGTGTCTAACCAGACAAGAGACCTAACTCGAGCAACTTTCACAGCCAACTGCTCCAGCCATCGCTTCCCAGGAGGGTGCACGGCACAGTGTTTATTGCTGCCTGTTCCTCTCAGCACCAGTAGATGTTCCCAGATGGAGAAGAAAGCTCTGTTCTAATGAATACTGTTCATTTCTCAAATCTTACACCATTCTTTCTCAGACCTGGTTCTGTTCTTAAACTCCCACACACAGGAAAATCTTCAGACCTTGCCTTCTTCCTCTTTTCCCTTCTTTCCCCTTCTAGGAGACTCAAAAGGTTGAACATGAGCTTCTGCTTGGAAGGAAAAAAAGGGTCCCCAGGAAGGCTGAAAGGGACAAACAGAAACATACACCTGCCCAACCACAAACTCAACAAAAATGTATATCCTGAAACCTATTGAGGATTTCCAGTCCTTTTTCCCTAACTCCTTCAGAGCACTCATTGGTCTTACATGACTAAGCTCTCCCCCAAAGCTCACCTTCACCCTGTGGAGGTGATTTCTTGTGATTTCCCAAACTGAATGCTATGATTTCTCAGATCCCATATTCTCCAGAGCTTTATTGACTCCACAAGTCTTCATTCCCACCTAAAACCTTCTAAAATTCTCCCTCTGAAGCCCTACTGACCAATGTTTTTCAGATGCTCTCAGATCCCCAGCAACTCATCTTCACCTTCCCCTAACACCCTTAATTCTCCTCAAATCCCAGCCTTCACTCTGTTCCTCCCCCAAAGTCTGTGCTACAGTAAAATTGAATTTTGCCTACATTGTTGGTACCACTGCGGAGTCAATCCAAACCTCATGGAAATCACTTTGAAACTCTCCCAGAAAGTTTAGGGGGTTTACGTTTTTTTTTTATTAGGCCTTTAGCTTTGATTCTAACCTCCCTATACTGCTGAGTTGTGTTAAGTTTGCGCTCTTTTTCTATGCTGTTTTCAAAAGAAGATGAAAGGGAGTATGTTGGCAAAATATCTAAACCTAATTAAAGATTAATAAATTTTGGTAAGATTCATGAAACCACATAATTAATTTGCAGGCACATCAGAATATTACATCTAAAAATACATGCTTTTTCTAATTTTTTTTCAGCTGTAGCTATGAGGGCAAAGCAGTAAAAACATGCATGTTCACAAGCCATTCAGTATTACTCTATGTGCTTGTCAATAAATATATTTAGTAACTAAGTAATGGAGTTAAATAACAAACAACAGGAGAGAGAAAATGTTTCAAATGAGGTTTGAAATGACAGTCAAAGAAGCAGAGGAATGGGTATGCATATCAGTTGCAGAAAAGGCTTAGCTATGAACATGAACAAGAAGGAAAACAAGAACTTCTCTTCCCTCTTTAGATATTATTTGATCACAAGCAACATTCAAAAATTGTTCAAGTTCTCTAACAGTAGCAACAAACTGATTTTGAAAGAGACACTATAAATGCACTTGCAAAATCAGGTTCAGCTACTACAGCCACTGGAGGTTGTTGTCACCTGCAAAATTAAAAATCAGCTGAATCAAAAGGCTGGGCTGCTCCTAAACAGCCTACAAATTCTAGGGCACAGAGTCATGAGGTTTTCTGGCTCTTCAGGTGTTGTAAGGTTCAGGTTCCTCACAGAGTAGCAGCCTACTTTTCCCTACTACTCACACCAAGTACAAGAAGCAAACAAAAGTCCTATCTTTCTGGCCAAAAAACAAGCTAAATCAGGAAAGGCAAATAGTGTACCAGTTGCCCACAGCAACATCTAGCTGATGAATGAAGTAACAATGATGGACAACAAACTCATCCCTATTCCCAAGGTAAATAAGTTTGTTTGTTTGCTAAGTAAGTTTGTAAAATCATCAATATCACTATTACATTTACCTTTAACAGCAGCTGCGCTGTCCCTGCTGTTGTATTTTATTTGGAGTATTTTAGCAACCAGTAGCTATTCAGAAGTGTAGGTACAAATATCAAGGGAGAAAAAGCAAGGTGAGATACAGTAAATGGGCTTACAAGGTAATTTTATCCAACAGTTGTACAAAGTGGATAATGAAAATGTTTACACTGTTGACTACTTCCTTTGCCCCTTGTCTTGAAATGCAGTGTTTTTCTTGGCATGGGAATGGTGTTGCTAGTACTTTAATTTTGCCTCTTGAGTGACTGAACTTAATAGTAAGTTCTGGCACTACAAATAACTTGTTTCTGAATTTTTAATGCTAATGAACTTACATTTATATAATATGCATGATGTCTTGCACTTAGCACTTAAAATTCCTTAAGAATCAAAAGCACTTTATAAACAAACGTTAAAATGATATGTAAGGGTCACTCATATCATTCTCCTTAGAATATCTGCTTCCTGTGTCACACTACAGAAGACATTTTGACCAAGTCAAAAATAACATGAGTGAAATACTATTATTTGAACTGAATTTGGATATAAGACACTCATGAATGCAGTCTTCCTTACAAAAAGTGTTGCAAGTGTTCAAAGCTCTGCCCTTAAATATGGCCCAGAATAACAACACATACAAAGTCACAGCACCTCAATACAAGCTTGTTCCTGTGCACCGTAGTTCAGTACTAGGGAATAGTACCGATGACTGACAGCTTGCTTCACACATTTCCTTCAGTACTGTCCCATTTTCCTCCTTTGGCAATATTTGTACCATGATAGACTTAACACAAAAGCACAAGACCTCTTTGCATAATTTTGAATTTGGTTGGATATAGGTAGATGAAATTCAAGGCAACTTTTAATTGCATGAATAAGCAACATCCCTCTGCCAGTTCTGGACTATATTCCAGCTGAAATTAAACGTATTTCTTTTCCTGTAAGGCGAAGTATAGCTTAGATCCCAACTGTCAATGTTTTCTTTACCTGCTATGCAGTTTGGAAGCATCTATTGCATTGCTTTCTCTGGAAAGATACTGTTTCATCTGTAATTTCTGTAATGCAGTATGTTTAAAGGAGTTTGATTTATGCATGCTGCATGAAGAACTCTAGCTAGTCCAATGATTTGTTTTCACTGACATACAAAGGAAACCATATTTGGTAAATTCAGCCTCTTTCCCTTGTTTAGCTGTTTCAACTTCATAATTGTCAGGAACAGCTGTGTACATTGCCAATCACCTTCCTAAAAACTAACAGGCCTCCGATAGACAAAACTTCTATTCTCCTGCTAAATTTGTTTTTAATTATATTACAAGTAAGAAAAAAAAATGCCCCAGCTGTTAACACTGACTCAGAAAGGCCAAAAGGAGATGCAGAGCAGACATTAGGAAACACTTGAAAAAAATTCTTGTAGTTCATCATGCTTTAGTAACAGATATTTCTGGCTTTGAATGAATTCTGAAATATTCTGAGATGACAGACTGAACAATAGACTCTGAATATTATTTTCAGATTTTAATGCCTTAAATTCTGCTTCAAAAACACAGTGTATTAACTCTGTATTTGCAGGTAAATACTAAGTTATTTGTCATAATAACTTTACAACTTTGTGTTTCACCTCGTTTTGCCTTGATTGCTGAAGGTAATAGGGCCTGCTTTATTATGCCCATAAATTGAGTCAATTGACTTATCCTTATATCCTGTTTCCTGAACTTAATGAGAGATTCTGCATCATTAGGAAAACACATCATCCTACAACAGGATCAAAAGCAAAGGAAGCCTGATAATAAGTCATTTGGATTTCAGAGAATGTTCACAGACAAACTTTCAGTGTTTTGACCTGAGCTAGGACAAACAACTGGCTTTGTATGTACGTTTGCTGATTCTTGTGTTTACTTTGCAGATGGCCCCGAAAACACAAGCAAAACTGAGCTTCTCTGAACATAAGTTGCATTCAGCTGAGTATAAAATTCCATGTGCTTTATATGAAAAGATAAAAAAGTTCAAGTCCAAGCAAACAAAAGAAGAAATCAAAACAACAAGTTAAAGGAGCTGCTTCCAATAAAGTAATGGAAATTTTTTTCAACTTTAACTTATTTTCACTGTATTTGTGTCAATAGACACAAAATGTCTATAAGGTATTACATTCCCATCATGACATTTGAATGTGAAGTCTCCCATTTTATAATCTAATTAGGAAGAAAAATCTCTTAAATCTCAGCATACTGGGTTCACTGGGCATCTGAGCACACTAATAGAGCATCGGTACCACACCTGGGTAAAAGGATTCACTGGCACAGAGCAGGTCAGAGGAGAATGCAGTCTCCTTGCTTGATTCATCACTGCTGTGTCACATGGCATGTGCCCGTTTTTACCCATGTCAACACTCAGTGCATTCTGCATTCCTAGCACCATTACAGGTTTTCTGTGGTTTACATACAAAACACTATCATCCTTATCATCTTGCCCCTGCTCAGAAAACGCAAGAAAATAAAAACTGAACTACAATTTTGCAGCCAATGCTCAGACATTCTCAATGCATAGAAGTGCACAGAAAGTTGCTCAAAAGAACTTTCAGTTGTTGATTTTCCACTTCTTGACATAAAGATGTTTTTATTCACACATGGATAAAGTCAAAACTCAAAACAGGAGTAACGCCTAGAAAGAGGGCAGACTGTGTTTAATAGACAATGTTTTCATAAAAGCTGAAAAGCAAACAGTGAAAGTATTACAAATAAGGCTGTTTTCATACCCTTTTTCAGCTCATTTTGTAAATTTCCTATTTTTCTGAATTGGAAATTTATGAAATTTCTAGTGCAGACTTTAAAATAAACCAAGCTGCAGTCTTGTTTCTTCAATATGATTTGAATATGCATCTGCAGTCCCTTGAATCCCTGTCCTTGGAAGTTCACACATTACTGAGGTATTTTTCATTTACTGTTATCCTTAAAGGATAAGGAGTAATTTCCAAACAAAATCATATACAATTCACCTAATACCTTAATTAAAATGATAAATTATCTGTAAGTTTAAGGGTCTGGCAAACCCACTGAACTAGAGAGCTTGAAGTCAATAATAAATGCCATTTTTTCAAAGTAATAAGGAGTGACTGCAACATACTGTACAGTACACCATACCTGACAACCCGGTAATACTTATGCCTGTTAACGATAAATTTTCAACCTTAATTCTGTCTTTGCGCTGGCAGATATATACTAACCAATTATTACAACCTATCTTTTCTAGAAAGGTGATTATTTCTTTTAGAAAAGATTATTTCTATTTTGATTGAATTTCATTACGAAAAAATAATCACACAGTAGAATAATATTAAAAATGCTATGTATATTGTCTTGAATTAATCTAAAATCCTGAGTAGGAAGTTCTTCCTGCAATATAGAGTTTTATTGTCAAATGAAACTTCCAAGAAAATACCTCTGAGACTCAGTGATCCATAATATTTTTCCACTGCAAAGCACATACAAAATAATTTTATATGCATGTTACCAATATGTGGTAGCAATAGAGAATGTAGATTTGGATGTGTCATGGAGCAGTGCCAGAGACTCCAATCCACACCCTAATGACTACTCTTCAGTATGAATATTACAGACAGAGAAGACCACAATGGTCAATTGTGTCAAGGTCTCCTTAGTCTCTTTAGTGCCCAGATTCTTTACACTAAAGCTTAAAAAACCTCCTGTAGAGTTCTTAAAGTCTCTCAATAAAGACTTGTTTCATATCAGCCACTGTTCTACAAAGTTCTGGTGGTCCAGACATACTTAGCATCTATTTAGGTGTCCTGTAACACCTCTCATCTGGGACAATCTCTGTTCTTTAAGGATTACACATTTAAAATAGATACCCTGCAAGTATATTTTTGTTTTTGTTCTTTTAGGAACCACGTAAGAGAAACTAAAGTTATAAGACAGTGTAAGTGCTCCCTTGGCCACAAGTACCCTCAGTAAAAGATTATGGCTGAGAGAGATCTCGTTCCTAGTTAAAGATTAGTAAATACATTAACTGTACACCCAAATGTTTCATTGTCTTGGTTTTTGACCAGTTTAATGGTGCTATGTTAAGGTTAATGACAATTTAAACGATGCAGCACATACAACACACAGATGGCTTCATTTCGCGATACCTTTCTATAATAGCAAAGCATATATGTTCCCTTTTAGGAGTGGCTTCAGATCCTGAGTGAATCGATGTAGATCATTGAGACACAAAAGGTGAATTCCTTTTTTTTTTTTCAAGTGTTCAGTCTAAAATTCAATAAATACAAATACCAACAAGCAGGTAAGAGTTAATCTTTCTTTGGAGAGAGTAAGAGCTTCATACGTATTGGCTGCATCAATTAAACATTGAAATTAATACTGAGAAAAATAGCTGTAGAACTCTACTGCAGTAACTTACACACAACAGAATCTGAAAGTTAGGCTCAGAAATTTACTCATTGCTCTTACAAAACACTTGTGTAGAAGTAATCTCTGTGGACCTGCAGAAACAAAGTTTTACCCAGAACTCCAAAGACCTTGCTGGGATGTCACACAGGCCCCATCACTCTTCTGATTAATTCCACTAACTGCAGGACAGGGGGACCTCAGGTTCAGCCTCTCACTACTTCCAGGATCCATTAAGAAGATGCAAACCCTAGTATCTTCTGAAAAAATGGAGAGCATTGGCTTTCCCTAGAGGTGGTTTACTGTACCTCCTCTGTGCTTATATATTTGCATGTGGGTTGAACACAAGCCAGTTATTTCTGCCATCATCATCATACGTGGAACCTTCAAGGAAAAGAAATGTGCCCCCTGTCTGTCATGACGGAATACTGTGTAAGCTATGTAAGCCAATTTCACTTTCCTTCATGAACCCCGCTCTTTATTTATGAGACAGAAGGAAATTGCACGTGGAAGGAAAAAAAGGGTTTAAGTCTATGAATTGTGAACATGAGTGGTGTGCAAAAGGTTTGTAAATCAGGCCTGTCTTTATCAGAAAGGCCAAACATACTGCATTATCTTTACACTTGTTTCTTTTCTTGGAAATACTTTACGGATGTTTAAAGGATGTGGGAAGGAAGAAACTTTTTCACTAAAACACTAACATTGGCAGACATTCGAATTGCTATGTAAACTTACTGTAACCAGTTCTAAAAGTCTCTTAGTTAATATTGTGTAGTATTTTATATAATACTTCCCAACAGGTTCAGAGTAGAAATTCTGAAGTAGAAAAACTAAATTATAAGTTTGATTTTTGTACTGAACTTCGAAATAATAAAGTCTGGGATAATTCCTCCTTAAATACGTTGGTGTTACCAAATCCATATCCAGCTTTCGTGAAATTCTTTTTCATGCACTAATGTATTTCTAAGTCCTCCCATATTTCCTGACACTTTCTTTGGCTTTATAAATGGCATGGACTAGGTTGTGCTGGTGAAGATAAACTTTTTCAGACTGCTATGGTCAGGCCTGGAGACAGCTTGAATATTGGAACTAAGCTCCAATCCATAAGAAGCCAAAACACAGAATAACTGGGTAGTGTTGACAGTGTTACTACCCATACCAACTGTTACAGTTTAATTAGATAAAGCTTTTTACAGGGTTTGTCACTTTACTGCTAGGTATACTTTGTAATAATACTTGCCTGACACCAACAAAATCTGATGATTTATTAATAGATAAAAAGCATCATGAAGAATGAATATTTGCATAATGATAAACACTACTAGCTAAATTAGCAAGGATCACTCAGCTGAGAAGAACTTCCAGTTCTGTTTAATAAATGCAAAAAAATCTTTCTCTTTTTCTAGAAGCAGGAACCATTACCCCCTCTACTATTTGCAAATAGTATTCTCTTCTCTGTTCCTATATTGTATATATAAAAGCATGTAACTTTCAACTATTCCCTAAAATATAAACATAGCTATAAGAATCACAGTTCACACAGATACTTGGAAAAAATTCTACTTGTTGTACTCCTTTCAGAAAAACTAGTCCTTATTCACAGTCAGATCCAGAACCTTCAGCAAAGCCAGTCTAGTTGCTTTGGTTTTATAAATTCCTTTCATTTGAGCCATTCACATAGCTTTGCTTTCACCTTTTTCCAACATAAATGACACCAAAGAACAGATCGAGTTTCTAGTCACACAGTACAAAACTTTCACATTAATTACAAGGTACACAGGTGTTGGTTTGGCTTGACTTTGGTTCTTTTCTTAGCCAATGAGACATATTTAAATCTCCGCAATATACTCTGGATACCTTCCCTTGGCCTGACTGCCTACAGGAAATAGCTTTTAAATACCAAGAGTGCATTATAGTTGTCCAAGCTTCAAACACGGATATGAGATTTGTAACAGTTTTTATCATCTAACATGTGCCAAAGAGGAACACACTGAAGAGCTTGAAGTGCTGGAAAAGGAGAAAAAATGTGTATCAGTGCCTGCATTAGGTTCTGAAGCCACGGGTGAATACTGGCTTTGAAGAACAGTTACTTACTAAAGATTTATAAATAAACATTCAAAACAAGTGTATAAAGAACTTCTCTCTCATTGCCTTAAAATGCATCCTCTTAGCTCCACAGAGGTGTATCTTCCCCTGTGAATTTCCTCTGCTCCACTCAGTACTTCTTATGGAAAGACTTCAGGTATCTATAGCAGCAGTGTGAACAAAACAGCTTTCCACTCACTAGGAAACAGACAGAAAGAGAGATGGCTCAGGAGGTCACCAGAAGTCCATTCCTGATGCTCTGTTACTATTTCACCTCTCACTAGGGGAGGGGACTAATACTCTGAAATACTGAAATATTGACAGAAGATTGGTTGCAGGTATTTTATTGCTTCAGTGGCTAGAATAAAATCTCACCATCATCATCATGAATACTGCAGTAGAATAAAGTATGACCAGCACATCTTTTATCTCCCCTAACTGAAACTACAAAAGAATATTACCTCATTTTTCAAACTGTTCAGAGCATTTGAGAAAAGCAAGTTCCCTGCTCTTTAAGATCCTTACCAATTGTGTGAGGCGACCTTTTTTCATATTTTTTTTCATGTGTTTCCAATTTCTGTACTTTACTGAAATTTCAGATTGTGAAAATAATGAAGGACCATTTGTCAGCAGAAGAGGTGATCAGAATGTCTAGCTATGGCCAGAAAGAAGTACCACCTATTACTCCATGCAGCAAGAACAACTATCACCAATGGTATCAATTTCAGAGACTAGGGTGTTGAAACCAAGTAACTGGAAAAGAATAGCAGTTTCTTTTTTCTTTTTTCTTGGTTGTTGTTGTTTGTTTTTTTTTTAAAGAAAGCCTACAAGTATTGGCAAGTAGCATGAAAAAAGTAAAAGCAAGCAAAATATAAGACAGGAATAAATTAAAGAACAGCATCCGTACCAGAAAAGAGTTCAAGGAATAGAAAACAGGGGAAATTAAATATCAGAACTTTCTAAATAGGGATGTCCTAAGTGGGCTTTATGATATTCCTAAATAACAGTTTTGCACCTCCCTCCACAGGCCAGACATAGTGAGATAACAGTTTTTAAATGTTGCTAGATTATATTTTTAATTGTAAGAAATTTCAAATGAAATTCCATTATCTTAAATATAATTTTGCAGTATTTCACATTGCTTTTACTTTCAGCACATATACTGATAAAATTTGTAAATAACAGAAGCATATTTTTTTGAGGTATAACATTTGTTTGGTATATAGCATGTTATCCCTGAAAAGTTAGCAACCTCTGACTCATGTGAGTCTTTCTAGAAATCATAGGAGAAATACATTTTAATGAGGACAAAGCACATCAGTTAGCAAAAAAGAAGAGATGCAGCATTTTTATTTTTTAGTTTTTTTAAATTCACAGTGTTCCTTTAAAAAATGTCCTGCTTACTTAAGAACACAGGTAGCCAAAGTCTTAGGATTTACTGAGAAAACTGTGCAATTATTTATTTAAAGATTTATTATATTTAATCATTATATAAAGTTAAAAAAACCCAAACCACCTGTTTTGTGGTAGAAAATAAAAAAAAAGTCCAGAGAACGCCATTGAGCAGACCATCAGAAGAAATCAACTGGCTGCAATGGCAAGCCTTACAGAGAATCATCCATACAGCAGTTAAATAGACAACCAGCTAGGAAGCAACTTCTGGTTGGGAAGCCAGCGGGATTTCTGATGCTCATCTATCATGGAGCCAGCTAGATGGACAACAGGCCAGTCACAGTAACCAAACCTCAGAAACCAAGGAGATGAGGAACAAGGCAGTCTGTGGAAATGGCATTTCAGAAGCTAAACAGAAGGGAAGAAAGCCAGTTAGCAAGACACTTGGAAGCTTAGACGAGCCAGGAGCAAGCAACTCTGTGATCCAGACAAGCAGCCAGAGAAAAAGCTGGCTGCCCATCAAGTGATGAACTGGGATACCGAGGAGCTTGAGAAATTGCCAGGTCTAGAGCCTGGAGAGCCTAGAAAAGAGGTCACACAGCTGTTGACAAGCTGGTTGATTGGTACATAACCTGGCAAGAAAATAAAAGCTCACCTCCCTGCCTGTTCTCTGTTGATAGTTGTGACAGAATGAACATTCCTGTGGAACGTTTTTGTTCCATCAAACAGACATTGTTCTATTGGAAAAAATTCTGCAAGCTTTATTGAAGGAACATTCTGTCTTTCTTCTAAAAAAACCTATTGGTCACAAAAGATGTTACCCTCCTAGAAAACTAACCAGGCTGTAGGACTACTCCAACTGCTTTCTTCCCAATAATGGAAGAAAAGCCTCAGTCAAAATCGAGACACTGACACAAAAAATGAAGTTCTGGATTTCAGCTCTACTGACCCTAAAAACTGAGAGACTTTTAAGTAACAGATATATAAAAGCAGCTAAGAAAATGATGCATTACTACTGGAAAAATAGCCAAGAACAAATAGGAAAGAGCCAAGATACAGGAGTTCACAACAAACATGTCTCTACTGCTTGTATTTTCTCATTTCTAGACTATTATCTGTAAAGAGGCCTAGATTGCAGAGCCTTTTTTGCAGAGCAAAAGCTTTTGTAGAGCATTTTGTTGCAGAGCAGCAAAGATTGAGTTAAAATAAGAAGCTGTTTTCTGCCAACTTTTTACTTCAGCAAAAACAATAGGAACATTTTCTGGCCAAAGTCCAAGGTTTTCATGCTTTCCTGAACCAAACAAGTATACAATGTTAGCAAGGGTGAGAAAAAGATTATTATTATTTCCCCACTTTTGAGGGGATTGAGTGCACCCTCAGTAAGTTTGCAGACAGCACCAAGTTGGGTGGAGTGCTGATCTGCTCAAGGGCAGGATGCTCTGCAGAGGGATGTGGACAGGCTGGACCCATGGGCTGAAACCAATTGTATGAGGTTCAACAGGGAGAAGTGCTGGATCCTGCACTTGGGTCACAACAACCCCACGCAACACTACAGGCTTGGGGAAGAGTGGCTGGAAAGCTGCCTGGTGGAAAAGAACCTGGGAGTGCTGGTTGATGGCCAGCTAAACTTGAGCCAGCAGTGTGCCCAGGTGGCCAAGAAAGCCAATAGCATCCTGGCTTGTATCTGAAACAGTGTGGCCAGCAGGACCAGTGAAGTGATCGTCCCCTGTACTCAGCACTGCACCTCGAACACTGGGTGTTCAGTTTTGGGCCCCTCACTTCAAGAGGGACACAGAGGTGCTGAAACATGTCCAGAGAAGAGCAGCGTTGATGGTGAAGGGTCTGGAGCACAAGTCTTAGGAGCAGCTGAGGAACTGCGGTTGCTTAATCTGGAGAAGAGGAGGCTCAGGGGGGACCTTATTGCTCTCTACAACTGCCTGACAGGGGGTTGTAGGCGAGCAGGGGCCCGTCTCTTCTCCCAGATAACTAGTGACAGGGCAAAAGGAAACGACCTCAAGTTACACCAGGGGAGGTTTAGATTGGATATTAGGGAAAATTCTTTCACTGAAAGGGTGTTGAAGCATTGGAACAGGCTGCCCAGGGAGGTGGTGGAATCACCATCCCTGGAGGTGTTTAAAAAATGCACAGATGCGGCGCTTAGCAACATGGTTTTGTGATGGCCTTGGCAGTTCTGGATAAGCAGTTGGACTTGATGATCTCAAAGGTCTTTTCCAACCTAAATGATTCTATGATTCACTAGAAAGAGCTTTTTAAGTTGCAGAGAGTAGCTCGGTTAGGTAGTAATACTTCTACCATATAGGTTTCATTGAAGTCAGCGTCACAACATGTGATAGGTGAGAAAGGAGTCTGGTGAATAAAGGCAGCATTATTAAAGATTGCTGAACAGATCGACTGTTACAAAGACATTCTTGTATTCTTAAGGTAGATATATTTTCCATGCCCTTAGCCAAAAAAATCAGTGGCATTGGGGAGGTGAAAGAAAGAAATAGGCTTATCCTTACCTTGGCAAGAAAGGGTGAGCTGTGTTCCAAGCTCGTATTTTTTATTCTCGTTCTGACAATCACAAACACTTACTTAAGCTGAAATACTGGACCATAGCACAGATTTTAAAATATGATTTTTGAAACTTGAACTCTTGACTCATATTTACATGAGAATTATGACATTCTATCCCTTAATGCTAAGGCTTGCCCATTACACTAATACTATACTTGTGGTTTTCAGCTGACCAATCTCTCAGCATAGAAAGTCCCACCACACCATGTAAAATGAGTGATACATTACTTATCTCTCAACACTATTATAAGCCATAACAACAAATAACAGATCTCAAGCTGTCCAAGTTCCTTATTTTCATGAAGCTGTATCAACCTTATATTTCTCAATATGAATTTATTTTACAGTTCATCAATTTAATTTGTGTTTTGTCCATCAGTCACCAAGCCTAAATTCTCTTCTTTTTCTCTCTCTTTTTTTTTTTTTTTTCCCTCAGCTTCTTGCAGGCTTGAGCCAAAACTTTTAAACTTTCTATCTACAGCAACCATTGTAGCCTGGATTACATCCAGCCTTTTACTAACATCTGTCAAGTTCATATTTGTGGTTGCAGTGGAGTGGAATAGAAAATAAAGACGGATGGCAATGGATTAACCCTAACACTTCTTTATTACACTGTAGCCATTTTATAGGTCTCTACTGCACTGAGTCTTACTGAAGTTTCTGTACATTGTCTTCCCCTACATTCATTATCACATAGTAACGGAAGATAAAAATTATTCTTTTCATATAATGAGGCAAGCGTTAGACCAACATTATCAGTGACACAACTAAGATTCTTAAGCCTGAAATGCAAAGTTTTGCCTATTCCACATAATTGTGCATGATCTGTTGCAAAGGTGCTGAAGCTCATAAAAGTACCTAAGAGGAAAATATTTCTGTCTGCAAAAAGTAAGACTAAAATCTCAATATAAAGGTTTTATTTTCAAGATTCCAAAAAGTAGTACTGATAATTTTCACTTCTACTATGGATTCCACCCAAAAATTTCACTTCCTTTTATAAAAATTAATTAACCCCTATGAGGCAATTCTTACAGACAGGAACTAAGGAAGATAACACTAAACAACCCACACAAGCCAAGCAGAAGGCAGATCTGACATTTTGCTTGTTTGTCAAACTCAAAGCAAGGAAAGAAGAATGTAGTTCTTTGATGTACTAATGAAAACTATTTATTGCAACAGCCTGGTTTTTATTATTATTTTAATGTCTATGTCTGTAGAGTTCCATGTGCACTCTTCTTCAGGGAAACTCAGTGGCCACTGAATTCAATGGGTGTTTGGAAAAAAATTCACTTGGAATTAAGTTTTATATTGATTATATTCCATTCTGAGCATAAAGGTAGGAAGTAAGATAACAACCCAGATCACAGACTATAACACATGATAAAAAATTCTCATGAGGATTATTAAAAGCTACTCCAGTATTTGAAATTGTTTGGTTTCTTCCAAGCTTTGTAAGATACTCTGCCTATTACTTTCATGAAGGATTTACAGAAATACAGCTCGGCCTAATGCTCTAAATCAATATATGTGAAAGACAGAAATTTTACAAGTGCTCAAAGTTGTTTTCTTACATAAATGCATAGCGAACAGCAAGAACTTCATTAGTGAATGTGTATGCTAGATTTTAATCTAGAATGAGCTGACAGGAAGACAAATTCCTCCTTGAATTTGTTCTTATTTTGTGATTACTGTGTTTGAAACACAAGCTGCAATAGTGTCTGAAATCTGTCAACATACAGTGACAAAAGAAGACTGTCTAATTATCATTTGAAAAAACAGGGTAGTAACCAAACACTAAGCCAATAAGGAAGAAAAAGAACATAAAAGAACAAGAAAAAGCTGAATTGTTTTAATTTCATTAATTCTGATAGGAAGATAAAGCAGTCCTGCATCTCTAGGTTAAAAGCCACTGAAGTAGTTAATAAATTCTGTTCTGATTTGGGCCACATGCTACTTCCCTAACTTCTTGCCAGGAAGTAAATGTCATGGATTTAAAAGACTCTAAATGACATTAAGATACTAGTGATGTCATTGGCTGTTTTTTTAAGCATTTGTCCCTATGATAAATATATACAATGGAGAGCTGTTTTTCCTAGTGAGGGTCAAGCTGATCTTGTTGATGTATTTCTGAAAGTCCCAGATAGACAGGCACATCAGTAGAACTCACAAGATTAGTAGGAAGCTACAAGGAGAACTCTCCAAGTAGGACAAGAGATCTGAAGCCTACATACTATGAACTTTTCTTAGCCTTGCTGACAGTCTGTCTTCACAGAAAACAAAGTAGAATGCTCACCTTTCAATTTAGGAAGTCATGAACACATAAAAGCACCTTGTGGTCTCTCAGCTTACCCACAACACTTCAGACGAGTGCCTCCCCATTCCATTGATGGCCCTCTGCAGGAGTAAAAAATGAAAAATTTCCGTCCCTGGCTATGCCAGCTAACCACCATTGCCTGTGCAACTCCTACTGCCATCAGTATCTGATGAAGGTGTTCTCTTGACTGCATTTTAGGAACCACAAGCATGAGAGAGCAAAGTTCCTGAAGACAACAATGCAGAAGAAATGGCAACACATTTAAAAAAAAAAAAGAAAGAAAGAAAGATCGCTTATTTTGTGAGATGGAAGCTTTCTTCCCCATCAGCATGTGAATATACATAGACTGCATGCACACACATACACTTTGGAGAACATTATCACAGCTCCCAAATCTGTACCTTAAGTTGCAGAAATCAAAGCTCTTCAGCAGTCTGTTCTACCTAAGCTTTCATGAGTTATGTGTGAGGCTGTGTTGCAAGGAAAATAACAATAGCTAATGCAACAGCAACGAGATTTGGAGAAACTCAAGTTGTGGGCCACAAAGAAACCTATACAGTCTCTGTATTTATCAGAAACTTTACTAGATCAATTTTACCATGTATACTAAGTGATCTGTCTTTGCAAATTATTCCAGAGCAGACCTGACAGCTGTGTCTTTTACCAGGTACAGAAAGAACATTGCTATAACACAAGTAGCTTTTTAGGGTCTTAGATTAAAGGAAGTAAGTTGCTTCTTCAAAGTTCTGACAGAGGACTAAGAAAACTTCTTCTTGCATCAATTTAATCATTTGTTTTGATATGTTCTATACTGATTGGAAGGTTAACAGATTCATTCATAGCTAGTTATGAGTTCAGTTTGATTACTGAACTATTCATTATGTTTGCTTGTTTGCCTATTATTATTATAGTAACATCCATTAAAAAGTGTGTTAAACTGAATTCTTACAAATTTTCATCCTGGCCCATAAATGAGAAAAAAAAGATAGCTGAGAAGGACTTGTAATAGTTGTTAAATCACTGATTTTTCCTGGCAGATACCTGAAAATAATGAGACTGTTCCATCTATTTTTGTGTTTGTATAAATTTATGCTTTCTACATTTTAATTTAATTTAAAAGGTCTTCAGCTTATTTCATGTGCCATAGCTAAACTGGCTCTTTTTTCTGAAAGCCTAAGGTAGTACTTGCTGCCTTCAATGGAGAGATTTAGCCACATCCAACCATCACCGGTATATTTCTGCCTCTACCATCTCCCAACAGTGTGGTACTAGTTCTACAGTGACCTCTTGTCCTCAGAAGTATGACTCACTCTAATGAAATGACAGATCCTCGTAACTATAAAGCAAAACAAGTTATTAAATGGGACCTCTTACTGGCCTTCGTATCAATGAGTCAGCTAATATCTAGCAGCACCTAACTCCCTACACGTTCCTCCTTCAAACTGCACTTCCTATTCTTTCAGTTATTCGCTGTTTAAAATAAGAATATTTCAGCTGCCTACTATAATCTATTGCATTTGCCGTAATAGATGTATATAGCAACTATCATTGGTCGTGCTTTGGTTGTAAATTGATGAAATTATTCCAACTTTGGAAAGCCAGTTCTTCATCATTCTCTGCAAAGCGTTTTTCTTTTTTACAAAGTTGGGTTATTGCCAGGAAGTCTACCCTCCCTGCAGCATCTGGCCTCCAGGTTCTTGAAACCAAGAACCAGCCAGGCAGAACAAAAATATGAAGGCTGATATTTATGAAGTTCTCTGCATGTAAGTATAACTTCTTCAGTACATCTTTGCTAGCTTCCAAGTATGAAAGAAAAGACAACACAGAAAAGTTGGAAATATTTTTCTTCACTGTATTTTTTTTAACCGGAATGGGTGTGGCTGGCTGTCTTCAGGCAGTTCAAACAGCAGCAAACAGAAGTTAAACCATAGTCATGAGCCAGACCAAGGGTACACATTGATTTAGGCCAGCATTATTCATAGTTTGCAGTAAAGAAGATTGCTCTGTAAATATTTGTCTTGCTAAAAATACTTCCTTATGCTCTTAGCACTGAATCCTCACAGTGATGAAATTCTACCAACTGAGGTGTAATTTCTAGCTCTGTTATTTGTAGTTCCTCTGCTGACTTTCCTATTGCTACTAGGCAGCGTCACACCAGTAAAAAACTGAAAAAGCAGGCACAAGATGAGAAATTAAAGTCAATGGATGTTCAGAACACATCCTTCCACGCCCCACTTTTCTGTCAAAACACTTGCTGAAGCAATACAACAATTATTTATCAAAGTTACACCCCAGTTTTGGCAGTGAGGGCTTTTATTTTATTTAGTTATTTTAATTTAATGATTTTAACTTTAAGAGGTATTTACCATCACACACAGAATGACTGCAGTTGGAAGGCACCTCTGGATATCATCTTGTACAACCGCCCTGCTCAGAGTCACCTACAGCAGGTTGTCCAGGACCATGTCTGGATGGCTTTTGAGTATCTCCAAGGATGCAGACGCCACAACCTCCCTGGGCAATCTGTGCCAGTGGTCAATCACCCACACATTCAAATAAAATCTCCTGTCTCCTGGGCTCCTGTTTGTGACTATTGTTTCTTTTACTGTCACCGGATACCACTGAAAAAAAACCTGGCTCTGTCTTTACACCTTCCCTTCATATATTTATCTATACTGCTGAAATCCCCCCAAGCCGCCTTTTATCTAGGCTGGACAGTCCCTGCTCTCTCAGCCTTTCCCTAAGTCCCACACTCATCTTGGTGGCCCTTTCCTAGACTCTCTCCAGTATCTCCATGTCTCTCTTGTACTGGGAAGCCCAGAACTGAACAAAGTACTCCAGATGTGGCCTCACCAGTGCTGAGTAGAGGGGAAGGGTCACCTCCCTGACCTGCTGGTAATATACCTTCTAATGCAGCCCAGGATACCCTCAAGCTTCTTTGCTGCAAGGGCACATTGCTGGCCCACTGGTCAACTTGCTGTCCACCAGGATCCTCAGGTCCTTTTCTGCAAAGCTGTTTTCCAGCTGGTCAGTCCCCAGCTTATGCTGGTGCATGGGGTTACTCCTACCCAGGTGTAGGACTTTGTACTTCCCTATCTTGAACTCCTGTTAGCCCATTTCTCCATCCTGTTGAGGTCCCTCTGGATGGCAGCACAACCTTCTGCTGTATCAGTCACTCCTTCAAGTTTGGTGTCATCAGCAAATTTGATGAGGGCACAATCCAAACCACTCATGATGACATTCAACAGTATCAGACCCACTATTGATCCCTGAGATAACTGCTAGTTACTGGTCTCCAGCTAGACCTCATACTGCTGATCAACACCCTCTGAGCTCAGCCTTAAGTTCCTATTTACATATGAACTAGTTCCTGTTCCTGAAGACATGATCTAAATAACATTGGACGTAGGCAGGATCTTTCTCCTGCAGAATCGTGCAAAAAAGCAACAGTCATAAATCACCAAAAAATAAAATTTACTAAACCCTCTGAGCAATGCACAAGTTTGCGTATTAGTGTTATGAGATATGATGACGAAGGTATAAAAGACAATGATGCATCACCAGTGATGCATTTTTAGTCTAAGAAAGTCATTTGTCTTTCTTGCATGAATTTTTAAATTTGCTACAGATCATTTCACCAAAATGTAAATAGCACTTTGGGAATAAATCTAACCGACACTTTTTTGCAACCATAAACACTGATTAAAATCTATTTTCCATTACATGCAAGTAACCTGGGGGGCTTTGAATTTCAAATTAACACTTTAAAAGCATGTAACTAGGAATTAAAAATTCTTAAAATATCTTATTAAAATGAAAATATTATTATTATTTATTAATGAAATAAACATTATTAGTTATATATATATATATATTAAAATTAAAGTTATCTCAATTTAATTGCTTAAATACTTCCCAAAACAGTATTTCTATCTTGTCAGTAGAACAGGACTTATGTATTCATCAAGAGTCTACCTCCACAAATGACATCTGGTAATCAGTTCTTCAGTACTGAAAGAATGAGTTAGCATGCAGTGGTAAAGTGACATGTAAACTACTTCATTCTACAGCGTAACTGAACTCAAACTGACCCAGTGGTGCTGAAATGAAAATTTACAGCTTCCAATCAGAGTGGGATTAGCACACACTGTGTGCTAAGCTCTGTTGCTGAGTTTACAGTTAAGACCTGAAGCATTCACAGTTTTAAGATTTACCTTTGGATTGGGTTGAATTTCACCTATAACTCACATGCCAATAAATATTTATGGAAAGTTTCGTTAATTAGCTGCCTGGTCAAAAGAAAGCAAATGACAATCATTATGAGCAGCCAAAACATCAGAAAGTAATACAGTAATAACAATTAAACCATGCACCTCCTTCCCTTTCATACCAGTGGAAAATGTGCCAGGATCTCTGCATTTATTCATTTAAAATTACTACAGAAGGAAATACAATTTGCAATAGGCTCTGCTTCAAGCAATAAATAAAAGAAACATTTCACAGCTTAGTATACACCTATAGCACTAAGATCAGGAGGCTATACAGAAAGTATTACTTAATGGCATTTCTCTTTTCACTGCTTGTGGTGGAAAGAAAGGAATTACTTCTGTTGCATCACAACACTTAATGATTTCTTAGCAGAGGAGATATAGCAAATTCATTTCTGAAGATGCAAGTAACATTCTCCATCCTCAGTGTTGTGGACTACTGTCTAACTAGCAAAGGTCACTTTGTATAGGCCTTTCCCTACTAAACTAATGTAGCTATTTTTTGCAGACGTGTTCTATACATCTTTTATACATAAGCACTTGGACACACACCTGAAAATGGTTTGAGACTGCAATCATTATCTTTCAGGTCAAGGAATACAGGCCTGAACTTAGGGAAAAGACTTTTACTGTCCTTGTAGAGGCAGGTTCCTTATCTTTAAGCCAAACATTAGAGGACAATATGACTGCAACATATGTGTTAATATTCTCCTCCTGACTTGAACAGAACTTACCCTTAACTTCAGAACTTCCTAAGAGTCCAAAAGCAACGTCAAAAATAAAAACAAGCCCAAAATAGTTTGTCACCACAGTTGTCTTCAAGTATCTCCACACCGCTGGGAACTTCACTCATTAAACTGAGTGCATTCATTCATGTTCCATGTTAATAGACAGTTACATATGAAACTGATGACATTAGATATTACTAGTAATAGTAACAAGGTTTTGGGGGGTTGATACATATACAAAACAAAAAACCCCACAGGGAATTATCAGTGCCCTAAGAGTATGAAATCAAATTTCACACAAAACATGATACCGTCAATCATTAGTTTTGATGGCACATGAAATTTTACTTCTTTTCAGGTACATAAAGAGCAATAATAATGTTCTCATATCTGTGATTCTTTCTTAAAACTCCATCCTCAAAGAGAATACCACTATTGACAGTTGTATCTGCTCTTCGCTGTAAGTAGTATTTCATTAATTTCAACAGTATAATTTTAATGAAACGCTTTCCTACTAAAATCTTGTCAAAGGGAATTCCATTTTCCTCATTTCCTTTATCATTGACAAAGAAAACTGTACTAATTTCTAAGGTCTCTTATTTGACATCTTTAGCACAAAACCACCAAAACTGTTAGGTTTTAAACACTGCTGGATAAATTACAGCTAAACAATTATCAGCACAAGTAAGTACAGTTTTTGTTTGGCTATGACATTCAATGCTTTCCTTGCTATCCCTAAAAGCCCACAGCTGTCTATACCATATCCTCTTTAGGAAGAGGAAGTTATGTTTATTTTTTCATATTATGCTATTTTAAGTGAGATTTCCTTTCAGGTAGTTTGCCCATTAATTCAAATCTCATGAAAGTGTTGGAAAACACACCACCCATTTAAATACTTCAGTGGAGGCAGTATTTTGAGGAGAGTGAGTAGGTGGGACCAGAATCAATATACATAAAATGATTTTGTTACCAATTTTGTCATAGATCTGTTACTGTTTGAGCAAGTAATTTACTACTCTGTGCTAAAAACTGCAACACTTATAAACAGATAAAACAAAGAATTATGAAGTAAGCCTTGAACCCTCATGTATTCAAACATTCAGCAGTAGACACAATGGAAATGTGCAGGCATGTGAAAACCATACAAGGTGCTTAACGATTATCATATGAAATACAAAATGTGCAAATTAGTCATATTCTGTTACTGCTATCTTTCTATAAAATTTACTGTAGTTCAACCACAGATCATCAGAGTCAATGAGGAATCACTAGAGGAAACACTCTATGGTCAAACTAGATAATCATAACCATTTTAGTCTTAAAACTCTATTAATCCATTTTAAAGCTGTTATAAATCTGGTGAGTAACATTAAAACCTCATGACCAATAAACACAAATACATCTGTTTAATTGTCTTTTAATATGTTGTAAGTTGTTACGTACTGAAGAAACCCAAAATGAATATTAACTTAAATAAACAGAGCTAAAAATAAAAAATTTAGATATTTTATCATGTTTTCAAACCAATTTCTTCACATATGAAATGTATTTCACATGGCAAAACTCAGCACTCTTAAATTGTATGTGCATTTTCCTCTGTTCTCAAAGCTTTTTGCTTTACTTTTACATCACGATCATTTTACAGAATGGAATGAACAGGGTTCAATTACTGATTCCTGTGGGAAGCGGCTTCTATTCAATTGTGAAGAAGTAATAACTGTGGTGAGCCTAATTTCTGGTGAGTCTCTGCCTTTTTTTTTTTTTAACCAATTATTTATGCACAGCATTTGCATAGTGGGCCCTTACCAGACCTGTACAAATACTTTAACAGGGGTACACTGAACTCTTGCTGTTGCAAGTTTAATCAACACCTTGTCATGTGGAATCAAATTCATTTTAAAAGGATCTAAATAAACACCACCATTTAATTGTTCATATTATCAGGCAAGCAACTCTGCTCATCTAATAAGAAGTGTGTATCTGTGTTCCTAACCTCTTCATTGGGTTAATGGTGATTCAATATATTTAGAGCTGGAAGCTACTTCTCTAAGCTTGAACATTTGAATGAAAAATGGGCAATTCAGCTACATCTCCCTTGGCAAAACAATCCATTTAATCAGTGTTATAGTTTGTATCTGGACAGTAGGTTTTAATCGGAGTATCTATCTACTAATTCTAAGTAGGAGGAAGTAGCAGGAGTAGAGAAGGCAGTGAGATTCATTGTATCATTGCTGAGTCAGTTTATTTCATGTAACCATCCATCATAGCAGGAGAAGCAGCAGGCCAATGCACACTTAGTTCAGAGATTACTTTTTTCCCTGGGGATTCTAGTGTTGGATCCAGACAACATCTGTTCCACCACTCCAAAAAAACCCGTATCTTCTTTTGTTTCTCTCTTTACAAATGTGCAACTATCTTTGTCCATCACTTGGCTATATCCTCTAAAAGATGTTATGGGCTTGGCACTGAAATTATGGGTTTCAGTGACAGGTGAAATAAAAGTTGCATGACTTACACAGGCAGTTTGGTAAAATGAATATGATGATATCTCCTCATCTTGTACAATTATGGAGTAGGACTGGTGTTTCCTTTTGAAAGTCTTTCTACTGTATCCACCATCTCTGATCCATCATTGGATCAGGGTATGCTATGCAGTGACACAGTGATCAGAAAACATACAGCTGCACACACATTCATGCATCATTATCCAATTTTCTGATACTGTAATAAACAATGTAAAAACAACATAAGAAAACCTAAAAGCAACAATTTTAAAGTGACTTGCTGCATCCAGACAACTTCCAATACAAAGCTTAGTTTCATTCAGTAATCAACCCATGGAAGTGTTTGTCTCCCCCTGTTGTATCTGAAGATATAGTCCAAGTACTATACTTTTACAAAAGTGTCTGAAGTGAGGTACTATGAATCCCATGCAAACACAACAAAAAGGCTAAGATTAAAGAAATGCAAATCTATTACTTAAAAAAACATTTCTAGGACAATAAACTGTTGATACGTGGAAGAACTCAGCTGAATTTAATGGAAGATGCTTCCTAAAGCTTTGTATTCTAAGATCTTTTTTAAAACAAAGTTTCTTAAAATACATTCCTAAAATATATCACGTATTTTATACCTTTTTTCTCTTGCATGTTGCAGTGAAACTGGTTTTGTAAATTCAGAATAGTATCTTGATCTGAAACATGTAAATTCAACAAATAAACAGGAGGAACATAAAAGTCCAAGAGAATAAAAGGCAGTAGTTCTGTGTGGTTTTCCTCTTTGTTTTCATACCACCATTTTGTCCCAGAGATATCAAATAAATTAATTTTAAAATGCTGAAACTGTATTTTGAAGTCATCCTTTCAAACTACTCATTGCAGAACACTCCTCTAAATACTCCTTGATAGCTTTTCTTCAATGTCAGGACCACTGTTACCAGAAGTCCTCATCTGTATATAATCTCACAGCAGCAAAATATACAGTCTATGCTTGCACATGAATGACTGGATTTTATCAAAGTGGTTAGACAGCTGTGACACAGAGACACTTAGGGCCTTGTTCTTCAAACTTTCACTGATTGAGCAGCTAAATCCATGAAGAACATTACACGAGTATGAGTTTGCTGAATCAGATTATAAAATTGGCCAAGACTAAAGAGAACTGCACAGACAATAGAGGCCAAAAATCATGGTTATTTAGAAATGCTTGAAAAACTGCAACTGAAAATTGATTTGATAACTTTTACTTCTAGGAGAAAGAATTAAGCATAGTAAGATACGGAAACGGTGATTAATAGTGGGTCACTTTACCTTTAGTAATAATAATGCCCAATGTACACACTCATACCCTACTTCAGCAAAATATGAAAGCTTATTTGAAGTCAATGGAAATATTCAAATTGCAATATTTAATTAATTAATTAATAATTAAATTTAATTAAAATAAAAATATTAAATTGCAAATTGCTATTAAAGAAACCTACAAGTTTAAGATCGCACCATCACAGATTAAATTAATTACAATAATGTTAAATGTGTTTTATATATAGGTGTGTTTGCATGTATATGCACATACATATATGTGTAAACACCCCCATATATTTATATATATGTAAGCATACACAAACTTTTAATTATAGGACATAAAAGCACTTGGCAGGTAATATTTAGAACAATGACATCTCCTGTGGGCTATGTTACTCCCACTGTGAATATATTGATTTTTGAGTTTCAGTGGAAAATACTCAATAGTAATGCTTGCTATTTTCAGGGCAGATCATAAGAATAGCCATGACAGGTCAAAACAAAGGTAGACTGGTATCCTGTTTCAAGCAAAAGCCAATAGTAGGTTCCTAGGGAAAATTATTAAACCGAAGCAATTATATAGCAATACTTTCCCTGGACATTCTTCCAGCTCCCAGCAATTTGTGGGAGAGACTTCCTGAACTAGAGGTAATATTTATGTTTAATAGCATTTGATGGATTTTTCTTCCACAGATTTATCTAACTGCTGTCTAAATTATGGAAAAATCTAGCTTCTACAACATCCAGTGACAAAACTCTTCACAGTCAAGTTAAAGTTTTGGAAAATATGCCTTTGTTTTAAGCCTGTCATCTTGTACCTTAATTTCATGGCCCTTCATTTTTCATATGTTCATAGAATGTTTTGGTTTGAAAGGGACCTTAAAGTTCACCTAGTTCCAACACCCCTGTCATTGGCAGGGACACCTTCCACTAGACCAGGATCCCTAAAGCCCCATCCAGCCTGGCCTTGAACACTTCCAGGGATGGGGCATCCACAGCTTCTCTGGGCAGCCTGTCCCAATGCCTTGCCACTCTCATAATGAAGAATTTTTGCATTAGAAGAAACAATCAAACCCTATTCTTCTCTCTGCCTCTCAAGATTTTAGATATCTGTCATATTTCCCTTCACTACCTGCTTTCCTAATTGAAGAACCCTAATCTATTTAGTTATTTCTTTTATTGTCACTGTTGTCATTGTTGTCTTATTTTATGACTTCTCTGGGTCTGAAGGAGTCAGAAGTGCAAACAAATACTGAAGATATAACTGCATGATGGTTTTAACAATGGTTGATTCCTATTCCTTTCCTAACAATTCCTAATATTTTACTCAATTTTACCATTACCCAGCACTACCAACACTACCAGTACCCAGATGTCCTCACAGAGCTAGCTGTCATAAGTCTATTATGATGGAGTTATCTCTCTCCTGAATGGTAATAATCAATTCAAAGATCATCCCTGCACATATAAAGCTGGAAATGCCTTTTTTTCCATGTTAGTTGCATACTTTTATCAGAATTTAATTTCATCTGCCATTGTATAGCCTGGTCTTTCAATATGATGTAATCTTTTGCTAAGAGATTTCATTTTTAGTAACATGAATAGCAAGCTTGTAGTTATACATAACACTACAGATAGATAAGCAGGGGCAATACATGAAGAATTTTCATGTTCTTAGACAGATCAGGAAGATGAAAATGAATAATCAAGTTTAAGTTAGATACAGGCATCAAGATTTGAGTATGCCAATTCTGAAATCTCAGATTATTCCACAAAAACCCTTGATTATACTTCTCAAGACCAAGCCTTTTATTTTTTAATGATTTTTGACAGCCAAGGAAACTGCTTCAGTCAGTGCCTGCTTTAGTTGATCAGCATTAATGTAACATAAGCCTCTGTAAAACCTAATTGATTTATATTAGCAGAAACACATCCTGATACAGACAGGTTTCCCAAATTCTCTTTTCCTCACAAACACATAAAATTCAGTATTAAAACATTTCACAATTTTTAACATTTATGGGATCTGTTACATGGTCCACATCTCATCTCAGATCACAGAAATATTTTTGTATAAATGGATATGGATATAATATAGTTCTGGATGTTCTTCCACAGAATTTATTTTAAATTTTCTAGATAATATAACTTCAAATAGGATAAAGAAAATCCTGATACTAACTTGTTTCTGGTTGTTGGGTTATCTTCTGGTTTTGAGGGTTTGGGGTTTGTTTCTTTTTCAGAAAAAAAG
This sequence comes from Falco punctatus, assembly GCF_963210335.1. NCBI lineage: Eukaryota > Metazoa > Chordata > Aves > Falconiformes > Falconidae > Falco > Falco punctatus. The sequence continues at coordinate 18,389,156 of NC_137588.1, read as the reverse complement.
GATATATTCAAATATTTTTAAGGCAACATTCAGGAATAGCGCATTTTAGATTCATAGTTATATATCTGGTACAAACACTTACATCATAAATCAGACCTTATAAGCATAACGGGAAAAAAATCAAATGAAACTCCAGTAGCATTTTCCTTCTTTTCTTAGATTTCCTAAAGAAAGATAAATTACTTTTGCATAACAGTATTTAAATCAAAGCCCATTATTGTCAGACTTCCCCCAGAAAAAAGCTGCTGAGCCTATTGTTTTCAATATCCTATGACTATTTTCTTTTTCCCATAAAATTAAAGTGTTCAGGAAGTGGTGTCACTGATTCAGTAAGTGGTTTCTTTCTCCTACAAATCAGTGTTGACACAATGTTTCAGCAGTGCTAGGAAAGCATTTGGGTGGTGATGGTACCATGATTTGTATGAGACTTAAAACTGAAGCTGCTACTGACCTGCAGCACTTAAAAATCCAAAAAATTGTTGATTTCAAAGGCTTTGTATCAGGTTCCAGAATAATTCCACCTTCCATAGCACTTTACTGTCCATACTGAGACACAAATAACTTACTGTTCTGTGTATTTCTGGTTTTACGTCTGCTTAAAAATGTGTCCCTAAGCATTTACGATTGGCTTTTGCTGGTCACTAGGTGTACCTACGTGCTCTACACTACTGTCAATCTAATGACTTCAAAAGTGAATACAAGAATAAACTGTTCTCTGCTTAAGTTTTGTATATACTGTCCAGCGCTATTTAAATGAGAATCTAACCTACTGTGTTGGTGCCCAAAGGTGCCCCTTTTTTCTCTCACATGTTCCTGACAGTCCAAGAACAGTTAATTAAGGGTTCTGATTATATATTATTATTTCTCTCAAAAAGCAATAGAAAAAAAAAAATTACCTCTTTGTGTAGCACCAAATTTATCATTTATGTTACAGAAAAAAAAAAAAAAAAGGAATAGTTTACTTTTTAGTAAATGTGTTGTAACAATTAAAGAAGAAAGTGGGGGGAGGGGAAGACTGCTAGAGCACTGCTGTTAGAAACATGCCATTAGGGCTAATGAATACATTTTGCAACTATACACTATTGGCTTTCCCTTTTAAAAAGAATCTATACAGCAATCCAGGTGAATATTTTCTAACATAACTACCTTGTGATCTTGTATTTTACATTTTCTAAAGGTTAAGTCAGGGTGTAAAAAGCCACATTCATAACATGAAGTGTTTATTTTTCTCCTTTGCTTCCTGAAAGGAATTTGTGCACAGCATTTGTAGAAAAGGTACCATTAAAGTCACAATACAAAAGGACTTCTACTGTACTTTGACAATAGCATTATAAGTGAACAGGAGGAAGAAGTGAACCTTGCCACTTGGTGACGTCAAATGTCCAATAATTGTATGTTTAATCACTTAAGTTTGCTTTGATATCATCAGAATCAGATGATACGGTCAAAGGGGAAATAATTAGCATCTTAACTGATAAGGGTACAATGCTAGGACAGTAGAAAGCTATGGAATTGGATTGGATTCAAGCTGAGAATTGTTTTACTGTGGAAGTGTAGTGATCTCTAGAGACTACTCTTCAATTGAAAATGATTTTCCTGTTTATAAATATACATCACTTGAGGTTGGGTTGTTGGACTTTTTTTGTTCAAAGCTATTATCTTTTGAAAATTATCTTGGCTCCCAGGAGTTATTGGACTTATTTAAGATGACAGCTTTGTCTTTAAGTTGAAATCTAAACCCATTTGCAATTACGTAGTTTTATTCCCTTTCTGACTTCAACAATTAAAAATGGAAAGAGGCATTTCATTGAGATGATTTAGAATTTTAATCCTACAGTACAAAGGCATCAGTTAGCTAGGAAAACTAATCTTATTATGGGAAACATGAGTGTTAACTGCCAGGAAATAATTAATTTTATATCACAGCTCTTGAAAATTTGCTTTAAAAGTACAGCAAAAGAAAACCCATTATTACTTATCTGTAAAAATGTTCCATGTCCTTTCATTAAAAATAGTGCAGCAATTATTGAAAAAAAAATGAATATTATTGGACCGATTCTGAACCTAGTTACAGAGTACTGACTGTAGACATACACTTAAATATAACATTATAGTCATGTCCTTTTATTCTTGCTCAAATAAAAGCAACAATAAGAACTGTGAAGTCATCTGCTCCCAACATTTCTACCATTTCCCCAAAAATACTCCATCTTAGCCAATTATAAATCAAATTAACTACAGGTGCATAAGCTTGTAGACAGAAAAAATGAAGGACTGTTCTGCAATTTAGATAGAATGAAGAAATGGGGCTTCTGATCTTTAAGAAAACCATGTACATATAAATACATTTACTGCACATATACCCTGCGCCTAACAATAATGTTCTGTTATATATTATAATAAAGTGTTGAAGTAGTATAATCTAGATCCGCAATGTGTATCAGAGTCAGGGCTGGTCCAAGTCATCTGTACACTCTCCTTCGAACTCCCAAGAGAACATAAGCCTTAAAAGCAGACAGACTTTTTAGTGTCTTATAAAGAGCTGAAAGGATCCTTTTTTCACAAACATTCAAAACCCTGATAAAAAGAGTGCACATGCTGCATTCAGAGAATTAATTGCATATTATTAACACTTCATAGAACACCTACTGGAGAAATGCCCAATGGAAATATTGCTTTTGATTTTTAGCTGTTAATATTTTTTCCACAAGACTCTATTTTCTTCATATTCACACACCTAATAACCGCAGTGAATCAAATTCAACACCAACTTACATCCTGCACTAATCTACTGAATTGAATGGCCCAGTTCCAGACCTGTTATAACTGAATGTGGCCAGCAGAGTTCCATATATTTCCATCAGGACTGGATTCAACCATTTGTTTATAAACAGCTCTTGCAAGATGCATTCATATAACATTTAGTCACTATAAAAAGCCAGATAAAAATAACTGTTGGACCCAAGTGTCCTTTGTGGATTAAGTTTTGGATATAAACACTTCCTCCCATTCTGTTTGTGATTGCTTGAAATAAATAGATTTTTATAGTTTGTGTATGCATGTACAAAACCAATTAAACAGAAGCTAAATAGAAATAAAATCAACAGGCTTCTCCAAACCACAACCAACATTGATTTCATCAACAACGAACAGTTCTCATGAGAGAGTCTACAGGTAGCAGCCAAGTTGATAAAACTTGGTACACAAGGCACAGATCCAGCTGACTGTTACTCACAGAAAAATACCATCCTTCAACAGCTAAACAAGACTTTGAACTTGCAAGTTTTCCATAAACCTAACTAAACCAAAAGGCATTGTAATACCTAGAAGCGTCGTGACAAGCAGAGAGAACAAGAATTTCAAGTGGGAGTTAAGAGAGGACAGTGAGGACTGAAGGAAAAGATTTTCAGATAAATTGTTTCACAGGATTCCCATCTGACTGCACAGTTTGGAGCTGCTCTGTGCTAGAATTTTATAGAAGACTTTTTAGACTTCACTGCTTCATTTGCTGCAGAAGTCAGAAGGATGCAGTTGTATTCTTAATGGAGAGTTACAGTGAAAATTCATGGACAGTACAACTTTGGCACTTAGGAGTCCAGCCACTATGATTGTCACTATCCTTCATTTTAGTGAGTCAGACTAAATGTGACAGAATTGAGCTTGATATTTCCAGAAATACCTTCAGGACCTCACAAGTCTCCTCAAATCAGATTCTCTACTTAATATGCTTGCAGTCAGCCATGAAACAAATAACCACTTTAATGATGCCTGGGTTGTTGTTCCGTAAAGCTTACCTACAATGATTGGCATCTCTCACTTCAGGTCTTTTTATCTTCTTTGCCAGAACCAGTAATATTTGTTACATTATGTGGGCTAAGCTATATAATTAAAAGAATTAAAAGTTAATAGAAACAGAATGGATGATTTCTTGAATAAGGCAGTTAAAACCTGCCCTAAAGAATTAGATGCTATCACTGACTTACACAGTCCTTATACATTGGGCCAGTCACTCAAAGCGAATTTTTTGTAAGTGATCCCCAAATGTGTGTTTTTCATGCATGACAGAAGTAATTGAAATCAACGGAAACGGTGCTTTTAATGTGGTACTATATTACTAGTGCTATTATATAATACAGTGCTATTATGATACCAGATACTCAGAAAAAACAAGCCAGCACTGTCAAGCCGTGCTCCTAGAATTAGTAGATTCTTTTGATTCTTGTTTCTACATGCCTCAGTTTTGCATCTCTAAAATTGAGATAATGGCACTTTATCTCCCCAAAGTTTGGTTAAAATAAATTAATTATTATGAAAAAAAAACCAGTGTGATAGCAAAGAATGCTGTGTAAAGCTCAGGAGGGAATCAATGTTCATAAAAAAAATTCCACTAATGTGCTGCAAATAAGTGTGCCTATTGAACAACAAGAAGAAATTAAAATTGCTTATTACCTGAGTGTAAATTAACTGTAACTTAAAGTAGGCTGTAAAAATGGCAATAAAAGGCCCAGGAGCTGGCATGACAGTACAAAACTACCCTGTGAGCATAAAAGGACACACCTCGGGAATGTTAGGATCACAAACTGCAGTGTTTCTGCTCTTCTTTTCAAAGGCAGACACTCAAAAGTCAAGTGTAAACTGGAAGTATACACATGCAAAGTTTTTGTATTTCCAAACAAGAGAACACCACGTACAAGACTGCTTTGCCTTTGAGTAGAGGGACTTTTAAGAGATGCAACTTCCAGATGCGCCTTTTTCAAGCAAGTCTCTTTGCCCTATTTTCTACATGTGTATTTCTATAAAATATTGGCTACTGACCAAATCTGACACTTGGATAAGGTTTCTACTTATTCTTGAAAACTTGCCAGAAAAACTGAAGCCAGGGGAAAATTTACTTCAGAACTGAATATGGCTGGCCTGTAGGATTTGGTGTTAGGCAACTAAAGATCTTCTCATGCATAGATCAAATAGTTTTAAGTACCCTTTGCATCAACTTGCTAAAAATTTAATTGACTTCTGTAGAACCTTTTATGTGACAGCAAAGTCAAGGTTTTAGATGGGAGAATCTAGAATCTTATACTATATCTAGTACAAAAAAGGGAAATCTTGTCTCCTCCCCTCTCCTTGCTCAACCTTGCACACCTCCCTGCTTCCTTCCCTCAGCTCTTGCATCTGGCTGCCTCCTCCTTCCTATCAGTTCTGGTGCTTACTCGATGCCTCTGCAGGGCCATCTATCAGCAACACACAATTCCTCACAAAAAAAAAAACCCAAACTTAGTTACAAAGAGACATGGAATGAGCATTTCAACTGCCACAAAGCAAGCAGGAAAAAAGCACACTGAAGCAGGGAGAGGAGACACTGACATGGGGCTCAGGAGAAGAACATCTCTCTCTTGACAGTGGTGAAGAGGTCCTGCTCCACCTCACTGTGTTTCACTGGTATTAACGGCAGGCTAGGCTGATAATACAGGTCTCCTCTGCTATTAGGCAAGGGGTGACTCCTTAGCATTTTGTCTGGACAGGTAAAATTTAATAATATGTGTATGCAAAATTAATTATTTTATGATTAAATGTATTAATAATTCAGATCAAAACTAAAGGAAGCTTAAAACTAAGTTCCAAGAGAAAGAAAGCATCATGGAGCAGGGCAAACCCTGCTTCTAGTTTTTGTGGTTTGGGTTGGGTTTTTTTCCAGGAAAGTCCATGGCAAAACTGTTTTTTGAAAGGGGTTATGGCTTTGTTTGTACCAGCAACAGTGTTATAGTATTTACTAATAAGGAGATAAAAGTCTTCCCACAACTTTAGCATAATGCATTTTCTGTTCACCTGCAGCAGAGGACCCAGTAAGAAAATGGGGGTGGGGGGTAAGGGCGGAGCAAGTGCCTTAACATCAGTATTAACCCTGATTAACCCTGTTGCTCATCTCATTAAAAGTGTTCTCTCTAAGACACAGCAATGGGTATTTTGCTTTTTTTTTAATTTGAATTTCTAGAAATCATTCTATTTTTTATCAAGATTGCATCCAATCTCCATTAGCTTACACACCTTTCAGAAACTACCATAAATGTTTATATTATATTTGTACATATATATTTATACATAAAAAGTTAGTATGATATTTTATAAACATTTTTATATATTATACACATACATACACAAACCTAATTCAACAAATACTTAAGACTATTTCTAAACTCTAGGCACTCATTTAGGACAAGAAATAATGAGCTGCTGCTCCTACAATACAACAGACAACAGTTTCATTAAATCTTGCCTCCAGTGACTAAACAGTCTGCAGACAAGTCTAGTCATTTCATAGCTCTTGATTTCAGAGCTATGAGCAGAGTTTCCCAGTCATGCAGAGCCATATGGGTTTTTTAACCAAATACAGTGTGAAAATGGATGTTGCAAAACATTACTGAATGAATCAGCAAATTCCTGTAATCCAGTAACAGAGCTAGAATGGTAAAACAGGCAGCATAAATACAAAAAACATGTTGCTGTCTGCAGTGGGAGAAAGCACAGAAAAATAATTTAGCTTAATATAACTCTCTTGAAATTGCACATTGCAAATTACTACTGGCCTTAAATTCTTAGGGTTTTCTCCTCACTGCTAAAAAGAACTGCTGCCATTGTTTGAGTGGGGGCTGCTTTGGGAAATTAATAAATATTAACTATACTAAAAATATATACAATGTAGATAAAGTTCTTCTTTTGTGTTTTTTTTTTTAATCGAGAAAACTAGGTACAGACAGCCAAAAAATTCTGACACCTCTTAATTTACCTGGTGCCTTGTTTGCCTCATGTCTCTTAGGGTCTTTCACACCTTTTCTCAGCAGCAGATAAGAAACAAATTTCGTATGCTGTTCAATGAACAAATCACATGTGTTTCAGTTGCTAATGCTCCTGAGTGAACGAGTCAACACACAAAATGGAAAACAAATGCCAAATGGCATGGAGAAGCATAAAAGGAAGCAGCTGGTGCACTCACCACACTACATGACTCAAATGCTAGTGGAAGAAAATCACTAGAAACAATCAGGTCACAAACAGAAGTAAGCACAAGGGACTGAATGGAGCTGGGTCACCGTTGTATCAAGGGGACTTCTGAATATTTTTCAGTTAATGTTTTCCTGTCTTTCAATATGCTGGTTACTCAATGTGATACATCGTAAAGCCATAGTGCTTGATGGCTACCAACAGCAACCAGTAATTTTGAAAGTCTATTCACAAATTCTTTAAGAGGAAGATCTCTGTGTCAGTGCTAATGTTTGCATAATAGTGTGCAGCATAAGAACATAGTGCTGTGGAACCCTGAATCTAATTAAGCAAAATGCCAAATAAAAAATAATTGAAATCTTTTAACCTGGCTAAAAATGTAATATTTTCTTTTAAAACGTAGTCTCCAACTCAAGGTCCAGATTCTAAACTATATAAATGCCAAGAAAGAAAACTGCCTTAGAAAGGTAATTATGATAAACTAGAGAATGATAAACTACAGCATGGACACTGTAGAGCTCTACATGCACTGTAGAGCAAAGACGAAAGGAAAGATAAATAACAAATACTTATGGTTAGATGAGAGTCACATTGTTAAGTCTGCCAGTTTCAGAACTGCACAAGAATACTTTTTTCCAGAATTTTAAACCCTTTATATATAGATACAGATAATTTAAACACTCTTGAACACCACCATTGCTAATTTGCTATTGCATTGTTTGTGATACCGATTTAAATCAAATTCTCTCCATATAATAGCCATAGAAGATAGTACGATAGGTGATCCTCATTGTAAATTTTTTTCTTTTCTGCTTGGGACCTTTTAACTATCAGAGGTTCATTCTTAGCATTTATTGCATATATGATTGTTCTCTTTTTTTGTCAGCTTTTTATTGTTCTATCAAATATTCCTCAACCACAAAAATTTTTAGAGCTACTGCTACTGAAACTATGAACTTCTCTAGAAGGAAGAGCTTTTCTTAAAACATCTTGTGTTGGAATAAAACTAAATGCTCTTTTATGATTAATAAAACAAAACTAAAGAAGTATATCCTCAAAATATGAGGAGGCAAAACACTAAAAAAAGATATAAAATTTTGATTCTGTCTTGACAATAGTATTTATTAAAATGGTAGCCACTAACAGTTGTCAATTATAACTTACTGGATCAATTCTGCTAAATATTCTTAACTTCTCCTACCTGAAAAATCTAATTCATTAAAACTACTGCATTTCTTGAAACCTGTAACTATTATTTACTAGAAATATTATAGATTCAATTAATATCTCACGTTATTTGCACATAAATGTATGTATTTCTAAAATAAAAGGGGGGGGGGGGTCTTCAGAAGTCCCAGAGTCACATTACATTCACATACCAAATAACACGGCTATTTAGAGCAAATAAGATATACTGAAGACATGTTGATTCCACATTGATCTCTGCTATTTTTTAATACACCACAGCTTTAATAAATGGGTAAAATACTATTTTACATGTTTTATATTCAATTATAAATTCAGAACTCTTACAGCTGATAAGAAATCCTTGCAAGTATATGTGTCTTCCAGATTAAGAACTCACAGTACTTCAATTAAACTTCAGTATAGCCATTCAAGGCAAAGTATCATTATTTCAGACTTCACTGATTATATGGAAATTATGTACAAATCAATGGGGCACCTAATATAATTCATACATACAAACTCACTCTTCCAGTTGGTGTTTCTTGGTCAGACCAGAGTTGATTCAACTCCACCTAGGCCCATTCACTTCAAAAGAACGGCAGTGATTAACACTACCAAAGGGTTTGGCCATCTTGTTCTACAACGATGACATTTATTCATTCATTAAAATATGTGAGCAGGATAAATCTCCCATTTAGGCATCAAATTTGGCTGACTATTCTGTGGGACATCCTAATTATCCATGTTTGTGATTTTAATAACAATTTGTTTAGAAGTGAATGCAAACAGACACATCCAATTTGAACACAGATGAAAGCTGAGCTGGATACAGATCTACTGCAAAAGTACTGCAAAATACAGTACCTCATTTGTTTTGAACTAGTTTTCTGATTCTATTTTTACTCATTGTGATTTACCACCAGTATCCTCTGGGTGATAGTTAAGGAAACAGATGCTGGGAATCTCTGTCCCTTCAGTTCCTGAGAGGAGAGCTCTGACTCACATTTGTGCCTAGTCTCTCCTTTGTACTCACACATGCAAAGGGTGGTTGTGTGAAACTTAAATTACTGCTTGATTTCCAGTTTCTCATTGCCAGTTTCCTCAAAGTTTCCACTTACGTATTTTACAGCTTCACCAGTTTCATTTGAGCAGCATTTTATTACATGTTTCCCCTTCCAAAACCTGAACTGCATGTTCCCAGGATAAAGTTAAATTCTTTTATTTTGAAGTGCTCTATTTATTTGGGATTTTCCAGTGAAACTGGAAGAAAGAAATGTACAAATCTGGGACAAAGTTGAAATTAATTTTTAACAGATGTTTTAGTCTGAATTTTTCCTCTACCACTTTGAGAAAATGCATATATAGAACATATACAGAACCATGGAACAGAAAAAAATACAGTCTATGCCTGTTTATAAGGCTATCATGGAACTTTCCATTGTCTGTGTGCAGATATGAAAAGGCTTGCTGGCTTTCATTGATAGACTGCGGTACTTAGTATGGTGCAGGAAGAACACTTCTAGATTGAAGGTATGGGCAAAACAGCAGCAGTGTTCTGCCCTGGGTGAGGAAATGTACATATCATTATGGCCGAAAACGCAAGTCTTACTATTTTGAAAATGTTGCCCAAAACACAGCATTACAGTAATGAAGGAGTTAAATGATACACTTGATTTCATTCATAGAAGATTTCTATTTTATTAGAATTAAAATCATAGTACAGTTCAGAGAAGAGGTCTAGTGTCATTTAGCAATGAGTTGCCCTGGCTGAGTTTCTAGGAGAAATAGTCACAATATAATTAATCTGGTGGAACAGCTGGATACACAGACTGTAATTAATTTTGCTCTGAATATTAACAGTTCCACAGCAGTTGAAAAGAAATGATATCAGTCAATAGATTTTTGAATTAAGTAGGTTGTGGACAATAAAGCAAATTATTGTTGATATTGTAAAACTTGTTTAAATCAACTGAATGATTACAGTAAATCCGCATACTTAATAAATCTGTACTAGCATTTATTTATAGAGGAAAAAAAAGGAGACTGACATTTCAACTTCTAAGTAAAGAGGCAAGGAAAGTTTTAAATAAACCATCAGACTACTTCACTCATTAAACTGAACAAATGAGGACTGTTTACTGTTTCCTTGTTCAGTACGTAAATATTATATCAGAACAGTGCACAACTAATATCCGTACATCAGAAACTTGTTTCTGGATTATCCAGAGATATTGGCAGTATCTCTTTAACAAGTTTCTTTCAGGGAATATTTCTCTGGTAAGAGCTGGACTTCTAAGCAGATGGTCACTGCACAAGAAACAGTTGAACAGTGGCACCCAGAGGTGAAAAGTGTACTGCTCCTAAAGAGTTATTCCATTTGTTGTCATCTATTTCTCATCTTTTCCTTCTGTCATTCCCATCTTTCCCTTTCCAAGTAACAAACGCCAGAACAAAAATGCTGCAATTTGGAAGAACATACTCTAGAGTTTAAAAAAGAAAGCCCCTGCTTTGTAACAACTGTTATAGTTGGGAACACATTTTAGAAACGCATTTTTCCTACATATTTTCTCTAGTAAAGAACAGGATAAAAATAACCATGGAAAAGAGAATATTTTCAGATGCATCTCCTCTGATGGAATTCTGAAGCCACAAAGCTTTATATTCCCCCTAAATTCACTAGCTGAGTTTACTGTACAGGATTTAACAGGAACTTGAAGATTCAAACACAAAAGTTGCTGGATCTTAGGAAAAAGGCTTAGTATCACAGTACAAATAGAATTATATTTGGCAGAAACCGTCCATACTATCTCAGATGCTTTGACTTTCAGACATTTGGTAAGACCTATAATATTATTGCCCTAAAAGCACCAGGCTGAGAGCACCACCCCTCTGCGATAACCACCCCAGGCTCCTTGGCCAATATCTAGTTTTATATATGCATAAATGTATATATGCATTATATGCATGACAGTTATTTATTTCAAAAAATGATTAATTAAATACAAAGAAATGGTGTGGCTACCCAGATTCAGTCTCTGGAAAGCCCAGTAAAACGAGGCCAACTGATTTTTAATTTGAAAGGCCATACTTTTAAAATTTCAAATGAGTGCCTGCATCTTTCAGTTAGAATGGGGCTCTGTCTGGGCTGAGCTGCGGCAAACTACATCCACACTCTCTAAGGATCCTCCAAACAACCTTCCACTTAAGGGACCATAAAAGGAAGAGCTTTTGGCAAGCATCTGCTCAAGAGAAGAGAAAAAGAAATAAGTCTTTGTTTTGCTTGAATTTTAAAGATAGTGTTTATTTCTGTGAGTTAAATGGATTGGGTAAGGTGCCCAGAATGTTTCTGATTACTTTCTCTCATAGCAAATCCTCTTCCCTACTCTGCTTTTCATGCTGGTTGTTATTAGTTATTATCATCATCATTGTTACTACAGCTATCATGATTTATTATCACATAAGGAGCAATGGTAATGTGATGGGCAAAAAAGTGAGGTTCACCTTTTCGTATCTGCAGCTCCAGCCCAAGCATGAGGAAGGAGTTTCCATAAACTCCAGCCAGAGGCAAGTGTTCCTAAACTCATCTCTATACCCAGTGCTTTCAGGATTGCACTTAAACTACTATCCACACAAAAACATCAACTGAGGCCAATTTCTAACAGTTTATAGGGCAGGACGTTTCTCCGCATCTGCCTTTCAACTAGGAGTAAAAAAAAGGCAAGCAAGCAAAATGAGGAAAGCAAATAAGGAAAGGAATTATGGCTATACGCAAATTGATATCCTTCCCCCCCCCCCCCCCCCTCCTTTATTTTCCTATCTCTTTATTAAGGTCGTGACTATTTGCAGAAAAAAATTGTTGCAAAGGCTGCAAGGCAAGTGACACGCTGCAACGGTCTTACACGCCCAGCGGGCTGCCATTGAAGCGCCAGCAGTACCGTTTTCCGTACGGAGACCCCGTAACGACGGCTAGCAAAGGGACCGGTGGTAGGAACTGTACCGAGTAACGTCCAGTTCCTCGCATACCTTCGCGTGAACACCGCGCACCCGCCCCCGCAGCTCCCCGCGCGGCAACAGCTGCACAACGCCCCCCCAGCGCGCAGCGGCGGCAGCGGCGGCGGCGGCGGGCGGCGGCTCCCCCTGGCGGCGGCGCCGGCGCGCTGCGGCGGTGGCGCGGAGGGAAGCCCCCCCGCCGCCGCCGCCCCGCGCCCTTCCCGGCCTCCAGTGCGCGGGCACGGCAGCGCGCGGGCACGGCAGCGCGCGCGAGGAGCGGCGCTTTCCCGCCATGGGCGGCTCTGAAGCCGGCGGCCCCCGCCAGGCGGGTCCGTTTCCGTGCGTGATTTGCTGCTTGTGAGGAGGCCTAAGTAACGGCACCGCTGGAACTGCTAATGAACGCCGGCAGCGGAACAGTCCGGCTCTTGCAAAGGCTTCACGCAGAATGTGACACAAAGTATTACGCGTTATTACACATATTTTTTGCCTCAGATATCCAGAAAATACTCTAATGCTCCCAATTACAATCAGTTTGGCTGTTTCTTGTGTTCATTTTATCCTCTTGTACATACAGGCGGGGATCTGGCTACATTGTTTTTGAATTTTTGGTTCTAGTTCCCAGAAAACGTCACCTTAAAAGTGATCTATTCCTCTTGAAACAAAACTTACTTAAATGCATGGCTGGAAATATAAAACTTAACAACAGTGTTTAGACCACAGTTCCTCTTCCAGGATTGTGCTGTAAAGAAGGAGGTGTAAAAATAAATAATATTTATTGCCAGCCACTAAATAAAAGCAGCACCTTTTAATTCCGTAAAAACACATTGAAAGAGGAGAAATATTTCATGGAGGGGCAGAACAGAAAATAAGTACGTGTTTCCTTCTACGAAAAGTAGAGAATTTTCTGTGTTCTAACAAGCACAGGTGTGCTATATGGGGGGGTGGGGTGGGGTGGGGGGGTGGTGGTGTTACCAAAAGAGCAAAAGAAATCAAAATATCAGTCCTATCCCTACCAACAAAGACACTTGGAGGAAAGTTGAATCAGAAGCAAGTATTCTTGTTTCAACATCTGCATGAAGGCAAATACAATTTATAGACATGCCTTTAAAATGGACGCTTTTTAAAAATCTCTCAAAGGAAAAGACATTGCCTTAACCCTTCATGCCTTACTTGCAGCGCTGATGAGGCATTCTCACCCATCCCACCCCCAGCCCTCATGCTGTTAGCTAAAGAGATCTTCTCATATTTAATTGCATGTGTTACGCCTCACAGCCCAAACACACATTTTTTTGTTTTGCAAGCACTGCAGCTTACTCTGCCTGGCTGTGATGATACAAGAAGAAAACAGATATATAGCTTTGCATTGGGGCGTTAAACACTAAAAATTAGTCTTGTTAATTTTCCTTTATAATCGTTATCTGCTGCTTATGTGTGCAGCCAGAAATAAAATGTTCAGAGTACCTTTCAAATACACTCCAAATGCTTTATCCAGAGAGCTACTGAGCAGCCCAAACTCCTGCTGTTGTCAGTGAAAGATGGAAAGCATGAACTATCTGCATATATCACCAATATTAATATGTGATACAGATTTTCAGCATTTGTGGCAAACTCAACTGCCAAACAATCTAATCAATGGTCTATTTATCTAACCTAATTTTCCACCGCTCCGGGGGCATACAGAGGTCCCTTCCATAAAGTACAATTCTGGAAGAAGCTATGCAGCTTGACACAGCAGTTGGCAAACTTTCCCCAAAGTATGATGGATTCTATCCCCATTTATAACACCAACTCTAATGTGCCTGTAAATGTCATTATTCCTATTGTTGGCTGATATCTTGTTTAAGGCTTGATACAGGAAGACATTTAGTTTTCCATCAGAAACTAAACACTCTTCTGAGGAAACAACTAACTCTGCAAGAGGACTAGCCCAGACAAAACATCACACCTTGCGTATGTAGGGCACAGACCTTCAGTGACTCTATGATTAAAAGGTTACAGAACACTTGAACAAAGTTATTTGACATAATTAAACAATACCAGCACCATATAAGCAAATTAAATGGTATGTCAGGACATATATGATTTTTATAGTAAATAAGACAATTTTACAGGTTTTGTTACTATTTAGAAAAAAATTAAGCAAAGATCATTACATAAAGCCTAAAATTTGAATTTTAATCGACATTGGTAGATCCTCAGCCTATGCATTATGTAAATGTGTATCAGTGCATTTATTTAGTAAAATCAAATGACAGTAGACAGTCTGCTGACCATCTGATTCTAACTAATACACTTATCAAAATGACAATATTATTTTCATAGCTGCCTGAATGCAAAAATAAGTTCCATTTGATATATAATGTTTATATTAATCCTTTTAAACATTTGCTGCCTTTCACCCCATAGGTGATCTCTGCAAAGTGTGTCAAGTGATTTATTAAGGTCTGACCCAGCAAAGTGCAGGGAAGGCTCACATCCCACTGGCTTCAGGAACAATTAAAGGTTTCTCCATGCACCTTCCAGGATCAAGCTCTGAGGATTTGGCAATCCTTCTGGACCATGGTTTTGTTCAGATTTTTTTATGCTAACTTTCTTCATCATGCTTTTATTTTGTACTAAAATCAAGTAAGTAACAGCTGTATCCAAAACCCTCTTACTGAGCAAAATTTTCAGTTAAGTCAATATGAGTTTGCACAAGAAAGGAATGCAGTCATGAGTAAAAAGTTTGTCACTGCTAACTGTTACATGGCAAAGACTACGGAAGAATTTCATACTACAGATTTCACAATCTAGACTTGAAAAAGTTATTGATATCATAGTTAATAGTTAATAAATAAAACATAGCAAAAAATATTTCCACTGGAATGAGTAGTTTGCAGACCTAAAACTAACATTAACCAATCCTACCTGTGTTTCTGCCTTGAGAATTTCACTCTACTATAAAACAACATGTAAATCAATGGAAAATATTGGAAAACATAAATCAATAGTAGTTACTTTACTACTAAAGAGAAAATCCATTATTCTAATTTTTCTTGTTTACTGTTTGTCTTTATACTCCAGAATTTTCTGTTTTTCCTTTGATATTTTAAAACCTGGTTTTAGGCAGTCTGTTACTACAGTGGCTATGAAAATCCACAAGGCACTTGAAAGGATCCAAAGGATTTATCTGCATTTTATTGAATTGATTGACTAAGTAAAATAATAACTCTTTTTGAAAAATATATACCACTTCATAGAACACAATGTAAGAGCACTCAGTATTATAACAGGTAGTCTAATGTGAACACTAGTAAAAAGACAGCACAAGCATTCTTAAATTCTGGAAAAAAAACGTGTTGTTCTTTCAGTTGTGTCTTTGCTAACAATTTGGAAGCATCCATTGTATTACTACTGCAGTGTTATTGAGCTAGTTTTATTAAGGCAAATTTATAGCAATGTTAGAAATTAATACCACTCTTATTTCCTCCACTGCCTGGCTTTATTGAATGCCATGGGGCATATTAATCAGTAAAGCCAAGTAGTGCATGAAATAAAAGTATAAATTAACCTGTAACATGAATATAAAAAGGGGCTTAATAAAATAGAAATAAATAACACTTTAATGATAATCAACCCCGCCTGGCTTAACCAAGCACATAGTGTAATAATGCTAAATATATAAAAAAAAAGTATTTAAATAAAGTTTAAATCATGATGCAAACAACATAATTTACAAAGTTATACTTAATTCATTGTATTGTTTAAACACATGTAAGATTATACAAAACCCCACCCTTCTGGCCTGACACTCTTTCATGTAAAATTCCTGTCAACTT
Organism: Falco punctatus; assembly: GCF_963210335.1. Lineage (NCBI taxonomy): Eukaryota > Metazoa > Chordata > Aves > Falconiformes > Falconidae > Falco > Falco punctatus. Next base: position 18,373,164 of record NC_137588.1, on the reverse strand, counting down.
TGGGAGCAGTCCCAAGGCATGATGACTATGAATATGAGAATGATTTCAGAGCAATTATGCATTTAAATGTAACCGAAAGTCTGCATAGTGTATTTTGCACAAACCAAAAACATATCTCCAATTATCAGCTAAAACCAGAACAGTCTCTTCAAGACTATTTCACACAGTTGAACTGCACACAATGCATATAGTGATTTATTAAGGACTTGACCTTGCAAGCGTGTGAAGTCATTTTAACCTGTCCTTTTATTTTAACCTGTCCAATTTATGTTGTGGTTTTTCCAAAGATGGTGTATTCTGTGGTACTATAGAAGAGGGTTTGGAAGGGAAAGTCTCTTTTCTCCAGGGTTGAAAAAAAACCTATCCAAAGAATTACTCCCAGTATGCAAACTGATATATGCAAGTCCGCAAAATCAAAGCTGATTTTGTAATCATAAAACAATAGACAGCTCAGCTTTTCCCCACAATTACTGCATTTCTAGAGTACAAACATTTGGCCACACTGTCATATATAATAACCACATATAATATAAATACAAGTGTTTGCAAAAACAGAGGGAAAAAACTGGCCAAAATTTGTCTCATAAACCACTAATGTGTATGCTCCCTCTGCTGGCTCTGCTGCAGAAGTTAACAATGAGACACACCTGCTGTAATTGTTCTGCTACTAACAAAACTGACATAAATATGTAACAAGTTGCTAGAAACACCAAGTAACAAGAAGAAAGACAATAAATTCTGCATAAGTGACTGAACACATAACAATATAAACATGATACTAAAGCAAAGGTTTTACAAATACAAATGTATAATGTATTAGAAATGCATTGGAGTTGATTGCATCACAGTTGTGATATCATTATGGAGACATACTTATATCAGATATAGAAAAAATGTAAAAGATACTGTGAGCTATGCCTGAGACACTGTTTGGGCGGAGCTGTAATGCTGCAACAAGTATTAATTTAAAATTCTTACATTTGCAAATTTTATAAAACAGGATTGCAGACGGGTTCACATTCAATGTATCCAGGGCCCAACAGAAATGCCTAAGAATCTTATTTCACAGAAAACACAATGGCACTGAACAGGAGGCAAGCTTAACATTTAGTCCAAGTGAGGTCCCTGTACTCTTGGATGATGTTTGCTAGGAGTTCTGTCAGCTAATGAGTTGAACCATCTGTAGCAGTCTCCTGACAGATGTGGCCAACACCCGTACTGGGCTGCTACATTTTCTGACAAAGAGATCTGTGAAGGGCTCCAGTAACAGCATTCCAAGGAAGGGCAGAAAATGCTGCTGTCAGGTACTCATATGTGGTAGCCCTTTGTAAATAATAAAGCAGCTTTTTTTTTTGCCAAAGGGCATTCCAAACACATTCCTTTAGACTTTAAAACTACTTTGAATCTTTTTTCCTCCTTCATCAGCCATGGTATCAAATTCAGCCCCAACACGACATCAGTGGATGTAAAGGAATTGTATGACAATTTAATTTAGGCAGGGGTTTATTTCTTTTTTTTTTACATCAAGATTTATGCTTAAAATCTGGATTTTTCTAAGTCCACTGAGTTTAATCTATTATACAGATTTTTAAATGCATACACTTCAGAGAGTTTTATGAGATGCACAAGGGTATGCAGTTTAGAATACACTAAGTGTATATTATCACAGTGCTGTTAAAACAAGAAGCGTTCTACAGCAGTAAAGAAATCAAACTGTTAAATGTATATCTTAACCAGTAAATATGTGAAAAATAAACTTAAAAATACCTTTAAAATGTTTTTAGAAGAATCTTTTTGTATTTCTGTCTTCTGCATAAGGTACTCATTTTGGACAAGAAATACATTTAGAGTACAATACTATAATAGCTAAAGGACTGCCAATCCAAATGGATATTTCAACATAATAAATGTTAGCTACTATGTTTAGATCACTGAGCTCCACATTATTTTGTTTGGAAGTCAAATACTTTGGTAATTTAACCTCAGTGCTCACAGCATTACAGTCAGTAGTCTGAATAAGCTACTTTTGTGGGTTTTAATGATAGTGGTGTTCCAATAAAATAATAAAATAATAAAATAAAAAAAGAAATTATAGCACAATATAACATTTATAGACAATCGTTTAATTTAAAGCACAAAAAGAGAAAAATGAAGCTGGATAATGCCATTTTTTGGTCTCAAATTCAAAGTGTGCATCTAATTTTCTGTGAATGGGCAACACATATAAGTTCTTTGAAAAATTAAAACCTTATTGATTCAACAGTTATGTAAATGTCAAGAGACTACCAAATTGCAGAATATCCTAAATCATTTAAGTAATAAATTAGGAAAAAGTGTGAAGGACAAATTATAAACCCCACAGTTAAAAGATATCAGTTAGGATTCATACTTGAATTTTAGTATTTTAAGATATACAGGTCTTTTTCATTTAAATATTCCCTGTAGTATTAAATTAAAGCAATTGTGTTATAACAGCACATGAAAAAAACAGAAAGTACACATCTGTCACAAACACAGTCTAAGGGAAGTGGACCAAAGGAAGTTTATGATGAAAGCATGACAGTGTATTTCAAGTGGTTACATACAAGGAAACAAACATGCACCATGGGCCCCTGAAATTCTTTCACACCTATCAGACACATTTATCACACTTATTATCACACCTATAAATATAATAACAGAAGACTATTTCTTGCATAGGTTAATATTTCAAGCATTTTTTTAAAATAAATTGCTTGTGTGTCTAAATCAGTTAGTTAAGGCTTACACAAAAAAATCATTCAATTTTCTTTATTCCCTTGGATTAGAAACATCCCCATATTCTTACACCAGTGTAGTCCCATGCATTACACTGGAAGTAAGACTGTGACAGGTCTGCTTACTGCCTGCAGCTGTCACTAACATTAGATCTATCTTCACAAATATTATTACAAGTGTGTTCATCTAAGGTGTCCTTATTCACAATAGCTGACCTTCATGGCTATGTCTGACATTTAAAAAGAAAAGTTCTGCTTTACAACCTTCAGTGTGCTTTCAGTTATAAATTACTTGTAGAGTATTAGTAATAATAATTGATTTTAGCAGTAAGTAATAGAGTTATAAACAGCTCCTACTATTTAATGAAAGAAATGCTTCATCTTCTGGTTTTATTTATTAGTATTCAAGAGCCTTCCACAACCTTACTGAGATCAGTTATTGCTTAATTAAACTAGAAAAGATGGCCTGTCAATGACTCTTTGTTCAAAAAAACATTAAAAATATTAATTATTTCTTACATTTCTTCATAAATGTTCTAAAGGGTTGCTTATTTTTCTTTTCTGTTGTGAGCTTATTTCAATACAGATAGTGCATGTGAATAATGAATTGTTTGAATTTTCCTTACATGTTAATAGAATACAGGATTTTCATCCTAGTGTGGTGTATCAGTTACAAGTAAATATAATCAGTTTTACCCTACACTGGCCACACTAGAGCTCTCCTCAGTGTTCACAAGAGAATCAATTGCAGAAACGGTCTAAGTATCTTTTTGCTGCTTACAACTAAACTCTACTGCATTTTTTAAGAAGTTCAGTTTTCTAGCAAACTAAAAGCACCTACAGGTTCACAATGCATAAGAACTGATGTTCACACATGAGGAACTAAGGACTAAAAGACTTCACTGGCAAATGGCCTGATGAATGATGCAATTACTCCATCAATAACAGCAGGAAGGTTCCAAATAAACAATACCCAATTAAAATCCGACTGGAAAATGATAGCAGCTGCTGATTTTACTTCATCTTTTTTTTTTTCACAAGGTAGTGATAACTAACAAATAAAACTTAATGTCACCTTATCATGATGCAAATAAAAATATACTGTACCAGTACATAAATGTCAAGGTTGAGACGCTGTCTATCATCTCTCACCACTAGCTGGCACCATAGCTTTAAAAATGTAGTGATGTGGCTCGTTTATATCTTACTAATTAACCAGCCAGCTACCTAACTTTTAACAGAATATAATTATTCAAAGCAAACGAGAAATATTTGGGGCTATAAACTAAAATGAGTCTGAAAGCAATATTATCAATGATGACTGCTAAGATACATCCTGCAAAGGGAAATAGATAATAGTTAACAGACTTGAGTTGTTTTTATTAGATGAAAATAAATGGTACCTTGTACAAATGAGACACTCTGATATTTTTGCTACTGGCTGGAAGATCATAGAGGTTACTATCTTGGATTATGAAGAGGATGAACCCAAATAAACTGCCTCCCTTACTGGGCTTTTCAACCCAAATAAACTCAGAGGCCACTTCAGGTTCATTCCCAAGAAGCAGCTTTACTGCACCAGCTAATAAATTTCAGAGAGTCTGACTCCTTCACTGGCTTCCCTTTTCTCATTAGAGCCTACTGCTTTCATTGTCTGCTGGCTGGATACACATGCCCTAAGAGGCAGGGACTTGGTTTCCATTCTCTGACTGCAGTGGTTCTGACATTGCAATAGACTTCACTGCCATGTTCTGCTCCAGTTCTTCCAGACTAGTCACTATGGGCTGACCTGACACATGCATTGGCGCACACCCCCGCACATTCAAAAGCACACAAAGTTCAAAGCAGGGGAGTTACAAGCTAGTCATCTGCTGCCTAGCCTCAGAAGAAACCAAACTAAAAGTCAGGCCACTGTTGCCAACTGTCGATGAATTTTATATTTATTTAAAGGTTGGGCGAAGAAATGCATAAATCGTTCACATACTACCAAAAGTAGAGCAATGTTAATTTACTAATATGAGACCGATCTGTCAGCTGTGGTCTGAACAGAATACTTCTGTAGCATAAGAAAATCCTCCCTAAAAAACCTGAAAGCTCTCTCCTGTTATGCAGCAGGTTCTCTGCAGCTGTTCAACAAGTCATTCAGAAAGTTGGGACATACAGACAAGATTTCTGTATCAGTAAAGGCAGTCACCTCAACACAACCCTGCCATTCTGGCCACAGACCATTAAACAGTACAGCTCACAAAGTTACACATACTCTTTTTTACAGTCTTCCATAGGACCAGAGAGAAGGTAACATACACTTTGAACAACAGTGCTATAGATGTTACAAATTCTGCTGTTGGTTCGTGAAAATATCTAGCTGATAGCTGTCTCCCTATCATGAAATAACATAAACCATCAGCTATGTAGGAAAAAAGTATTCTAATTTTTACTCTGAGAAAGGTTGCCTCCTGTATAATTTTATAGTGACATTTTTGTCCTACCTAACAGGGAAACAGTGAACCTCACCTATGCCTTCACTATTATCTAGACCGGTTAGATTCTGCCATTTGCATACTACAGCATCAGTGCCAGGCTAGACTTCAGTCCGCTTAACTACTGCCCTTCCACCCAGCTGAAGACCAGAGCAAGGAACAGCTCCCACACACCAGTACCGAGGAGATTATGCATACAGACAGCACCTATGTTTCCAGGATAATCACTGATGTCAAAAAATGCTGTTGCCTGAAATGACAAAAACAGTTCTGACTGATTTGGAAGACCATGCGTGGAAAGACTTGGGCTAATGAACACAGCTATAACACATATTCAAACTGGTATGGCACATATTCTTACCTTCCAAAAGAGAAAGAAAAACAAACCAACAAAAGACTGGAAAGTAATGAAGAAACCCACCTAGATCAAATTTTTTAGGTGTTTTAAATCTCTTGGAGTAGCTTCGTATTTGCAAGGATTTTTATCCTTCACTGATACAGATATTTCGTGTTTTGTAAAGCCTTATTTCAATCCCATATTGGCTAGTATGTATACAAACATGTCTTCATTTTATCTTGGAACAGAAAAGAACAATTAAGAAAGCATTCTTGTTTCTCTTCTAACTCAAAAAATGCCATCAAAAGACACAGATTAGGATCACATTTGTTCTTTCAGAAGAGGAAAGTTTTCTTTCTTCACTGTATCTGGACTTCTCAGATTCTTGCCACTGGCAAGTTACACTTGCAAAGTTCACTCTGCAGCCAAAGGTTTCTAGTCTTTGTTTTGTGTAACAAAAACTGTCAATAAACAACAAATTAGTTGCTCCTAGTGTTTTAACAAAGCCATGGGAGCTGACACCTTTTTGCTGTATATGCTGCACAGGACAGACACGCTGCCAACATGAACTAATCATAATGTTAAGAACATGGTGGGTTTGCCTTGTTGCAAAGTTATTTTGAGGTCATTTTGGTAGTCTTCCGAATAGTCAACAGGGCAGCCTCTGGTAACTGAGTCAATTCCACAGAATTCAGGACAGACGGCAGGCAATGTGAGATGAAGGATCATACATTGGAGAAAACCTAGTCTTAGTGAATGCAGCAGAGAAGCTTGTAACGGCTCCAGTATAATAAAGAAGTGTTAGAGTTAATCCACTGCTATCTGTCTTTATTTTGCTAACCCAGTTGAGTGGACACCACAGCATTGAGACTACATTAATCAAAATTTGGAATGACCTGCTTTTCATTGAAAACTGCAGTTATCTTTCTTTACTGATTGGCCTTGACCTGTCAGCTGCATTTGGTACTGCTGACCCTGGGGGTTCTTTTGAAGAGCCTGGAGTACTACGAAAGGTTGTCTGACTCTGTTCTTGCTTGGTTTAATTCATATTCTGCTCAACATACCCATTTTATTTCCAGTAGAAATTGCTCATTTAATTGCATTGTAAGTTTTATGGGGTATGCCCCAGGCTGCGTTCTTTATGCCAAGCTTCTCAGTATTTATATGTGGAACGGTGCGGGGGGGGGTGGGGGGGGTGGGGGGGGAAGTCACTCACAAAGCTAGACCAGGCGTCATAATACCACTAGTTTTCACTGATTTAAATTGTATACAAAGCTGTTTGGGGAATAAAACAAATACATAAGTCACCATCTGAGACTTATTTGACAAATGTATTGTTTTGAACACAATACTTTCAGCACAGGTTCATCCATTTTTAGGAATTTAGCAACCTTTTCTTCAATGCTAGTATATATTAAGTCTAGTAAGAGATTTATATTACATCTTCATATATAACCAGCCACAATGCTGGTTGGATGAGAGCCTTAGTACTACAAGCCCAAACAATTCTTACTGATGAATCCAATATTCTTTCAGATAATACTATTGTAGAGGTGTCAAAAGTATTTAATGTCTTTTTTTGCAAAAAGGATTCAGGTTTGATATCCCAAATCTTGATTCTTCCTAAAGAAATAAAGAAATGGTATAGTATAGCATGAATCTGCTTTGTTTTGTTTGCCAGAACATACAAGATTTTAAATCTGACACTGCTTAACCTATTGGTTTATGTATGAGGAGATGGTTTCAAATATTATGCCACACATAAAAGACAAACTGTACTCTTACAACTAGCATTTAAGTTAGCCAGTCCACTTGGACACTGTCAAAAGGAAGACAAATGTTACATGATTTAGGAATGTAATATTAAAATAAACGCACAAGGTAAACTTTAATTTTTGTTCATATCTTGAATGAATAAATTATTTCAGCAAATAGGACTGAATTTATGACTCAACATATTTTATTTTGCAACAGAACCGATATATTAAATCAGTATCACCATTATTATAGAATTCAGATCTACCATTCAGGCATAATCTAGATCCTGGTCATCCAATCGGTTTTGTAAAGAATGACTCCTTCTTTACCAAGGACCAACTGCAGCGGAATGCTGTGCAAGGATCAGAAATCTGTGTACAATGATAAAAGTCCCAGATTCAGATCTCAGGGCAAAATACTAATGTGGCATTGCAAGTAAGATGTATTTATTATAAGCATTAATTATTAACATTTAATTAAATTTACTCTGTACTATATCAGCCATCTTAAAAAAAAAAAAAAAAAAAAGAAGAGCCTGGAAAAAATTACAAATTATAAATATAAAAATAAAATTACGATTAGGATAAAGATGTTTACAACATATGTTAAAAATAGGTGATAGTAATAAAATGGAAGATACAATGAAAAAGTAAAAAAAAGGGGAAGCTACAAAAAGAGCAAGGTTGCAGTTCACTCATCAGTAAAAGACAATGTCTATCAAGAGATCAGAAAGCAAACCTAGAAACAAAACACCTCCAGATTGTGGAAAAACGCAGCTTGGAATCTGAATTTTGTCAGCTAGGATATATCACTAGTACAATGGATGGATGTAAGCTTTAGCAGAAATCTTTTAGCCTATCACATAAATGTATTTAGGCAAACTCTATATGGCCTCAAGTGTTTACTAATTTGATAGCAATTCCAGCTGAATTAGTACCGATTACCTTATCTGTAAATACAATCACAGAAACACCCAGAGTCTGAAATTCACCAAGCATTTATACTGTAAAGAAAACAAAGGGGTTTATTTGTTTCTGTAACCTCCCTCCATTAAGTTCATCAAGCCCCCTCTTTCTTACATAATTTTCCCTTGCTATATATAATTTTTAAGAACAACAGAAAATAAAATAAAATAAAATAAAAAAAAGTAAGGTAGTCTTTCTGATTAGCTCGGAGATAATGACTTTTTTTCCCTTGCTGTATCTCACCTAGATATTTTTTTTCCAGAACAGAGTCTGTCTGTTGAGCAGTAATTGCTAGGGCAGAATTGCCAGAGCAATAAAACAAACTGCATTAATACTTTAGCATTCAGCTTAACTGCACTGGTAGCACATACATTACAAAAAAGGAAAAACATACACACTTTCCAGATTTGATGAATGTCACAAATTACTGATAACAACATGTGGCAACAGAATAGAAATGAGCCAACAGCTGCAGAGATTTAAGTCATTTGCACACTGCCTGTTGTCTGGTACCTCCCCTGCTGGAAGTTACCATCTTCAAAAATAGTGAGGAGAGGGGAACGTGGGCCTATACTTCAGCTGCTTCAATTCACAATCCAACATGTTAAATCATGGGATGTTGGAAAACATCCTCCATTACCATAGCTGAAGTCGTAACTAAATACTGCCAGCAGTAAAAAAAATAATAATAAATATATACATATATAAAATATTAGCATTATGAAAACAGCATTTTGCCAGATTTTATTAGAAACACAGATTATTTCCCTCCCCTCGCGAAGTAACAATGAGCAATTATGTATTATTTTAACTTTTCAAAATACTCATAATTCTGTGTGTATTTATAACTCAGTTCCTTCCAGAATGGTTAAACACAGCTGATTGTCACAAATAAGACAGAACTCTAGTCTACTCCTCTTTCCCAATCATCCTACCTAAACTGTGACCTTACAAGACTGCTGTAACTTAGAAGTAACAAATTGGCAGTCCTACAGTGTTTTGTAGCAAATTTCCCATACAGTCCTAGGCAGAGGCAGTAACACAAAGCTCTAGAAAGAGCAGCAGTGTCCAGGAGAGTCTCAGGAAAGTTTGAGGCAGTTTTGGCAAGGTTGAGGAGACTTTCTGCACTGATGGTATTCATACTGTAGTAAATAATGTAGGTTCTGGCATACTAGTATCTTTTATGTAAGGCAGCCAACAAAGGAACATGGCCTCTGCTATGAGGAACTGAAGGTTTGTGGGACAGTTATCAAGCCAAGATAATATCTAGCAGCATGTAGTAGGGACATGCACATTCCAAAAGAAACTGTATTTGATACCAAAACACTCCCTTCTCCTCCTTACCCTTCACAGAGAAGTAATCCAGCAGCAGCTGTTTTGGTCTAGTAATTAGCTTTTGTTAGAGTAAAAAGCTTGTGACTGCAGACGTATAGAAGTCATGCTAAAACAGCCTAAAGTTTATGTTCTATTCTTACTGGAATACCACTAAGTAAAACCCTAATAACAGGGTGAAACATATACAGATATTTTTCAGCTTACATACTGCCAATTCCCTCAGCTTCCTAAGACCAAAATGCATGTAAACCACTTGGAAACATAACATACTTGTGGTTTAACATCAATGGGATCTCAGATATGGATTTCACAAAAAAACCCCACAAAAACCTGAGTTCACAAGGTGAACAGTAGGCAGATTTTAAAATCAATATTGACAGATTTAATCCAAAGGTCAAAACAGGAAAATCCACCTCTTGTCATTGAAGTGAACAAAACAGAAAAAGGGAAGAGCTTTAGGCTGGTGGCTGATGTTTCAGCAGTGCTGAAGTCATGTATAATTTAATACCTCATGACTGGCTAATAATACTCTTCTCTGTGCTCCTATCACAAGTTTTGCAATAATGGTCAAGATTTGTGGTTTCCAGCAGTCAGCTTGGAATATTGCCTCGCTGCTCCAGGCCTGATAGAGTAGTCCTAGTTTTCCACTGGGATGTGCTATATAATTGCATCAATCTGCTTTCTGAAACTCTTGGGAGGGTGTTAAACTAAAAAAATAGGCAAGACAGAGGCTTTGTTTGGGCACAGGAATACAGAACAGAATTAAAAATAGCTAATTCTGTTAATCCCATAGCTAACTTCACAAGAGGGAGGGAATAAAAGCAACAGGTGTACTAGAGGGTTAGCACATGTCTATACGAAAACATAAAAAGCAGTTAATTCTTGCTTAAATAAAATGGCAACTTTAAATTACAGAAATAGCCAGCTGTGTATTTTCTGTATTTACATGTTACAAGTAACTTTCTTGATTTTAAAATAAAATATTGTATACTGATAGACACAAAAATATAAGAAACTATTTTTATCATTGGAAATTCTACGGTACAACTACAGCTAATATTCAAACTAGTACAGCCTTCTTGGTTGACTAAACTTGGAAAGAAACTCCAAAGTCACAGTGTCACAGATGATACTTCTTTGAGTTGGTCCCTCTGAAGTGAAGCAGACAGACCCATTTGTCTGCATGTTTTGACCAACAAGTCTCTGAAATGGCACCCAGAAAGAATGTGAAAACGGGTATTATCGGCAAAATGACTTAGGCCTGCTTAGATTTTAGGTCTCATCCTCAGCCAAACATAAAATACAAGGAATGTACATCAGACAAGAAACTGATTTCGTAACTCTAAAACCTTTATCCAAGACTTTTTGTATGCTTTGGGGACATCGTTTGACAGTTTATTAAATCCCTTAAACAGTACAAAATCAAACTACGTTTTAACTATACCTGGTACAAAGTCCTCTGACATCTGGATAACGTAGGTTGATGAAGTACATGTTAAATGCAGGTGATACAACTACAACAGTGTTAGGGTTGCATTAAAAAGGTACTAATTTTTATATTAATTTTACCAAGGGTGACAGGTTTCAGGGGAAACCACAAAAAATACTTGCCTGTCATTTTTCCAAAATCAAAAATAGCAACATTTTAAATCTGAATTATTCCTATTTACACAACATAACTTGTTTGGAAGTTACAGCCTTAACCATTAATACATTTTTATGAATTATAGTTGACTTTATATTATATTTCTCTTGCATAATCTATCTGCTTATATTACCATCCTCTTATTAACACATAGAAAATGATTAATTATATGGCCAATGAATTCAAACCATGTGTGTCCTGAAGGCAGAAATGTCATCAGGTTATATATTGCCATAAATATTTCCACTACTCAGCATTTTCCAGCTGTGTTTCTTGCACATGACCTACAATTTTTGGTAAACAAGCATGTGCAGCCATTTCTGTGGCAAATATTCTAGCATTATATGGTGTTTTTTTAAACTCATAACCCAATTTTCCATGGAACACATTAGATTACACACTTGACATCTCTGAATGTACACATGACTAACTAGCAGCCACAGTTTCCTCACTTTTGGCTATATTCTCCCAGCAGTTTCAATACATTTCTCTTAATTAAGTGATTTAATCAGCCATGAGTATATTAGTTCTTGACATTCACTAGAGTTTTATTCTACTTGCCCATCATCTCCACTGAACTCCTGGTATTGGTCAGTACAATCATATTAAACGTAGTGAAAAAGAATTATAAGATACTTAGCAGAAACTATTATAATGCTTATGATATTGGTTTAAATTAGAACCACTCATATTTTAGGGCATAATATTTTGTATTTAGCAATATCTATTCCTTTCTAAATACAAAATCCTATGTTAGGAAAGGAAAAAGAAAACTTGTATGGAATTCATTAGAAAGAATTGATGATTTTTTTAAAACAGATACGCCTTAATGTTCCAAATACAAACACTAGCACATGTGGTATTACCCTCTGGAATTTAAATTTTGGAAGCTTTTGAAAGACATAACCTTATTCACATATGTTTCATGCTATATATAAAGAACTGTATGTATGTCCTGGCATCACGGTAATCTAAAAATCTCAAATACATGTTATTAAATGAATAAAATGTTTCTCAGCAACAACAGACTAGAAGATAATTATGTAAAAAATAAATTCAAAATATCAGGTCAGGTGTTTTATCTGACTTGCCAGCGGAGTGTGCAGTACAATTTACAAACTGATTAAAACACAGCTTGCCATCAAAAAGCATGATCCTAGCAGCTTAAGCATAGCTGGAAGGGTAAGTACCGGAAAGGAATCACCTATGTAGCTTTGTTTTTAAAAAATCCTGCCTGTGGCAGTTGTTGGCGAAGTAGCTGTTGGGGTAGCTACAGTGTATACGAGATAAACAGTTAAAATTATGTTTGCTATAAATCACAGTCTGAAGAATGTGTGCAAATTCAATTTAGAAAAAAAGTGAGGGATTTTCACGTTTAGCAGTCAGAAAAGGCATTTTGAGCCACGCAAAACCAGTGCCAGATGTAAGGCTAACTATTGGCTGAACGCTGACCATGTGTCTGGTCCTGTGGATATGAAAACCCCTCCCAGAGCCAGATCTGCATTGCAGTCAAGGAAAGAACAAGATTTATTTCCGCTGCCCCACTCTCTTGCACAGATACGTAGGCAAGCAGGAAATCCACCTGAAGTTCCTTGCCTTAAAAAAATGTACCAAATAATACTGTTTAGTTAGCTGTACAATTACTGCTAACTGTTGTTTTCCAAATCTTAGTAACAAAGAATGAACACTAAGAAAATCATATTACAATTTTGATTTCAAGAACAGCAAATATTACCTGCTACATCCATTTTTCTTATTTCTTCAGCATCTGAAATTGTTTTTCTTCCTGTGTAAACATGAATCCCAATTAAAAAATATTCTAGAAATCTTGTACGTCTTACCTTTTCCCCATTTGTGATGATTCTATTTCACAAGTCTTAGTAAAGCTGACTCCTCATGCAATGGCATGTCAAATACAACACATTACATTTCATTTTACCTGGGCTTTTCAACTGTAAGTGGCAATCACATTCTTTTTTCCCCCTAGCATATACTGCTATTTGATCTACATTTAAAGAAAATGTATGTTTGTTAACAAAAAAAAAATCTAGCATAAACAAAGTATATATTGCTTTTAAGAAGGCCCTAAATTTACCCTGGAGCCTTGTGTAAATTCAGTACATAGAACGTTTGGCATACAATACATTATCTCAAGTAAGCTCCTAAAATAGGACTGTTGACACTTTAATATGACACCCTTACACTTTGTCTAGGGCATAATTTTGCTAGTAACAGAATTCCCCCTATCCTAAGATCTAGACAACAAATGCGAAAATCTTGTGCACAAAGTTACAGAGCCAACTATGTTATAATGACATCTCAGCAAGCTCTCTTTCCTTCGCTGCTAGAGGTTTTATTGTTCAGTTACTCCTAATATCATTCTCAATACTCACTTCTTCCTTTAATTTTTGCCAGAAGGGTTCAAGCAAATAAAATTTTAAGAAAATTCAGTTAAAACATAGAGAGAAGCAGGTTATGGAATAAAATAGTCTAATATATTCAGATTTAATTAGCATCCAAAGAAGAGCAAAGCAAATGAGAAAAAAATGTTTAGGAAACTATTCCTTTTTATAGCAATCAAAAATGCAGGATTCTTTTCCATAATACATATCTGGTACAAATATTAAATATTCTAAAGGATATTTTATATATAGATATAATTTGTAGAAAAATTAATCCCATGTCCCTGAATGAAACCATACAAAAGGAAAGCAGTATAAAAGTATTTTTGAGCCAGTTGCTAATTGTTTGATCTCTTTCATCTCCTGGATCACAGCTCTGAGATGTAGCTCTTGAGGAATATAAGTCATGCAAAATTGGTCTAAAGTCTCTGACAGATGTGAGTCTAACAGACTCAAACCTAACTTGCAAGAGTTTGGTGTTATTTCCCCAAATGTTTGCTGGAGATTACTAAACCTGTTCTAGGCTGGGGGACAAGTATGTGTGTGTGTGCTTCCAACTAGCTCATAGACTGACACATTACTTCAAACACACCTTTACGAATTATTAAAGTTAATACAGGAGACTGTAAATTGAAGCAGCTGATATATCTAAATGCATTCAGTGATTTCCACAGGAAAAAAACAGAAAGTGGAAATTCTATCTCAAACCACTGCAAATAAGTCCTCCAGAGACTGCCAGAGTTCTGGGGCACAAAACATTTGAATTGGCACAATCTTAAGTAGAAAGGGTCTTTAGGATTTGTTATTTCTGGAGTGTGTGTGTATACAAATGTATGTATGCGTACATATATATATAAAGAGTATTCTTAACAATTTCTGAAATAAAGCAAATACTGTAGCATAATCATGCTCCTAATTCTAATATCAAGAATCAGGTTATTGGTTCTGTGTATTAACAGATGAAGTAAAAGAATTTCATGTACCCTGCACTGCATACAAGTACAAGAAGAATTGCCAAAATGTTACCAGACTTTAATATATTATTCTGTCTTTGTTAACCAAAGCTCAGCAATTCAAATCAGAGATGAAAACAATTGTTTCTAAATGAAGAGGATAGCAGAAGCTGTAGTTGCTTGCATGATACTCAAGTGTCTGCAGTAACACTTGCCCATGTTTAAAAACACCGTATCTCTACAACCCAGAAAAAAGAACTGAATGTTAACCTTATCCTGAAGCTCACACGAACATTTTACTATATAGCACTCAGGCCTTCTTATTAAAATTGTAGTTTGTGTCCTTTTCAAAGTATGAAATGTAAATATATTCAAACCAACTACATTTACAAAACTATCACAATGCTAACATTTAATTAATAATGAGTCCTTTTGTTTCTGCAGTCTAAGAGGCTCATGGAAAATATACTTGATTCAATGAATTGGCTCCATTAACATTACTATTCTGGAGACTAGAATTCAAGATCAATTTCATATTTGCATCTTAATCTCTGTATAACACTAAAAAACCTTTGGACAATTTCACCATCAATATTTACATATCCAAAGATTCACTTCACAAACAAATGCTATGTAAGAATCAAGCAATAAAAACCTTCAATAAACCCACAACAAAAAAAGGCAATGAAGAGAAACTGACATTTCAATATAGAAGTTAAAAGCCTTTCCCACTTTTTTTTTTGAACTGGGTACAAACTACTGTTCCTTGGCTTACAGGCGGAGAGTATGTGTTTGCAAACACTGCTAAGAGAAAAAGAAAAGCATGTTAGCCATCTGCATAGATCACCAATACCACATCTACTACCAAATATGAAGCTTCATCTGACTATGAAACTACATCAGCCAGAATAGATACAGGTGTATTAAATGCTACATTTTCTCTTAAGGAAGGAAATGGGTGATCCAAAATGGGAAGCAATATTCTACTAGGTAACAACCAAACTGAAACCACTTTACTAGCAGAAAATCGTTTGCCTCAAAAATTATTATTTTTCATCTAAGACTTCAAACTTGTGCAAAATTTTCATCAGCATCTGCAAATCTTTGTAAAATGTGCGCTTCCCTCATTTACTGGCTTGTCTTTTATGTCAGTGCAGTAAGCGCTACATTACAAAATTACTACATTCTGTACAATTGATTACACAGAGGATGATCATGAACTGAAAATGTAGAATTCAAATGTGATCTGTGTATGGCTGTGCAACCAAATGAGACTGCAAGACAATCAGCCTCCGTGAGTGACACTTAACTGTGAAATGAATGACAATCAAACTAATAAAGGCATGATACTCTTCAAATTCGGTGAGGCAGCAGCTGTATAAATTATAAGAACCTCTGAAAGTGAGAGACATATTTAGCCAGTACTATTGTATGTCTCACCCTGTGGGTAACAGGGGCAAGAAAACAAGCAACGTAAATGACACATATGTGAAGAATTTTATTTGAAATAAAAAGCTAAATTATGTGGTTTAGTCAGTTGGGAAAAGGAAGATGAAAATCGTTGGGTTTGGTGCCAGTGCAAAAAATGTCTGGAGGCTGCTGAGATTTCCAGTGAGTTCTACTTTCTAGGAACTCACCTACCTTCTCACAGAGTTCAAAATATAGGAATAATCTAAAACCTTTCAACTTCTGTACACAATAGTAGGAAAATATTTCTAAACCTTTTGGAAATTTCTCAACTTATTAGGAAAATTCTCTTTAGTTAATCAAACAGGGTTTTACACATTTGCATAAATAAAAGATGCTAATCTAAAACTCGATTATTTTTTTTTGTAGGAACTGCAGGGTAAAGATACAAGGAAATTAAATCACCAGCTAATCCTGAATTTGTGGTGATTTATAACCCAGCCAAGCATTTCACATGGAGGGGAGCCACCAACAAACCTTTCAGTAAAGCCACATCAATTGGTTTACTCCTTTACGTAACATATTTTTGAAGGGGGTAAGTGCCAGCACCTCCTGTCTGGGTTAGGTCATCATACTGAAGTAACTGCTAGTACTGACAGAAAGATAACCAAGGCTGAAGAAACTTTAAGCGCAGTTTTTTAGAATGCTGTTTTTCCTGATGTCATTTTCCAGGTAAGGAAAAAAAAAATTATGTACAGGCTTAACTATGCTTTATTCTGTACAAAATTCCTAGAGAAGACCCTTTCTTTTAAACTCCCTATGCTAGTTTATGATGACAAACGCCATTAAGACACACGCAATGCTTCTGCTTCAGAAGACATGGAGAAGTTTATAAAAAAATTTTGGATTTGTTTCGGTATTCAACCAGAAATACACTAACCTACCCTCGCTTTCGAAGGGTGAATGCTAAACAGTCTCTGGAGAACAAGCCTTTTAGTTGCCTCTCTGTAGCATCTCCAGGATAAAAACAATACGTGGAGACGTGTAATTTCTTTCAGAAAGTCGTGGGCGCCTCAGGCACGCCCTGATACTCCTGCAGAAGTCCTCTGGAACCATCACAGTCCCTCCTTTCCTTTTCCTTCCTACAAAGTATTTTAACCCGCCTAACTACGTCTCCCTCAGGGCCGTTCCGGTGGCTCCCCTGTCACACGGCAGCCGCCCGGCCGCAGGCGGACACGTACCAGCCCGCCAACTGCGGCCAGCGCGCGCCGCGGGCAAGAGGCGGGAACGCGCAGCCGCGGCGGGGGAAGGCGGCGGGGCCTGACGTGGCGCGGAGAGGCGGTGCCCGGCCGCGCGCACCAGTCACGGCTGCGCGCCGCCACCCCCACAGCGGGCGGCGGTTAGTGCGCTAGGCCAGCTGCCGGCGTGGGACCGAGGAGGGCGGGAAGGCGCTTTACTGAAGGCTGGCACGGTTATATCTTATCTTCTCTCGCTTCCCCTACCCTACCCCTGCTTCCCCTCCCCGACTGCCTTCGCTCCCGTCTTTTTCCGCCCTCTCGGTGGGGAAGGGGCCGCTCCGGCCTGGCGCGGCCCAGGTCTCACGGGGGGTGGCGGGCGCGGAGAAGAAAGCGGTAAGGGCCTCCCCCTCCCCCTCCCGCCCTGTCGCGCTGCGGCTGCAGCCCGCCTTCCCGCCACGTGATCCCTCCGCCACCCTCCCCCTCCTCTTCCTCTCGGCTCCATATTGGTACCGAAGGAGGCGAGCCTGGTCACAAAATGGAGGTAACTGCCCGTCGCGTGGAGGGAGCGAGACTTGCTAGGCCGAGCCTAGGCAGGGTGGCAGGGGAGGTGAAGCGGCCGCCTCCCCACCCCCGCGGGGCTAGAGCTGCCTTAGGTCCCCGCCAGAGCCCCCGGGCGGGAAGGGGGAGGGCGGGCTGCGCCTAACGGTGCCCCTCGCAGTTCGCGCTGCCGCCCCGGAGCGGCCGCCGCCTCCTTTTAGCTTTTCTGCCGCGCTGCGGGCCTGGCTTTCCCCGCGACATTGCGCATTAGCCCGCAATGGCGGCCGCTGGCAGGAAGGGGGAGGATGCGGGCGAGGCTGCGCTTCCGGCGTGCGGCCCCGCGGGCACACGGCTGCCGCCGCCATTTCGTTGCGCTCCTGCGCGTGGGCGGGGGAGACCTGGCCTTCGGCTTGGGACAGGGCTGTGTGTAGCAGAGCCCTCCTCAGCTGTCCTGGGGGACACCGAAACACTTAGGCGTGTATTCGGGTGAGTTGAGAGAAACGAGTCCCACACATGCGTGTGTCATTGTTCTGTCCTCCCTGTGCGGCCCCCCCATGTAAGCTACTCGGAGTAGTGTTCTAGGAATATAACTTTTCCAATTCGTTTTCCTGGACACAGACTTCTGAAGCACTAAGGTGGTTTAGTGTGGTACGCTGCTTCTCGCTTAGGAATGCAGATATACGTTGCAGCCCCTCTGTACCATCCCCCCCTTCCCGAGGGGAATTAGCACGTGTAGCGAACTCTTGCTGCCTGGGGAAGTTGGGGCAGGCATAATGCAGAGGTTCTTTTTCCCTTTTTCCACTCCCCCAACTAATCATGCACAAGAGCCACGACGTTCGGTGGCAGCTCGCCATGATCGTGGTGAGCAACATGGCGAAGCAGTCCTGCAGAACCTTGGTTCAGATTTTCCTCAACTTGAATGGAGATCGAATGCAGACTAGGGCAATCATCCACACCCTACCTGAAAAGAAATACTGTCATGATATCCCCCCTTTGCTTTTCTTTCCTCTCTTCTCAAAACCTAATATTTTTTTTCTCAAGTATTTCAAGTGTGGTGAGTGAAATTGGTGCAGAGTTTTCGTGTGGGTTTGTTGGGTGTTTTTTTCTTTTTAATCTGGACCCTTTTCATTGTAAGCTGAAAATTGAGAACAGGGAAACCAACAAGTCATGCTAGTTTCTGTTCCTGCCTTAAAAGCAGAGAAGAAATTGGATCCCTTAGCAAAATGGCTAAAAATAACTTTTGCATGTGAGCAATTGTTTTAGCTGCTTCAGTGTTGTTGAATAGTTTGATAACTGGGACCAGTGATGAGTTCAAAGCAGTTGAACATGCTTCGGTAAAGCTTGGAAACCCGTCACATAAGTTATGAAGCTAATACCTTGTGTTTTTTTTTCCCAGCAGACTTTCCTATTGGCGTTGGGAATAAACTGCCAGCACACTTAGAGCTGAAAATCTGTTGTTTTGCTGTTTTAACCCTTAGGTTTGGCACGATATACTGTCCAACTTTAGCTATTTACAGAAAAGACCAGTACATGTCTATAGTATTCTCTGAATGGACAGGTAAACTTCCATCTTGGGAACGTTAATTTTGCCTCTCAATTTGTCTCTCTGTAAGAGATGTGCTGGCATTGTAGGTTCCTTTGAGTAATGAGGCATCTCCCAGTGACTTCTCATTAGAACTAACAGATTTGTTGTGACACTACTTTCAGTTCTGTAGTTTAAGTTGCAGTATACAACTGTTTCAATGCTAGTTTAACTCAGCTGGTAAAAATGTTCTGAATATTCTTATCTAGAGTTGAATAGAGTATTTTGTTGATGTTAAGTACCGGAAAGAAGCTTAATATTGACAGCTTTCTGGTTTTTTAACAGCTTTCTATAAGGCAAGGTAGGAATAGGGCCAGACAGCAGAGCTGTGTTCCACTTCAGCTGATGGGTGTGCATTAGCAAGGAGATAACTCTCTTGACCATCGTGGTCTTCTGAGGCCATAATGGTAGAGACTACCAGAGAGCTTTATGTTGGCCTGCGTGGAGCCTTATGGGGGAAAGCAGCAGGTGACAAAATGAGAGAGGGATTGCACACTTTTTAAAAAAGAGCACTCAAATAGGTGTATTGCTTTCCTCCTTAACAATTACAAAAGTTTTATTTTGCCATACAGCTGCTTTTTTTAAAAGGCCTTGAATTGTTAGCATTCTGTTTCATACCTCTTCTATATGACTTAAGGAATTGACCAGCTCAGTTAAAACCCTTGGTATCCTCGTACCTCCTAAGTCAAACTGATGGTTGATTTAAAGGATTTCATGAGCATTGTGTAGAGAGGAACTTAAGACAATATAAATACTTCGATGTTAACTTCATAAAAACTTTAAAATTTTTAATGCATTGAATCATGGTACTCTGATTTCATAGTTTAATTTGAATCTGGGTTTTAACATGGAATTATAGTGAATAATTAATTTCTACTCTGAATAACAGTACGTGTTATTAGTAGAGACCTGCCTGCATTTTCCTATGCAGTATTTGCAGGAATAAAAGCTAAAACAAAAAAACCCACAAACTTAATCTTGTTAAATGTCAATTATTTTAATGTAGCACAGCTATAGTTTTACAGAAGCCTGTTGTTTAGTTGACAGTACTGTGTTTTGGCTACTGTAATAAAAGTCTCAGAAACATCCAAAATGGTGATGAGTTGTAGCCAAAGATAACTAATACAGTACAGTAAGGCAAGTAACTTAATGATCTCAGAAAACTTGAAATAATAAAGGCTAAATGGAACATGGGGTTTTTTTGAGTGCTTAGATATGGATTTATTCACTAATCTTACCTTGTGAAATACTTGATTTTTTTAATGATACATACATAATTTAATACTTATGGAAAATGTTTGTAAAAAATAGTACAGGTTAGTAATCAAATACATCACTTGGAAGCAAAAGTAATGCACATGACTAGTGCTAAAGATTGCTGAGGATCAACTTAAAATTTCTGATGTTGCAAGAATAGAATCAGTTAAGGGTTCTTGCACTGGTGTTAGTTGTATTTTTCAATACAGAAAACATTTAATACATCCTCTGGTGTTCCAATTCCAGGCTACTGGATCACTGATAATAAGAGGTTATGCGTAAGATAACTCTGACAAGGAATATTTGCAAAATGTTAAATAATTAGGGGCTTAAAATCCAGAGAAGTAGCATTTGATTTACATAGCAGGTTTGGGTATCAAAGGTGGAATTTGCTTGCCCTGTGCCAGTGCTGTTCATGATAGTTATGTAAGACAGTAATAAACAGTAGGCTGTTTCCTACATTTTTTACATTAGTTTGTACCTAGTTATTCTGACAGTTGTAAAAAGAGCTTTGCTGGGATAGCAAAAGTTCTGCGGCTGCTCTTAATTGTGAGCAAAACAGATCGAGGACTTTTACTCTACCCTTTTAAATACTGGGGGTTTTCTACTTTCAACCCTCTCCCATTTACTTCTATAAAGCCACACCCGTTCACTGCAGCCGGAGAAGGCCCCGCTTCACTGGAATTGGGGTAAGTACTGACTTATCCAACCTGTTTTCTAGGTTTCCTAGATTTAAAGAAAGGCTGAGTTAGAGTACCCTTCCAAAATGGCTGCTATTAAGGAAGAGAGAGATGTGGAAGACTACAAGAGGAAGGGAAGACGATCTTCACAGGTGAGAGGATTGTGGTTTTTTATCTAAAAAAGTAGCTTTAAGGGGAAAAGAAGAAGAAAAACCCAGACCTAACCATTTCTATCTTACATATTAATTCATAGCTTTTTTTTTCTACCTTCTTCATCCCCGTGTTAGCAGAGTAACTTTAAATTACAGTGTATTACTTAGAATTTTAAGGGGTGGGGTGTTTAACATAGTGGGGAAATTTTGCTTTTCTAGTTTTCTGTTTTAACAAGACTGATTAAATGTATGTTTGTGATTAAAGCAAGGTGTAATTATTAAGAAATTTGTGCATCTTCAGAGTATCAGCAGGAACTTGATTCCTTCCTATCTTCAAAGTCCTGTTTTTAGTGGGAATGAAGACAGGTTCTTTTTTTTTTTTTTTTTTAATAAAAAATGGTTGCCTAATAGTCACTGCAAATGAAAGTGAGGCTGTACTAAGTAAAAATAACTGTTTTCTTTTGCTTCTAGCAGAAATACCGTAGACTGAATAAGGTGCGTAGTATAGAGAAGATGTTGGGGCTGTTCTTGGGAGGATGGGAGCTAGTTACTTTGGGGCAGGGTGTGGAAATGGGAGGGGGGGGAAAAAGGCTTGATACCCTTCAGAAAATAAACTCAGTTAAGATCAGCAACAAGGCTATTAAATATGCTTATATAGGTTATAACTGAGACATTTTCTGATTGATTTGTTTTTATTTGTTTGCTGTCTAACGTTACTTTTCCAGGGTGCCTGAATACTTTAGCTAGATCAAACCAACTTTTTCGGGAGTGACACGCTACTGGATGTGGGAGGGCCCAAACGCTTGAATTAAGAACAAACCTTGCCCGAGTTGCATGTATCTGGTAGCCTGTAGTTATTTTGTATTGAAGCAAAGTCCCTCTGGAAGGAATGTTGCAACTGTCTCATTGCTTTGGACTTTGGATAGACTGTTAAACGGGTGGGGGGTGGGGGTCACTCAGCTGCCTACTAAATAAGCTCTTTTTAGTTTACAATGCTAGCTTGCTGTGGAATGTACTTAAAAGATACTAGGTTTCTAGAGAAAATATTTCACAGAGAAAGCTGATGAGGGGCCCCAGTTTCTGTAAGCCTTCCCATTTCAGAAGGCTGTGTAGGATTGGACTGCCTGGGGGACAGAGCAGCCTCATCTGTACAGGTGTAGCCGCAGACAGGCGTAGGTGTGGTGCCAGGCGCTGTGTAGACGCTTGCCTGAAAACTGCCTTCAGAGAGAAATCAAAAGCCCTGCCATATGAAAGGAAGTTGATAGCTAACTCGGAATAAAGGCAATGTGTACCTGCGGCAGCGCTGTCAGAAGGTCTTGGGATTTCTGCGAAGATGAGAATTTTTACAGGAGCCCCGGGGGGTGCTAGTTGCCATTTTTTCTTCCTCTGTTAGGAGGGAGGAGTGGGTTCAGGTAGTAAGGAGGAACCAGTCGTTAGATTTTGATGGCGAGAAAGGCTCCCCGGCGGTGCCGGCCTCTCCCTGCCCTCCTCCGGGGCCACCCACCCCCCCGCGCTGCGCCGCGGGGGCGGCGGGACAGGGACACTCCCATGGCGCCACTGCGGCGCTGGGACTTGGCCTCCGGGCCGGCGGCTGCGCGCGCCTTCCCGCTCCCCCGTGGCCCCGCCCTCCGGCTCCATATTGAGGGCGGAGGAGAGGAGATCGCTCACAAAATGGAGGCGGTCGGTGCTGCGCAGAGCTCTGGCTTGAGGGAGGAAGTCGCTAGTCAAGGCTGGAGAGAAAGTTCCCTGCCTCCTCAGAGCCTGTTCCTATGTTTTGGGAAGCCCCTTAAACAGCTTGGGGGGGGGGAGTAAAGCTTCTTGCTGGCTGCAGGCAGGCTGGGCATTCTTACTGCTACTTATTCCGCCCCCTGCCCTGCGAACGAAGGAGCACTGCAGAATGGTGTGATGGTCTGCAGTGTGGGCTGAGTAGGAGGGAACCTGCTGTTCATGACGCAGTTGTGGTAGTTGCGCTAGGGAGAAAGGGAGAGATGCATTGTGCAAGGTTTGCTGCCCAGGAGAGGCTGCCGTTACAACTAACTTGCAGCAGCAGGACTGAGAAAAAACGTCTTGTGTGATAGAGGACAGTACTGTGAAAACCCTGGAGGTGCTTATCCCTAGTGACAGCAAAATGCCTGAAAACCCCCCAACTAATTCCCTAAGAAAATGTTGCCTTTTATTTCTGTGGAAAGTTCTCTAACGTAGGTGTGTCCTGAGGATAATTTGTCTCCAGTAAGGGAGAAGCTGTAACAGCAAGTGTTTTTCCTCCCCTATGATAATGGCAGTTCAGTTGTGCATAATAAAAATAAGCAGAAAAGGACATCACTTTTCAGGAGTGACCTGAAGAATTCTGTGGTCATTCTTTTAAGGTAAAAGCAGTCTGATTTGCTAACTGAAAATACTGTAGCCCTGAGGGGTGTCAGAGAACTGTAAGAGGTCTGTGCAGTTTTTCCTTACCTAAGTTTTTTGGTTTTGAGGAGTCTAAACTATACAGTTTCACATAATAGATTTCCTTTAACATGCATAGGGCAGTTTGAAATGCTTAATGTTCCCAGCTTTAATACAACCCAGCTAAAAATTAAGTAGTGTTAGTAGATTAAAAAAAACTTAAAAACCTGATTAGCAACAGAAAACTACTTTGTTCAACCTAAAGCAGTTTCTGCATACAGTAGGCGTGTTGCCCTATAAGATCTTAAGTTTACATATAGTTAGAACGGAGATTTATTTTTTATTAATACTTCTGTAGGCCAGACCACTTGGAAGACAGTAGAAAGCAAACTTTGTAGTGACAGGACCACTGACTGTCAGTTATTTAGATAATGTTCCTGTAGTAACAAAGTTAGTGCTTTAAATTGGAAGTTCTTGCTGAGAATGCAAGGGCTCTTTCTTGCTAAGTTTAGCAGGTGTAAATGCAGGGATTTACTTCCCAGCCAGCTTTTCACAATCTTGGGTGTTGTTTCTTGTAGTACAGCCTGAACATTCTAAACCGATGGTTTCCTAAAGCAGTATATAACAAATTTTCTTTTGTCATGTATTGCTTCACAGTATTCATTGCTCTTTAGGGTGGTTGTGTTGCACTCAAAGGGCTGTATGCTCTTCTTACCAGCTCTAGCGCATGCACACACACCCCCCCCCCCCCGATTTAAACTGCGGCAGATGTTAAAGTACTTAATCTTCAGGTTTGAAGCAAGACTTCTATGTGCAGAAGTCTGTGGCTGGTTAGATGTAGTTCAGCTCACAGGCTAATGCTGCACCTAGTCTAGGCTAACCCACTGCAGCAGAAACAGTGAAGCCTTTTTAGCATTCATGCTGCAGAATTGAAGTTGTATGCAGCGTAGCTGGCCAGCATCTTGTTGTGAAGTGTTTTACATGCACAAAAGTACCAGCTTGCTAAAAAAGATTTTAATCTGGTTGCTTTTTATAAGATTTCTCTGTCTCGGGGATGGGAGAAAATTGTAAAATAATTTTTCATAAAACTCCTGTCAAATGTAGAGGTATTCCCTGCCTAACTAAAAAAAATAAATCCTGCAACACTGAAAGATCAGAAGCACTAATGCGCTTGTAAGCCCACTTCAATTGTGCTATAGAAAACTGGACTCTGAAAATTAACATATTATTTTAAAATGGTTCTGGTTATATATAGCTGATACTGGCAAGAGCTTCAATTAAACCCGTTTGTTTTACAATGCTTGTTAAGGTACCAGCATTATTCCAGTAGTTGTACCCACTACTGGTCATTGATTAGTTGTCATACAAGGCACTTTTTTTGTAAGTCCATGTTGATGCACGTTTGAGAGATACTCCCCGTAACACTGAAAACATGTATGTACTTCTGCTTTCTTGCTTACGTGCAGTCAACCTACAAAATTATCCTGACTACAGAGTTTGCAATTTTAAGAAATTAAAAACTGATAAATTTCTTCAAAATGCATTAAAATAACCTTTCAAAATGGATATCCCAAAAGACTAGACACTCAATTTGCAGAATAACCTTTTTTCCTTGTGTTCTTAAATTTTTCATAGTTTCTTATGATTATGCTTCATAAACTATTAGAACTTCCCTTTTTCTAGCAGTGCTTCATTCCTAATCCCTGCAGAGCAATAGGCAACTCGAACGTAAGATAGGCATAGAATGAATGCACTTCTGGGGAATGGGGAACAACCAAATTATTTACTACATTGAAATCTCTTTACTGTTTGCATTTGAGCAATCTGAAGTTGTTAGTTAGTTAGTGTTTTAATTAAAATCACACCTCATTAAATGTTTACTATGCTGCTGTCTAAACCCATTAGAAGTCATTGTTTTTATGTAAATGTATTCCACCTACTTGTAGTCATAATGTACACAGATAATATTTAGTAAATCTGTGAAATTTTAGCTCTGTGGTTTGTATTCAAAATATATTTTTTATTTTTGATTTTGTAGGGCCATGAGCCAAAGGAGCCAGAGCAGTTGAGGAAGCTGTTCATTGGAGGTCTGAGCTTTGAAACAACAGATGATAGCTTGAGAGAGCACTTTGAGAAATGGGGCACACTCACGGACTGTGTGGTAAAGTGTCAAATACTAGTTTGTGCTCTTTGAAAGGATATAGGTACTTGACCTAGTACAGAAATGTAGAGTACCCCCTATGTTTTTGCAGGTGATGAGAGACCCACAAACAAAGCGTTCCAGAGGCTTCGGCTTTGTGACTTACTCTTGTGTGGAGGAGGTGGATGCTGCCATGAGTGCTCGACCACATAAGGTTGATGGACGCGTGGTTGAACCAAAGAGAGCAGTTTCGAGGGAGGTAAGTTAGTTAACATTATTTCCTAATCTTTACCTAATAATTTTAAACACTGAATGTCATTTTTGGCGTTGCAGGATTCTGTAAAGCCTGGGGCACATCTGACAGTAAAGAAAATATTTGTTGGTGGAATTAAAGAAGATACAGAAGAATATAATTTAAGGGAGTACTTTGAAAAATATGGCAAGATTGAAACCATAGAAGTCATGGAAGACAGGCAAAGTGGAAAGAAGAGAGGCTTCGCTTTTGTAACTTTTGATGATCACGATACAGTTGATAAAATTGTTGGTATGTAACTCTAGTGAGAAATGACTTATGGGATAAAAGAGTAATGGCAGATTGCAGAACAGCAGTGTGGAATCTAAGCTGTTGGCATAATCAACTGCTTTACTGTTGCAAGAGATGGAGTAGATTTAATGTTCCTTTTAAAAGTGTGGTCATGCCTTACAGTAGCTTTCTGTGAGAGTTTTACAGCATATTGCTTTCAATGATTTGTCTTTCCTATTTCACAATTTTTCTCTAGTTCAGAAATACCATACTATAAATGGACATAACTGTGAAGTGAAAAAAGCACTCTCGAAACAAGAAATGCAGACTGCTAGCTCTCAGAGAGGTGAGTTTGGAGTTGTGCATGGTCATTTTATGTAACTGATTTTCAATTAATGTAATTTAAGTAAAATATTTTGTAGGTCGTGGGGGTGGCTCAGGCAACTTCATGGGTCGTGGAAACTTTGGAGGTGGTGGAGGAAACTTCGGCCGAGGAGGAAACTTTGGTGGAAGAGGTAAATGACAGGAATGTTTATAGAATGTGATTTCTGTTTTTCTACTTCCTGTGCCGGTTGGCTTAAACACTTAATCTTCAGGAAAACATTCTCATCTGTTTTGTGTTCCAGGAGGCTATGGGGGTGGTGGTGGCGGTGGTGGGAGCAGAGGAAGCTTTGGGGGTGGTGACGGATACAATGGATTTGGTGATGGTAAGTGTATTGTTCACTGTTGTTTGGTTTGGTTTGGTTTTTTTTCCTTTCCCAATGTTATAACCAGCTGTAAGTCTTGCCTTCACCTTAGAAATGAAGTCAATTTTGGTGATAATATTGTAGAGCTGTGAAGAGCTAAAGTTTTCTGCTTTCCCCACAAAATAATGCGTGGAAAAAAATACTCCGTATTTACCCTTTGAATAACCTCATATTGTGAGGTCATGCAGCAGCTGTTTATGATTATTGAGAACTGCATGAAGATTCAGGTGTCAGTTCAGATGACTGAAACTGAATAAAGCAGTGACCAACTAACATACCAGAAATCTTTTCAATCAACTCTTGAGATTTTCATGGCTCAGCAGTATCTTTTTCACGATGAAGTTTTGGATGAGTATCCAAAATGCATCTGAAGAGAACTATGGGAATTACTAAATGGCTGTGGAAGTAGCATTTCAGGGGCAGGGCAGGGTGGGGCAGGCACATGATGCGAGGGAAGTAGCATGTAGTGACTTGTGGGTATTATGCATATATATAAGCAAATACACGTAGTGATGTTGAGTTCTTCGGAGCTATTTCCCAGTGTGGAAGTACTCCCACCAGAATGCTGGAGATCAGATCAGCGTTTGGAATACTAAGTTCCAGATATGCTTTACGTGCTCAGAAGAAAAGAATGTCCAGCAGCTTTGACACACATGTAAATAAAGCTGTCTAGATAAAAATTGTAAACCAGAATTTTTTTGAGGGCTTTGCTTGCTTCAGTCACTGAAGTTCAGAGGAATAAAGAGGGTGATAACACGGTACTGACAAAGCCATTTGTGTAAAGAGACAGCAATTACATGTAATGGATGGTGGTGGTAGCAGCATGTCTATGTATTTCCTGTGAGCCAGAGTATTCTTAAATATTCTTAATATTCTTAAATATTGTGCTTCAAGGTTATACATAAAGTATTTAATCCAAACAAAAAAACCCCATTAGTTTAAGTGATGCAAGTGCAAATGAATATAATACAGAGGAAAACACTGTGAGAGAGTTTTATTGTGGGTTTTTGGTGGTGTTTGGGGGGGTGTGTGTGTATTAGTTTTGACTGTTTTTTTTTTAATTTTATTTTAATGGACCTTTCTTTACCAGTATTTAGCTTTGGTGTGTTCAGTTTGACTCTTCTTTTATTCAAAGGTGGCAACTATGGAGGTGGTCCTGGCTATGGCAGCAGAGGAGGTTATGGTGGTGGTGGGGGACCAGGGTATGGAAACCCAGGTGGTGGATATGGAGGTGGAGGAGGAGGATATGATGGCTACAATGAAGGAGGAAATTTCGGTGGTGGTAAGATGCTAGCTTTAATTAAACGTCCATACTTAGCCAAGTCTTGAGTTGTACAATGCCTAAAGTATGAGGCTTCATAAAATGGGTTGTGCACTTAAGTCTTAATGTAGAATGCTGTGTTACATAAGGAAAGTTCTTTTCCATCTGAACTAACTTTGATACACTATATATTTTTTTTTTTTGCCTGGAATTGTCAAAAAGCAGCAGCTATAAATCTGTGTGGAGGTAGAATAGAATTCTGAAGGTTTTTTGACCATTCGAAGTATGCTGTTGCTGTCAGATACTAGTTCACGTCATGTAGATCACATACTCCTTTATGAAAACTATAAATCTAAGCTTATGTAAGTTTTTTCACCATTTGCCCCAAGTTTGGGGAGTTATGGTGCAAAATCTGCTGCATACTTCGTGATACCCTCTCCTGTGTGTATGCAGCATGCCTGTTAGTTCTGTTGCCTTTCAGAGCAAATAAACTGTTCGTGGTTCATGTTACTGTCGCATATGCAGAGTGTTGGGCAGTGGAAGAATGATGGTGAAACAAACACTTTTTTCTGAGTTTGGAGGCCTTAAATTTGGTCTGTTTTGTTAATTTATTGGCCTATTCAAATCTATAAATTTTCTGATACGGTGTAATGTTTTTAATCTTCAGTGAAATGCCTGTTTCTAACCTTCAAAATGCTAAGAATCTTCTGTTATTTGTGCATTGTGAGTAGAGGTAGCATGCAAAATGCTTGCAATTCTGCTTTTAAATTATTAAAATTTACACTTATGTTGGATGTCATAGTTTGGCATGCTTCATATCCTATGTGTTGAACAAAAGTGACTTTACGAATTTTCATTTCAGGTAATTATGGTGGAAGTGGAAACTACAATGATTTTGGCAATTACAGTGGACAACAGCAGTCTAACTATGGTCCCATGAAAGGTGGTGGCAGCTTTGGTGGCAGAAGTTCAGGCAGTCCCTATGGTGGTAAATACTGCTTCGTATAGCAGCTGTTTTTGGAGTTAGTTTGTTGTTGTTCTTGTATGTCAATAATATACCCTGTCTTTTGTAGGTGGTTATGGATCTGGAAGTGGAAGTGGGGGCTATGGTGGTAGAAGATTCTAAAAATGCTACCAGAAAAAGGGTAGGTGTAATGCATATTTATAATGATGATTAATAATGTACAACTGTTCACTGAGAGTAATAATTTTCTTATCCTGTATTCAACAGGCTACAGTTCTTAGCAGGAGAGAGAGCGAGGAGTTGTCAGGAAAGCTGCAGGTTACTTTGAGACAGTCGTCCCAAATGCATTAGAGGAACTGTAAAATCTGCCACAGAAGGAACGATGATCCATAGTCAGAAAAGTTACTGCAGCTTAAACAGGAAACCCTTCTTGTTCAGGACTGTCATAGCCACAGTTTGCAAAAAGTGCAGCTATTGATTAATGCAATGTAGTGTCGATTAGATGTACATTCCTGAGGTCTTTATCTGTTGTAGCTTTGTCTTTCTTTTTTCTTTTTATTTTCCCATTACATCAGGTATATTGCCCTGTAAATTGTGGTAGTGGTACCAGGAATAAACAAATAAGGAATTTTTAACTTTTCAATATTTGTGTAGTTCAGTTTTTCCACATTTAGTACAGAGAACTCTATAACAGAAATAAAATGTAGTTTAGGGTGTTTCCTTGTTAGTTAATAGAGAGGATTAATGCATTTCTCAATTACTATTTTGTATTAATTTAAAGTTAACAATAGAAACACCTATTGATTTCCAGTCTTAAGGGGTCTAGTCTCAGTGTATATATGTAACTGTCATTGACATGAGTTACATAGGCATACAGAGGGAAAACATCTGTATGTTACATTATAGTTTGTTCAGATGTATAACTAGGATTAAGTTACTCAAATTAGTGTTTGTGAATTATAGAACTAAGCTTTATCTTAATGAAAATTTCAAATTACTTTTTGGTTTGTGCATATTTTTTTAATTTGTAGTTCTGTATTAGTATTAGCGCTTCAAGAAAATAAGGCATGATAAATATTTTAACAAGACCAACTTTAGACACATTAAAGCTGTCTCCCGTCTCATTTGAGATGTATAAGGGATAACTGCAGTTGCTTAAGTCTTGGGTGAAGAGAAAAGAAACTTGCTTTTTACCTTTATATTTATTGTAATTCCCGAGAAGTTAAGGTGGGGGGAATCAAGTGCCTGTTTCCTTGGGATATACAATGATTCTGTTTCAATAAAACTATACTTTGGGGAGGGTGGCTTGGAATTTTCATCCCCTTCCTTTGTCCCCGTTTCCCTCTCCCTCACACCAGACTGCGCTGTTTCAATTAAATGAGGCGTCATAGCGAGAGTAATAGGTATGTTCCTCAATAACTTAATGGCTATATACTTTCTTGCATGCACCCTAGGCAATTTTCTGGACACATTCTTCTGACTGGGAGCCAAGGGTAGCACAGGTGTAATCACTGACAGTCCCAGGTAATGCGTTCCAAAAGCCCATTCACGATGGGCTCTGAGTAGTATAGCTTTCAAGCTTTTTCCCTTGTGAATGTCTGTGCTCAGCTAAGAGCTCGAAGATAACACAAAACACAACCTAGTTGTATTTTACTGACTAGATAACACTTCCCACAATGTTAGAATGGTATGGTCTTGAGTGTCCGCAGGCAGAATGATAGCATGTTACGATTGGATTTGATGCACTGGAGTAGCAAATCTTATCAGCACATACGGCTAGAAATTGTACTTCGTTGCCACTTCTGACCTCCAAATTTAAGGCGCTACAGTCTGTCCCTTTTCTCCTCTGATGTGCATTCACTCAACTATTGCCAGAACAGTGCTTTCTGTCAATTCAGACTCGGAAGAGTAGGGACCCAGTCAAATAGAAGAAAAATACTCAGACACTTGACAATGTGCTATTGGAATTACACCTGTTTCACTTGTGGGTCAATGTGCAGTATAAGGTAAATGCAATTCCAGTGTAGGAATGAATCTGCAAAGATGTATGAAATGGCTCAAGGCATAATCAGTCATATTAATAATGAATTACAATTTTAAGAAGTAGTAGAAAAATGAGTGTGTTGTTTGAAAAAAAAAAAAATTAAACTATGTTATTTAAATGCTGTTATCGGAGTGTATTCAGACTGCAGTACACTAAAACAAGGAACCGGTGTCAAGATGGTAGCCTCCAAACTGGATTTCAAAGTCTGCTCATTCTTTTCTGTGGAGTTTTAAAATATCTCTAAAGTTCAAGCAAGAATTGGTGATTTAGTGAACGCTTCTGTTGTTGTACATACTAATTTGGGCGTGGGGTGCGGGGGGAGGCTGTATTTCAATAAAGGCGTTTTTTAAACAACCCATTTGGAGTTTGAAAACATTGGAAACTAAACCACAACTCACTAGGGAGTGAGCCACCTAACTACCGACTTGCTTTGTACATTACTACGCTTAGAAGATGTGTAGACTTGTACCCGGGGCCTGCATCTGGTTGCAGGGACAACTGGAGGATGGGTTTGATGTCCCTTCTGACAATTGATCTGGTATTTCTAAATTTTTTTAGAATGTATTGACAGTGTTCTTTTTAACAGGGCCTCTTGTAGCTGTACTGTGACAACAATGTTAACTTTGAAAAATAGTGTCGTAATAAACTTTATGAACAAGATCTGTATGCAACCTTTTAAGAGATGGATGTAAGTGACCGCTTTGTAGGTGGGTGGGGTAGCTTAGCTGTTGTTTGTGATGTGGAAAAGTGTAAGCCGTGAGGACAGTGATTAACCAGCTTTAAAGAATCTAGGATGTACTTCTTTGATCCATACTTTGCTAAGGAGACTCATAAGACAGGACTTCAGCAGCCTATTGAGTATGGAGAAGTCAGCATAATTAAAGAAAGGATGACAAGGCAGCAGGAGCAACAGCTTCAACTTCCAGAAAAGTGAAGGCATAAGATACTGTGCTGATAGTGAGCAGCTTTCCAAAGGCTAGTTAAATCTGCTTATCACAGCTGAAATATCGAAGAAAGTCTAGCAAGAGTTCTTCACCTTTTGGAACCTCCTTGAGTGATAGCTACTTGAGTTGACTCAAAATAGGTCTAGCATTTAGACCTGAAAGGAAGGGCAATGAGCATAGGTAAGGTTTGCCTTTAAAATTTTTCATGAATTATAAAGAGTAGTGGGAGGTTTTTGAACAAGGTAAGAGTAATTTCTTTAATTTTCAGGTTGAATGAGAAGCTGCTGCTTGACAAAATGGGGAATGTCTTGCACATCCTCTTCAGTTGAAGGTTTCTGACTGGGTAAGATTTGTAGTGTATAGTAAAACACTTGTTTAACCCTTATTCCCTTCCAGGCTTTCCTTTGCCAGCCTTTTAGTATCAAGGAAAGCCTTAAGTATAAAGGAGCGAGTATTGCAGCGTATGTCGTCCCGTGTTTCCTGCTGTGGATGAAGGGTGCTTGCTGGCGTAATTGCTATTCAAGAGTCTTCTGTTCCTGGCAGGTACAAAATCGCTGCGTCTGACACCAACAAGACAGAGATACTAAATGTTTTTGAAATACATGCTCTAGTTACTGTGGGGGTTTTGAGAAATCGGTTGTTACCTTGTAATAGAAAGAGAAGCCTTAAAGAAGCCCAGAAAGGCACGGACGCTGGAGTGGTTTGTCGCAATTCTCAGCAGCGTGTGATCTTGTACGGGCGCTTTGAGTTGCGTAGAGAGTGATTTCCCTCCTAGGGAGGGAATCTTGGCTTACCGGGGGTGGTGGTGGGGTGTTGGTATTTCCCTGTACAAATCACAGGGCTCCCTTTCAGGTTTTGGTGCTTTCAGGCAGGGTGGTTCAGTGGAGGCTGATGCTGTCACACGATACCCAGCTGAAAGCACGACTATTTTTACAGATGAATGGCGATAAAAGAACTGTTCAGGGGATCTGGTTTTATGCATGTTGGTTCTTAACTCTTGGAACACCTATTCCCTTTTCTGCACCATTGATTATTACAGGTCTAGGATATTTTTAACTCCTATATGGTAGTGTAGTACCTATTTAAACTTACCAATACGTTTTTGAGCCTGCATTATTTTTGTGCAGTCAGTCTCTGTTTTAGTGTTGGTTATGCTTCAGTTGCTTAGAAAACAAAAGTCAAACGGAACCTGTGCCTTTCAGTTTAACCTGGGGCTTAGGCATATTCACAGACTGATTCAATATTTAAACTTTTTACCTGCTGTCTGTAAACATCCAGAAAGCAAATTCTTGACCCTGTAATGTACAACTAAAAGTTAACTTGGAAGTAATTTACTGCAGTAATGTTGAGATTTTCATTGTTGACAAGTTGTTAAGTGTTTTTGCTTAGACAGGGTTGAGCCAAAATTTGAAACTGCTGCAATGAGGTAACAGTCTCTCCTCAGCGTAGTATCCAGACAGCTTGTGGCTGAGGTGAGGAGCTTTGCTTTCTTACGCCTGGAAGTGGAAAACCTTTGCTTTTCCTCTGCTAGGCAGAGTTGCCTTGTGAACTCCCATGGGCATCTTGCGTAGCAACAGGTAATGGGGAAAAGCATTCGTGCCCCTCATGCTTATTCAGTTGAGGGCAAATGCTTTTTGTACTGGGAGGGTGGGGGGGGGAGGTTACAAGTTTTTAACAGTAAAATTTTGAAAAATATTCTAAGAAAAGTCAGTTTAACAAAAACCGGTTTGCATCCCGTTACTAGGCCTGTGTACGGAGCAAAGCTCTACCTTTCTTCCACATGAGGGGATTCTCCAGTGCTGCAGACCTGTTCCCTGCTCAGTGAATATCTATTATTGGTCTGTAACACTTTAGAATAACTTGCTTAATTTCAGTTACTTACACCCCAATTTGTTCAGAAATAAACCTTGACAAAGATAAACACGTCCTTAAGGAGTACTTGGTCCAGTGTGTCCTTGTCCAAGAGGCACTTCCAAGAGTTAAGAATACCGTGTGACAGCTAGGTTTTCCGGTAGCGGCCGCTATTGAAAATAGTGGCTGGAGATGGAGAAGTAAAGATGTAAAGTTAACGAAGCATTGGTCCCCAAGCTGCAGTTCTACAGAAGTTTATTTGATACCTAAACCCGTGTGTTAATCTTAAAAGCAAATGGTACTTCCAGTTAGTAAAAACATGTTTCCCCAAAAGGGGCCCAGGTTGGTGCAGATGTGATAAGTGTTTTGTTATTATTAGGACATGGACATTAAAATGCAGCGTCTTAATTTTTATATCCTTTAAATGTTGTAAGGTGGGAAGGGGAATGCTGCTAGTCTTTCAAGCATTGATTGTGTGATGTACTGACTTGCTGTCTTTGGTTCCTGTGTTTGACATTAACGTGTTTTCATATACTGTCTACACTGCAGTGGAATATTCGCTTACATATTGGTTTGTGGTCTCTGACAAGTGTGTGTACCTTAAATTGTGTGGAGCGTGAAAGAACTTGAGTGTCACTAAAATTCAGATATCTGATGGGTGATTCTTTTTCTGCTGTGGGTGCTACAGGTTGACATCTCTATCTAAGATTAGCTTTTTCCTGAACTAAAGTAATGCGAGTATCTCCGTAGAAGAAAAAATGGCCTTCATATAGAAGATAATATCGCAAGATTGGAAACAGAATAATATGTTGTAATAACTGGCAAAGACTTCAAGAGCAATGGTGCCAGTGTGCTGAAATCTTAGAACTTGTGGTTAAACAAGTTTAAAAATAGCATGGAAATTAAAAATTTCAGTATAGTCCATAATGGATTGAAATTTGTTAAAATATTTTAATTTTGTATCAGAATAAAGTGTATATTGTCAAGTGACTTACAATGTAAAATGCGTTGCCATCACCTTTTTTTAGTGCTGTGTGCTGTTGAACACAAAGTGGTCTTAAATTACTGCAACACGCTGAGTTACAGGATCATCTTTCCAAGTTGGGACTGCAAGCCAGAAAACCTTGGTTCAGCCCTGCTCCTCAGCTTCACTTTTAATACTTTTAACACTGAATGTTTTGATCAAGAAATAAATGGTCTCCAAGTGGAGACTTGGTGGTGTATGAGGTCAGCATTGTGATGCATTAGACTTGGCAATGTCACTAGTCACTCTCAGGTCTGGGAACATACTCTGTACCTCCGTAATAATAAAATGAAAGCTATAGTTTGTGATCTGATGTTTTCACATACCAAAATAATCTAATGTGGAGTAATTTATTTATTTTTTCCTTAATGCTGTTGGTGGATGATGTGAGTACAGCATTCGCTCTCTTCATGATATGAAAAAAAATTAGTTTAAACTCAATGCAAGTTGTCATGCTGCGAGTTCTTTCGGACTGATTCTTTGCCTGGTGGAATTCAAACAAGGCTTTTGCATTAATTCAGGTTTTTGTTGTCGCTTTTTTCTTCTTGGTAATGGAGTAAGTATCCCTGTATTGGGTTTTAGACACATGGGTAGTTACAAATGCAGCAGCCCTTGCAAAGGCTGTAAGGATGCCGTTTGCCTTCAGTTTTTGCATTAGTGCTAAAATAAAGACCGAATTAAAGTGGAGGGCAGGGCTTTACTCAAGTCTCTGTTTCATAGCCAATTTGTAATTCAAGTATTTATATTACAGCTAGAGGGAACATTGTCGGATGTTTGATACCTAGTTAATGGAGCGGGGGGGAAGGGGGAACTAGGAGCTCTTGCTCTTCAGGCTCTCTGCTTTGCCATCTGACTTACCTGTGTATTAAGAGCTACTGTGTACTAGTGTTGCCTGTCCAAGGCCATAGGCTGGCACGCTTCCTCCGTAATGCCTATGCTCTAGAACTGCCATCCCTAAATAGGGGTTAGATCCTCTTACCTTAAATGACTGCGGTGACCCACATTCCCCTCGTGTTCACCCAGCTGGGTGATTGTTCAGGGGCATTTTCCTTCTTGGGCGGTGCTGGTGGCAAAGTCCAGAGAGGCACATTTGAACAACGGCAGCAAAGAAAAATATCCCTCGCTGCTGCAGTATCTTTGATTTACTTTAGCTGGTGCTTGCCTGCCCTATCCAGAGCAAACAGATCTCCTTCATCCATCAAATCCAGCCCCTAGGTTGTCAACCACCAGTATTGACCATTTGCTCCCAAAAGAGGTGTGTTCTTGCATTTGGAGTGCGTCAGGGACTGGGCAGCAGGATGGACTGACGTGCTGTTAACAGGCAGGTCAGTATAAACAAGGTAAGCAGCCTCCAAGTGCAAGTTGGGTCACCTGGGTTTACATTTCCCCATGTCCTCTGCAACCAGATAAACACTGCTACTTGATGTAATGGGCAGGGTTCCTAGCACTTCCAGGGATGTTGGAAATCTGAGGCTACAGGGTTTTTTTTCAAGACTTCACTGTATCTACTGCCTCGGAGACAGGTGTTTTGTGGGGCTGAAAGTTTGCAGCAAGTAAGATGGTATGAGAAGTTGTGGGAAAGTTTTCTTTTAAGGTAGGCAGGGTTGGAATATCTGATAGTCCCAGGTTTAGGTACCAAAGATACTGAAGACTTTCTTCTGGTACTGGCACTTGGCCATTACACCTGCCTTTTAAAGAGGATACAGTCAATAGGATTGTGGTTCCTGGCACTGTGCTGCTCTGGAGCAAAACTGCCTTCTTGGTGAAACTTGTTACTGCTCTGCTTTCGTACCCCTGCTCTTCCCTGGTTAGCTGAGGCTGCACCACAGACGAAGTGAGAAGGGAGTGTGTGCGCACGCCAGGTACTCAAGAGTCCTCTGCTATTCAGAATCAGTAAATGAGTTAACAGGAAGATGAATGACAAGGTGACAAAGACCAGAAATAAAACAAAATATTATGTGGGATAACCAGCTGGACAATAAAATAGCATCTGACATTCTGTGCATACAGGGAAAAAACAGAACTGGTACCTGCATAATTGTAGGCTCCAAACTAGTTAATGCCGTTCAGGTGAGAGGGGTTGGGGTCACTGGGAAGTTGTACAAAAGCAGCAAACATCACAGCCAAAACCAGGAGACCTCCCACAGCATCTTGTGATGGAAAAATATTCATCAGAACTATGGCTTCCTGTACTTCTTGGCACTTTTTTTTTTTTTGAGGACACTCAGAAGGTCCATAAAGAGCAGTATAGTATGGAACTGGGATTATGATAATTAAAGCTGTTCCTGTGGCTTTCATAGCTGACCATGAGATAAGATGCTTTCTGCTGGGTATGCAACTCCAGCACAGTTTAAAAGTTTGTGAAAGCTGGAGTTCACCCACAACCATAACATTTTGTGAACAATGAGCGAATGGAAGGTTGGTTTCCTAATCTGATGTCCCTTTTTAAACCCCTTTTTCCTACAATTAAACAATTGTTGTGGGTCTCACTCTATCCTTCTTTAGTATCTCCAGTTCCTTCTCTATTTTAAAAAAATGTACTATAAGGTCTTGCAAAACACCTTGGTGTTTATTATACTAAATGAAGTTGCGCATAATATTGTAATTGACAAAATATTCCTAAAATGGTATCAATGCATCAGTAGCAGAAAAAACATTTCAGATTAATTGTGCCTTCTTAAAGCTTCCTAGGGAAGATGATACAGTTTTTGATGTTCAATCAATATATAGAATTACAAGTTATGCATTTTCTGTATTCAAAAAAAAAAAGACAATCAAGTACAATGAATCCACTTGAAGAGTAAACAGAGGTAAACAAAGCAATGCTCTTATTTGCCCAATTTTTATTCTCTTATAAATCATAATTTAAACTCCACAACTCTTAACGATTAATTGAGCACAGGTTCCAAACAGTGCAGTTGGTTGGCAGTTAGTATGCCTTTTTCCATAAGCCCCAAAGTAATAGCAGTGATAAACAATGCTCGCTGATCAGTCAGACACACAGAGTATTTCCCAAACAGTTACTCAAGTGTACAGAGTTTTCAGTTGGGAAATGCTGAGAATAGCTTAGTTAACAGATTTTTTAAATGCCTTTGGAGGAAAGACCTCATGAATTTAAGCAGTGTTCAAAGAGGAAAACAAAAGTTATGTAAACCTAGCATAGACTTGAAACTTAACTTTGTGTTACACAATCCTTCCAAACAGCAGTTACAATTTTGCTGAAGGAAGCATTAGTAATGCTGACAAGGCTGTGCGATACATCTCTGGTTATTAAGCATATTTGTTACATGAAGACTTAGCCTTGGAGAACTAGTGAGGTTTCCCTTCTTTAGGGAAATAAATGTGTATCAAGTAGAGTTAAAAAAGTTTAATGAACTGATAATTCAAAATCAAACACTAAGTATCAACTTT
The DNA here is from genome assembly GCF_963210335.1 of Falco punctatus. Classification (NCBI taxonomy): domain Eukaryota; kingdom Metazoa; phylum Chordata; class Aves; order Falconiformes; family Falconidae; genus Falco; species Falco punctatus. The sequence continues at coordinate 18,334,387 of NC_137588.1, read as the reverse complement.
TATACTAAATTAAAATCATATATTAAATATAAAGCAAGTATAAATGTGTAAGAAAAATTGGAAACAAACACTATTGCATATTTATAAAAAAGTATCAGAAGCCATACTGCTTGTCTTGCAAGAAATCATATTTAGAAGGCTAAAATCTTTTATATATATATCAAATAAATCTATGAATAAAACAGATAGGAACAGTATATAAATATGGTATCTTTAAATATTTACATGTATATGGAAACTAGTCAAAGTGGTGCTATAAGAAGGAAATGTCTGTTACAAAATTGAGATTACAAGTTCTGCATTATGTCCATCTGCATTACGCTATTAGTTTTAAACTCGCATCTTCCATAAACTAATTATTAACTTCAAAATTATCATTGCATAGAATTCCTTGAAAAATATTACTTAATTCTGCATTCCGCCTCACAGTAAGAACTATCGGGATGATGATACAAAAATAGTAACTTGGAGAACAGTAGCCAGCTGTGCTGCCCTTCAAAGTTTAGTCTCTGACTTGGTGCTTTTAGAAACAAGGAAGACACTGCCATCTCTAGTTTGCTGCAGTGAATATTCACTAGGAGAGTAAGACTTTCCATCTTCATCACGTAGCATGCTGAAGACCTCAAGGTATAAGGTAGTCAGTTGCTTTTTCATTTGACGAAGACTTTTGTCATGCTCCCCTTTCTCCTTAAGCAGTTTCTCTTTCTCATCTTTTAAGTTACTCAAGTCTTGCTCCAGTTCCACTATATTTTCCAGTTTTCTTTTACGGCAATTTTGAGCAGCCACTTTGTTCTTGCCTCTCCTGCGAATATCTCGAATAAGCGCAAGCTGGGCTTCATTGAACTGCTCCTTAGACATCATTTCATTAAAGTCATCAACAGGGAGATTGATGATTTTTTCAACAGGAAAAGGGATCTGCAGAGCTTTTGCTCTTTGCTCATCTCTTGTGAGATGAGCTTCAAGGCGGCCTGAAGGTTTATCTTTTGTGAACGGAGCTTTGGGGTGGCCAGGACCAGCAGGGGGTTCCTCCTTTGGTGCATTTGTACACTGCAAACTAGGTGTCCGAGCGCTCGGCCCCATGGAAGAAAACACTTGGTCCTGGGGCTGCAAAGAGTACGCGCTGGCATGGCTCTGTGGCACATTTCCAGGAGCACTATCCATGTCTTCCATTTCAGAATCGCTACAACCAAAAGTCTTATCTCCATAGGCAGATGATTCAACAGAGTGTTCAGGTGATGCTATGCTGGAACTCGCATTCAATGAAATACCAGAGTCAGAATCATTACATTCTGGTACAGTTCCTGAGTGGTTGCCATTAAAAGCTTTACACAGTGAGAAATCAGAAAGATCAATAGGTTCACTTAGAATTTCTGCAAGTGATTGACTGATAGTGTTTGTTGTTGCTGTGTCACCGTTCGCCTTTGTGTCAATAAAGGTGGCGTAGAAATCCTCACAGAAATCAGAGTTTGAAGGGGATGTGTCTTTTAAAGAGTTCACACTCAGCTGGCTGGTGTCTTCTGGTGGCAAAATGCTGGAAAAGGGATCCTCCATGCTATCCAGGAAATCTGGACTGCAGTTAACATCTTTTCTCATGATGGGTAATGAGCTGCAGTAATTGTATCTGTTGTGCATCTCTGTTGGCTTGGTTTCAGGGCTTGTGATTGTGCTTACCTCGGCCAGGTTATCGTTTTCAATGTTAAGACACTACATGGGAAATGCAAGAGAAGTTGAGCAACAATTCTCCAATTGAGAAAACCTTTTTCTATAACCCACAAGCACTAGATACTTCAGCAATTAACATACACATGGAACAGGTATTCCAACGTTGCTGTAACTTAGATCACTACAACACACTTGTACTACAGAGAGGCAATCTAGAAAGATGACTAGATACCTAAGCGAGGGTGTGAAGCAACTTGTTCTGGACAAAGCTACTCAGAGTAAAGAGAGCAGAGCCTCTCCAGCTCCTAGTGAGATGCTGGAGAGACCCATTCCAATGCTATATGGAAGCTGCATGGGGCCCTCCTGTTCTGGTAAATTGCTAGTGGGGACCCTTGGAGGTGCCAGGTCTGAACTTCTCACAAGCACCACTGCTAAGAAGGGCATGAGTACAGTAAATGTAAATTACCGAATGAGACTTAATGAGCATTACTAATAAACAATTACTCACAGCACTCTTACTTTCATGTTATGTGATAGACTACTTTTCCTCAAAAAACAAGATTCTTTTAGGATTTTCTGAATGAAGCAGCTGTTCAGTGCAGAGGAATGTAATTCCCAGTGAAGCAGAGTACTGATGTGAAGCCTTGCGAACATTAACTCACCCGACATACTTTTAGTTAAGCTGGCTAACATCAGCGTGAGCATCAAAGACTGTTATGTTGATGGACTTTCATTGGCTAAAAGACCAATGTTCTTTCCAAGCGGGTGGCAGTTTTTTAACTGAAGCTGAAGTAAGTGGGCCTGCTGTCCCCAAAGAATTAGGCAATTACCAAAACGATGCTGCTTCTCTTAGGAAGGGACCACACACTGATTATTTCACCAGAGATTGTTCAAGGTTTTAGAACATGAGCTCTTTTTTTCTTTTCTTCAAACGTAATTTGTAAAAGGCGATGCCCTCAATTTATCTCACTTCTTTCAGAAGATTATTCAATTACTGTTCAGAATTACTGCAATAGATAATTTTGGTTTGGCTTCTTAATGTATTTTCAGCATCACTGCTGCCTTTTCACAGCCAATTGCCCTTATTAATTAAGGTGGGGCTTTTAAGGCTACCACAGCAGTAAGATTAGGAAAGCATGAAAATTTTGAAAAATATAAACAGAAGACAGGAAAATGCAGAGCAGCAGGAAAAACGCAGCTCCTGCAAACTTTTTTTAAAGTACGATTTAGATTTACAGGCATTCCACTGAGCATTTGCTGGCTGGTGTCTTCTGGTGGCAAAATGCTGGAAAAGGGATCCTCAATACTATCCAGGAAATCTGGACTGCAGTTAACATCTTTTCTCATGTTAGTCTCTTGGGCTAACAGCATAAAGTAGAGCAGCACCATGCTAAAGCATTATGACATTCTATAGTAATGTATCTGAAAATAAATTTACTCAGTTTTGTCAAATCTAATGAAATATAAGAAGAAACATAAGGATAGGAGGAAAAAAAGCCTAGATGTCCTCTGTAACGTTCCTTTGAAATATTCAGTTAACGTACATTACATAATTAGTTCTTACTGAACACATATAAACAGCAGTTATATAACAACTACACATGACTCTTCTATGTACCTAAATATATGTTGTTATCAGCTTTACAAAACCTTTTCCTTAGATGAAAGTTGAATGCAAAAGTAACCATAAATGATTCACCCAGACACTGAAAAAAAAAGCATTTACAATAATGCTTGTAGAAACAATTCCTGTTGTAGTTCCATATTCAGAACTATCCATTTTTAAAGCAGCTGAAATTTCAACCATGATCATACCGTAACACGTTACAGAGAGATGCAAACAAGGATTTGCTAAAAACATTGGGAAGTTCTGACTGGTAAGACAGATTGTGTTTTGTTAAGATCTTCTGATAAACAACTGATTTCCTTCTTCTGACATGTTTTCCAATATATTACATTTAAAGAATTAAAGCTTCTATTGAGTTATAGACATCCTACAGGTGTAGAATCCAACATGACAATCATGATCATGTGTTAAGATGCTACTGTATTGCATTCTCCAAAACACCATACTTTTCCAAAATATCATGCTATTTTTTTTCAGGTACTCATCATACTAAATCTTTACCTGTAACTCTGGAAGGGACAATAGTTCTTCCCAAACTTGCTCTATATTCTGCATATTCTCCGCATCAGTAAGTGAAACTAAACCAGGTGATTCCGGTGGCTGAGCGTGATCAGATGAAATGAAGACTGGGTTCCTATCAATCTGAGCAGGAACCAGTGACTGAAATGCAGCTGAAGAAGCCTGAAGCGTTTAAAAAAAAAAAAAAAAAAAAAGTAGTAAAAAAAAACCACCAACCACCCAACCAACAATAACAAAAATACTGCATTCATAAAAACAACTTTGAATTTTCCAAAGCAAAAAATCTGGGTTTTGGTGTTCTACCATTTCTGCAGAACAGACAGACAGGTATTTCTTAACAAAAGCATTTTTTGTAAACAGCAGGGTAACATAAAAATATTCCTATGAAAAGCATTTTCAAATTAAGGAAAGAAATAGGAAAAAAAGGTATCTAGAAACTGGCTGGTGAAGGGCTTATTGTTACACATCAAACAGTCTGGGTCAGCACATGGAAACAAAGCAACTCAGACTCACCAACTCCGGAGAGCTGCACTAAGCTCAGTGTACCAAACTGACAAAGTCCACTACCATCCTTTACAGTAGCTGGAACGGTTGCCATCAGATGGCATTACACACTGAACCCTGGCTGCAGGGTTCAGTAAGCAGAAGGAACACAAGAAGTACCACTCCCTCCAGACACAGCCCCAGTTGAAGCTTACTATACTGCTTTATTCCAGCTGGAATCAGCTTGAGGACAAAAATCCCATCACACATTAACGTAATATAATGTAACATAACAAATGAGACCGATTCCCTAGATGACGACCCGTGAAACCACTGTGTTGAGCATTCTTACCTCATCGTCATCTATAAATGGGAATGCTTCTGCCAAGAGCTGCATGCAGTCATCAAAGGACAAGGTCTCTGCTTCTGGTTTTGAAGTCTGTGTGCTCTAAATAGGAAAATAATGAAAAAAATGTTACTGCATCTTTGAATAACTGAAGAATCTTCCATTACAGCAATGAATGCAAATTCATTTTAGGTAACCACTAACATGTCTTCCTGTGACTAGAAAAAGGATTAAACACTCACAAACACATGTTAAGAGTTTACCTGAGAAAAATCGATGGGTGGCTCAGTATTTTCTGAGTGAATGCGCTGAGCTGGCTGAACAGGAACAAATTCACCTGTTTCTTCGTCTAACTCCAGCTGAGCCAGCAAGGCTTTCTCCTGCTCTTTTTGGAGCTGCTCTTGTCTTTCCTTTTCAAGTTTCTTCTGTTTCTCAAGTTCATACTCCTTCTGTCGTTGACTAAAATCAAAAACTTCACGCCTCACCCCAAGGTCTATATCTTGTCTCCAAAGGATGTCAATCAAGTTCATGTCCTGTAACAGAAATGCTTTTTTTAAGCAAGCATCCTCTGCAGCAAAAGTGGCTCAGAACAACAGCAAAGCTTTTAATTTCTATATCGAACAGGTAGGCCCATTAACTAAGGCTTATTTTCTTAATCCTATGAAATTATCTGAATAAAATATGGCTCTATATGACCTTTTTGAAGGGTGCAAACTGATGGTTTCGTTGATGTGGCCTGCACACAGGCTCAGAGAAACTGAAGGAATTTTTTTACAAACGGTAAGGTAATACATGAACTAGCCAGAGGATAAATGTATTCTTCTTTCCTAAGTTACCTCACAGAAAACACAAAGCTATAGAATGAATTATGTCACATTAAGAAAGTAATTTTTAGGAGAAAAGAACAGAAATCACAAAGTTTGCCTATGTAAAGTTTTTTCAGATGATCTTATAAAATTGTAAAAGCTGGCTAAAAACAGAATGAAGCCTGTCTGAAGTAACTGTAATGTGATACTGCAAAATGTATTTGAAAATATTTATGTTCCATCCTGGTATTAAGTATTAATATTAAAGATCAGCAGAACAGGGCTTCAAAGTTGGAGGGTAACCTGGTTTCAAAGTCACTAAATGACATAACATCACTGTAGCATTAAACACAATTATTAAGACTATTACTAACAAATTGTAATTTAAAGCTTAGTCTAAGTTGATGTTCTAGTCTAAGTGTGGTTCTAGGCATGGGTGGTTTGGAGCAGCTGAGTGTAAACTAGGGGTCAATAGGTCTCAAATATGGCCCCTGGCTCATCAGGGAGTCAATCATTATCAGCCAGCTAACAACGACCTCGATGCCTTGGAAATCACCTCTTGCACCTGTAGTGCTTCAGAAGACAAATTAAACTCTGCCATTTAGGGAAAACCAACCAGTTAATATTATTTGATTTGGCTATAATCTCTTTTAATTTATTGTATAAGGGGTTTTTTTAGGAGGAAGGGGGTTAGTGGATTGGTTGATTGTGGTTTTTTACTCTTCAAATACTCAATATTTAAAGACTGAAGTCTGGACTACTTTCTCCCGTGAAGAAACCCTAACTAACACTCAGAAATCATCAATTTGGATGTCAGCTGACACAGAATTTTAATACTTGGTAGCCACATTTGTCAGATGGGTGACTGCCAACAATTCCTAGCTGGTGCCTGGGAGTTTTCATTTAATGGCATGTTTCATTATTCTTAAAATTACCCTTTAGTGGCAGCACACAAAAATCGTGTTCAGTGTTGGGCATTCTCATCATGCTAGCACACTACCAATAATATACTGAACACTAAATTTCATTTAAACAGAACTTTACCAATTCAGTTAGCGGTTCTATACCTAAGATACATCTATTTTGCCAACATACCAAATGAAAACACTCCCTTACCTCTAAAGGCTCTTTTCAAATAAGGACGCGAAGTAACCTGAACACCAAGTCACGCTGCCTTTCAAGACAATCACTTCTGTACAGTAGTTACGACAAAAAGCTTTAGGGCAAGTCCACAACTGAACAGACCAATTCAGTAATCTCATTTCTTTGTTAAAAATTCTGTACCATTAGCACTCGTATTTACACGTGGCATGAACTACTTCTACCAGTTACTAAAAGAAAATTATTTTCTCTAAAATCAAGCAGTTACACAAAATACCTGTGCATAACAACATGGGCATTCCCAAATCTAAGACATATTTAATATACCTTGCTGGGAGAGACCAAACTCAGCCTTAATGGCCAGCAATGAAGAAGCTGAAATAATTACAGCGGCTGCCCAAGACAATGTTTGGTCTTTCCAGATTGGCAGGGTAAAACAAACTAATTAAGTTCTGCAGTAATTGGAGATATTGCAATATGGTATAGCTTCATTAAGGGCCAGTAGTTTACCAGCTGCTCACTGTCTCCTTCTGCAGCAGATTCAAAACTGTTTCCTAGTCTCAGAGCATTTGCAATATGTTCTGGATAAAACTGCAGGATCTGTATTTTAGGGCTCACTTCTGAATTATTCATTTAGAAGGCACCATTAAAAATGTGACTCAAAAGATATTTTTTTGTGTGTGTGTGTGTGTGTGTATATAATGCACAAGGTTGTGAATTAACAGAGCTGTTCTCCTCCCCACGTTGCAACAGACTACAGCACAAAAATAGCAAAATGGGTGCTAAGTTTCAGTTTAAATCACAAAAAACAAAAGAAGTGATCAAAAAAAGAGGTAGAGAAGGCAAGGCATAGCATGTTTTCCTTAAGAAGAAAAACCACATAGCCTTAGTGCAAAAACTTAAGGCACTGCTATTAAATTTTTCAGCCATGCTACTGGCTGTATTCATTATCAAAATAAATAGCTTTGGATACTGCCTCATTTGTGGGATGAGAGACCTCCAAAGACACACCAGCTGGCCAAAAAAAATGCTGTGGCTGTACACCATCGCTTCTGCGTCTGTGCAGCAATCAATTCAGCAAGCAGGATCATTTTTTGAATGAATATGCTTGCACAGTTTTCAGGATCTTGAGCTGTTGTTTGAGAAGTACTACAGCATTGATTGGCTCTTGTCACTATTTTTCAAGGGACCATATTTAGCCCAGTATCTTCTCTCTGGCAAAGAGCGGAGCTTTGCTGAATGGTGTGTGCTCTACCCTGGAGAGAGATGCTTGTCAGAAGCACCTTTATTTTATTTAGTAGTTGTGCTTGTAGCACTTAAAACCAAAAGGGTGGGGTTGTTCTTATTTATCACCATATAATTGGAAAAGTTCCCTCCTATTTTCAGTTTGAAAAGCTCTATACAAATAGAGCAATATTAGCCTTAACTTTGAATAACAACTCAAGAAATTACTCTTCACATGAATGGACTGTACAGAGGAAGTGTTCTGTTAATATACTAATAGATACTATCATCAAACAGCATAGTCATTTAAATATCAACCTGCCATTTAACACTCATTTATAATTTCAGCCAATGCTTTTAGTAATACTGCCCTTCTCAAGAAGAAAAAATTCTGGCCATCAGCCCAAAGCCTTAGGTCAAAGTTAATGGAGTCAACATTGACCCAAGTGATTCACTAAGGAGTGAATCACAACCCCCAGCACAAGTTGATGCAAAGAAAAAAAAAATTAAAAATTGCAGTCTAAAGCAAATATTTTGCAATTTTGTTCCTTCAGCCTTTTCACAGCCTTCATCTTTAAATTATTCCTCTGCCTCATTGAACACTCACACATACACAGGCAGGCACTCTACATTTATCACTGAAGCATTTTCCCCCTTCCACTGTGAAAGCATCACAAAAATCAGTGTATTTGACGCCTGGAGTGTTTAACTAAAGTTATTAAAAGGCATTTCGCTTCTTGCCTGTGCATCAGCTACCCTCTGATTTTTAGATGCCTCAACATGATGTGCTGGTCTCAGAAAGATTAATTTGGAGGAACAAGCAAACACAGATTCACATCCGAACTGGATCACGTGCACTGAGAGTCCTGTGAAAGGATTCATCTGACCCAGGGCTTGTTGCTGCCCTTCGGAGCCATGCTAACCACTTCCCCTAATATCAGACATATTTACTGTAAAGGCGCCAGCCTCATGTGATAGACTCCACAAACGCCCGTTTGTTCTTTCCCCTGTTGTGCAACTCCTTGAATTGCATCAGAGGAAACGATGGTTTTGGCAGAGCCAAGAGGCAGCGCGGGAAGAGCCAGGGCCTCCCCTGCAGAAGGGAGGACCTGCACTTGGGAAGGATTGCAGGCACTATGCTCAGCTCTTCCCACCGAACACCAACACCTATTTTGAGGGGAAATACATTATGGTATTTAATGTATTACCATTGTCCAACATTTCTAACTTCTGGGAAAGTAACATGGTTTTAATATTTTTCCCAAGCAAACAGTGATTTGATTTTGTTCATAATATTTTCTTCATGATTTTGTAAACAGAGAAGAACTTCTGCTTTCCCATGATCCATGTAAGCAGGAGGTGCCTTGCACTCATGGTTTGATTTTTCTGTTCATTTGGTGATATGCTCTTCCAACCACATCGATAGCTTCGTTTGGACATATAAAGGCACTTTTAATAAGATAAACATAAATGTTAAACAATTCACATTAAGCCACCATCTGGCCCCCAATGGAAATTTTCATGTTTTAGATTTACATATCAGCATTTGCCATCTGGGCAGAGTCTGTTATACATTTTATGAGAAAATCTCTGACTACATTGTAAAGTTTGACGATTAACTCTTATTACTCCTAAGCAAACATATTTGCAGTAGAGTAAACAAAGGAGAGAGACCCTGTTTTCATGTTATTTTCATAGACTGACTTTTGTGCTTTAAATAAAATGCCAGTCTTTCATTTCACCCCTGCTGGGTTTATCTGACTGGTTTTGGTTTTGTTTGGAATATAGGCCATTTACAGGTACAACTGATAACGTGGAAACATCCAGCAGCCCAAGTGTCACCAGAGAAACAATCTATCTCAATACAGCATTTTCAACCTGTTGTTAGCTATCCCCTTAATACAGGGCACATTGTAAGTATTGCGCATTTACTTCTTAACGTCACGCCTTTTGCAACATAAACTGGGGTAACACTAGCAGAATCTCTCACCAGCCAAGGATTTGGTTTTCATTCTCAGGATCCATTAGCACTGAACTTCAAGAAGAGATACTTCACATGCCAGCATGAACAAATCAAAGAGCAACAGAGTCCATGGCTATGGCATCCAGCACAGAGCTCAGACTGGCACCCCACAAGAAGGAAAACACTGCTATAGCTTACTCACAGAAAGACAGATGGCAAAATATCCCCCCAATTTTCCAGAAAGTGAAAGGAATGAACAAAACCCACCTTATATTTTTGCTTCATTTAAAAAAAAAAAAAAGTGTGGGAAGTGAAGATCAAGGACCCGAGATACTCCAAGGCAAGAATGAAAGGGAGGGGATCAAGTAATAAAGCCCATGCAAGAGAAAGAGCTGAAAGCTCTTACCACTTAAGAAAAGCACAGGCTGTGGAAGCAACAGCTGAATGTCTTCCCGTCATCATTCTCAGGCAAAATTGATTTTGTTCATGTAGGCTTTAAGAACGATTTATAAATAATTTGATGTTTTCAGATGATCTCTGAAATAACCGTAACTACTGGTTTGTTTTCTAAATCTTTTTCAAGGTAAGTTACTTAATTACAAATCATAATTACATAAAAAACCCCCGATCCTGGACACATAAGCCTCATGCTTCAGAGAAAGCACTGAAAGCTGATAGTTAGCCCACACCGTAACTTTTTTAAAACAATTTTGAGTTTGGAAAGCTGACCCATAATTTCCAATCTCTTACCACCAGAAACTGTAGAACAAAAGTTAACTCAAGACTGTGCAATGGACAGCGAGGACACGAAAAATTCAAACAGCAGCCCGTATGAGAAGAATGAGGAAAAGGGAATGGCAGAAGCTATTTATGCTGGAGGGCAGAGGGGGACAACAGCAATTTTAGGTCTGGATTGAGGATTTGGAAATGTGACAGAACAGACAGCTGTCAAGCAAAGCCACATGACAGCAACCTGTGATTTGTGTCAAATCCCTGACTGCCCTGTGGAGCTGCCTGCTGTCCCACATTCTTCACCAACACCTCCCAGGCAACCAAGGAGGAAACAGGGTGCTTGGGTGGGCGTCATGGTGTAACCCCCGCCAGCAACTAAGCACCACACAGCTGCTTGCTCACTCCCCCCGGGTGGGATGGGGAAGAGAATCAAAAAAGTAGAAGTGAGAAAACTCGTGGGCTGAGATAAAGGCTATGTAATAAGTCAAAGCTGTGCACACAAGCAAAGCAAAGCAAAGCAAGGAATTCATTCACCAACTCCTATCAGCAGACAGGCACTCAGCCATCCCCAGGGAAGCCGGGCTCCATCACATGTAACGGTCACTTGGGAAGACAAAACACCCTAACTCCAAACATCCCCCCCTTCCTCCTTCTTCCCCCAGCTTTATGTACTGAGCACGATGCCATATGGTATGGAACATCCCTTTGGTCACTGGGCTCTGCTGTCCCGGCTGTGTCCCCTCCCAACTTCTTGTGCCCCCCCAGCCTGCTCGCTGGTGGGGTGGGGTGAGGAGCAGAAAAGCCCTTGACTCTGGGTAAGCCCTGCTCAGCAATAACTAAAGCATCTTCTCTGTTATCAACACTGTTTCCAGCACAGATCCAAAACACAGCCTGTACCAGCTACTGTGGAGAAAATTAACTCTATCCCAACCGAAACCAGCACAGTGGGTGTGAGGGGGGTGTCTTTTTTAATCATTCAAACTTGTGCCACTAACTACTGCTGTGACTGAACTGACACTAACCAGTACGCCCTGACAATAAACTAGCCTACTTCTGTTTCTTGATGCCCACGTGCTCTTCCTGGCCCTAAAGAGTCTTTGGACGCCTGACATCTTGGTCAGCAAACTCTTTTCAAGCCCTAGCAGGGTAACTTAACTGAAAAAGAACTCTAAAAGGGTTGGAAAGCCATAGCTTTAAAGAATTGATGTTGTAAGAGAATTTCCACTCCATGTCTATACAACTAAGCTCGTTGAAGAATGCTAACCACATGTCTTGGGATATTCTTCTGCCCCAACAGAGACTTATGGGGTAAGCTCAGTCCCTGAAATGCGTTTTTAGGCAAACATAATTTTCTTACTGAAGAAAGAAATGTCTAGAATGCTTTGCCAGGCCAGGAACAGAAGCAGACTTGGTATTTAGCCTCTTTTCTCCTAACGCAGATCTCACTTCAGACTGTACCTCCCACTATATTCCAGCAGGTTCCCCGAATAAATGTCAAACTGTAAGGATCTACTCTTATAAATCAGATTAGTTGAAAAACTCCTTGGCTGGGTTGTTCAGCATTCTTAAAGCTTCACTACAAGCCTTGTCTGGGTATTATCCTGACAAAAACGGGGAGAGGCTCTGGCTGGCTGGAAGGCCCTACAGGTGCTATTCTGGAAACTGCCCACCTACTCTCCCTACCCTCAATCCAGAAATAACTCCTTCTCCGAGATGAATGATTTATGTATTTCACCTGAAGCATCGTCTTCCAGGAATGATATGAACAAAGGCTACAACTAAGATCTGTACAGCTCCCAACATGATGATTTCCCCATATACAGCCCATAGCAAGCCAGCTTTCCAAGCTGCCAGGGAAAACACACACCTCATGCATTCACCAGTAACAGTGAAAAGACAGGTTTCTTTAAGCCTGAAGAATGCAAAATGAGCAAGCATGTAAGGGCAATAAAGAATAGCTGTTGTAGGCTGTCCATGGTCATTAATGTACCAACTCCAAAAGCTCCCAAATCCTAATGCTAACAATAGAACGAGGCCACAGCAAGTAAAGAAAAACACCCTTGTCAAAGTCAGCAAAGAAAAAGAAAAGGAGGGATATAAGAGCAGTTTACTACTACACTTCAACAACAGTTTTCTTTTTCTGTAAAAAATCAATCAATCCCCACCTCCCTACCACTCCTTTAAACACTGAACATTTGCAAGAGCCTCACAGCGTTCCCTTCCAGCCTGGAGCACAGCAGCAGGAGTGACATTTTCCTCTCTGGCTCATTAATCTCTGGAGTCAGAAATACATACATATATCCTTTTCCCACCACATTCGGTCTGCCTTGAGGTGGCCATTTCTGGTACAACAGATCAGTGGATTCTTACTTCGTGCCACAGATCTTTTTACAGAAGATTGTTTCATGCTCTTATCTCAGACACTCCAGAAGTAGGTAGCCATGTTTTTCTAAATTGTTAATCAATACATATTTTAGAAGGTAGATTTAAAATAATAAGTTTAATATAAAGTATGTGATTTCCAGGGGCTGAATGGTCCCAGGACTAATCCTGCCACAACATCTTTAAATAAAAAAAATTAGGAAAAAAGCACCCAAACCCACAGTCTCATTGGTTTACAGAAAGAAAAGTCTTAAATCTGACATTGGCACTTGTTTTGTTTGTACGATATCTGATTTTTCAGAAGTTATTCTCTAGTATTGATTGACAGATCTGTCATGCATTGTGTCTGTTCCAAAGTCCCCTATTTTTGTCTTTAGGCTAAAGACAGAGTTAGGTCTAACATTGTGAGCTGATGACTATGAACTTTTCTTGAATAAATTTAACTATGCCCTTACTTACAAGCAATACCCTGGCTGCTAAGCAAAAGCTGAAAATGGTCATGGGTGTCATCCCACCTCTTCAAACTTTGTCCTAAATCTCTTGACATCCCAGAATGCTTTCTGGAACATCAGTATCTAAAGCAATGGATCTCACATGTTTTTAGAGTTGTGCTGTTTCCGTTAGATGGGTTCCCTTCTTCCCTTTTTAGTCTTAATTATATTGTGTTAATCAATTTCATTTTTCCACAGTATATTTGGCTGGTATAAAAGTGTTGTGGTCCCTTCTACTCAGATTTTGAATCCCTCTTTCAGCTTAACAGAGCCATTTACTTGCTGCTACTTTATTCCATCTTGCATCAGCAGCATTACAAAATGATTAAGGCAATAAGCACACACAGATAATATGTATTCAAGTTACAATATATTACACAAGTTGCACAATGAAACTGGGAGGCTGGGGATTGTTTTATAAGAGTTAGTCTATTTCTTTTTACATGCTTGATACATCAACAAAGCTCTGATGTGCTGCCCCAGCAAGTAAACTGAGTGATTCTGTTGTGGCTGACTTTCTAGCTGTTGTCTAATCACTGTAACTCCATTTTGAAAGGTATTCCAGTAGCAGCCATTTCAGAAGTCTACTTCATTTCAGCAAAAGCTGGTCCTTAATGGCTTTATTTGTGTTTGGGTTTTTTTCCTCCCAAGTTAAAACTGCATCATAAGAAAATGGGCATTTATTGAATTTTGGCACTTATACACCAAAAAAATCCTTATCCTACATAAACAAAAAATATAAAAAATATACAGCATCTGAAAATACTGCTCATCTTTTAACCATAGGAATATAAAAGCCTTTGTGTCCCAATTCATTTTATATATTGAACCTACAGTACTTGGAAAACAATTACCTGTTAAATGATTATCTTCAAGCTACCCTGCTGCACCCAGCCAGGCATGTACTGTGTGCAGACATTGCCACAGGCTAGTCATTAGTTTATCTACAAGAGGACTTGTTTATAATAATGGCTCAGTCATCTGGGAAACACAATCCAGTCAAATTATAGCCTGCTCTTATGTCCAATGAAACAAATCAGGGCTCAAGAAAAGAAGAACAAAGAACCAGAGAAAAGAACCTAATCAAACTTCAAATAACATATTTATTAGGTTGTATTAACCTTCGGTTATAACCTATGAGCCGCTATTCTGATTTCATCAGTATTACACATTTTTGGAAATGTGCATTTCAAACCAAACATGAAAACAGTGTGCTTGCACCAGATGGGTTGTTACAGCTGTGCTACGGCCTGGATGTGGAAACCACTTGCTCTTAGTACTACAAGAAGCATGTCTCACCAAGTTTCACTTCACTGATCTCACAAGCAACTTGGTTGTTGTTCGTGGGCCAAACTACCATGGCAAGGAACTGGAGTCTGCGTGTGTGAGAAAGGGAAGAGGAGAGGTTCACTAGGTGTACTGCCAGCACACATCCATTGGCCCTCCTTCAGAAACACCCGACATCTGGTCCGTAAGGCTGCACCAAATAAATTCTTCCACACTTCCGAGCTGAGCTGACAAAGAAAGAGCAAGGATGCTTTAAAATTCACTTGCCACACAAACACCTGATCAGTCTGAAGTACTATCTTAAGGCTAAAAGTTTAAGAATACAGTTACATTGCAAGGAATACAGTTTGCTCCCAAGGTGACCAGCTGCAACGTGTCCTGTAGATGTCAGCCCACATCTGGCGGAATATACAAGTGCCTACCTCCCACTGCAGTCTGTGGGACACAGGTGTTAAAATACTTTCACGGATCAGAGTCTTGCAATTAATGCACACTTTTCACAGACATAATTTATATAGACAATGCTGGGAATTTAGTGTCAGTGTGAATAAATAAGCAGGGTCAATTATTTTTTTTTTTGTGAGTGTTCAACTTCAAATACACTTGGAAAGGTTATTTAGTTTCTACAAGGGCAAAGCAGAAAACCCCACAGAACAGAAAAAAGGCCAAAAATACACTGCTATTCAACTGGTCACCACTGGACAGTACAGGACCATAACATATTTGAGGAAGGGAGGTCCAGCACAGCAAATTTTTGCTGTGGTGACACTATCTTTCCAAACAAGTAATTCATGGTTAAACTGTTTATTTGACATCATGCACTGCCTTCATTAGTGACATAACACAGAAAAGCTTCAGTAAATAAAAATACCATTCAACTGTGCATTGATGACCAAAAATGCTCTCCCTAAATTTACATGAAACATCATAGAAGTCGTTATTTAATTTGCATGAAAGCAGTCTGTATAGCTTTTCCCCTTCCTCCAGCCCCACCAAGATACACAGTGAGATTTGTTTTTCCATAGAATACAGCAAGAGAGATTTTACTAATTTTCTTAAGCACCTGCAATGTACATGTTTCTCAGCAAAAAGCAATCCTCTAGAAGTCATCAACCCCCACAAAGGTTTCAGGAAGCTCTTCCACTTGAAAGTCCTGCAAAGTTAAACAACTAAACCAGAAAGCTCAAGATGGGCCAACATGTCAGGAACCTACATACCAATTTCTCATTCTTGTACACAATGACAGCTTTTGCTTAAAAAACTGTAAACCTACTGAGAAGTTGAACAACACTGCACAAAACTAAAGCTTTGTTTCTGTATGGTGCAATCCCGCCCCCACTATGTAAAGTCCTGTGTAGTATTGAGTTTATAAACTCTGAAAACAAAAGGAGCCAATTCATCTTCCAAGGCATGAACCAGAGTAGGTAAACAGGTTTATACCTCTTACTAAATCATATAAAAGCAGTAATTCTCAAAAGAACAATAAAGTCTGCAGAACTCAACCATCCGTAATTGCATCTTTCCATCATTATATGATTTCCATATCATCCATAATGATGTGGCCTCCACCACCAACCACTTTCTTTGTGGCTTCCATGGCTGTGCCCCTGGAGTACACAGGAGGCTCACAGCCTGTACAGCTGATTATCACAGGGATGCCTCACTCAGCCTTCAGATTAAATGGGCTAAGAAATGGTACCTAAGAAATCAAGGAAGAGGCCAATCCCTGATATGCGTCCCCTCACACACTATGCTAGCACCTATGATGACCAAAACAAGACTTTTTGCCACAAATAAGTAACATGTCAATGCACCTCTTCCATCCATAAGCAGTAAACATAATCCAGGCACGTTTAACAAGTGTACGGTTAACAAATGTTAAATACTGGGGGGGGAGGAGGCTATCCAGTTTGCAAGTATATTACAGTACACTATATTTAGCAGATTGTTTCTAAAATCAGAATTTATAGATTTTTTTCTAGTAGAGATTTGATTGCTTTCCTGATAATTAGAATAAATTTGCTGAGCAAAAAGGTTAGGAAGATCACTTGTAAAATAATGAAATATGGTATGCAAAGAAAATGTCAGGCCTGGATCTTAACTAGTTTTCTGCCTTTGACCTTCACTCTCTTACGCCTCAGTAGATACTTGGGGAAAAAAAAAAAAAATCAGGTTATAGCAAATTATCAGAAAAAATGGCAAGATTCTCTACAATTTCTCTATAGCACAGTTAATTCAGACAATGAGGGAAAGAGAGGTCTTGTTACGGTAGAGTCACTACTCAGCTATGAACTGTTCATTGTCATTACTACTTGCATTTTGTAAGACTTTGTTCTTCACCTCTGCCACATATACACATAATTTATCAAAAAGCTCTCATCTCAAGCTTCATTTTGATTTTAAAATAATTCTATGGCTCAGACCTTAGCAACAGTTTTTCAGAATAATTTTAAAGCACACCATTAACAGTTTTAATTATTTAAGCAGCTTCCATTCTTCATTTTGCCAGCAAAAATAAACTTCAAGAAATGAGAGATGTCTAGAGGTGTTCACACTGGTTACCAGCTGAACAAGTATTCCCGAGAGTGGTAGGTGCAGACTAGATTCCTGAAGTGGAAGATAATGAAGGATCACAAATCAAGCTGGAAAACAATCCATGGAACTACAACATCCCACTGAGTCACCACAATTTATACTAGCTGAATTGATCTAATAATATTCTAGTTCAAATACCAAAAACCAAATTAGAAAGTACAGTATCAGAAGTCACTGCTGTAATTCTCTCTGTTACAGCATACACAGCTAAGAGGCACCTAAACACGTACATTTCCATAGCCAAAGAATTCCATACAAATAATTTAGAAGACCAGGTGTCAGAAGTTACGACTTAAGTTTCAAATGTAAGTTCTGGGTTTTCATATTACACTATTTTAATAATACCATTTTCACTACTGAAGTACTTCCACTTTCATCCTTACGTATCTTAAATCCTACTTGTTTCAAAAGTTTACTCAGGTGTGTTTGATTTTACAAGTATCAGTGGGACAATCTTCCAGAAATTCCTCGGCTGACACAGATCTGCTCAAGACCCATCTACAGCAGAAAAAGAAAATGCAAATATAATTCAGTGTTATAAAACAGAAAATACACCCATGCATCTCATGCCAAATAATTCACAGAACATTGCACCAAGGTCTACAGTACACTTGTTCCAAAGACAATGACTGTATTACCTGCACTGGTGCATACATATCAGTCACCACTACTGCATTAGTGGTACAGACAAGCATTAGCCTAACAAGCTGGCGTAGAATATTCCCATTGACACGTTGTGGATGACCACTGCCATTAATGTCTCCACACTCTCCTTCCAGCCACCAAGCTTCTGAAAAACTTACCCTCTGAGCAGAGCTGCACCAACCTTCAGAGCCACCCACCCACCCCTGCCACTCTCTTATGCCCATTGCTTTATTACCCAGTTGACTGTGGAAGAGGTCATCCGGTCACAGAACTGCATGCAATCTAACTGGAAATACCCTGTTTTTGGACAAAATTCAGCTTTCTTACCCAACAGCACATAACTCAAGCAAACAGCTCCTGGAGACAGAAGGGAGAAAATGAGGAAGCATCCAGGCCCAGGCGGCACAAAACATAAATGTCAGTTGCATAGCAGACCTAAGACTGGCCACTTACATGGGAGCAGGCAGCATTCAGTGGCAGACCTGCATCAACTGCATGCTACCTGGGAATTCTGAGGGGGGATCTTCCAACAGCCCAAGCAGTACAGGAACTGCTCCACTAATTATAGCAATAAGTAGGGAGGTACTAATTTTACCACAAGGGTTCAAACAGACAAACCCCCCCCCTCCCCCCCACCCAGGATCTTTCTATCCTAGCTCTTTGTGGCTAAACAGTGGTGATGAGCTGAGCAGGAAGCAAATCAAAGTCACAGCAGCTTTTCATGTAACGCAGCTGTACAAAAGTCCCTGCTTCAACATTTAGTGCACATTAATTTCAAACACAGCAAATAGGCACACCCTTAATCATAAAACAAACCTCTTCTTCAAGGCAGGCTATCAACCAAGCTCCTTCTGAGTCAATTTCTCAAGTATGCAAACTCTGTTTTGCAAGCAGTTTCCAGGAGTAGATTTTTTTATACTTACAAGAGACAGCACGTAAAATCAATACAGCAAACGGCAATAAAACTTTGAAACTGCAAGACAGAGGTGGAGGCAAGGGGGGAAAAGTTGGTATCTTTATATTTCATAGTCATACAGAAGACACTTCCTTAAAAGGTTTGAAAGAGATGGTTTCAAACTGCTGTTACATAACTTATTGCTGCAACATCAAGCTTAAAGGAACTTTCTTTTCCTTTTTTTTTAATTGCGTTCCATAATACTGCATAAATTGGATTAAAAGTCTTAAAACTGCAAGACAAGTAAGTATGAAGCTGGGTGGTCTCAACTCCCCCAGTACTGCAATAGCATCAAAGACATACTTCTTCCACATTTATCTTAACTGTAAAGATAGGAAACATTAATAGTTACTTACAGCACCTTCAAAATAACACCTACAAATAAACACTGTTTTATATTCCTTCTTCCTGGTATAAAAACTGCAGCTTATCAGACCAAAATCAGAAATCTGAACTGTAATGAAAAACTTCAACCGGATCTGTAGTATATAAATTGCATCCACAAAAGTATTTATTTCTAAGCTATTCTACTAGATACTACCCATTCTACTAGAATCTTGCCAATTAGTACTTGTGCTAGGGATTATTAATATACCACTGAGCAGCAGTTACGCTGTGCTTGTAGAACAACGCTAATTTAACTTTGAGTTAACAACACTCTTATTAACTTCTATTAACTTTCCAACATCTCCATGATCAACACATCAAAGCACTTTATTCTTTTGGAGTGAATATTACAGTAGGAATTAAGAGCCAAACATAAAGCCCATGTATCAACACATAACATTAAAAAAAATAATCAATGTGTCTGTTAAAGAAAACTGAGCAAATATTTCACCAAGAATTCAGAACGGCTAAAGACAGAAAACGGAAGATGCTTCATAAGGCGAAGACAAATCCTATTCTCCAAAGTAGTCAAATTAAACTTTTTTATCCTTACTTGATGGTGTTACAGACTGCTTGGTTATCCAAATTAATATTTAATTTAAATGTATGGTTCTGAGCGACTTTGCTTCCGTTTGAAACTGGCACCATTGGACTATGCATGTTAAGGTAAAGCTAAACTGATATTAAAACAAGGTAGTCTGCTGAGGAACGTATTTATTTTATTTCCTTATTTTAAAAGGTGGTAGAGAAAAATGAAGAAATACATATCTAAAAAATCCTGAGACAAGAGATGTGTCTGTGCTTGCTTCGGTACTGTGTGGCACAAGTAGTAAGTTCTTACACTTTAGAAGAACTTGAGCACTATATGACCAATTAGCTTCTTGCCACTGCCAATTAATACATGACTGTCAGTCACTAGCTTTACTTTTCCTGTGCAGAAAGCAGCTACCGAGTAGGAAAAAAGTACACAATGCCTATCTTTACTTGAAATGTATTTGTCCGTATCTGTTTCAGATAAGCCTTCCATGACTTAAAGCAGTTTTACACACCACAGATAGCATTGCTGGCTTCATTTCTCACTGGCTGGTTTCACTGTTTACCTTAATAAAACAAATATGCTATAAAAGTATTACTTTTGAGCAATCCCGAGGAGGATTTAAGTTTGCTATAATCAGCCATCTTTGGGTAACACAAATTCAAAGTCATGACTTCCAACTCCTCCTTTTCATTGGTCTACACAGAAAGACTTGCATAGACAGCAGATTAAGTGTTTCCAAAACCAGTTAAATAAGATTATCACCAAAAAAAAAAAGAACTAATTTCACCAATATGTTGTATTCTTTTCCCTTCACCTAGAGCTGTATTCCGTGGCACAAAGTCCAGCTCTGGTATAATATGCTGTATCAGAAAACCGAACAAACTTCAAACCCTTTCATGTTCTCTAGGAATGTGCTATATTAAAATAATAGGTCACTTAGGGTTGGAATGATACAGAGGCCAAAACAAACTTTAACTAGGTGATTAACCTGGAGACTTTGTAGGACTTTTTGCTGGCTGGAACTCAAGCACAGCAGCAAGGGATTAATATTTAATTCATGCCGACAAGTTACTGTCTGGACTTGTAGTGCACTAGCTTCAGCCAACACAATCATTGCAAACACACCGCACTCACAAATCGGCCTAATGCTACTGAACAGTTCAGTCATTTTAAAGCTCACCTTCGTAATATAAAGGGAGGAAAAAGAAAAGAAGTGGTGTTCTAGAGACAAAAATCAAATTCCTTCTTTCCAATGAAGCACACATCCAGTGTCACAGGCACGGGTACACTTAGTATCATTTACTGTCATCATCTGAACTTCCTATATATTGTCTCCTTCTTCCCTAAGCTTGTTCTTTTCTGGGCCTGCAATTGACTTTTTCACTCTCCTTTAAAAGTCTGAGAGCTTTTGGAATGCAATAATGACAAACTCTTGACAGCTTTTCCTGGTTTTTGGTGGTTTCTTGGTTCTACTGAAGGACCAAATATAACAAAAATTTACAACTATATAGGAAAAATTATAGTAAAGAATAGCACAAATTGATTTTACAGAGAACATAGGAACATATGCTTGACTTAGCTCCTTCCACTTCTTGCATTCCTCAACCTCATTTCACAAAGGCCAGCATATTCCACAAAGGTACTGAGATTTCTTTAACAAAGTAAGTCTGTTGAATACGCTACTGCTACATTCATTTCATTCAGGATCACAAAAGGAAGAATATCTATCAAATAGGTACTTTGCTGCTTTGTAAATTGAAGATACAGAGGAAAAGGAACCAACAAATCAAAAGAGCATTCCGGTGCAACAACAGATACAGTAATCTGACACACTTTTAACAACATTCTTGTCCTTCAGGATTATATATAACCTGCTGCATTCTTATTCAGGATAAGTATTATACTGTCCCTATTTTTTTCAATTAAAAAAGAAAAAAGGGACTGAGAGCCAAAATTTATTCTTGCACATGAACATTAGAGGGAAGTGTACACAAACCTTCCTAACCACCCACACAGTGATACAAAAATGTCTCAAGTTCCTTAAAGCACACAAGATCATCCAGCTCCCCTCTTACACTAAACATTCTTTTTTTTGTTCCAGCTTGATCTCTTTCAAACATTTCCCAACAAACTTTCAAAGCCAAACTCCTCCCCAACTTCTGAGTGCCAGCCACAAGCTTCAAGTTGGATTTTCCGAGGCAATTAACTTCTTTCACTTCTATTTCCAATATAACTGTTAATTCTCAGCACATTTTAAAGACAAACTACAGAACAGTGTTCATATGATATTTACTACAATAACAATAATATCCAGTTATCTGTTCTCCTGAAGGGACTGACACAGTTAGCTCCTATTAGTCTACATTCATTTCAGCCAAATACGCTATATTGCATTACAGCTACCACAGGCTTAACTGGAGGATATTCTTTTGCGAGTTTTCAGGGAAAGAAAGCTCTATCAGTGCAGCCTGATATCAAAATGAGCACAGAAGAACTGAGGGGGTCAAAACAAACGCACTACTACTTACTCTAATCTACTTCCTTCAAACCTGTCGATAATTTTAGTAGGTAACATTATATTCAGAAATATGGATGGTCTCTTATACTGAAATTTCAGCTACATACACATATATTTCTAAAGATATCTTGATCAGATGTTTCTATTTAACAGGGTTATTAAACCTCAGTATCAAGAAACAAAACAAAGAACCACCAACCCAAAAAACAAAGACTTGTTGCCAGGCCTGGGCAGTGCACTTGTCTTTTCCTGTGGAATCTACCTCATGTGGAAATGATAGGCCATTAGGGAATAAAAAATAAACCCATTCACTTGACAATTTAATGCAGCATGTCATAAAAAAAGTATGTGTAATTCCTCTTTAAAGCCCTTTAGACTGAAGAGATCACACTAATTGAACTAGAGACTCTTCAGGGCAGTTCTCTAGGTAGAAAACCCTAACAGATACACTTAAAGCGGGCACTCAATTATTTGCCTACTTGGATTTGCTAGAGCTGGTCTTACTCCAGCTTAAGTGCAACCCACAGCTTCATTCTTTGTGTTGGAAAGTGAATTCTTTCTGCTCTCTTCTTGTTGTGAGGTTCAAATTCTAATAACTGATGAGCTTGTTGAGCTGTTTTACAAGGTTACAGGCAACCATTTCAGTAACTTCAAGTTTACTGAAGAGAACAGCTACTATGAGAACAGCATGCTTTTGCAAGCGTGAAATTTCTTGACGCTTGTTCCATTGCTTTTTTTCTTAGATGTTTTGATGCCTGTGTTGTTAGTGTGTAATAGGCAGCATCCCATTTCACCTCTGCATACAGTGGCCCATCCTATTTCCAGTCAGAGAAGTACAATAAAGGAATACTTTTTCCAAGAATATTGCAGGCAACAGCACTGCTAACTCCCACAGAAGTATGTAGCAGAAATGGGTGATTTTGCATTCTGGTTGAGCAGCTAGCTCCAGTCCTTCATATTCACCTTTACTGCCATGACAACTGCTACCAGGCATAAAAACAGACTGAGATCTTCACTGTATTTGCACAAGTGCACATCCTTCCCATCCACTGGCTTCTGCAATCCGAGGGCAAAATGAAGACCATGCTCCCTGTTACCCATTTTGAGTGAATGTTCCATGGGAAAGGGTATTTGAATTTTCTGTGTAATAAATACATTTAAAACCATACATGTCAAAGATGGTAATTATTTACTATCTGAAAAACACAGTGCCTTTACAGGCTAGGGCTGCAAATAGGAAAATTGCAACAGGTGGCTGGGTAGAAAGGGTTTGACAAAGTAGGCAAACAAGTAATAAAAGCTAGGTTTGCTAGCAGGGAAGTCACAGTGGATCGGGCAAGGAGGTACAAAAGCAGGTACACAGGAATCAGTCTGTCAAGACTCTCAGAAATGAAAGCAAAAATGCCACAGCTGGATACTATTGGCAAAAAGATACTCACAGGGTGTTTATGTAGCACAAGCCAAAAGCCTAATTTTTGTTGCAGTATTTTCCAAGAAACTGAGGAGGCAAGGCAGAGATCACCACTGTGCCATCCTGGGCTAAAAAAACAGATGAGCCAGGCAGAGCTATGAGTGGCTCAAGACAGAACAGCAACAGCAACCAATGAACAGAAAAAGGTGTATCCAAGGCTAACGGACAGACAATTAAGAATTAAAAGAAACTCTATTGTGCAGCAGGTATTGTACTGACATACACTGAAGGAGCCTCAAAACTTTTCAGTCTTAAGTCTGTAGTATTAAAACAACTCCAGATTTTCATGTATTACTTCTTTAAACCTAATAACTAGCTGATAAGGCTGTTTCTCATTTAAAAGCCCATGAAAAACACGTTTATAAACATCTGAAATGGAGTTCAATTATGTTTTCAGTTATTCGCCCCACTCTTGCAACCAGCCTGCAACACAAAACCCCTGAACTTCCCCAGGCTTTTAGAGAAGAGATTTCCTTGCACAAGAGCGCAAAACGCAAACGCACCCAAATACCCCAAAGCCTCCCAGCGACTCGCCTTGGAGAAGACCCCCAGGAAACTCCTCCCGCGTCGAAGCCCCCGAGAAGCGCTCGGGTCAGCGCCCCGGAGCCGTCCCCAGCGGGCCGAAGCGCAGGGGGAGCAACCCGCCCGCAGCCCCACACCAGCGGCCGGGGCCGGCCCGGTTCGGGCTCCGCAGGCTGCGTGTGAGAGGCTGAGCCAGACCCCGAGCCGCCCCAGGGAAGTGCATGATTGTGCAACTGCCGCTGCTGGCCCGGCCCGGGCCGCACGCTACCGGCGGGGACGGGGCCCCGGCGGGGCGGCTGCGACGGGCAGCCACGCCACAACAGAAGGAAACCTGCAGTAACTCACCCGAGCGAGGACAGAGAGGCGCACGGCCACGCCGGGGGCAGCGACGCGAGGCCGCGCCCGGCGCGGGCTGCCGCTCCCTCAGGGGCCGGGGCCGGCTCCGGCCCTCTCGCCCTCCCCGGCCCCGCCGGGCTCCTGCCCCCACCCGAGGCTGCTGCAGAGGCGACTCCTGCAGGCCCTGACTGACCTTTTCGCGACCGGCGCAGGCGGGAAGAGACCCGGCCCAGCCCTGCTCTGCTCGGCCCGGCCCGGCCCGCCTCGGCAGCGCGGGGCCGGGGGGGGCTGCAGGAGCCGCCGCGGCCCCGCCCCCACCGTGACTCAGCGCGTTCGCAGGGGCGGGGCGGCGCCACGTGCGCCGCCGGCCTCGTGACCGCCCGCCCCGCCCCTCGCCCGGACACCCGGCCGGGCCGGGCCCCGCGGGGGGAGGCGGGGGTGCCGCCGCCGCCCGCCGGCCGCGCTCTCACCTGGGCGGTGGGGGGCAGCTCGATCTCCATCGCGCGGGACCGGGGGCACGGGGAGGCCGGCACGGCGCGGTGGCGGCTGGCCCGGCGCCGCCTGCTCGCTGGCTCCGGCGCTGTTCGGGGATGGAGGCGGGCTGGGCTGGGCCGGGCCGGGCCGGGCCGGCGGCCGCCCCCGCGCTCCGCCCCGCCGCCGTCCAGCCAGTCAGCGAGCTGCGGGAGCCCGCGGAGGCGGCTCCTTTCCCGGCAGCGGCGGCGGCCGTGCCGGGAACCACGGCCGCCCCCGAGCCTCTGCCCCGGCGCTCCCGGTCACGGCCGCGGCGGGCGGGCGGCGGCGTTCCCCGCGCAGCCTCCGCACGGCCCCCGGCAGCCGTGGCAGCTCGGCGCGGCTCCTGCGCCTCGGCGCAGCTCGTACTGCAAGCGCGCTCGGCGCCTCCCGGCAGCCGGGCGGTGGGTTCGGGGGAGCGGGGAGGGACCCCCCTGCGGGGGCTGCCGCGGGGAGCAGAAGGGCCGGGCCACACGGTCCCAGCCTCGCAGCCCTCCTGGGCACCAGGCCAGGCAGAGGGGCACCGAACAAGTGGCCGGGGTGGCCGACCGGCCGCAGCAGGAACGAGGGGTTTGGGGTTCGATACACACGAATCGGGTGGAGTTTGTACCGTCAGGCGAGCCCCCCCCACGGAGCAGCCGTGCCGCTGCTCCTGATAATCCTTTGTCAAACTGCCGGCTTCAGCCGTTCCATACGCGTCCAACAACGCACCCGACCCCTCCGCACGGCCAGGCGGGAATGCCTTAGGGCAGATGGGCCGCAGGCCCCGGTCCCTGCCCCTGTGTCGTAATTACCACATTATTGAGAGTGGCTTATCTTAAGTCATTATTTGGTAAGTGACGTTAATCAGAGAGCAAGCTGAATTCCACTTGGAAATTGAAGTAGCAGCCAAAGAGTCTATTGGTTCAATGCACTGAATACAGCTTTGAAAAGGGTGAGACCACTGCCACTGTGTCTGTAGCCTGGCTGACTGTGGATGACGATACATACCTTCCAAACGATCCTTTTGTCACTCCCTGAGCCCATTTTTGAGGCTACTTTCAGTGATCTAATGTAACTCGATAGCATGGAATTGGGACACACTTAACTAGCCGTAATAGGAGACCCAGCTATTGCCTTGCAGGTGCATGTGTGGCTACCGTGGCTCGCAGGCAGCGCTACCGTAGCCTGGCTCACACTGGTGGGCTCTGCCTGCCTTGGGTACTCACAGCCGCTGAGCTGGGTCAAGGCACCTTGCAGGTTACACAGGGCTGGCGTGGCCATCTCATTTTCACACTTGCCCTTCAAGGTACAGGAGTGCGACTTTAAAAAATACCACGAGCCTATAAATTCAATAAATCTGTAATAATTAAAAAAATTCTTTGCACCATCACGTTGCAGGAGAGTACCTACCCAAAGATACTGCTTGCTGTAATTATATGAAATTGATATATCCCTTTGAAGGAAGAAGAACCTGCAATCTAAATAGATTTATTATATGCATGTTTGATAACCGTAGTAGATATAGCAGGAGCACTTGCCTTACAATGGAAGTTTAGTTAAAACATATGCATAGAGCCACTAAACATATGGAGGTCTAGGTGGAACATGGGCTGCATCACCAAATGAGCTAGGTATATTGAAGTAGCTCTTACGATGCTACGATTTCATTCCGTGGAGGGGGAATGCATGAAGACAATAAATAATTTGTAATGGAGAACCATCAGCAAAGTTTGAAGTATATTCCTGTGTATTATTTTTGTAGTACCACTTTGTTCTGTGGTTTAAAAGTGAACCCAACTGAATCCAACTGAAAGGAGTCTGTGGAGAAACAGAAGTGGGCTGTCACAAGTTAAAAAAGCCTTTGAGTACAGCTGCTGCCATGCCAGCTGCTTGCAAATGATTTTTTTTTTATTATTAAGTACCAACTTTTGACTTTTTCAGTATTGTAAAAGAAACAGCAAGCGGACCACATTAGCACAAAATGAGTAATACACAATGTCAGTTCATGAAAAATTGCCCTGAAGCTATAAAGGTGTCTTTTCTACATGCTTTGTTTAATAGGAAGCAAAATAAAAGCAAATGTGAATCTTAGGCGTTGCTGTAGATTGTATCATAGTGCAGAAGTAGTATGCAAAGCTAAGCAGCTTTCTTGAAGCCTGGGGTGAAAAAAAAAAAAAAGGCAAGGACACTTTCTGGCCAGGCCAGATAAAAGAGCATTGACTATATATTTAATTGGTGTTCCTTGCTTAATTTCTTTTCCTCACACCTTCAGCTCAGGCAGACCAGTGCTTCATTTCTGATGAGAAGGCAGCCATCCAAATATCAGCTTAATGAAAATGCTGTATCTCACTGCACTATTCCCACCATATGCCACTGACAAATTAGGTATATAGCATTAGGAGCTTTCTGAAACAAAAGTATGGGCAATACTTTTGCAATATATTTATTTTCATTTTTTAGACAACCTGAACTACCTGGACACACAGGCTTGTGTGATAGCTGATAGCTGATTTTTGTATAGGAACATTTTGAAGAAAATTTTTTCAAGTAGCATTGCATCTTTCTAATCCTGGAGTTTATTTGGGATATAGTTAACATCTCCATATAGTACACATAGAGGAATATAGGCCCACATGTAGTGCTTTGGTCTCCACTTGTAAATACAAATTTTTGGCCAAGCACAGAAAAATCTAAATGCTTTTCTATTTGCTGTATCCCTGTTAGTATACGTCATTTACCTTGTAAAATTTACATAAAGAGTATACATGCATTAACACCCACTGTTGTAATATTACAGTTTATATGCAAATGAGATAGATATAATTTCCAGGGAATTTTAAGTAGCTGAAGTAGTATATTCAAGAACAGCCCACGATGGTACTTTATGTAAGAGTAACAAAGAGTATAGAGAACTTCTTATGTCACCTGCAATTTTAAATTTTATTGGTTTGCTATTTTTATATTAGACATCTCATTATTCCTGTTCTCACATTAAACTTTTTGTCAATTGTAATGTTTAGAGAAACATTCATTTTATTATTGGAATTTATGCTAAAATATTTTCATGCTCTTTTTAAAATTATAGGAAAACTGAAAGATCTGGCCATGTTTTCAGATAATGGACTATTAACATTTTGATGACATTCCAATGTATCTGCATAACATTTTACATTATTTTATGTTAGAATAATTATGAAGATAGAAACTTCATAGTGCCACCTACTGCTGAAAACAGACATTTTAAAAATATTGCTAGTTTGGGTACCTTCAAATAATGGGCAATGGAGGAAAATATCTGTTGGAATCAAATCTTTCAAACCTCTGAAAAATGTTGGAGACAAGTCTTGACTTGCCGAGTGAATTCCAGTCACAATGAATTTCTGAACTTTGAACCAGTGTCTATTTTGACTGAGATGGTAATGAGAAGTGACTCTGAGGATCTGGGATTTTGACTAGAAGTTTTTTCAATGTTATGTCTTTAATAAGAACTTTAATTTTAAAGTTTTTCCCTTTTATGTCACTAGAAAAACACTGATGAAATGATTCTGTGAAACAAAACTCACTTTTCACTCAGTGATAAGGAGACATGTATTTTACAGAGAGCTCTGCACGAGGTATAAACCAAGGACCCTGGAATCAGCCTCACATGTGGCACAGACTCTGCTCCCTTCTTACATCACCAAGTCATAAGATGGATCCCTGCTTGGTTGTTGGCATAAGATGGTATGTTCTCAGCCACAATGGTTGGAATTCATCTTCCCCAACCCTTAGCAGCTAAAAGTTAGGTGAGGTTAACATACAGTCTAAAGTACAGCAACTGGTTCTTTCTTCACTTCACGGAGAAGACCCTGTCTCTGGTGCTAGTGAAATAGAAACCATATGCCTACAACCTTTTCCCACATCCCAGATACTAAATATGGATTATGAACTCATTTCCAGGAACCATGGAAATACAAGAAGAGGCAGGACTTTGTACATGAGTATGAATTCTTCCTGAGGAGAGTTCAACTTCAGATTTGGCTCCAAGGAATCAGGAATGGTTTGACTTTTGCTGGTACGTGTCTCATCCTGTAGAATAAACTGACATTGAAATGCTTTGAATGCGTGATTGTCAGAGTTTCTGTCTCGTTATGCCTTGATGACTTAACCTTATAAATTAATTTGCTTTCAAGTTGAACAATTCTTGAGAACAATGCATTTAAAATAGACAAAAGAGCTTGTAAGGACAACTTAGCCACTTTGTGGCAGTATTTTAGAAGCTTTTGGAGGCACTTTGCGCAATCCCCCTTTTCATTCACAGAGATGAAGGACTGCTGTCATGACAGTATCACTCTGCAGCCCTTCATTTTGCAATAGCAGCCTAATCTACTCAACAGATAACAATTTTCAGAAGAGCTTTTTGTACTGTACAGATGCTTATGTACAGGCAATTCTGGGTGCACATTTTACCAACGTTAAAAAATAAGAATTCACCTATTAAGTTAGTTTGATAAAAGAACAAGATAAAGAACATTTCTTAGTTGTTGAGCTTATTGTGTCTGTCATGCAGTGAAAATTCATGCTGACTTTTTGGTCAGTAAATGTTTTAAAAAAAATTATTTACTGGACTAGATTTGCCTGGGATAGAGTTAATTTTCTTCAAGTAGTTAGTATAGTGCTATGTATTGGATTTGCAATGAAAACTTTTAATGACAGAGGGATGTTTTAACTATTGTTGCGCAGTGCTTGCACAGTGTCAAGGCCTTCTCTGTTTCTCAGGCTGCCCTGCCAGCGAGCAGGCTTGGAGGGGCACTAGAAGTTGGGAGAGGACACAGCTGGGACAGCTGAGCCCAAGTGACCAAAGGGATGTTCCATACCATATGACATCCTGCTCAGTATATAAAACTGGGGAAGAAGAAGAAAGGGGGGGGGGCTTTCAGAGTTAAGGTGTTTCTTTTCCCAAGTAACCATTACGTGTAATGGAGCCCTGCTTCCCTGGTGCTGGCTGAACACCTGCTGATGGGAAGTAGTGCATGAATTCCTTGCTTTGCTTTGCTTGCATGTGCAGCTTTTGTCATTATCTCAACCCACAGGTTTTCTCACTTTTACCCTTCTGATTCTCTTCCCCACCCACTGGGGAAAAGTGAGCACGTGCCTGCGTGCGGCTTAGCTGCCCACTGGGGATAAACCACAATAGTCCTTTTTGGTGCCCAACATGGGGCTCAAAGGGTTCGAGGTAATGACAGAGTTGATTGGAGTTTGCTAGACTGAATTTATAGCTGTTATAGCTGTTTAGCTATCAATTGGCAAGGTCCTGTGCTTGCCATGGGGCTTGCTTGCCTTGGTGTATGTTAGACTCTAGTGTTCGTTAGCGGCTACTTTTTGCTCTTGCTGTTTGCTGTAGGGCTTATCATCTTACCCAGCTACGCCTGGGAGCATTTTGATAACAGCAATGGCACATGTCTGGGCTGGCTGATGGCCAGGGTATTGCTGCTGTTCTTGTGCTACTGTGCTGGACTGGCTGGAGCTCCAGTGTCAATCAGTCGAAAGAACTTTACCTGCGGGCAAGTCCATGCCGGAGCAGGACATTCCTAAGTGTCTGTGGCTGTGGATAAGTCCATGTCAGAGCAGAAGGGTCTGTGGCTGTAGATATGCCCACACCACAGCAGGTATACCCCTGAAAGGATTGCAGCCCAAAGCTAAGTGCACTGGAGAAGGCACACCTTGAAGTATCTGTGGCCATGGATAAGTCCACAACACAGACGAAGGAACTGCGGCCCATGGATAAGGCTGCACTGGAGGAGGTACACCTCCAAACAACTGTGGCTGTGGCCAGGCCACATCAAGTATTACCCCTGAAGAGACTGTGGCCCATGAGTAAGTCCATGGTGGAGCAGGTCCACCTCTAAGGGACTGAGGTCTGTGGATAAGTCCATGCTAATGCAGAAGCAAGGGGAGGAGTACACTGTGGTGTCCAAAGCGACCAGAGGCGGAGATTTTAATGCATATACCTTTAAATTGTTGTAACCTATGATTCAAGTTGCATGTTATAGGATTACAATAGCAGGAGCCACTACCAGTGGAGGACAAGGTTTACAATACCACACCACCTCTCCTGTCCTGAGTGACCACCGTAACAGATAGAACCCAAGGCACGGACTAATGAACGCAATGGACATTTTGCGGACATTTTACAGAGCTGGTCCATAGACTTAGGGGATGATACCTGTGTATATATATCAAAGGATGGGAAGGGGGAAAGGGACTAATGAGGATCTATTGGACAGTGTGGGACCTAATGACGTAAATGGTATGGAATAAGGTGTGGAGATTGTAATGGTTTTGGCTGGGATAGAGTTAGTTTTCTTCATAATAGCTTGTATGGTTATATGTCTTGGATTTGTGATAAAAACAGTGTTGATAAAACACAAATGTTCGTGATTCCCAGTATGATACAGGGGACACCTGCACCATGACAGAGGAGGAAGGATAAGCACTCTCAGCATTGGCTAAGTAATAATTTTGCTCATAGGTGCACGAGTTACAAGTCACACATTACGAGTTAATGAATTGCAAGTTATGAATTAAGGGGACTTGTGAGTTAGAAACCTTGTGATTTAAGTGATGAATTAATGAATTCACATGCTAGACTAGCCTGTACAAAGGGGATTGAACCCTTGTTTGTTGTGTTTGTTTTCTTTCCTAATGAGCTCATAAAATAAAGTTTAATTTTCTGAGTACATTGTCCTGTAAATTTGAGAGATCCAAACAGACCGTCACACAGAGTGAGTAGTTTGTGGCCATCTTCCCTATTACTTGTCCAAATACTTTAAAAACTGCTTCTTTCCAGTAGAGCAAACAGGCAGTGACTAGAGGCGCTCCTCTGAAAGGAGCAGGGGAAATCCTTCACAGTGTTCAAGTTCTGTGTTGGTTGACTACCCCACATTCTTGTTTCCCTTTAAGGGCATTGCCAAAGACCTCTGATGCTGGCTCCTCTTCCCAGGGCAGTTATAATCCATCCGGTCCTTCCTTCTTGTCTCACTCTCTATGGACTATGGACTTTCAGCGTTAATGTGTGTCAGCCTAAATAATTAAAAGCAATGCACACTGTGTCCCAGAAAACTAGAAATGTTGAAAAGGTGCTTCTTCCTTCTCAAAGAAAGGCAGGAAAATGAATAAGCTATTTGGTGATACCATGTACAACAGAATAGCATCATAAAAACGAAATCATTTAAAGTAATATTCAAATCGTGCAGTCATCATTGATTTAGTTTCCAATTATACAGAGGTAATTGTATTAATGAACTGCCTCATTCAGTGTGGTGAGAAAACAATTGAAAGTTTTAATGTCCTGGCATCTGCAGATAATGAATGATCTGATCTGTGCTCCTAACTCAACTAGAATCCTAATGCTTGTTTTGCCCAGGGCATAATACAATTTCACTGTGTCTGATGAAAGACACTTCTATGACCTTCTGGAGCCAAGACAATTCTGAAATAGTTCTAGAATAGAATAATCATTCTAGAATTAAATATTGAAATAAGCTAAAATAGATGAAGAAACTTACTCCAGAATTAATGTTCCTATATATATAGCAATTTACAATCCAAGTTAAATTCCGTGAATAGAAACAGTTGCAACCTGCACTGCACTGAATATACTGGGAATAGTTTTACAAGACTTAGTTTTGTGACTTTAGCTGCTGACACCAGACTATAAATAAACATATTACAGAGTCCAAAGTGCATCATGTGCTTTGGAGTCAGAAACCCATGCCTGATATGCTGTTGAACTCCCAACTGTCCTGCAAATGTTGGAATACATTTATGCCATAGGTAAGCTGGCCCAGCCTCTGCCTGTCTAACCTTCCCCTTTAAATTCTCAAGTGTTCCCAGAAGCTCAGAGAACCTAGAAGTTTCTCAGATGCATACTATAATTGTTCATGGATTTTTTTTGTTGCCCCTTCCACACCCAAAAAAATGCAGGAAGTGTGAAAGCAAGAACAATACTGAGGTTTCTTTGACTTTCATTTTCTGACGCAAGAGGCAACACACACATCGGGTGGAGTATCTGTCCTATCAAAGTATTTTAGTATCCTGACAGTAACTATACAATTAGAATTAATAACTCAAATAGCGTTTAATTTATGATAAGTTCATAATATTTTTCTAGGAAATGCGTTCCTTATCCTCTAACTCATCATTCTGTACATCCTCTGCTGTAACAAAAGTGTTCGCTAAATAGGGAAATGCCAAGTTATTTCCTGTTCTCATTTTCAAAGAGAATGGGAGAAGCTGGCTGCTTTATTGCCACTTTTCTTTCTTGCCTTTTCTCTTTTTTAGAGATTTTCCTCCTGACAGTCACATGACAGGAATATAGTATGTTGTTTACTCCTTCAGCCTCTTGTCATGCCCCATATATTCTGCTAACCCAGCAAGCAGTCCTTACTTACCATGTTTAAAATCTAAGCAACCTGCTGACTTTGTTCATACTGTTCTGCCACTTGCACAGGGTGCTCTGCTTCTCCTCCACAGGGCTGTTATGCAGGCAGACTGTTAGCTATCAGTAACCATCAGTGCTGAGCCTGTCCTGATGTATCTGGTGGGGTGCTAACTTCCAGATGTGCTCAGGGTTGTGAAGACAAGGCATAGGCAGGAGGGCAGATGCCAGCGCTGCATAGGAACGCTCATGCAGCCTCTGCTAGCTGGGCGGCAGAGGTAATACCTTGAACAAGTTGCACAAACTAGCTTCCAGTGTCGATGTGTCCTCTCTGCCTTAGTATTAAAGGCAACAGTCAGAAATGCAGAAACCCCGGAGTCACAATATGTCTGTTGATATTTTTCCTGGTTCTTCTATTTTTTCTTTGTAGCTTAACTTGCATCTCTTTCTCCTCTCCTGAATACGTCATTATGTACATTGTATTACCACCCATCAGCCTCACTCCTCATCTCCATTAGTGTGCTATAGGGAGAGGGTAACACGTAGGCCCAGGGATGGATGAAGACTGTGTTTGAATAGGAAGCAATATCAAGCAATCAGTGTGATTTTCAGCACTACACTGGACAGTATGCCTACTTTTTATTTAATTAAGTGATAGAAACAGGGAGGTTTGTCTCTGAAAGTGAGTTTCTGAGGAAACAAAAAGTAAGCTTGATTCTCAGAATATAAATGCAACCCTCATGTTTATGCACTCTTTTGGGATCTGCTACTAATTTGGTGGCTGCTCAGCAGCAGTAGCTAACAAAGCAGTGTTGGGATCTCTGGCAGCCTATGATCTGCTGACCCTTTTTTTTCCTACTTTGTATTTCTAAGTACCGTCTTCCAGAAGAATCGTCCCTTATGGGTTCCCCTTAATCACCCTTAAAGTTTTGAACAAGTTAAACATATACATGTATTTACAAATCTGGTCTTTAGCCATTGATTGGTTTTCTGGATTTTTTCAGAACTCTTTCTTATTTATATTTTGATTTTTGATAAAGCTGTGTATAGAACTGAGTATTTTAGGCCAAATTCACAAAGAAAAGGACTTAACCTGGTGCTGTTACAGCTTATCATGTGGAGTCCAAAATTACATTGCTCTTTTGCCTTGCCATATTCCCTGCATACTTGCATCTAGTTGCCTGGGCAGAAGAGGGAGGGTTTACCATCATTCTCTTTTCCAATTCATGCTTTTCAGACTATTTCTTCCACTGGAAAATTATTGGGATTATTTTTACACTGTTTATCAATTTGCCTTATTCTAGATCAAAACTACTACTTTTTGAGCGTACCATTTTTTACACCCCATCTGTAATTCGCTCTTCATTAGTATTGGCAGCTTTTTGCGATGTACAACCGTAAATGTCAGCAGCATGCTGAAGTTTATTTTCCTCATGAAAATATTAACAAAAAAATCAGCCCTCACACCCACATCCATCATACCCCAAACATCTCACAGTTCAATGTATAGTATGTCTTCATAACACTGTATTGAGGCTCCCAGTATATACTGGGGTTGCCAGCGTACTGTAAGCTGCCTTGTTTGAGAGGGAGAAGCCTACGTGGGAGCTGGAGCAGCAGTTTGGAGGCAGCTGGCAGAAGGAGGCAGCTGGGCTGCAAGCAGCCTGAGAGCTTCCCAGGGAAATAGCTTGCTGCTGGCAGGGTGTCAGTAGTAGCAGCAGGAGGACATAAGGAGGCAGGAGACAACAAAACTGAGTATGTGACTGGCAGAAGACTGGTGTCAAATGGTCTCAACAAAGCCCACCCCACCTGATCATAACCCTCATTTGAGATTCAGCTGCAGGGCTGATAACTTTGCCACTGTTGAGAGTTAATTGTGCTTAAGGCTGTTGCCCTATTTGTTCTGAGAAAGACATAAAGCAGTTGCATTACTTCTGCAGGCCCTGTGTGTTGCATGAGGACAGCCTGGTACTAGAGCTTGCAAGACCTCCTGCCTCTGACCCCTCCAGCACTTGGAACCAAGCTGGGGGAGCCCCAGCTGGGATGGGCATCCTCGCTTGCCATCAGGGGACATGTGCTCCACAACCAACTCACAGCTTTCCTAGCAAAGCCAGCTTGAATTCATTTTTCAAGTAAGATTTTTATAGAATATGATTTGAAACCTTAAAAAACCCCTCTACTACATTACATCTTCTGCCTTCTCTTCAGCCATTCCTTTTATAAATCAGTCCGAAGAGATCACTCAAGTTTGCACAGCAAGATTTTTTTATTAAGACCATACCATGTGTTGATTGTGGCTCTAGAACCTTCTAGACACTGGGAAATTGCTGTGCACTGTTCCTAGTATAATGCATGAGGAACCAAAGTGATGTTTAAGACAGACTTATGCCAGGTACCATGCTTTTTTCTTGTGAAAACTGGTTAATATTAATGTTTGGTTAATAAATGTTCCTCAGTTTCCCACATCCATTGTGATAATTTATGCTGTAATTACAGTAACTGTGTCACATGAATTCCAGAAACTATAGCAGAATGCAGCTAGCATCCCGTGGCCCCTGCAGCAAATGTAAATGATTCCCTGCATTCACTTACAGTTTCTGAACACTTATGTCTTGCTTAGGCAAGCTGACAATAAACACCAGACAGAAAAAGCAGGCCTGGAGTAGCACATGTGCTATAATTTGTGATGTTCAGGAGCTCTGCGAGCCTTTTTATGTTATTATCCAAACTTAACAAGAATGAGAACTTTTCAGAATATGATTTTTACTGCAGTTCATGCATGCAATTTTTTTCTCTGCTAATACAGACAGTAAGTTGGCTTTATTAGTTGGCTAGCTTTTCAACAGGCTAAATTCCTGGGACTCTGCCTGACTTCCTTGGAAAATTTGAAGCTGTTTTTAAGGAGGTTCTGTGAGAAAATACAGCACAGTGAATTTTACTAACTTTGGCCAGCTTATAAGGAAAAGGCTTGCAGCTACCCTCAGGCATGAACTTAATTACATGAAAAGTAAGAAATACAAAATAAATCATATGCTTTAATTCTAAATTACATTATTTGATGTAATAAGAACTTCCATACCAGATCAAATCTAAATTAGTTGTCTGCCAATAGTAATTCCCAGATGTCTCTGAGGAAATTGCCCTATTCTTCAACCTCCTTTCCCCCCTCCACAAGTATAATGGATAATTATGTAACCAGCTGACTATAGGGGAAGTTATTTTCTAACCTCAGGCTGGTGGCTGATTTATGCCCCGAACTGTGAACATTTATATCCATTATGAATTTTTATCAGGTCCAATCTAATTCCCCACACAAATGTATGAATATGTATGTATAACCTTTTACTGAATCCTGTTAAGCACTTGGCCTCAATGATACCATTGGCCAGCATGTTTTGCAGGCGTATTACTTTTGCCAATTTTAAATATATCACCTTTTATTTTCATTATTACAATCAGTGTTTACTTGGGAAATGTATCGGTGATAGCAATAACCCCCAATATCCTTTTCCTCAGTTGCTCCCTGCCCTGAACATCTCCGAAGCCCCAGCTGGAGCCAGGGTGCCTGTGCTGGACCAGAAGGTAGCAATCTCCAGCCTGCTGACATTTCCCACTCCATCCGCTCATAGACCAGACCTTGCCTTATGCCCTATGGGTTGATTAAAGGCAGAGGGATGATGCTTGCTGTCAATGAAAAAGTTAAGTGTCTCTAGGACTGCTATCATTCTGCTGTACCATGACTTCCTGAATTTGCAAGTGTCATTACAATTTGATGTCAAGTGAAGGGTTTATTTTGGGGAGAAGTTGCTGGTTTGGACTATGGGGAAGAAATTAATTTTGATTTGTGTTGGGTCAGGTCAATGAGGTGTTTTTGTGAAATACTGGGAAGGGAGGGCTTAATCTTGGGGTGGGCTATTACAGCTACATTTTATTGTGGGAGGAGGGCAGATTACCTTTGATTATGGGGAAATTGGTTATACCTGGTTAAAGAAGGTTGGATTAGGAATGATTCTGAATAGAAAAGTAAGAACTACTTTACCTAAAGAAGGAATTACACTGTATGTTTATGTGGGTTGACGACTGTCATTAAAAAGTGCTTGGGTTTTGACTAGAAGCAAAAGATAGGACAGACTGTAGGGAAGGCCATGCAGAAGAAGCAAGAAAAGACGATGTTTTCCTTTCCCCTCTCAAAGCTGGACACTGGTTGTTTCTGGATTCATAGAGATTTGAAAGGTAGGCAGTTCCCTGGGTTGCCAAAAGGAAGTGTCACCCTTGCAAATCAAACCTTGATTAGCTTCATTAGCACCCCTAATAAAAAGAAGGTCATGATACCAACTTCAATAGTTTATCTATGAAAAATCTTGAGTCTGTGAATCCTTATAACACACTCTCAATGAGGAAACATTATTGGGCTGAAAAAGTCCATTTACAGAGAACAGAGATATATGCAAAGCCAACAGAGACATGTGGAGTGGTTACAACAGACAGCAGAAGTCAAGTGGCAATGACTGCAGAGAACATCGGTGATCAGGGCTCGTGTAGGGAGTCTGTGGACTTTGCCACAACGTTTCAGTTTTGGTGTAAGTTCTTTAATTTGGGAGTGCTGAGACATGGTCTCTTGTTGGTTCACTTAATTATATAATGAACAGCTGTGAAGTTTTTATTTGGATTAAAATTTCCCTGGAACTGAAGGTAATTTAGATCTGAGGTTTTGGCTTTGGTCCCTTCCCAGCTTGTACTCAATATAAATTACTGCCCTAGAACCATGACATGTTCCATTTATCCTCCATTTTAGATGGCTGAAAAGTACATGTATAATTCTGTGCATGCCACACTTTCTGTAACCTACTGTGACAAATAGACCAAATGACTGAAACTGCTAGGTAAGACACTTTATTTTAGTCATGAACCCACACCCAGCCTTAGTTTAAATACCAGGCAAAAATGACATTTGAATTATTTGATTTGAATCAATGCCAAATTCAATCTTATGCAAACTCAGAGAGAGAAAAAAGTCTTGGACTAGACCCAGTGATTTATGTGTGAGAACATAAGGCAATAACAAGCAGCAATCGATTCAATTGTAATGACAGGAGTGAACCACCATGAAAAATCTGACAACTTTTCATTGGAGCTACTGTGACTGAGATTGGGAACAGGGCAGTATTTTTACACATGGGTAATGACTACAAGAAAAGTAGACTTGGGGACCAACATTCCCAGTTCCACCTTCTATCAAAAATATTGGTTAAGCTCTGTATGCCATGCTCCACTCACACTGCTGTGAGGTTCTCCAGTGCTCAGTACAATGGAGGATGACAAATATGCCCATATTCTGGAGAGAAAAACAGAAATATCACACCTGTCTGAGAGAAGAATATGTATTTTCATGTTCTAATTCCAAATAACTATGTTAATTTAGGATATATTAACAGCCAGAAATTACGAACTTTGGTGTTGAGTTTTGACCTTCTGGCTCAGTCTGACTTGCCCATTAGTGCCATGAGTTCAGGTGCAGGGAGGCAACGTCACCTGAATATTCCCCAGGGAGAAAGCAGGACTGCCTAGAATTTTGTCAGTGTTACACATCCCACAGGGATAATTTTTCCAGGATTATTTTATACTCTGAAATATTACTGTTTTCCTTAGAGCTTTTTTTACTATGTAGCAAGCCTTTCTATTAAGGCTGTGGTTGCATAACCAAATGCTACGAGTTCAGCTCAGAAAGGCAGCCAAGACAATGTTTTAGCTACACCTGCTTAGTCCAGTACTCAACCCAACCCAAGAAAAGCATGGCCTATAAAGTTTGTTACTGCAGTTCTTTTTGCCCACTGGTACCCAGAGGGACTCTGAGCTTTCTCTAAAGTCATGCACAGAAAGGTCTGACTCCTTGTAGCTCTTGAAGCAGTTTTATCCCCAGTCAGAAACCTATCCTCTAATTCAATGCCTCTTAGTGGATTTTTTTCTCTGAATTGTCATGCCAGTTGTCTGCTTTGTTGTTTTTTTCATAGAAAGGCACCTGTTCAATTTTAGATACTGTTCAGCATGTTCCACTTCAGTAGTCTGCACTACTCCTCTGAGAGCCCTGAGCTTTTCACATATTTCAGGCTGCCAGCTCTCTTATGTGCTTTTCCCCAGCAGCCAATTTTGCTCTGAAGCTCTTAGGACTGAGCCAACTTCCATTCCTTCATAAAGGGATACCCTCTTGTTATTGCAATTGAGGAGTTCCATAAGAGGCTTTTAATGTCTCCAAAGTGTTGTTATGTACAATAAAATCTTGAGTTAAGCTTTACCTAACACTTGTTCATGCAATATTCATTTATTGGCAAGTTGCATTAGTTTCTGCCGTTGACAAATACTTTTAGGTTTATTTCTAATACTACAAGTACACAATCAGATTATCAGAGGACTGAATATGGTGTTATACGCTCTATTTGAGTAGCAGGGGCAACTTGAAACCTGAAATCACTACAATGTACACTGCCATCTTGTGTTCTGAAGTTCTAAATAATATAAAAATGCACAAGATACAAAGAGCTTTTCACAAAATAGGAGTTGGCTATATAAGTGGAATATGCAAGGTTATCAAAAGATGTTTACTGTCATTTCCTTTTCTTTCTTGTAAAATGTTAAATAGTCCTTAAAATAGCAAGTCCTACTGGTAACTCTGAATTCATCTGTTCTAAGGATTGATTCCTTTTAATTAGTGATTTGTGAGTAAGCCAGTAAAAAAACAAGATTACAGAGAAAATTTTGCTATAGCCAAGCTATTCTCTTTTTTCAGCAATAAGGTCCAATATGGACTCTAAGGAATAGCTCAGTGGCAAGGCATCCTCTGAGCTGGTGTGGTGTTGCCAGGGAAGTTGTATGCCAAATGCTTCTCTTCTGTAAAAAGGGGTTATGATAGAAAAAAGGGAAGACTTGTCTTTTCAGCTGGAACATTCCCTTTGGAACAACTGTAGTCCCAACATAACCAGATCACCCCTGAGGCTGTTGAGTATGCACCAAAGTACTGGTCACTTGGTTGAAAAAGGACCTAAAGTGAAATTTACTTACAAATTGAAGAAAGCAAATCTAACATCTCTACCCTGTGGTATTCATTCAAAACTGGATTCAAAACACAAAACCAATGACACATCTTCATGAATTAAATAAGCCCTGCATGCTCTTCCTCTAAAAATGATCAGTCCTTCATAATGTGCTAACCAAAGCAGGGGGGTTGTACATGTATACTTCCAATTGCTTTCACTGTATAACAGTA
Organism: Falco punctatus; assembly: GCF_963210335.1. Classification (NCBI taxonomy): domain Eukaryota; kingdom Metazoa; phylum Chordata; class Aves; order Falconiformes; family Falconidae; genus Falco; species Falco punctatus. Next base: position 18,293,625 of record NC_137588.1, on the reverse strand, counting down.
TTTATCTCTGCCTTTTTATTATGTTTTTATTAATTCCAGCTTCTTTCTTTAGTTGTTTACTATTGCAAACACGTAGGAGCACTCTTAAACAAAGCTTTGAACAATGGCTCTATAAAACCCAAAGGATTTATTCCATGCAGCTGCTGTTGCCTGAAACAAGCATAAGCAAGATAGGGAAAAGAGTGCCAAAAATCAAATACTAAGCTTAGAGACACCTGAGGCAGGGCAGGAAGTATTAAAAGCATATCAAGGTAACAGATGCCAAGCTAGAAGGGTGGAACAGAAGAGAACCTTAGCAGGGGAGAGGCATGCACTTGGCCTTACTTGTTCAGAAGTTCCCCACAGGTTGGTTGCTTTCCATGTCAGAAACCTTTCAATCCACCTGTTTGGCATTTCTTAGCCCATTTGCACATACCTTTGTAAGTGCAAATTTTTTATTATTTGCCACCTCTGAAAGGCAAACATTTGTGGTGCCCATTATTGACTGGTGCAGGCAGTGCTTCTGTCTCCCGAGGTTACTTTTTATGGCTTACATGCGTAATGTACCACAGCAGAGTTTAAACGACCTCCCTCTCTTGTGAAATGAGCAGTTAGAATGATTCAAAAGAGCTTTTCCTCCTGTAACAATACTTTTATAATACTTTACTGCTTATTAAACTTGTCTTCAAAAGGCAACATGTATGTTGTGGTCTGGTCACATAACCTCCTGTTTCAGTAAGAGGCAAACATTAAAATTGTTTGCACATAACATTGCAGTCAGTGTTTAAATAATGCAGAAAGCTTATTGAAAAGGACTTCGTCATTTCAAAACCTGGAATGCTTTGCTAAAATTGTTAATGCTATTTTATTTACTTTCTCTGCCTGTAAGATTCCTGCCAGTTTTCTTAGTTTTCTAGCACAGTCATACTTACTTAATTTATATCCTTTGCTGTGTTGCTATCTGAGAGATTTTCAGACAGAAAAAGCTAATTGGCTACATATGAGGAATAATAAAACAGTAATTCAAAATGTGCTAGAAATTATATCAAATAAAGCAGGAAACTGTTTTATGTAATCTCTGTACCACAGTAATCTCTGATGGTGGGTACATACCTCCCTGGCAACTGAATAGTGCTGGCTGCAACAGTTACAGGAAAAGCAGAAGAGGGAAAGCTACTGCCAACAGCGCAGGTCTGGGAGGAGAACTGATGTCTACTGTGTCCTCAGGTCCTGGAGATGTGGGTTGGCAAAGCCTGTGACTGGTCAGTCTAAGCCTCTTAAGCCCCCCATGCTCCAGCTTTTGAGTGTCTGCCAATGGCTGCCATATTGTGTTAGACTGCATAATATCCTAGCAATGGATGAAAGTTTGTTGTTTCCATTCCTAGTTTGTTTTCCATTAGCTAGTTCATTTTGTCATTAGGAGACCTTTACTGATGCTAGAAGATGCCTGTCCATTGGTCTTCCCATGCTAGTAACTACCTACTGTCTAAAAGCCAACGGTGGGAGACAAAACATCAGGGATCTTTCTAAGCACGAGTTGAACCTGTCCCCTCCAGATGAGTAACTGAACGATACAGTACCATGTCCAAGCCTCTGGGTTAATCCTGAATGTGAACTTTTGAGAAAATACTACCTGAAGTTTAGACTTGCACATTCCCATCTAGGAAGCCCCCCTGACTACCTAAAGTCACAGGCATTAGGCAGAACTGCAACCACCGGGTGGGTGCAGCTGGATCCAGCTAAACCTGCAGCGCTCTTGGAAACAGCAATGAACTTTCAGAGAAAAAACAAGAGGAATGGCAGATAGACTTTCACTAAAGAAAACTTCATATTTTCTCCTGTAATTAAGCTTAATATTTCTAAGCTTTCCCAGGGATGCAAACGCCTACTATTTCTGTTAGTGCAGCCTTTCGCATTCGCATGGTAGAAGTAAACAACCACACATCCCTGGAGTACATGCTACACTTCCCAGAGGCCTTGCATGTATTTTACTACTCAAGGAGAGTTGTCTGAAGAAAAGGGAGATCCACCACAGAGCACAAAATAATCAGGCCTTCAGTTTAAAGTTATGGTAGGTTTTTTGTTTATGTTTTAAGAAAGTTGCCTTTCCTTTAAAGTGTCCATCTGTGCGGCTATACAAGTTAGAGAGAAAACCTCTGCTTAGGTTTATTTCCTGTTACCAAGAGCAGTTGGCCATCTGCTGGGTAAAAGGAAAGCTGTGCTTTGGAAACCAAGGTCACAAATAGTACTCCCCCATCCTTTGCCAATGACACGATTAAGCTGTGTCTGATCAGAAAATGTCTTGTTAACCCACCCTGCTCAGCTTATCAGATGTCCTTAGATCAGAATTTAGTATTGCACAATTCTAAATGGCTTTCACATAGAGATGCCATCTATGTAAGATTCTTGCTGTCCCCAGATTTGGTAGGACAAATGAAAAGTCACCAGATTTTGGGGTACAGCTTCAGCTTCTGTGTTCCAGCACAAGGCAGGATTGTCTGCCCTAGGTGGAGACTCCAGGACCCACTGCCTCTCTGTCTAGCTTGTGCTGGGACTACCTGCAGGGATTTGCAGGGCTGAGGACACTGTATCAAAAGCTTGCCGCAGAGGCACTGATTCTGATCAGCTTGTCACAGTTCAGCACTTCAGAAGTCTGGGAGATGCTTGTGCACAGGGGCTGCTGACTCTGGAGTCTTACTCCAGCATTTAGTACATTTTAGTCCCCTGGTGGCAAGAGGTAAGAGGGAGTGAAAAATGAAGGGTTGACGGGGAAAAAAAAACCAAAACAATTGGAAAGCTTTTATGTTAAATCCAGTGAAAACATAACTGAAATCTCAAGCAAGATTGACAAGGCATAAGGATCAAGTCTGCCTGTTTTAACACAGCCAACAATGCTGTGCAAGTCAAATAAGATCTGCAGAAGGCAGGAACACTTGGCAATTCTCGGACACATGGTACCAGGCAAAGAAATCTAAGGCAAATTATTTTTCCTTTTTAATTTTTTAATGGTATTGAGAAACTGATTAGAAGCTAAAATAAAATATATTTAGACATTAAAACACAAGTGTTTAGAAAATGCTTTGCTGATAAACAAATTCATGCTTCAGTTTACTAGAAAATAATTGTTTAAAAGCTTTCTGTAGAGGGAATGTGCTATGTCTCTGCATTCCTGCTCCAAGAGTAGAGCATTCTCCACCTAAGGTGCAAAAGCAGTGCTTTCTGCTCTGAGAGTTGGAGAGTTTGAATGATGTACTGAGCAGTAAATGAGGAATTTAAACATCTTATTGGAGGAAAAAGACAAACATGATCTGTAGCCATTTAAGGAAAAATTCAAACACAGAAGAAAAAACTCAAATTATGTACTGAAGAACAGGCATTTCAGCTCTGTCTTGCTTTTCTGTGTACCAGGAGTCTACCCTCTCCATTCCAGCTGAAATCTGTTATTTAAATATGGGTAAGGCAGTTTTAATGCCCTTGGCCCAAGCTGCTTTGTACCAGGGTAAGTACAACTACTGTCACAGCAAGACAATCGTCCTGATAAATGTCCCAATTTTCTAACTCTCCCTCTGCTGAATTTATTATCACAGTTTTATTCTTCCTTCAGTCACAAGGTTGTACTATTATCCTTAACTGCCCTCTTAAAACTAATCCATACATTGGCCAGGAGGGAGTGCTCTAGCAGGGGAGCCAACGCTGTTATCCTAGGGTCTTGCTGTTCCAGCAAGCTTGGGAATGATTGCCCTGAGGTTTCTCACCAAGCTGCTTTCAGTTCACAAGAGCTTGAGGAATCACTCAGTACTTCTTTTTATGCCTAGTCATTAGGTATATTTACAGTAGTACTTTCTCCCTCAAAGTTTGGCACTGCTTTCTTTGCCCCCACTTTGTTTTACAACTGTTCCTTTGCCCCTACACTTCCAGTGCTGCCGTGCTGAGGAGCCATGAACACAAGGACAGTTTGTTTTTTTACTTCTCAACACACAAAGAATCTTGTGTTAAAGAGAAAATAAATTCTGTTTTTCTCTCATTTGAAAATGCCTACCTTCTTCAGCAATATCATTGCATGTAATGGAGCAGTAAGCTGGTCCCCTATCAAACAAAGAAAGCAGTAGAGATTAATTATCTTACAAATATTTTGGAGAATCAAGCCGTTCACCCATTTGTGCTGCTCCATTTCCCATGTTTTCAGCTGAAAGAGCAGGCTGCTGTCTAAATTGATGGCATCCTTTTCAGCTGAGACCAGCTTAATCTATTTTGTGTTCTTCAAAAAAGGAGCTGCCTTTGTTATCCCTTGTATGCACCACATTTCTCTATTGAAACAAAGCACTGGTGAACAGCATTGGCTTGACAGTGCCTGAGACTGGAGCCCTCAGGTCTGGCAAGGCAGCAGCAGTAGGAGCATTTAAGGTGTCCTGCTGGTGTAAATTCCACACGACCAGCTGAAGCAATCTTTAATTTTATATACTTAACTAAAGTTCTATAATACAATAATCAAATATGCAGATGACTTCAAATCACATCATCATCAGAAACAAAATTTTAAAAATTAAAATCAACAAATAACTAGTAATTCCAAAAGTGAAAGGGAGATAGACTACCAGGCTGCCCGCTAGTGACTCTCACGATTCAGTCTGCTGTAGCAGTGCTTGCTTACTTATAGGTAATGATGCTTTTTAATGGGTCCTACCCATGACTGTCCACTCTACCCTTCTCCAGGAGGCTCTCGCTCTTATCACAGACAGTTTAGCTGCCTGTGCAGCAGCTGCTGAACTGCTCCGGTTTATAGCGTTCCACATTCAGATAAATTGCCACTCATTCCTCTTAATATACTGTGCTGTAATCTGCAAAATCCTGAAAATCATCCCTTTTTACTAGCACCTCTGATGTTAAAACTGTATTTTAAAAACTGCAACAGATTTGCATCTGAGCAGAAATGTTGCTTTTACTCATACAAATACTCTGTTCAGCTGTCTTTAACTCCCTTGCCTAAATTATAGTTGAATCAACATTTGTTTCACAGAATGACAGAATTGGCTACATTTGTTCAAACTTCCTTCATTTACTAATTGATCTCATTATTATTACTTCGGCCTGTCTCCTCCTCCAGGTTTTTGTTTCTCAGATGAGGCAAAACTGAAGAGCTTAGATCCAGGTCCAAGAAAAGGAGAATGAAAATGAGGTGTGGGAGCTGCATGCTTCTGCCCCAAACAAAAAGCAAACAAATGGTATAGTACTGGCATAATGATAATTTATCTGAATATAAACCAAGAAATCACTCCCTTTCTGCTGTGGTTAGCCATGAGTGCAACACCACATGGTGGATGGTGCTCACCAGCCTGTGGTTAAGTTCCCTCTTCACAGCTCTGTGCCTCTGGTTTCTCTTTTGCTGACTACAGTTCCTCCTTCCCATTGCTCCCTTGAGGAACTGCTGAGGTACAAAAGAAACATGGTACAAGGGCACAGACTATCTTGAGTTCATGGCATTGGCAGTCTCCCACTGAAGCTTTCTGTGGCACCAACACATAAAAAGCCATTCAGTTTGCCTCTGTATCTTGCCATGTAATTACCTAGGGGGCTTGATCCCCTCTTGGCACAGCACATGAAGAGACCATTAAGCGCCTAATACCACAACCTGTTTCTGTCTACACTCTGCCTGACTTCTCTAATCTATTCTCATCATCTTTACATGTATTCTTGAATGTCTTCCTAAACTTGTGATCCTGAATTGTGTCTCTAAAAGTGAAGGTGAATTGTATTGGTCCCTTGTATGTATTTAGTACACACAGAGAAAGCACCTTCAATTTGTCAGAAGGCACCTCTGATTTGGCAACGCAGAGGAAAGCTGGGCCAAACTAGAAGGAATAATATAGCATTACAGGAAAATTTGGGGCAACAGACTAAATAGGAAGTGAGTATCACTGAGGGCTGAACAAAGATACAAGTACAGTGGATTGGGAGAACAGGGGCTGTTTGGGGAAGAGTGCATGTAGCTTAGTGTATTAACTGCAATTTTGCTGCAGGATATCAGGACACAGCTTAACTCACACCCTTAGCAGACCTTAATGGCAGGGACAGTATTCACTCTTAGCTGTGTGTTCAAAGACTATGGATCTGAATTATAAAAGGATTATGGGTACCTGCATTTGTCAGAACAAATGCAGAGGCTTCAGAGTAGTTGTATTCCGTCTACCGTTTTCACAAAGCACCTATCATGTACTGGGAAGTTCAGATGTTGAATAAAATTCTCTCTTATTAGTTATAAAATCTTAACTTTCCTTTAACTTACCTTTACAGGACAATTGTAATATTGTGGGGAAGTTAATTATGGGGTAATATAGGATCATATGAGGATAATATAAGTATTATTGAGACAGAGTTAACAGTTTTAATCTAAGCTGTAGATGTTTCATTCTGCTTTGACATCTGAGTTCCCTCAAGATCATAGAATCAAACACTTCAGTGAAACACAACTCACATTTAAAGAGCGTCTTGCTCATTTTAAAGAGTCACATGATTATTTGTCAGCTTCCATTTGGGAACAGTTTTTGCATGGTCTATGCAAACACTCTGCCTGTTCCAAATACAGTGTTTATGCAATTACATTGCTTAATTGTGTGTCTGATGTTGCATACCTTGGTATTCCCTAGAGGATACTCAGGTAATTGTCTTAAAATGTAATAGACACTAGAAGAAATTGTTCCTTCTCATTAAACTCTGAGGAAGGATTTGCAACAGCTGATTTGTTTGTTAAACTGCCTTGCTATCTGACCTAGGAAAGGATTTTTTTGAGTTAGCCACAGTTAAGCGTTACAGCTTTAACTGAAATACGTCAAACATTTCTGCTAAGTTATCTGACAAGTGTCCATTTTCCAGCTGTAAAGAATTCTGTAATAAGATTCAGTCAAGAACTGCACAAATACGCTAGGCTTTTCATCAGCACCTTTTACTTATTTTAATTAAGTAAAAATCCAATGGACTTAAACTGAGTTCAGGCACAATCATCCCTCTCTTTACCCTTGTATTTCTCCTCCTAAGATGCTATGTCTCACCCAGAAGTTGTAAAGCTCTTGTCATACCTACAATCTTCTCAAAAGGATACACAGGGACTGAGTTTCTAATTAAAACCCAAACAACATTCTCTTCCACAATACAGTTTATATGGTATATACCCCTCAGGAGTACAAAAATGGTTGTTAGATAACCAATAATATGTCAAGGGGCATAAGCAAGAGAAATAGAGAATTAAGCAAATGCCATTATTAGGTCATTTCTTCTTCCTCCTCTAAATTCTGATAAATTGTAACAGATTGAGAAAATTTTAATGCAAGAATTTAAGTGCATCAAACTACATACTTAGAATGGATTATTTAACAAAATGCTATAATACAATCTAGCTTCCAGTATCTCCCTGGAGGATTAGATGTACATAATGATCCTAACAGTATCCTGAGTTGATCTCACCCTCCGTATGCATTAGAGCACAAGGGACAGGAGAGCGCCAGGATATAGGATTATCAGGAAAAATTGTTGAACCTGATTAGTGTTTACTACATCCAGCTTCTCCTGCCTCAATTCCCCATGGAACACTTCTCTACTGTCGGCTGGCTATTAAAGCAATATATTTGGGGAACATATAGAAGGGTATCTTTCCTGTCCAGACATACATAACCATCCAAATGAGGACAGTATCATAATTATATGAATTAAATGTCTCAAAAGTAAACTACCAACTATTCAGCAGAAATTCATAAACTGGGTGAGAAAGACAAAGCTCCTTTTCCAAAGGGGATTTTCAGAGTTGCAACACTTCCTGCCAGAGTCTTCCACAGAAGGGCATAAAGCTGGAATGAAAAAATGAGGTTCTGAAAGTAAATAAAGAGAACAGAGAATAGTTATGAGGTGAAGTCACCAAGACAAAATGCAGGTGTACAGGAGCTGCAACAGCCAGGAAAGTGTAGAGGCAAATAGTCTCTACACAACTCCCTTGTCAGGCTGGGCAGTTACATTTCACCTTAATTGACAGCTCTCTTAAAAAAGGGGAAGGAGAGAAGACCTTGGGGCAGTAAAAAAGTGTGCAAACCACACTTGAGCTCCTTTGGGATACACACTTCGAAAGCTGACTGTCAAATTATGCTTGCTTTCACCAACAAAGCCGCAGGAAGCCATATGTGGTAACTATGGTTTTACTGAATTGCCTCAATAAATAAATATGAAAGCTTTTTCTCTTGATGGGCTTTTGACATACATTGCAGAAGAGTTGAAACTGGACAGGGCTGTAGATCTCTACGCAGAGTTTTCTAGGAAGCTTGCCTTTCTTCCCTTCAGTTATTCAGATGCAGCAGGACTGCCGTTACAGTAGAAAGAATCATGGAATCATAGAACAGTTTGGGTTGGAAGGGACCTTAAAGATCACCTAGTTCCAACCTCCCTGCCACAGGCAGGGACACCTTCCACTTGACCAACGTGCTCAAAGTCCCTTCCAACCTGGCCTTGAACACTTCCAGGGATATGGCATACACAACTTCTCTGGGCAACCTGTCCCACTGTCTTGCCACCCTCACAGTAGAGAATTTCTTCCTATATCTAATTTAAATGTACCCTCTTTCAGTTTAAAGCCATTACTCCTTGTCCTATCACTCCATGCCCGTGTAGAAGGCCTCTCTCCAGCTTTCTTCTAGTTCCCCTTGAGGTACTGGAAGGGTGCAGTAAGGTCTCCCAAGAGCTATATCGTCTCCAGGCTGAACACCACCAGCTCTCTTGGCCTGTCTTCATAGGAGAGGGGCTGCAGCACTCTGATCATTTCCATGGCCCTACTGTCCTTCTTATTTTGGGGGCTCCAGAGCTGAATGCAGTACTCCAGGTGGGGTGTAATCAGAGCAGAGTGGAGGGGGAGAATCACCTCCCTCAACCTGCTGGCCATGCTTCTTTTGATGCAGCTCAGGATTCAGCTGGCTTTCTGGGCTGCAAGCGCATGTTGCCCAGTCATGTTGAGCTTCTCATCCACCAACACACCCAAGTCCTTCTCCTCAGGGCTGCTCTCACTCCATTCTCTGCCCAGCCTGTATTTGTGCTTGGGATTGGCCCTACCCATGTGCAGGATCTTGTATTTGGCCTTGTTGAACTTCATGGGGTTTGCACAGGCCCACCTCTCAAGCCTGTCAAGGTCCCTCTGGATGGCACCCCTTCCCTCCAGTGTGATTGCCACAGCACACAGCTTGGTGTCATTGGCAAAATTGCTGAGGGTGCACTCAATCCCAGCGTCCATGTTGCCAACAAAGGATTAAACAGTGCTGGTCCCAATACTGACCCCTCAGGAACACCACTTGTCACTGGTCTCCACTTGGACATGGAGCCATTGACCAGAAGTCTTTGAGTGCAACCATCCAGCCAATTCCTTATCCACTGAGTGATCCACCCATCAAATCCACGTCTCTCCAGTTTAGAGGCAAGGATGTTGTGAAGGACACTGTCAAGTGCTTTCTACAAGTCCAGGTAGATCATGTCAATTGCTCTTCCCCCATCCATCAATGCTATAATCCTGTCATAGAAGGCCACCAAATTTGTCACGCATAATTTTCCCTTAGTGAAGCCATGTTGGCTGTCACCAATCACCTCCTTATTTCCTGTGTGCTTTAGCACAGTTTCCAGGAGTATCTGTCCATGATCTTGCTGGACACAGAGGTGAGACTGACTGGCCTGTTGTTTGGGTCTTTCTGTTTTCCCTTTTTAAAAATGAGGTTTACTTTTTCCCTTTTCCAGTCAGTGGGAACTTCACTGGACTGGCATGACTTCTCAAATATGATGGATAGTGGCTTAGCCACTTCATCTGCCAGTTCCCTGGATGGGGCCCATAGATGCATCTCAGCAGATCCCACAGACTTATGCACCTTCAGGTTCTTTAGACTGTCTCAAGCTTGATCTTCCTATAGTGGTTGGTTCTTCATTCTCCCAGTCCCTGCCTTTGACTTCTGTGACTTGGGTGGTGTGGCTGGAGCACTTGCCAGTGAAGACTGAGGCAAAAGAGTTGTTGAGTACCTCAGCCTTCTCTATGTCTTGGGTAACCAGGTCTCCTGTTTCCTTCTGGAGAGGGCCCATGTTTTCCCTAGTCTCCCTTTTATCACTGATGTACCTTGATGAAGGTGAAATGAACTGACTGGGATCTGCGAAGCATGCACATTGATAAACATATCTGCCACTATTGCTACCAGTGACAGAGTTTAACTGGTTTTACTACCAGAAGTAGTCGGAAGAAACAAATAGAAATGCATCATTCAGTTTGCAAAGGCCAAACTTGAACTGATCGATGCACAGCTCATCCATGCATACAACTAGCAATTTAGCAAGTATTTTCCTTTCATGCAAAATGTGATATATAGAAAAGTCATATCTGGAGTTATTACTAGTACATAGATAATAATAATAATGTATTACTAATAACTCTGGCTTGGGAGACCAGTGGAAGGCTTAGAGAAGTCACAGCAGTTTCACAGAAGTGTCAATATGCATTTTAAAATATATTATGGACAAGGATTTAGCACCTGCTTCCCAGTGATCAGCTCTTGTTCAGATACAGACTTACTTCTAAGCTCTAGCATTACTAAGCTGTTCAGATCATCCTGTTGACTGAAAGCTGAAATAGCTGATTATCTTTGATACTTTCTCTCTTTACCAGGACAGAGTTGACCATGTACAAAAACATTTGTATTTTTCACGTTTAAAGAGAGAACATGCTGCCCACTAATCCTTTCCATATAAACAATGTCAGCTTCTAGCTGGAGATCACTAGATACAAGGTTTCACTCATGACCCATGCTATGCAGGCTTTTATGACCTTTTCCCTAATTTCAGTTCCTCCTACCCTTGTGTAACCTTTCCAAATCCAGGCTGATCCTGGCCAATGGCTTGAGGCCCTGCAGGCCTCTCCCTAGCTGTAAACTCCAAGCCCTGGGCTCTTCTCGTTCTGTGGCACTGGACCTGCAAGCTGAGCCTTATATTGCAGTAAACTGGCAGTGGATGATGTATGTGGTGCCTTTCCCTCAGGGTTTCTGATGACTCTCTGAAAATGGCACAAAGACTAAATAAGTCTTAGATAAATAGGCTCCTTTCAGGAAAACTTCTCGGCCCATTCAAATATCAACAAAACTCCTCCCAGAGCATGAATTACTTGGTGTTGAATGACATGTTCATAATGGGTGTAAGCCTTTTTTTTTTTTTTTTTTTTTTTCCCTCTGGTGAAAAAAATGACTAATCCAGAGGTGATATCAAGGGCTTATGCCCTTTTCCTCCTTTTATTGCCTCATCAGCTTCTTGTGAGCCCATGATTCAGCTCTGGATGTCCCACACCCATCCTGTACCTAGGGTGGCCAAAACCCCACCTCTTCTGTAGGTGGTGGCTTTTTATAGAGGAGTACAGAGCAAAAAGGTGTCCTAATATATTACTGTCAATCACATCTAAATAGTAGTTGCACTGCAGAAAGCAAGAACATCTAAATCACACCTTATTTAAGTAGGTGTTTCCTTCTGTTTTAACCCTGCAAGTAGTGCCATGAAATGAAGACTCCTGAAAAAAAGTTTCTAATTCCTCATCTTTCTATAACACAAAGGATTCTTTACTTTCGTTTTCTCATTGACTGCTATTACGATAATGTTCTTCTGTTGCCCCCAGAAGCAGTGAGGTTAATTAAGAATTATCTCACAACTCAAAACTGTGCTGCTTTAAAAGCGAAAAATAAGTAAAAAGTCCCACAACCTTTCCCTGCTATTTAGTCAGTAAAGGAACAGCACAGGCAGGTACTACAGCACTGGCAATTCCTGCTATTTTCAGCTGGGACCAGGAACTTTCTTAGGTTTCAGTAAAGCTTTTTCGAAATTTTTCAAAATTCTTTTTACAGTTTAAGTTGCATATAGTAGTCTACCTTCTCTTCTGGATGTGTGTACAGTTGCTATTTCAGCAGCTTGTAAGCTGCTGGAGCTTCTGAGGCTGGATGTGTTTTCCATCAATTTTTCACGTTACCTACATTTCAGGGGCTCTCATATTACATTGGGTGATTTTCAAGAACCTGTTGAAGAACTTCACTCAAGGCAAGAAAATTTATTGGAAAAGTCCTTTGTTTTCACAGCTTGTGTATGGCCTAGCTATACCTTTGCTCTGTGTAAGACAAGGGCTCTCACTGGTTTCCAAACCGTACCACCATGCCTCTGCCAGCCCCAGTTAAATCTCCAGCCTCACACATGCTTGCAAATTAATTGGGAACTTTTCTGAGAATTAAGTTCTGAGGTGGTGAGAAATACTGCTTATTGGATACTAGTTGAATTCAATTTTTTACTGGGAACCTCTATGATTAGGACCAAACAAATGAGCAATAGGCTCATTATTATTCTTTACAAGTGTCTGTGATACAAAGAAACATTCTAGGCAAATCTGAAGCCTACTACAATGAATCTAGTATCTCTCTGCAAGTGTTCAGCAATGTGGAAAGATTTAGATAACTGTGACTTAAAGTCCCTGCAGCTATATCCAGAACTTCTGTAAACAATGTGAATGGAAACTCAGTCAAGAGATCCGTGTTTGTTCCCTACAGACTGCCTCCACAGCAGCAGACAGTTAAATGTGGGTATGCATGAGTTCATCCAGAAACTAGTATACAAATTATTCACAGGGGGGAAATTTAACTCCATAACCAAACTATCAAACTGCTGGAACAGCTGTTTATGTTGCAGTAATACCAGAAACCTAACCTAAAGCTGAGACCCCACTGCAACTAGTGCAATTCCTGCCCCAGGAAAATTACAGACTATTTTCTAATCAAAGTACACAAAGGGTATAAAATAAATTAACAACACTGAGAATAAAAGCAAAACAAATAGTAATAATACCTGGGTGGCTTTTATGTACTGCTTTTCATTGGTAGGTCTTATAGGGGTTGATCCTATATTGACACACAGTTCTTAGTCTATTTATCTTCAAATCAGTCTCTCTAGGGAGATACTGTTATTCCTGGTTTATATATGGGAGCTATGACTCAAAGAGGCACCAATATTACATGTGAAGTAGGGAACTGAACCAGAGTCTTACCACTTGTGCACTACATACTGCTCCCTGGAGAACTTTTGGCTAGATGCTGCTCCCTGGAGAACTTTCTGCTAGTTGCTTAGCTAATGGAAAGGAATCATGTTGAAGTATCATGGGAGAAATTGGTCCCTGAAAGAGATTCAAAAGAGGGGAAAGTAAAAGTTTTATGAATTTCATGTGATTTTATTTCATATACATCACAAGCATGGATAGAAGTATATAAGGCAGGAATGAACAAATAAAGCAACAATGACAGGCAAAATGTCATTACAAATGTATTAGTATTCACATAGATATTACTGGCTCAAGACTTCCAAAAAACTGGTCAGTGCCATCCAACTGCAAAAGCCAGTCATGAAAGTAGGTCTTGTGTGACAACTGAGTAGGCTTCAACAGTGTGAGGTATTTCAAGTCACAGGAAAAAAGTTGCAAGTAACCTGAACAGGTCATCTAGCCCATCACTTTTTCCTGAGCAGAATTGCTTGTAATGGTATCATCTCTGATAGATGTATGTTGTCTGTTCTTAATACTGTCTAATGAAGGTGACTTCGTTCTCTACTGAGGCAGATGACAACAGTTTTTCATTTTCACTGCCATTAGAAAGTGGTCTAATGCTAATTCCGAAGTTCTGTCTTTCAGTTTGAGATGATTACTTCTCACCAATATAGTCAGGACGTGAAGGGCAGATTGATTGCTCCCTTTTTCACTTCATAGCAAGCAGTCTTTTACATATTTGAAGACTGACAACCTATCTTCCTTAGTCTTAAGGGAGTCAGTTTGTTCAGCCTTTTTTTGTTCTCTGATGAAAAAATCCCTCTTCTCATCTGTTCTACTTTAAAATCTTTCCAGTTTCCACATCTTTTCTGAGTGGAAATTCAAAGCTGACCAAAGCGCTCCAGTGCATGAAGGTAAATTCCTAGTAGCGGACAGCACCTGGGGCTGGTGTCACATCTGTATCTCCTCTTAAATCCCAGCTCTTCTTCCACTGCAAAGTGGTGCTACAGGGTGAATTCCAGCTGTTCTCACAGGGCACAGCTGCCTCAGCTACAGAAGGGGATGTATTCCCACCAGTCAGCGTTCATTTCGTGGTGTGGGTTTACCGGGGGGCACAGATCATCAGAGGCCTCTCTTCCAGCAATGTATGGGGGAAGAACTGCCAGAGGCACTTGGCTCTGCAGCTCTCCACTCACCAGGTACTTGCGTTCCTGTCAACAATACTGTAACTCCTGTAGGATTATCTGTCACCTCACCAACCTATTTCTTAAGTAACCCACCTATGTTATTGACGTTAATTAGCATTTCATCATTAACTTAGGCAATCCTCACCTTTAACGAACATGTACCTCTGTGTTCTCTCAAGGCTGCTTATAGAGATCTACAGGGGCTATAATTATAGCACAGGAGGTGAGAAACCGCCAATAAAGCCTCCTTTCTCTCATGTTTCGCCACGTAAGCCCCGAGCTGCCTGGGCTGGCGGCTGCTGTGGCGGGCTGCGCACCTGCTCACGGACACAGGCCTCGCCTTCGAAGGCCTTTCCCTGAGGCAGAGAAAACCGCGCGGGGTCGGGCCACAGCCCCGGGCGGATCGGGCCGGGGCCGCCTCCCGGGGCCGCCTCCCGGGGCCGCCGGCAGCACCGCTGCCGCGGGGCGGGGCGGGGCGGGCGGCGCTGCATGCCGGGACGGCCCATATGAGGGGGGCCCCGGCAGGCGTCTTCCGCTCGCCCGACCTCTCACCCGGCGGCGATCGGCGGCACAACACGGAAGTGCGATGGCGGCCGCGGCAGAGGAGGCAGCGGGAGGCGGCGGCGACTCCCCGTCCTCGGCCCTGCGGCGGCTGCGCATCATCTCGGGGCACCTGCGGGGCTCGCCGCGGGCTCCGGAGCGGGAAGCGCTCTCCCCGAGCCCCTGCAAGGCGCAGGGGGGCTCTGACGGGCCGGCCTCCGGCTCCATCCCGAAGAAGCGGTGGGTGCGGGCGGGGGTCCCCGCGGGGCATCGGGCCCCGGGCCGCTCCGGGGAGTTCCCGCCGGGCTGGGCGGTCTCCCGGAGCGGCCGGCTGTCGGTGCGGGTTGGGACTAGGGCGGCCTGCGCTGTGGAGTGCGGTCTTGCTCCCGCCCGGGACGGTCGTGGGCTGTCGGGGCCTGAGGGGAGGCCCTGCGGGGCGGGGAGGTGCCGGGGGCAGCGAGGGAGGCAGGACGGGGTGAAGCCCAAGCGCGGGTAAAGTGCTGAGGCGGCCCACCACTGTGGGGGCCGGGTGAAACCGAAGGAAGGTGGTCTTCAGCCTCTTACTTGTTTCTGTAGTAAGCGGGGTTGTAT
Source organism: Falco punctatus (assembly GCF_963210335.1). NCBI lineage: Eukaryota > Metazoa > Chordata > Aves > Falconiformes > Falconidae > Falco > Falco punctatus. Next base: position 18,278,265 of record NC_137588.1, on the reverse strand, counting down.
GAAAATGGAAAGGCTCTGACAGTCACCTTAGTAACCGGAGGAGCGGTTTAATGTTTGTGAAATATTGTGGGGCTGCTATAATGAAGAATGCAGCACGTGTGAGAAGCGCCATTTGTGTACTGGCCTTCGGTCCTGTTCGCAGGAGTGTGGAACCTCCACCTTACATGAGTGCTGCCAACAGTGTACCCGTACATTGGGCTCTAACTAGAGCTGCTTGGAAATTAATAGTTTTAAGCATATTCACTACCTTTTGTGTTTCTTGCTCTGTTTAGTAGTAAGGAGTTTGAGGTCATGTGAGATCAAGGAAGACAACTAGTCAGATTGGCTAGTTAAATTTTTTTTTCACTGGCTCTTGGATTTATTTTTCTGGTAGATTCTTTTAAGTGCTACAGTTGTGATATCACCTTTGTGCTGGAGTGGACTTATTTGTTTTGGGATTTCCGCTTTCTCAGTGTGTTTTTTCTATATGTGTGTTGGCTTGCTGTCCCGTAAGAGCATTTTAAGGTTTAGGTTGTAGACAGCTTACTACTTTTCATCAAGCTGTGTACAGGGACTAGTATCTTAGTGTATGGGGCAGTAAAAAGGCAGGTAGGGCAAGTAGTGGATAAGAGACTTCGTGATCTTTTGCGGGAAATCCATTTAGCCCATGGTTTGCTCTCAACTTTTTTTAAGAAGAGAGCAAGGGACAGTCTGAATTGTTCTAACAGGCCATTTGTGGCCTAGAGCCACAAGCTGAGCTTGCCTGCTTTGGGAGGACTGGGATGTCATAGGTATGTGGTCAGGTGTTAACAACCTAGAAAGCCTTTAGCTCCCTCTCACTGAGGGGATTTGATGTTTTTGCAGGCAGTGTACAAACAGTGCTGCTCACTGGAATTGTTGCCTTCCATATTGAGTTTTTCTCTGGTTAGAATTTAGGAAGAAATCACTGTTTCTGAAAAAGTAACAGTTTAGCTAATTTTCAGAGTTTTATTTTAAATCGATTCTTGCATAAGTTCTACAGCCAGTTATTGCACCCTTGAACAGGAGAAAATAGCTTTTGTGAAGATGCATGTGACTCAAAGGATAGCTACTTTTCTCTATAGAAACAGTCATAGTGAACTTACCACCTGTACTTCTATAACTTATTAACATAGCTCTCTCATATTAGGATTTGCTATAGGATTATAATGGATATGTATTTTTACTCTAAATAACTTGTTCTGCATTGAGAATAAAAATTATGTTGCTTCAAGCACTTTATGAACAAAACGGTACAACTGCTGGATAACTTGGTCTGCACCACAGGTACAACTGTCTTGATGTACTTAAAGCCCAGACTTTTTGTGTATATAGAAACGAAAAAAAAAACCCCACCAACCCCTTAAAGGGAGCTGTATCTCTGTCTTAAGATTGCCTTTGAACATCTGAAAGGCAGTTGAAATGTTTGAGATGTTGCATATGAAAATTCTAATACTTAAATATAGCTCGGATATGAGGATCTTGGTAGAGTTTGTGTTTGAGAGCAATACCCAATTTTGCAGTGAGTGATGGGGAGGGAGACAATTCTGTTGCCTATACTGATTTGGAGGTGGCAAGTGATGAACACCTGAGTCCTGTTCTAGTGACTTTCAGCTAGTCTGGAGCTGGTTGATCTATTTGTGAGACCCAGAAGGTTGATTGAAAAAAATCTGGTAAAAATAGTTCACCTGTAGATAGAAGCCACACAGTATCACTGTACCTATAAGCAATACCAGGATGGTCCAGATGCTTTTTTTTCTTGCAGTCTTCTATATGATGATTCAGCTTTTCTGCCTCTCTTGAACTATTACTTTAAATTTTTCCTAGTAAAGCTGCAGCCAAAAGTACCTTAAGCAAGATTTTTGTTTATTATGCCTGTTGCATCTTACCTGTAATGTTTGAAGTGGTGTCAAAGCTACAGACACTATTGCAGCAGACTACAGACTATTGCACTCTCCTCATGTTGTGTTTCTTCTGTGAAGTAGACTACTTCCTGTGATAAGGAAAAAAAAAAAAACCCAAACAAGCATCTGGAGTACTTTAGATGTTAGGTCTCTGATCATAGAAAAAAAAAAAAAATTCTGGCTGCTTATCCAATAGTCACTAGACAGTGACCTGCAGGAACATGACTTTCTTGTTGATAGTTCAATGACCAAACTGTTAAGGATCTTATCCAGACATTATTCATCACCAGTGAGGAGAGGAAGGAGAGTATGTGGAATTGACCGAGTCTGTGGGTGCTCACCTAACTGTTCCTGTTTCCAGAGAAAAATGTCCCTGAAGGCTAAACAGTGTCTTTGCAAATTGATGTGTTTAAAGAATGTAATACGTTCCCTACTTCTTAGAATTACAGTGATTGAGATGGGAAAAGTCCTCTAAAAAGACAAGCAATTCTATACTCGAAGAGTATCCTCTTGAGGGAGATCTTAGTTACCGTAAGAGTAGAGAGATGTTACTCCTTGGTACATTCTTGGCTTGAATTTTAATTCAGTATTGCAGTGGAAGATGGGGATCATAGTTATACAATGTGTGTTGAAGCATTAACAGGGTGATAGGCATGCTGAAAAACTTAATAAAAAATTGAGTTGGAGAAGAACTTTTCCTTGAAATTACTTTTTCTGAACTTTATGCTGTTGACTGGTTATTAGCAAGCTTGCCTTGCTGGTGAGTCTTGAGTTTAAAAACTTACATATGCTTATTTTGAAGGTGAAGCACATGAAGTGTTCAACATGTAGCACCTTATGTTCTCAAAGCAGTATAACTCCCTAGAACACAGTTGTACCAGAGTAACTGTTATGTATGCTAGAAAGTAAGAGTGCCTCAGAGATGGAGCTTGCACTGATATTAATCTTGCCAAAATTGTATTGTGATTTATACAAATAAAATTTTAAACACTTTGGCCCTTGTTACACTCAATCAATACTCCCTTTTAACTAGATGTTGATTCAGTAGCTCATAGGCTTAAAGTTCTTCTGTCCTGGAGCAAGAGAAAGCAGGGTAGGGTTTCCTGATTTTTGCTCTCTTTGTGGAGAAGCTTCTTTCCTGTGGGATGAAGAGAGGCTTGTGGATCTCTTATTATTCAGGATAAACCAAGGGATGCGTGTATAGTCAGCTGTGTGTCTGTATCAAGCGCACACTCAGGTTTCGCAGGGTAATATGTTAATATTGCCATACCTTCATATAGACTCTTGCAATTCTTGCTGTAGTTGCTTGTAATGATTATGACTTTAAGCAGCAACATTAACTCCTAAGGAGTTGATACTACTTGAATTTAACAAGTAACAGCAGAGGCTTCATATCTTGCTGCCAATGCTCAAAGCAATCTTTACTGTAAATGTTTAACTCTTTAGACAATAGTGTTTAAGCAGCATTTGACGCTAAACTGAATTCTAGTATAGCTGACTTCTGAGCTTAAGGTGGTGGAAACTTACAGCAAAGAAGGTAAGGGCTGTTGCAACTAAAATCTTAACAAATCAGAGGAGTAAGAGCCTGTTGCTTTGAGGAAGGCATGGCTATTCACAGGAGGTTCTGATTGCATCAAAGGAGTTAATTGCTAGTCAAGGTTAATGATTGAAGTAGAGGAACAGATGAAGTAAGATGATCTCATATGGAAGCATTAATCTGATAAAAATGTCATAATCTGAGGGCAAATGTGACTTCATATGCAACAGTGATTCCTGTCTGTCAGCAGTTCCAAGTAGTTGAATGTCAGCCAGATGAAATGAAAGAAATCTGTAAGAATTTAAGTAATATGACTTGAATTGTTTGATCATGTGATACCAAGTAAACCAAACTGGACATATTCATTGGTTAAATTTTATTAGAAAAAACCTAGATATAAGGTAGAAATTAAAGTATGTTTAATATTTAAAATACAAGTTTATAGCAAAACCTGAAAATGTTGATAGGCTTTTTGATATGTACAGAGATCTGATATGTACAAGAAAATAGATGTGCGTATATATAGTTATTTAAACTTGATTTGTTTATTTAAACTGAATAGAATGATCTGTTAATGCAATAGATTGGAGTAATTACTTGGACTTCCTAGAAGCTACTTTGAGCTGGACTAAAGTAAGGACACCTGTAGTTTTAACAGGTTGCAACCAACTAGACTTTTCTGAAATGTTACTGTACCTCTTAGTAGAGAACAAGTAATGTGAAGTGTTAAATCAATTGTAGGCTGAATGTGGTGGACAAGCATAATGCCTCTGCAGTGTTGTTATATACAAAACTGGGCTGTTGTGTGCAAGTCTTCAGGGCTGATGGTACAGGCCAACATTTTCTTTAGCAGCTATCTAATGTATTTGCTAGAGCATGCTAAAAATTCTTTATGCAGTAGGTTAAACAGTGTTGTCCAAGTTAGTCAGTTGTTGTCTGGTGGTGGGTTTTTTAACATAGTGAAGCAGATTTCCTGGTTTTGCAAGCTTTCAAAAATACTTCTCAAAGGACTGATCTGCAGTGTTATAAAAAATATCTTTAAGTTGTTATTTGTTTACTGCCTGGAAGTAAACTGGAAGTAGCCATGTGTGTGCATTTTTGTAGTAGAGCAGTCTCTTCAAAGATAAAAGAAGCTGGTGTCAGTGGAAGTGGTAGGTGGAATAGAGATAGCTTAAAAATCATCGTTTGACTAAGTGTCTACCAAGAAGCATAGCTATAATGTCTTGGCTTTCCTGAGTCTTTAATTCACCCTAATTGACATAAGCTTTCTACAAAAGAACACTAGAGAAACACAAATTTCCTTGTTCCCTGGGGCTTTGCTTATTACAATGTGGTGAAATGAAGAATAATGAAATAGGGCTAGGAACATGTGTAAGGAGAGTTAATATTTGTTTTATCAGAACAGTGTGGGTTTTTTTTAAAAAAGCAGCACACTGCTTTTGTGTACCTAAACCCTTGAAGTCTTAGACCTGAAATCTTGTGTCTGCATTTGGTGCTTATTGTAGGTTTACAGTACCTATGAGCTACACTGCTATGAACTCAGGCTTGTGTTGCTATATCAGATATTCAGCAAACAGAATAGCAACTGAATCAGGTGTATGTGCAGCTGCAGGGGGGTAGTGGAAGTGTGGGCTGCAGAACCTGAATGTGTCTAAGATTATAAACCAGATGTTGTTTGACTTCAGAGCGATTACATTTGGTTTGCTGCAGGGAAGATCCTCCAAGAGGGAAGTAGTGCAAGAATGTCAAGTACAGCAGATACTCCCTGCCTGCAGCATGGCATTCTCCAGATAAATGATGCTTTCACAAAGCAGTTCTTGAAGGGATTGCTTGGGTTATATTCCCTTTTCTAATTTCCAGGCACCTGATACTAATGTACTACTGGCTTCAAAAACACTGGAGTGCTTGCTTATGTGGTTGTGAAGTGTGACTATATAACCCAGACTGCTTCAGGAGAGAGTGGCAGTGACCTCCTGGTATCGCCCGTGTCCTGAATTTCAAGCTGGTGATCTGAGTTGGTAACCAAAAGCCCAGCTGAGGTGGGCTTTGAGGAGTTACTGTTGGGTAGGGTCTTGTAACCCCTTAACACTATAATACTGCCTCAGTTTTACTGCACCCATGTGCTGAGTTTTGCAAGAACTCTGCAACCTGCAGGACTCCTCTGCATTAGGCAAATACTGGTGTTTTGGTCCATGGGGTAGTTCTTAAAACTGCCACTTTAAACTAATTTCCAAGAATGTGTGGGTTCTTGGATCATGGAACAGGGGTGTCTGTGAGCATTTTATGTGTATGTTGCTTTAATGCTGAGTATCAGCTAGTGATTGAATTGAAAATGCTGATGGTTATTGTAAGGAAATTGATGTGTCTTGGCCATCCATCTGAGGTGCATTGATTCAGCTGGGTTGAACTGTTCTTCATCTGGCTTCTCTGAAGAAAATACATGAAACTGTCACTTGTTCTTTGAGTAAATTAGCCTGTTTGTCTCAATTTTGTGTATAAAGTACCATATCTGCAGATTATTTTGGGGAAGGGGGAAGTTTTGTTGATATATCTGTGCTTAGATGGTATGTCTGTAATGATGGTATGGTGTAATGAAGCAATTCCATTTGTTAAATCATGTGATGCTAATGTTTGGAGTTCATTCATTACTTTATCTTGGTTCTGATACTTCATTGAACATAATCTCATAACTTCATCATAACAGAAAAGTTTGTTTACTTCCGGTGTTACAATATCAACATGCTTTAGACCTTGGAAAATAAAAGGCTCTAACTGTTGGTGATACTTCTGTTTTGCAGTAGAAAACTCTGCTCCACTGTTGGTTATAAGTATTGTGCATGCAGATGTCTCGTATGTACTTGTGATGTGGATTTGAAACAACTGAAAAACTATATCCATGGCTTAATTTCCATGTGGGTGAAATTTGCATGCTGAGCCTGGATACCTGTGGGAGACCCTGTGCTTGTTCCTCGGCTTCCTAGGGAGAGACAAGAACCTTTTCAACCAGTCACTGTGCCTCTTGCTAAAACACAAAAGTTGGAGAGTGCTGGCAGGTACAGTTTCGTTGCAGTAGCATAGGTCTGGGGGCCTCTGCTTGCTCAGCTAGGTGACTGGATGCCCCGGGAGCACTAGTTCAGCTGGTGGGTCAGGGGCCACCTTCCTGCCCCACTCTGGGCTGGGCATGCTGTCACCTTGTGAGCTTCTGCCCAGTTTGTAGGCACCTTAATGGTCATTTGGGGGCTTAATATAGTGCCTTGTGCTGGGACTTGAACAGCATCCTGCCCAGTGTCTCCTTGATTATTCCATAGCCAGTTTTCCAGAAAAGCACAGAATAAGTTTAACTTGTATTTTGCTGTAAAAATTCTTTATTGCATAGTCAAACTAGTATTTCAGTGTTGGGCATTGCAATGAAAGTGAAATATCTAAATTCATTTAGCCTAGTCACACTGTTTTCATCTCCTATTGTCACTGTTTCCATGGTAACTTGTTTTCTTTCAGTTTTTTTCCCTTCAGGCAATATAATTTTGTGTGTATATGTATTAAAAAAGTTAAGCAAGCTTTGCCTTATACTACTTCATACATTTCAGTAGTGAATTTCTGGCTTTTAAGTTAGAAGGCAGAAAGAACTGGTAATTTCCTACTATTTCTGACTAAAATATTCCATGTTTCTGTCAAAGACGAAAGTAGAGTTAGTGAGCCCTGGTATTTGGTTGAAGCCAATGTACTGAATAGGAAAGCTGTTGTCTTTAGATGAGACAGTTCAGATAACAATACAGAGCTGAGTAACGTTGAATTCAAAGCAAGAATAATACAAAATGTTGATGAGTATTTGCTGTATATGTTCTTGGAAAGGGGGCTGGGAAGAAAAATAGAAGGGTGTATAAATTGTCTTGCTACACATAGAACACACGTAGCATGAATGTCAGCTGACTAAGCCAAACTGAGCATCTTTCTTGTTTTTCAGGTTGGGGCATGGAATTTTTTAACATGCTTTGAGACATTCAGATGATACTCAGTGTTTTCAGATATTATGCAGGGTATTCAGGTTATTTTTAGTTAAATTCTTGAAATTTTGGAGAACAAGGATAGCAACTACTACTGCAAGGTAAATTGCTTCAGATGGTACAAAATATTGATGTGTTAGAGGATACATAGTTTGTAGAAGTCTAGGTGGGTATAATGGTGGTATGTATTAATTGCAGGTCAATTTGTTGAGTGCCTTGGTGTCAGAGCCAGGATTGGATATATTGAGTATTCATGCATGGAGGGAGCTTTTAATGTGTGCTTAGGTCTGCAGATGCTCAGTAACTCTTTCTGCCCTTTATACTCTTCTGGAGTATAAGTTTAACACTGAGATTTTTGGGAATGAAAATCTTGGGAAATGTAGAAGGCTATATTGATTGCTCAGTCACAATTTGGATCTTTCTTGAGAGCAGAGGCAAATGTGGTGTGTGATGCTGATGTGGCAGGCAACTCTTAATTGCTACACTAGGGTATTACAGTGGGAGTGCTGTGCTGGAGCTGGGGTGTGAAAAGCTCTTTCGAAGGAATGGTGACGTGTATAAATGCTGCAAAAGGGCAGTATTACCATGAAGAAGGGGAAGGAACATTTATGATTAGAAAAAGACCTTTTTCCTTGTTTGCCTTCTGTTTCTTATGCTGTCAAATTGCAGCTTTGATTTCCAAATGTAAGCTGGAAAGACAAGGAAATGCAAAGCAGGTGTGTCTTACAGTGTATTTCCCTTAACTGAGGGAGCTGGGGTAGTGAGGCAGACCTGGGGAGGAACAGCATACTGCCTTGGCCTCTGTCTTGCAGAGCTGCTTGCACCTTTTCTGAATAATATGTTAGCTAATATGTAACACTCTTCCTAAGAAAAGTTCTGCTACAGTCTTTGAATTGTATCTGTATGACATTGCCTCAGTAGTCAAGGAGGCTTGTAGATATCTCTGGATGTCTCCTGCTTTTCTCTGTGATTAAAGTAATTGTCTTGAGTCTTGAGCTTTTGTTCATGAAGGGCATACTTCTCAAATAATACGCAAGAAGATCTCAACAGCTAGCTCTTCCTGTAGGCTATGTCAATTACAAATCAGTGCTGACTAACCAATCCTTATTTTAAAATCTGGTCTGTTTAGGCTTCTTTTTTTTTAGGGAGCTGCATGCAGGTTTTCCTCTAATGTGTTCTTGGTATGTAGGCGTGAAGTGCTAGGAACTACAATAAATTAATCAAACAACAGTTCTTGAACTGGCAATACTTTGGTATGATGAAACAAAAAGAAAGAATAAATGTAAGATGGCTTGTTACAAAAACAGCCTTTCCTGTCTCCAGACAGAAACCTTGTTTCGCTTAGTATAATTTTGAATATAAATTAAATGTGTGACTTCTCATGGTGGTGTTTTCCTGCCATAAGATAGAATACTGCCCATTATGCAGGATGGGGGGAGATCTCCTGATTTTGTGTTATGAGGTAGCTGAGATGTTTTAAACTAGCAGTTCTTCTGCACACATGCAGTCTGTTATATTAGATCTTAATTTAATTGTTCTCATCACACCAATAAAAGCAGCTGTGTTGTCTGGCAGCATAAACCTTTGTGTACTTATTTTATTCAGGAGTAGTTCAACCTGAAAATAAACTTGAGTTCTAACTCTTAACCTCTTTTCTGTGTTTTAAAGCCTGATCAAAGCACTAAGTACTCTTAACACCAACCTAGGAAAGTAGGCCTTTAGAAAAGGCAAACAGCTGGGAATGCAGGCAGCTTAGCAGAAAGACTTCTTACCTGGGTCTTTGTTCAGTGCCGGAATTAATAGTACTTCCCCTGGATTTTGTGGGAAGTATGTGTCTGTACCAACATCAGGACTAATGGTGGTTTCAAAGCTGTGCTTCGGCAGTTTCTCATGTTGCTTTAGAGCCTGGTCTTCTGTGTCGTGGTCTGTCTGACTGTCTCCAGCTTTGCAGCTGGTTTCTCTAGCCTGTTTCATGCATAATACTTGGCATGCTTATTTTGGTACTATCTTGCAAGTGGACTTCCCTCTCTAAACTGGGGGGGAAACTGCTTGAGCCTTCCTCAAATTTCACTTACTAATATCAAGTCTCTTCTGACTTTACAGGATTTGACAGACTACAGAGATCAGTTATATAGAAATACTACATTTAGACAGCAGAGGGAGAAATCTTGCCTTGAGGAGGACTAAAATGATGGGGATTTGAGGGGAACATTTAGCTTGAAGAAAAAAAAATGCTGCTTGAGTTGGCCAATTCTGTGTCAGCTTGCTCACAGCTGGGAACAGCTCAACTGTATGAATTACTGTCTTTGTGGAATTTATGAATATATACAATATTTATAAATGCACATATATGGAATATAAGAATGTGTGAAAATAGGCAAGACTGCATAACATGCTTTAAGACACTTTTTCATAATCTGTAATGTCAGTGCAATAGCACAAGGCATTCCTGTGCTATCAGACATGAGTGGATCCTTGCCCTTTTGTGAGTGAATATTACACATCTAAAGATCAAGTCTATCAAGAGAGGAGGCAGCCAGAGGGGCTTCTGTGTCTGGACAGTGGTCTGCTCAAACAGTTTAATTCTGGCTGAAACTTTAGAATCAGTTCCTCACTGTGGAAGAACAGCGTAGACTGAATATCTCACAAAACTGTATAATGCAGTTTCAGTACTCAGTAACTGATAAAGCTTGCTTAAAGTGCTAGATTTGTCAAAGGCTTGTTGAAATGTCTGGTTCAAACAATTGTAAAGAAATACACATCCATGGATATTTTTTCTTTTAATTGAAATCTTGTGTACAGGCAGTTTGAAGAAAGAACTTTTATTAAGCCAAGTCTGTTTAATTACAACACTGACAGTATGTCAGCAGCCTATGTTAATATTATCTTTATAATGAAGGTCTTTGGTAATCAGTCATCACCCAGTTACCTTTTAATGCCAGTGTTACCTACAACTGACTTGAGGCAGTACTTTCTCTGAATCATGAGGTCTTTTTGAAATGGTCACCTCTGATCATCTTAGTTTTGCATTAGACAGTCAGAGTAAGCTTCGTTCACTGTATATGGTAAAGCAAGGTAGATCACCTGTTTTCAGACTAAGAATTTATATTAATAAAATTCAGGGTTTAGGTTGGTATTTAATTTCTGCTGTAAATAAATAGCAGACTTCTTAGTTTAATGTGTAATTACTCTTTGTATATTTCTGAGTCTTAAATCTTACATTGATACACTTCTAATGACTTTAGCAACACAGTATCTCTTAGGATATGGTTGTGCTTAAGGTATTTCAATTTTGTGGTTGTGTTTTGGCAGTTGTGGGTTTGGTTTTTTATCTTCTCTTTCTTATGGTGACACATTCATGTTGCATTTAGTATGTTATTCCTGTGGTTCTTGGCGTTTGGTTTTTTGACTTTCCAAAATGTATTTTCAATCTAAATGTCTCTCTGAAAGTGCCACATCAAGTGAATGTTATTAAGAATGCGCAGAGATTACAGTAGTGTTACCAAACAACTAGAATTGTCTTTTTAATTCTGAAAATATTTGGTTATTACCTATTTGTGTGTTAATATTTATGTGTAGATTTAAAACCAAGCATCTTTCAAACATTACTCTTGACAATTTGAGAATATCACGTTACAGTGTGCACTGACTGTAGTTGCTGACTGACATGTAGTAAGCTGGTGGTAGTTTTTATAAAGCATCTTGTCTTTTAAGTCTTAGGATGCTATCTGAAGGAGTAGTGATTGTGCCAGCAGAATTACTTTTAGCTCTAAGCTATGCACTTCTGATACGTACTTGATTTCTTGTATTGCTATCTGATAAGGCTTTTTTCCAAAGCCATATAACTGCAAATAATTTTGGGCTTGCAGTATGCTAACATTCTCACTTATTTTTCTCCCTTTAAGGCAAGAACTTCTGAAGTGGAATGGATGGGGATATAATGACTCCAAATTCATCTTCAATAAGAAGGGTCAAGCAGAATTTACAGGAAAAAGGTAAGTTGAAAACTTATATAACTGAAGTATCTTATTTAGTAAGTTTTTTAAAAGTTTTAAAACTGCACTGCTCAGGTAATCCAAAGAAGGTAGTAACTTGCTTTATCTCATAGAACAGATTATTAGTTCTTCATGTAACAGATTTACTGAATTCTATGCACAGTAGTCTAATGTGTAGTAAAATAAAAGTAGTTTGGCTTAGTGGATTTTGAACTAAAAGTATTTTGAAGACAAATTAATGAGTCTCAGTAACTTCATAGGCTCTGTGTATTAAACTTCCTTTGGAGAATGACATCAGACTGAGAATCGGCACCATGTTCTAAAGCTTTAGGTAACGTGCAGCAGGTCTGTGCAGTTTTGAGAATTTCTTGATCATCAACAAATTGCTTAATTAAACTTTCAACTTGTGTTTTAGGTTTCTTAACCATTGTGCATGGAGCTGCTTTATCCTCTGATCTTAAAAATAAACGGCTTTTCAGTTGTATGTTCTGTAGTGGCAACACTTCTGATTTATTGCCTACTAGCCCTTTGTATCACAAGCTTGTTTTTCTGAGAATTTTTTTAAGGAAATGACATTAAAATTAAGTCAACTTGAGGATTTCTTCACTTTTCTTCCAGTGAAACTTCAGCCTCTCACTTGACAACTTAATGCTGGGTTTTTTTCTGCCTCAGCGGAAAGTAGTCTTGCAGTCTCTTCTGTGGTTCAAAAAATACCCTTTTTGTAAGAGTAAAGAAAAAGCATGGGGAAGAGAATTAAGTTTGAAATAAGTACTGTCCTTCAGGAAAAACTTTTTCCTGGTCTTTGAGCTTGTATAAACTAGCATGAGCTAGTTAGGTTTTTGAAGCTTTGATTCAAACTAGGACGTTGAGTGCTTCAGCTCTTAATTTCCAGGCCCAGATTAAAATGCCTAGCCTTGTCTTAGGCACTTGAGTTCATGTTATAACATTTAGGGAGATCTTCGTCATCTTTCTTATCTTGCCAGGATTCTGACACTTGTCACTTTGTTGCTCATTCTTTCATCTGTTATTTTTGTTTATCTGGGGTAGGTTATGCTGCACAAAAAAAATCTACCCAGTGTACTTTGAAGGGAAAAATGGTGAAGGACTGGACTTGAATATTTTTTTTCAGGAGGAAGCATTGAGGCTGCTGTTTGACTGATGAGTACCAGTCAGTCATAGTTCTAGAAGGGGGGACAATAGTGTTGGGTTTTTTCCCCCCATCTGTATTCTAACTGATAGATAATACTAGAAATGCCCTGTTGGGCCACACCAGTGTAGTTTCTGTGGAATAGTTTGTCACGGTGGCAAAAGTGTTTGAAGTCAAAATGGGAGAATAAGCATCTGGAAAGATACAGATGTCGTGTCCTTTCAGTATCCACTTAAAGATCTGTTGTCCATGAATTCGTCTAGCTTTCAAGTCTGCTGATACTACCTGTCTCTATAGCGTACCATGGCAGCAAGTTACAGGTTGCTGTGCTGTTCTGTAAAGTACTTGTGTTTTAAATAAAGTATCCCTTACTGTGTGGCAGGATTAGGTGAATGATAGTTCTTCAGCTTATCTACTTTTTTTATTGATTATGTAAGACTCAGTCATATCTTCATTCCAATTTCTCTCCATGCTGAGGAGTCCTGGGCATTTCAGTCTGATTGTAAGGCCCTTTAGTCTTCACAGTTGTTCTCTGAACCCCTACTACATCTCTAGTTCTACTACATCTTTTTGGAGATACAGGGACAAAAACTGTGCAGCACTCAAGGTGTGTATACACAAGGGTTCTACAGAATGGCAAAAAACTGTTGTCTGTCTTACAGCTGCCTGGCTGATGCATAGCACTGGCTGCTGTTGTATGTTGTCAGTCAAGATGCCATGATTTTTGCTGTACAGACTACCAGTCTGATTCTGCAAAATATGCAAGTAATGCTGCTTTTTTTCTTGGCTTTTGTAATTACCTAAATTTTCTCTTCTATCTTCATTTGTCTGCTCCAGTTTTTTTAAGGTCGAGTTTCTCTCTCAGTTCCAGTCTCTCCAAAAGAGCTCAATATTAGTCACCTAGTTGGAGAGTCCTCTGAATCCAGGTCACTGATGAAAATATTGTGTAAAACTGATTCCAGTACTAGTGTGTGGCGGGCTGCACTCATGAGCCTGTCTTGGACAGTGATCAATAAACCCTGCCTTTTGTTTTTTGTCTTAACTTTGTCTTATCCTTCAGCCTGTAGAAGAACCTTTCATTCTGTACTGTAGCAATGTATTTTCTTAAATAGCTTTTGGAGCAAACACCTGTGGAAGTATAAAGGAACATGGAATTTCATGTTCACTGTATTCCCTTTGTTCATTTTGGTTACTTCACAGACTGATAGAACTCCAAGGGTTAGTGAAACAGGAAAGCCACGCTGACTTTCCCAACAGGTCATGCTTTTCTGTGTGTCAAATCATCTTCTTGTTACAGACTGTACCATCTCACCAGGGATAGATGATACTTACTAGTCTGAGCAACTAAACCTGTTTCTTGGGGGTATGTGTGGGGAGGTCTTTTGGCGGGGTGTGTGTGTGTATGTGGAGCTTCTTGCACCATCAACATACAAAGCTTGCTTCCTGAGTAACTGTGTTGTGTTCTGTGCAGTAAACTCACTAACTCCCTTAATACTGTGACTTTTGTCCGTGTCTTGACTTAAAAGTTGTTGGTTTTCTGATGGCTTTAGTTTGTCCTTTGAACAAGTGATTAAGGTTACGCTTGCATGCTACCTATAGTAATAGGTTGGCAATACCAAAAAGTGTGTGGAGAAAAAAAACAAACCAAGCTGACACTTGAGTCCATCTGTACCTTTGTTGCAAACTCCTGATGGGAATGCATTAAACTTTCATTGCTTACTGCACTTTCCTTTTCATAGAATGAATGTAACTGTTTCACATTGGTGTGATGGAACAATAACTGTTGCAGGAGGAATGCTTGAATGCTGTCTTCAAAGCTGAAGAGTCTAGCTTGAGTTGAGATACAATTGTAGCCTTTTATCTCTAGGAATAGAGTAGGGTTGGGTTTTTTTGCAATAGGAGAACTAGGTGGTAGTTGAGGTAAGGGAAGGAAAGGAATTGATCTTTTTGTATAATAGGTGACTTAGTTGTAGAGTTGTTTGCAACAGCTGTGAAGGACAGGGTCATAACTGGATTAAGTGACTGAATAATCTTAGAAGGAAGGCCCACTGGGCCTAATGCAGTGTCCCAGGTGCAAACTATAGTAAAGTTTCTCAGCTGCTGAAAGCTCTTAATACCAAAGAAAAGTCCTTTTTCTCCTTTGAGAGAATGCTTGTGCATATGTAAACTGCACAAGGTGTGTATATGTATACAATTAATAGCAGTAGTTTCTACCTGCTGAAGTGTGTCCCCAGCCTTACTTGTTTTCACATGTGGTACACATGATCACAAACAGTTCCTCTGTCCCATGTCTGAGTTCTTTTGTTACATGGCTGAACTGTTATTGAAGAGTTTGTGATAAAAATAATTTCATGTTGCTTGACGAATTCTGATGCACTCTGAGGAAGGAACCTTTAACACTGTTCTTTTCAAGAAAAACATGTAAGGTGTACTGAGCTGGGTTCATGTGTCTGAGACTGGATACACTGCAATGTAAACAGTAAACATGTCCTCTGCCTGTAACTGGCATTTAAACTGTGACACTGCTTTCTACACTATTGAAAGGGAGAGACCTTTTTTAAGAGCAAAGATGGGGGGGTGGGATGTCTGAAAAGCCTTATGCCACAATTCCCAAAGGTCATGAAAAAAATAATACCTAAGATGTTGACAATTGATTGAATTTTCTGTGAAGTACAAAAGTTAGATACAATGAAATGTGCAGTTGCATGAAAACTAAATGTGCAGAAGTTCTGTAGGCTTGTAGGTGAAGAACTTTATTTAAAATTTTTGTGCATACATAGAATCAAAAGAAGTGTATCTGAAATACAGTGATTTAAAATGACTCTGTAATATTGACTTTTCAGGTACAGATTAGGTGGTATGGTATTACCAACTTTTAAGGAATGGATAGAAAAAACCTTTGGAGCAAGTCTGGAGCACAAAACTACCTCTAGAGTAAGTAAATAGCTGAACCAGTTCTTTTGAACATTAGTCTTGGTGATAACCAAGACCACACTGTTAAAGATGATGCAGCTGTTGTCCTGAAGGTCACATTGCATATAATTAATTTAAATATAGTGTATTAATACCTCAGTAGTTATACGTCGAATAGTTTGAAAAAACGCTGTGAAACCTTCAGTGACTTAGTATGACTTGTGGTTCCAGGTTAACTGGTAGTACTTTTATTGGAATGAAGATTTCCAACACAGGGAGTTTTCTGTCCTTGTTTGTAGGTTGCTTTTCAAGACTGGAAACTGTTAGCCTAGAGGGAATTTTTAGGCAACTACGATGTTGTTCATGGTAACAGAGACAGAAGATACAGTGAAGTTAAATTGTGTTGTTTTCAGTGTATTTAATGATTTCAAAGTTCTTATGTGACCGTAATTTTTTTACGGGTCTGGGTGCTTAAAACTGGCTACCAGAATACTCAAGATTGAACTGAATGTTTTCAGAAAGACATATTCAGGATGTTCTGGGTTTTGTGAAGTATCCATATTTTGCTTTTTAAAGAGCAATTAATGTTAGTCAGGAGACCTGACTCCCTTCAAAGAATTCCTTTGAGGCTCTGGGTTCCTGACTAGATAGCTGCTTAAGCAGCTGTGTTGGAAGCAGACTGTGCTTGTACAGTGACTATAGCCACCTTGCTTTGAGTAAGTTTTACTCATTACTTGAGTGACTTCAAGATTGTGTTATCTCTGAACCAGGTAATCTCTTAGGGCCTGAAAATTCAAATGTTTCTTCAATCTTCTGTTAATAAAGACATTCTTTCATCTTCTGTGACTTGAAGGATCTCAATCTGCCAATATGTTTTAAAAGAAATCATCTTGATGTGAGGGTTCTCCTTGACCAGGCTTGGTCTTAACTGGCAGCTGCTTCAACTTCTTGTGACCAAAGGTCCTGAGAGCTGTTGTTTCTCTTCTACATGTAGTAGAGAACATGTAGAATGAAGTAGAGTTGGAAGTCAAGAGCAGATTCTCAAATAGTATCTTGATTCCACAGTATGTCTTGCAAACCAGCTTTTGGGGATGTCTGCCAGCCATGTTGAATGCTTTCCTGTTATGTTGTGCCACTCTGGTTCTGTAAATCTTGTTGTAATCTGAAACAGGCTGACTTGACACATAATAGGACTCTGGAGTCTCCAATATGTCTGAAGTATCAACTGCTACTGCAGGATCCCCGTTTTAATGTCTCTTGTAGTTCCTAGTTTATATATCAGGTTATCATGCTGTATAGTTTTTTCATCTTCTATTGTCGTCAGAGCATGAAGAAACTCGGGTATAGGAACAGCAATAGGAGAGGGATCTCTTGGTCCTTTTGTCTTTCAGCTGTCCTGCCTCTGTTGTATAAGACTGGAGGGGTCCCTGTTGTATGCAACTTCTGTTATAATTAACAGTAAATGTAGCTGCTTCTGTGATGCTCAAGGCCTACTGATAGCTTTTCCCTTTTCAGACTAGATTTACGACAGCAGTTTAGACCTAGTTCACACAGGCTTCCTGTCTAGCCTTTCAATGCACAAATATTAAAATATTTCAGTCCCATAAGAATAAATACAGATATATTTTTGTTTGGCGTTGTGTATAATATTTTTATAGATGAATAATCAACTTTTCAATCTTGATGAAAACTTAAGGATTAAAATACTTGTAGAAGAGAAAGATCAAGATACTTAAAGCCCCACCAGCAAGGAATCATTACAGCTTTAATAGTTGGTGTCCCTCATATGGAGAACAAAAATCTTCAAGCACTTTGTGTTCAACTTAAAATTATATGAAATAGTTCTCTGTCTATAGAAATCCAGTAAGAAACCAAAGTTTACAATAGAAAATGTAAGCACAGCTTGCAAGGATTTTTTCTTGAAGTGGTTTAAAGATCTTTAATTTGTATCTATTTATTTCTCTTCTTTCAAGTTTCTGTCCGAGCTCTGCCCTTTGGGTGAACAGAGCACTGTGAATGTGCAGAATAGTAAGAGCTAAGAGCAGCAGTCCAAGACTTCCTCTGTGCTCATTGTGACTGGCCCCTAAATTCATGATCTCTCACTAGTGGTATGCCTCTCACCTGAACAACACTTAATCTCAGCTTCTGTGTTTGTAGGTGACAAAGTTAATATGTTGGAGGGAAAAGCCTTTTCCTTGCATGTCTGACACCTCATTTCAAGGAGTATAGTATTATCATTAAAGTTAGTCAGAACAGCACATATCCTCTTCCAGAAGTCAAATTATTGTTAAAACTATATTTTTATTAGGTTTTGTATCCCATATGAAAACTCTGAAACAAACATTTGGTTTTCCTTTTGAACCTCTGAATGTTGTTAGCTGTCAGTCATGAATGTATCATGCAGATGGTGCTTTCTGAATTATTCCTGTAAGTACTTTTAATTTTTACATAACCTTACACAGTTTCTGGTATGCTAGCAGTGGACACTGGTAGACAAGTTCCATCACTGTGGATCTTTTAACTACCTGAAAACTTTCCAGTTGAACTTTAAAACTTCCCTTCTTCAGCTCTCCCAACTTAACCTATTCAGAATAGACTAGTGCCGTGGTGGCACATGGGAGACTATTAATCTCTATTTCTGTTGCTGTTAGCTTGGTAACAGGTGCTGTCCTCTAAGGTTTTATCTTAAGGCACATAATGGCAAAAAATATCTGCTGTTCTGGATGTTATATAGAGCAAAGATGGGCAAAACTCTGTTCTGGGAAAGGAAACTTAGATGTGTGAGTATAACTTCAAGAAACTTAAAGGTGAAAGAAAAGTGAGTTCAGTTTTGCTGTTTTCTCTTTGTACTTGTGAAGAAGCATCGGCTAGGCTTATCAAAGAAATGTCTAAGTTTCTTTGACTGCATGGACAATCTTGTACAAAATAATTTTTGATGGTAGGGCTTTTAAGCGAGCTCTTTTTGGCATCATTAGGCAGCCTGTAGTCTTTCCTGATAGCTTTGTAATGAAATTGCAACCATATTCTCTCAAGTTGAAGGCAATGTCAGTTAACTTGTCAGGAAGGTTTTCATGGCAGAAGTTTGAAAGCACTGCGCTGTGTTTAATCTAATTTTTTGCAACTCTTAATTTTTAAGATTGTAGTTACAATGAAAGATGTGGTAGTGAAAAATGTTCAGTTCTGCTTTCAAACTTGAGGTCAAGAGTTTTTCTTGTTAACATTTTCTTTCAGAGTAGTTGAAGCTGAGAAGCTAGTTTAGTCAAATACAAGCTTTATCTCTAAGGGGCTCTTTAATTAGAGGCCATTTGCAAAAGATGACATCTTCCTGCAGGGAGATTACCTATAGAAAAGTATAAATTATTTACTCTGTTTTTAAGGAGGGGGAAAAAAGCATATATTTTTCTGAAGCTTTAAAGCACTTAAAAGCATTAAACTTGATATCTACAAAGATCTTTTTTTTTTTTTTTGGAACTGGATCCTGTAAAAAAAACTTACTTGGAGAATGAGAATTCAAGAAGTCAACACATGAACTATATTTTTATGTGCCTATATCTAAAGTGGCCTTTTCAAAAGAGAACTAAATGGCTAGGTCTGCACTTTAAGAAGCTATAAGAATACTGTACATCTATAGTAAGAACCTGGGAGAATGGGTGGTTAAAATTGTTTAGCAGGGGTTCTTCCTCTGCACTTACAGAACCTTGATTTGAGGTCTGTTGATAAGCCAAAATGTCCAGTATAGCCTTTTTGAAAGGGAAACTTTTCTACAAGGTGTTGATTAAAACTTCTACCTGGAGGCTTTCTGGAAACATTTGCATGTTTGTGACGGAACATGGATTTTTAGAAAGTCTTCCTGATGTGTGAGGTCTATAACACAACAGTCATACTTTGTAGTAGTCAAACTTAGTTTTGGCTTGCTTTGGACTTTTGATTAGACTTTGGTCCAAGGTGAAATTAACTTTCAGTACATGACAGGAGGAGGGGAAGTGGGTTGGTGGAAACAAAACTGTAAGTAGAATAATTTGCAGAGTGGTAGTGGCTTTAGTGTGTATTTCTGTGTATTGAAGGAGGAATTTATAGTCAAAAGAATTTTGACCTTCACTTGCTACCTGTTTATCAACAGTCTCTAGTTCTGTTCAGGCAGGTGTCTTGGATCTTAGGAAGCCTTTAAAAAGTTATTTTGTTCAGTATGCACTCATAAGCTAGTGCATTTCTCCAAATTTGTCAGGTGGAAAAAAGGTAAATGTGCTACTGAAATAAAACTTACTGTGTGCTGAGTCGGCTGAGTACCAGGGAGAAGTGCAATCTGTGACTGAAAATAAGGAAGAAAACTTCTGTAATTCTGATCTTGAATAGTTATGTTTAGATATCATTGTTAACCTGTTGTTGTACAGAAACGCTGTCAAGAGTGTAAGAGTGAACCTACCTTTAATGAACTTATTTTCTTTTATTGTAGGCATCCTTAAATGTTAACGATGTACCTCCATCCATTGTAAATGAAGAATTTCTTCAGGATCTTAAAGCCACTAAAATATCATATTCACAGGATGCAGAAGATAGGGTATTCAGAGCTCATGGTAAGCGAACTTCATTTATGTAAGTGCTGCTTCTGGTGCTTCCTTGTTTGAACTTGTTAACTTATTGTTTGTGTTTCAGGTCACTGCCTACATGAGATATTTGTACTCAGGGAAGGAATGTTTAAGCGAATTCCTGATCTAGTTGTATGGCCTGGTAAGCTTTGTCTTACTCTCCCTTCTGATCTGGGAGGTCATTGTTGACTAAACTCCTGTGCTTGCTTGTGATGGGGAAGCTGTCTCTTGCTTCACTGACTTACAGAAACTGAAGGAATTTTCTCATGAATAGTAATCATAGTTGTTAACACATGGATTACAGGTTGTGCCTGTGAAATCCCATTGTTCTGTAGGAAAGTCAAATTTATTATTAAATATAGCTGAAGTTTCTATTGAAATCTGAATTCATGACTTAACCACAGTGTGATTTGAACATGTATGTTCCCCAAGAATAGCTGTATGAATGGCAGCCTAAATCTTGTTTTTTAAAGGAGTACGTGAAAAGTGTGTATTAACTTTGTTTTACAACATGCTGTACTTGAATAAAAAAAAACACCTGTAACTGCTATCAGAACACTTGACACAAAAGGGTCATTGACTGAAAGAAAGAGCAGTGCAATCTGAATGCAGGCTAGGCTCACTTCAAATAAAATAACTAATGCTGGTGTACATAACATGTAGCAGAAAACATGCTTGCTTCTATCTAGTAGGGTATGAGTACTTAAACTCATATGACTTTATTTGCATGCTTGTGTGAATTGTCTACTTCAGTTGTTTCTCTGGTCCCTAGGAGCTACTTCCCCTGTGCCATTCTTCAGTAGCTAATCAAAAAATGGTTTGATCCAAGTACCTGCTATTTTCTGTTTAGCTGTGTGAATCCAACTCTTTTCTTACCTTTTATAACTTTGATACTTTGATGGCTGCACTGCATTAGAAACACCAACATCTCTCATGAGAATTTAGTCTTAGTTCAGTTTTCTCCCCTTTAATTAGAGGGGAAAAAATCACATATGGGAAGCATAAAAAAAGGACTATAAGATGCATCTTGCTACTTGAGGACAGGTACTGACAATGACAGCACTGGTGACTGAGTAGCAGTTGCCACTCAGTCTTTTGTGCACGCTATTTTGTGCAGCTTCAAGAGCAAGTGAAATAAAATAATTAACTACCTTTGTTTAAATCTGCTCTCCATGGCAAGAGCAAAGTAGCCAGTTTGTAAGCCTATTTCAGTCCTGCTCAGTTCTCTGCTGTTTGCTCAAACTCACGTATGCACTGTATTTGATCATATTCCTTGTCTGTGCACAAGCATTTCTGCTTCCCTCTTTGACCAGATACAGAGTGCATTCTAGAAAAGTAAATTTCACCAGCAACTCTACTTTTGAAACTGAATGTCAGCCAGAAAGAAAAAGATGTGGTGTTCAGCTCTCAGACTTAAATTTAAAGCTCTTATTGAAAATTGGCTGTCCAATTTATTTTAAATAATTTGGTCTCCAAGATACCTAGATTAATTGCTAACTGTTTAGTAGCCCATCTTGCCCTGAGAATTTGCAGGAGGTCTCAGTCCATGGGTAGAGCAGGAGACTAAGGCTGTAGTTGGTTCTTCAAATGTAGAATTGTTTCAGGTCTAAATTTTACTCTGGGAACCCTGACACTTCTGAACCCAGCTCTTAGCACATAACTCTTTGGAAATGTCTTCCTTGCTGGTGTTGGAAAAGGAGCTGCTGTTTATTCAGACTGCAGTATTTAGTACAAAGCGCAAATAGTAGTATTAAGCATAAATCCTGTTGGTTCTTTTAACTGTTTGGACTTTTTTTAGTTTGCCATGAAGACGTAGTTAAAATTGTGGAATTAGCCTGCAAACACAATCTCTGCATAATACCATTTGGTGGTAAGTGTTATGAAATCTCAAATCTGTTTAACATTACTAGTGAAAATGTATTCTACTTGAATTCAATTTAAATATGTGATCTTAGTAATTTATTGTGCTCATAATTCAATAGTTAGTCTTTTTATAGTAGTGTTTTAAGTGTGGTCTTAATTTTTTTATGATCTTGCAGTATTAAAAGCTGCTATATTCAATTTAGTGGAAGTCATTAAAAGTATGTCAACACCTTGAATATTGAATGTGCAAGAGGACTGATTATATGAAGCTGAAATCTACCTCTGCCATGGAAGTTTTCTAGGAAATAAGTCAAGAGATTCAAATGTCTGTTAGAGGTATCATGTTTTTGGATGCATTACTTGTGCTCTTTTCCCACAAACATGTATGAATTGGGGGTTTTTCTTATTGTACTATTGAAGCTCATGGGTCCAGAGAGGATTATGGTCAAACACCATGTTGCAAAATCATTAACTGTAATTCAGGTTTCCTTTTAGACATTGTTTGGTTTGAAAGTTAAACTTCTGTGGCAAGGGCTTTTCAGGAGACTAAGGCTGTACTTGGTACAGAGTACAAGTAAAGGCGTGTGTAAGAGGACTCCAGGTTTTTAATCATGGATGCTTTTTCCTTTAAGCCTGCTGAAGTAGATGGTGAGCTATCTTGCTTTGACTTAGAGCTCAGGGAGCACGGGAAGTTTACTTTCATAAGCTTATTCTGTGAGAAGCTCTTTGCCAAGAGCTCTTAATTCTGTGAGAAATCCGTGCATTTTACTTGGTACTTGCTTATGCTGTAGGAGTATAGCCCCTGTAGGAAGGACACTTAACCATTTGAAAAGACAAGAATGTCACTTGAAGACAATACCAAACTGATGGAGCTGGTTTCTCCCTAAAACTCACCCTTGCCAGGTACATCTGAAGAGCTGTAAGACTGCTACAAGTCACCTTTGGTCCTAGTAAATTGGTATAGCTGAAAACAGCTATATTGACTATATCTTGTCCACTGACCAGGGTACAGAAAGATCTTCAGATTGCTTTCCAAGTCTGTTTATGCTAAAGTACAGTCAGTGTCTGGAGTTACTACTATAGGCATTGGTATTCAAGCAAAATGCTTCCTTTCCTTTTACTGGAAACAAAGGTGATGGGCTCTACTGCTCTTGGAGTGTTTTATTAGTTGTCCCTGTATCTGTACTTGCCATTGGTTGTTCTTCGGTAGCTTGCTATGGATTTCTTTAGCATCTTAGTCTCTCTTTTCCTATGGCTTTTGTAGTCTTTGAGAAGCCAAAGGCTCCTTGGGGAGGCTGTTCTGTGACATCCTATAAAATACATTAGAAGCCTGTAGAGAAGTTTGACATTAGGCTGCCCAAGAAAATGGAGTCGCCATCCCTAGAGGTATTAAGGCAGACAGATGTAGCATTTAAGGATATCGTTTGGTGATGAACTTGGCAGTGTTAGGTTAATGGTTGTACTTGATGATCTTAAAGGTCTTTTCCAACACAAATGATGCTATGATCTGGTTTTATTCAGTTTTTTTAGTTACATACTTTCTTGCTTTCAGATAGGTACTGCATTCTTGCATTAAGTAGACTTCTTAAGCCAGTTTTATGGGTAGAAGTGTAGTGACTTCCATAGTGATCACAAAAGAACATATAGAAATCATAGCACTCCATCTTGGATGCTTTGTTATTTCTTACTTTTCTAGTTTTGAAAATCTATTCTGAACTGAACAGAAGCAGCTGAGATGGTCACAAAATTTCATGATTTATCAAGGGCTGTTAAAGCATTGACAGCTCCACTGCTGCCTTGATTTTTTTGAAACCCAGTTTAGGAGAAGGGACAGCCTTAAAAGGCTAATCACTAGCCTCAAACAGTTAACTTCAGTGATCTTAATTTAAGTTCAATATCAGAAAGGAGGGAGTGAGTAATGTTATGTAAAGAAAAACTACCTGAGAATTTTTTGATGACAATTTCACTCCCATATTTGCAGGAGGGACGAGTGTCTCTAGTGCCCTTGAATGTCCTGAAGAAGAAAAAAGAACAATTGTCTCACTGGATACATCACAAATGGTATGTCACTCAGTTGTTGTTTTTTTTAATTCTACTTTTAAAATTATCCTGTGATTACTTTGGTGATCATTAAGGAATGACATTTCTTTCTTTGCAAGAATTAATTAGGGGTGGAAGTATTTATCCCTACTTAAGTGTGATTAAACTGGTACTCCTTCAGTTTAAGTGAAATTTGCTGATGTTAGTTACACCTGTACCACTCCATATGACCTGTATGTATTTAACAATGGAAAAAATCACTGTTAAGCCTTGTTATAGCAGCTTTAAGTGAAAATTGGAGGAAGCTACTATGCTTCTATATTGGAACTTGTATTTGAGGTTAAATGAAAAGCTAGGAGGAAGCTATTTGTTATTGCAAATTTCACTAGTTTTTGCAGGCTAAGAAATACTTAAAGCAAAGGTTAGTAAGGTGACCTAATATCTATAAAAAACCTGAAGGATCAACTTTAAAGAAAAAAAAAAACCCTAGATTTTTGGGTATATAGCACCTTGAGAATGTCAAGTTCATAACTTTATGGCAGTCTAGAAATGCAGTTCTGTAAAACTTAGTGCTAGTTTTCGTCTTTCTGTTATGAAGGAACTTTATACTTCTAAAACAGGGGTCCTCAAACTTATTAAACAGGGGGCTGGCGTGCGGATGAAGTGGCAGGCAGTCATCTGAGGCTGCTTGGTTCCCCCCCAACCCCCGGCAGGGGCGGCGGGGAGCTGTGTGTCTGTAAATACCAGAGGCCGGATTGAGGACCTCGGGGGGCCATATCCGGCCCACAGTTTGAGGACCCCTGTTCTAAAATAATAGTTTTATGACTACATGGTAATGAGATGCTTCAGAAACAGCTGTCTTTGTAAAGTTCTACTGCCTCTGAGCACCTACTGAGCTCTTTAGCCTTGAAGGTACAACCTGGGGTTTGGCTCCATTTTCTCTACTCAGTCAGTGGTGCTTCATTTAAACTTCTTGTTTCTCAGTTGTGTCTGGCTACAAAGTGATCTTTTCTGCAAAGGTGGTAGTTGTGTATTGAAGGAAGCTCTTCGGGTGTCTATGGAGTGAAATCCAAAGAGTATAGTGCTGACTGAAGCCTTCATTTGAACTCACTGATTCATAACCCACAGCTCTGACTTCTGTCTCGTTTGAGAGTGGGAAGGGATTGTGGTTAACTCATGCTTTTGTATTATCTAGTATACACCAAGTCAGAAAATAGACCGCTTTCATGTCTTGAATGAGTGTTAGCCAATTGTAATCGTTGAGGAGGGTAATTAAGGAAATTAAGGTGAAAAGAAGCACTGCCAGAGTTAAAACCTGGGTGTCTCAGAGCAATTAAGATGATTGGCTAAGCTTTGCTATTTTATTAGACACTTAATGGGTATTTTCATCTGTGTAGGGTCTATATTGTATAAAAACTAATTACATAAGCATCTTAGATCAGTTAAGCAGTTTATGCTGAAACTGAAAGTGTCTGAAAGGAGCTGAAATAGCTGGTTTTGAATAATTAGTTAGCCCAGATGTTGTGAGGGGAGACAATTGCCTTAAATCATAGTTTAAGTTGGACTATGAGATGTTGACATTTCTGTCACTTGAAAAAAAATCAAGGTAAAGGGAAGTTAAGAGCTGTTCTCCAAATATTAATACACAAAATTATAGTACACCAGAAGCATACTTCAGAATGAAGAGTAGAAGCTGAAGCTTCTGCGGTGTCCTTAATATAAGTGAAGTTAAACCTGTATTTGTTTCTCCTTCAAGTGGATTGTCCTTGTCATCAATTGCTTAGTGCACCATGTAGTTTGTAGTGTTTACTACATTTTCCTGTTTAGTAGAATGTGCTGATGGGAAGTGACTGTCTTATCAGATAAAACAATAGAATCCTTCGAAGTATCTTAAATTTCAAAAGTACATATATACTCTGACATCCTATAGTATAATTTGCTTCTAGTTTACAGTGTCAAAATCCAAAAGCTGAACTGGAATAACTGAAAACAATCTACTTAACCCATGGAGTATCTTCAAGAATACTTGTTGTATACTTAATGTCCAGATAGTCAGATTCAGGCACCTTCATTCATGTTACTTGTGAAAATCACTGTATTTCTTAATTTCTGTGAGGGTTTTGACTTAACAATGCAGAAGAGTCAGAAAGACTCTTTAAACATTTCTAGTATGAATTGTCTAGTAAGTATACTACCCTCTTACAGTAATGACTTCATAAGTTGTAACCTGTTTGAGGGAGTGAGAGGGTTCAGCTTCCAACTGCTGAATAACTGGAGTTGAATTAATAGTAAACTATATAACCAAGCATGTTGATCCTAAGCATTAGAGAAGGAAATGAATAAAAATCTTTAATGCTGTTTCTTAGTTTTGATTGGCTTTTCAACAGAATCGGATTCTCTGGATAGATGAGAAGAACTTAACAGCTTGTGTGGAAGCTGGCATTGTTGGACAAGATCTGGAAAAACAGGTATTTTTAACTTGTCAGACCTCTAGTATTTCTCCATACTTTCCTTAGCTGTTCCTGTTATCTCATCTAAATAATTGAATTGTAGCTTAACTCTTGTATATTTTCATGCAGACTAGTGTGGTAAGCGTTACATGCATGGCTGTGAACCGTATCACATTGAATGCTGTATTTGATGAACACTTTAAAAATTTTGCTTTTTGGCTCTAGATGCAAAATGTGATTACAGTAATAAGGTGACAATTCACAGCATGTAATGCTATGCTTTCTGTTTCAGACCTTAGATAGACCAGTGTGGTTGCAAGGCGTGACACTTGGTACCACTTACCAGGCAAAGTTCAAACTGTCACTTTGTGATGTGTGGTTTAATCATTCTGGCCAGAGGGGGTTTCCTCAGGAAGGCTGGAACATATAACAGATATGCTGTTGCACTGCTTCAGGCCAGCTACAGGAGAGTAGCTGAAAGGAGGGAGAGTTGCCCAAAGCAAGAGTCCAGTGGAATATTAAATCACCTTTATTTCTAAGTCATCTTTAGTGGCTTTTAATTGCAGTTCATCAGGAGAGCCACAGCACCCTTCTCAGGGTCTTTCTAAGTGCTCCTCTATAATCAAGCAAGTTGTGTATGTTTGTTATTCTTCAGGATGTGCTGTTCTGGTTATTTAAAAAAAAATTCTAGGACTTGTTTTGATAGCTAAATGATGTCTAAAATTACAATTCTTAGTACCTAAATGCACTCTACAAATAATGCAGGGACTTGGGTTTTCTTAACATGTTTTTTTAGACCACTTTTTAGAAGAAAACTTGTTGTACCGAACAAAGCTGTTTATGATGAGAAAGGTAGCATTGCCTGCCTTTTTTATCATTTGATCATAATATTTTAACCTTTCTAGATCTGTTTCTTTCAAGCTTCAAATTAAAAGTGTGAAGAGAATATGCTGTGTGTTTAACCGACCTTTGTCTAGGGTAATGGTTTGATATTTCACAACTGTCTATTCTTTAAATGCCACTATTTTTCCTTTCACTTAGAGTAAGGGGCAGTAGTCCTTTACTGCTTACAGCTCTTATGAACTGGAGTACTGCCGTTGCAGTTATTTTTTTAATATTTTTGATCAAAAAATCTCTTTTCAATCAGGTTTTTGACTATGAAAAGTTGTGCATTTGTTCAGTACTGAATAAACTAGTATTTGTACAAAGGTTTTAATATCTTGAGTCACTCTGAGCAAGTGAGGACTTCTGTGGAATTCTTTCAATGTGCAAAGAATACAAAATCAGACCATCTACTTAAAGTGTATGTATATATATATTTTCAAAATTCTTATTGTGTATACTGGAATTCCATTATTACTGGCCAGTGGGATGTGGTTAAAGTGAGGACTTCAGGTTGTGCTTGTTTTGTGTAGTACAATTTGAGCATAAGAATGATTTAATATTGTAGTTAATGCCAATGCAGACTTCCACTGAAGTACAGGTAGAATGCAGGTATGCATTTGGCCAAGGAAATTTCCTGTTATCTTTGGGGTAGGAGGAAGGTGCAGGGTCAACCCTTCCCTAATAAATGACCAGTATGCATATAAAGCCACAAGCCCCTCTGGTATGGGAGGAGACCATGAGCTAGATGAATCACCATAGACGTTACACAGTGACTTTCAATCATTTAAGTTAGAACCACTTTGTACAACAGAACATAGTTAATGATCCACATTATGTGGTATACTTAAATACCTATGTCCAACATGATTGTTTTCAGTTGGTCAGCACAGATTGATCATCTCAAATGCACTAACACAGTTATCACTTAATGTGAGACTATTGGGTCTTTAATTCTTCCTGTTCAACAGCTTTGGTGGTGTGATTCTGAGGGCATCCAATCTACCTCAGGTGCTGTGCAGATGGCAAAGCCAAGCTAACACAGAAAAATGAGAAACAAGTTACTGCTTAATGTACAGGAATGCATGATCTGCATCACAAATAGTTGACAGCATTGCATACAGGAAGCCCAACCAGATGGCTGTATGTTAAAACACATCACTCCGTGAGAGAATTAAGTACAGGCAATTTGTTCATGTTTTCTGCAGACGTGCTGCGTATCACATTAGGTTAGAACAAGAGATTACGTGCCTTATTGGCTGCATTGGTGCAAAGTTGGTAGTTACATAGTTAAAATTTTTCTCATATATATTTGAATTCACACCTTATGAACAATAAAGGTCTTTATTTTAAAATATGGAGGAGGAGTGTTATAGGTTGATATGTAGCACAGTGTATGCACAGTAGAAGCAGAATCAATTGCATTTCACTTATATATCAAAACCAAAACTTGTACCTGAATGAAAGGGTGTGTGGATACAGGATACTGTTTTTTTTTTTAAAAAAAGCAACAAACAAACCCGAACTAGAATACTGAGATTTGGAGTACTACACAAATGCAGGCTCTGTAAAATGTATTTTTTCCTTTCTTTAGCTTGCTGAAAGTGGCTTCTGTACAGGCCATGAACCAGACTCCATGGAGTTCAGTTCACTAGGAGGATGGGTAGCAACACGAGCATCGGGCATGAAAAAAAACATCTATGGAAACATTGAAGATCTGGTAAATAGTTCTAATACTTTTTCTAACTGTTCTGTTTGCAGGTTTAACTTCTATAATGACTCACCATGAGAGGGGAAAAGGGATAGTCGATTTTGGCTTTAAGCGATACAGTTTTGGCATCAAATCTTGACTGAAATGCTAGTTTGCTTGCTTTTGGTATTAATTATAATTTTAAAAGTCAATTTTATCTTGGTAATCACTGGCTAACTTAAGGACTTGTTACCCTGTCCTGACTCTGGTGTTACCTTCTATCATTTTGTGCTTTCTGTTAATCCAGTGTAATAATCCTGTCAAAATTTTAGGGTGACTCCAAAAGGTCATGTTTTGTCCTACCTGTTCGATGTTCCTGAAGTTGTCTAGTTGGACCATCTAACTGACAAGCAAGCTAGCTTCTTCCACTTTCCTACCTCCCCTAGGCTAGTAGATTTTTCAAATCCGTAGGCTGACCTAACTGACCATGTGGATGCACAGTGGTGAAATGTAATGCTGCCACATGGTCTGAAGGAACTTTGAGGAAGGAAGCAATGGACTGGGAATGACAGTATTGTATTCTTGAATCTGTTGTAAGCATAAAAATGGTTCATCTTTATATTAACCAAGGTAATTTGTGTTTTAAAACATACTTTTTGATTTAAGTTACCTTTTCTGTTATGACAAATATACTAAATATATTGAATTTAAATAATCACTGTTCAGAGTTTGCCAGCCTTTTTGCTTCAAACTTCCAGGTTTCTCTCATAGTTTATAAAATAGCTGTTCCACATGTGACGTTTTCTTACTACTTTCCTGCAGCCCCGCTCTAGGTAATAGATCCCCATCATCTCAGGCTTTTTCATCAGCTCATAGCTTAGACATGTTTGTTCTGTGCACAGATATGACACTTCAGTATCAGTGACTGAGTTTGGCAGGAACTACACCATTTTTATTCAGTAGGCCTGGCTGAACTAAAACTACTAACACTTGTGAAGTGTCATCTGTCTCCTACTACCTGAAGTATTACTGGATGGTATAGTTTTGCTTGTACTGGGAGATGTGAAGCAGAAGGCTTTTCTATCATGGAAGTGTAACTTCAGGCTAAAATAGCTTCTGAAATTTCCATTAGGAGGAAATAAGATTGAAAATTGATTTGGAACAGTTCATGAGTTTCAAAATGGCACAGTGAGAAGGTTTCAGGGAAGTGTTTACCTTCTGAGGAAACTTTATATCTAGAAATGGTGTGTTATATAAGCTGTCTAAAATCTACTTATTGTAGAATCAACAGTTTGTAAAATGCATATAATGAAATTCTTGAACAACTCAGAGCAGGATGAAAATTACTTAGCTACCTGTGCTAGAAAGTTTTAAACCCATCAGCTGAAATTCAGTAATCTTGCTTCATTTAAAGGCTTCACTACATAAACCCAAAACTCGCCATTCCTTGGTATAAAATAATTGAATAAAGGATTAAAAAGAAATCTGGACTCTGTATTACATGTGCATGAATAAAGCTGGAAGCAATAACATTTAAAAATATTTTCAAAAAAACCCGAACTTAGAGCCTTAGCCTTACATACATATCAGTCTTATGGCAGATTTTATATTGATGATCTATTTCATAAAGCTTACTGCTATGTTTGCTCCTAGTATCAGTTGCTACAGAAATACTTCTAACTGAATTATAAGCTTTATAAAGCAGCAATACTAAAGCAAAGTTTAAACCCTCACTTTTTTCCTCTGAAGTGTATGTATATTCTGTATTAACATACTAATGTTTATGAAGTGCTGTCTACACTGAAAAGACAAAACAGTTTTAACTGATATTGCCTGCATGTAGTCAACAGTTCATTTGATTTGGCATAGAACTGGAAACAATCTGTGTGGGCGAACCATGCTGTGTTAAAATGACTGTTATTAACAGTCCTCAGGTTATTCTAAAAGTTCTTGGGACTGCCTACATAATGTCTTAAAGCTTACAAAGCTGAACTGTATTGATCTTAATATTAAGTTTTGTAGAAAGTTAATATCATACAAAAAATTTGTGTGTGCCTAATGCAAGTATTTATAGTCATTGCATATTGTTTAAACAGGTGATCCATATAAAAATGGTAACTCCTAGAGGAATAGTAGAAAAAAACTGTCAAGTACCTCGCATGTCGACAGGACCTGATATCCATCACTTCATTATGGGATCTGAAGGTATAAACACAGTAATTGCATGTAACTGCATCTTCCGTCAGCTTCTGTAATGGCTCGATGATTTGAACATCTTTAATGCTGTGGCTTCCAGTGTGTCTGAGTGGCGTTATGCAGTCATGAATTTCTTGTGTTAGGATAATACATTGAAACTTTAATTAGGACTGAAATTAAGCAACTCAGACCTGTTTTAAGCAGTGTTCAATGGAGTTAGTCTACAAGTCTAGTAACAAACATGATTTAGAGGGTATCTTGTAAGAATTTACCATGTCAGGAATAAATCACCTACTACTGCAATAGTGAATTTTTGGGACTTCTGATTTACGTTAACTTACAACATCCTGGTAAACAATTGTTAAGTTGGGTAACTTGCAAGAAGTATATCTTGCAACAGTTCACTCAGTTTTTCTTTTTCTCCTGAAGGAACTCTTGGAGTGGTTACTGAAGTTACGATAAAGATTCGCCCAGTCCCTGAATACCAGAAGTATGGCTCTGTGGTCTTCCCCAATTTTGAACGAGGGGTAGCCTGCTTAAGGGAAGTGGCAAAGCAGGTAAAGAAAAGCTAGATGTTAACTTCACTCAAGGATGCAGATTCTAGCACTAGGGGTATGCTGATGCCATACTACTGGCAATTGGGAAGTGAGGATTTGAGGTAATACGAACCACATCAAGTGTATATGGTCCATGAGGCTTTTGGAAATTATGCAGTTGAGGATTGAGTACATTCTGAATTTGCTTGATATTCTGAGACATGTTGTGGATGTGCCTTCTGACTGCTTTTTTCAGAGGGAGTTACTTGCAGAGCCAAACTTTCTGTGCTGAGATATGCATCTCCTTCAACAGGGCTTAATTCTCAGATTAATTCAGGGCTATGTAGAGGGAACCAGTATTTAAAGAAACTAAGTTGCAGTGCATAAGTAAAAGGTAGTTGGATTTATGGCTCTAAAGTGACAAAGGATCAGAAGTCATGCAATGGAAGGATATGGTCTATGTCTAGAAAACATTTCCTGAAGCACAGTGACATGTTCAGGTGAGCTGGATATTTTGAGGTGGAATTGTGCTTATGCTGTAGTATTTAAACAGCCTTCTGAATAGTGTGGTCACGTGGTTTCAGGTAGCAACTCAGACATGGGTGTCCAAATTGAGTAACACTTTTCCTTGTGGCTATGCTTCCAAGCAAATCTTGGAGTAGCTAGCCTCTTTCTTCATTATCTTCATTAACTTTTCTTTGCTATGTGTAAAACTTAGCAAATCCTGGAATATTCCCTGAATTGGTGAAGTAATTTCAGAAATGTTTTAATTTATGCTAAACTAAACACAGCTTTACTTTTTTGTAGTGATTGGTCTAAATTAATGACTTAATGTTCCAAGCCAGATGTTCAAACTGGTATGTGAATGACATGTGCTGCTGACTAGCATATACTTCCCAGTTCTGTTGTGCTTCTACTGCTAGTGCTTGTTCTTCTGTTAAAGGTATCTAAGCGGATGGTGTGGGAATACTTAATCATATTGCTGATCAACATTTTGGTTCAATTAAGGAACTAGTGTCTTTTCTCTAGCTATAGGCTTAGTTAGAAGAGGAAAAAAGGCCAATTAGCCACTTAGTGTTGCTCCATTTCTAAGCTGCTGCTGCTGTTTCACTGAGCCTTACTTGATCACTGTTTACTTGAGCCTTAATTACTTATTCTTCTCTTCTGTTGCCCCTTGAATTAATCTTGGTAATAATTACAGTGATAGCTGTCTGAAAAGCTGTTTGTCTGTATTGGTCTAGTTTACTGTAAGATTAACCAACCTGCAGGTTGTGGGTGGGTTGGTTTCATGTAAAACCACTCCTCCAACCTTCTTCTGTCAACCTGCCTGTTCTTCATGCTCTTTCTTCCTGTTGTGTGACCAAATATATATTAATGATATTATGGACAGTGAACATGTCAAAGTGATAGAGGAGTACTTCTAAATCCATCTGATTAGAAGAGTAGAAGAACACAAGCCTGAAATTCATGCTTTGTCATATTCCTGTGGCCATACATGTCAGTATGACTGGATATGGCCATCACACATTATACAGTGTAGGCATATGTATCACCAGAAGCTTGCCTAATTGAAGGCAGCTGTTCTCACTTGTTTTCAGACTTCTGTACAGTGCAGGATCTAGGTTGGACCCAAATGTGGATTTTAAGCCCAGTGTGATGGCAGAACATTAGGTAGGTGTAGCTGGGTTGGAGTTAACATCAGCTGCTATGAAGAAAATTTTGTTCCTGTGACCAAAGCGATGTTAACACACCAATGTTTTGGCTGTTGCTGAACAACGTGTATACAGTGTCAAGGCTTTCTCTATTTTTCAGGCTCTTCCCACCGGCAAGTAGGTTGGTAGCAGGCAAGAGGCTGGGAGGGAACACAGTTGGGACAGCTGACCCGAGTTGACAAAAGGGATATTCCATTCCCTGCCATATAACATCATGGTCAGAAAGAAAATTAGAGGAGGGAGCCTTCCAGGGGTTACCATTGCTTGAGGACTGGCTGGGTATTGGTCAGCTGGTGGTAACTGATTTCTTTTTGCATTGCTTTTTTGGTGGTGTTTTCCCATTTTGCTTATCAAGTTATCTTCATCTTAACCCATGAGTTTTCCCACTTTTACCCTTCCAGTTTTTTCCCCTCTACCACTGCAGCGGAGTGAGTGAGCAGCTGTGTAGTGCTTAGCTGCGTGCCGGGTTTAACCCACAACAATTAAACTTTTTTCGATGTATTTGTAATGTATGTGTATCTCTGCTTATGTAGCAACATAAGCTTGATATTTTAATGAAGAATTATATCTTTACTGCATATGGCAATTCAGAAAAACACTTGATACTTGAAAGGTTAAAGATCTTCAGATATTCCTGTTGGCTTGAGGCTGAACTGAAAATTCTCAATGCATTATATCTAGACATACCTAATAGATGATATTATTCAAGTGGAATAAAAGCTTAGTCACCCCTTTTCAGTGATGATGATGGCCATAGGTCTCTGGTATCAAAGTTTTCTTACAAGAGTTTTCTTGTATGCTATTTTAAAATGAGAATTTTTTTGTTATGAATTCTAGCAAAACTGTACATAATCTTTCTATACTTCCTCCCTCTCATTCCTTTAACTTTGTCTCCAAGAGATGTGCTCCTGCATCAATTCGCCTTGTTGACAATGCACAGTTTCAGTTTGGTAAGTACATAGATCTTCTTAGATAAATATGCTTCTAAGGGTTTTGATTTTTGGTAGTCTGGTTTAGGTGGTAATTCCTTTACTCAAAACTAGACTAAGGCGGTAATGAACCTGAAGTTTAAACTTATGCTATAAAATTGTGATAATGTCTACTTTCAGAAACAGAAGCCTGTCTTTGTCTCTGGGAAAACAGCATGAACTACAACAGCCAGTAAAGAGCCATGCTCTGCATATAAATGAGGGGTGGTTTTTTTGCTACCTTTCCATTCTTGGTATGTAGTCTGCTGGGTAGAGTTTGAAACTCTGGTGGCACTTCCTCTGTTTTGCTGAAGGAGCAGAAATTATAGTTTTGCAGTTTAGTACTTGAAACATTTTCTTGCTGAGAGTACTAATGAGAAGTTGGTATGCAAAAAAAATTAATCATAATGCAGGCATCTTATTTGGAAGGTAAGTTGGTTGATATACAGATTCCTTAAGTATCAGGTATGTGAAAATATTCTGATGTGGCAACAATTATTTGGGTGGGGGAGGCAATGACTACTCACTTTGGACAAGCATGTCTAGCTTTAAAAGAAGCTTAGATGTAGTAAATGCCATAATCGTATGCAGACAGAAATAATCTGTAGGCTGTAAGTACAGAAAGTCAATGAAGCTACTAGAACATTACTGAACACAAATATTTTGTGAAATTTCAACTAGTTCAAATACCAAAACAGGGCGATGTCAGACATGCAGAGCAATTATTTTTAAGGAATTACTGGGGAAAGCTGTTGTCTTACTGTAGGAAATTTGGCAAAAGATGTGTTCTGGCTCAAGACACTCTCAAGGAGAACCTAAAGTTCTACTGCTTTGAAGCTAATAGTTTATAGAATGTAAAGGTCTTGCTGAGAATGTGCTATTTTGGTTGTATCCAGAAAATGTAAATGTGAATAGAGATGGACTCTGAAAACCTCTATGCTGATACCGCTTGAACGAGTCAGATTTTCTGAAACTTCTTTTGGACAGAAGCCGCAGTGGTGAATCTTGACTTCAAATACCATTAATATGGTGGTGCTGAGAAAGCTGAGCTTTGTTTTTCAAACCAAGGAAATGGATTTGTAAAACCTGAGAGCCCAGCAAGCCTTGCTGCTTGCTTTGGTCACTCTTGTGTTTTACTGTTTCTCTTGGATATGTACAATGAAGGCAGATGCTTTTTTTTTTCTTTTGAATTTGGAAGATGTTTGACCAGTTACAAGCTTTAACGCAACACTGAATAAATGATTCTTCTACTTTCTAGCATTGATCTGAGATTGCAGCTTATACGGTCATGTGCAAAACATAGTTTCAGGTGTGTCAATATAGATATTTTTTTCTTGTAATCATTAAGTAGGCTTAAATACAGTAGTTCTTGCAGATGTGGTTTAAATTCATGCCCTTTTGTGATCTGGTGCTTTTTTGTGCACTTAGAGGTGTACTCTTGAGGTATGTTCATATCTGCAGGGAGAGTCCCTCATTACTGAAGAGGGAAGGAAGAGTAATCAATTGCTGAATTCATGCTTTATTCAGGAGGAAGTACTTTGTGAAGTATTTTAGAAGGAAAGTATCATGTAAATGGTGCATAACTTTTTTTATGAATTGGGCTCACAGCATGTAGGCCAGATGCAAGACTGTTGAAGTGAAGCAGTAATGGGAGTTCAGAAGTTGCTTGTAACTGAAAACAATGGAACAAACAGTAAAATACTTTCATCTCAATTAAACCCAGTCTTGAGGCAGAGATGTTAATTTAACAAACTCCAAGACACCATTTATATATCCTGGAATTTTAGTTCCCCGTATGTGATTAAGGAAGCAATTACTAGCTCTGTGTAGAAAATTTTGCACAAGTGACATAACAGTTAATGAAAAAGTTGCTTAACTCCTAATTTGCACCAGTTTTGGCTATTGGTTTCAGTAGTTTTGGCGTAACCTTAAAGTCACTGATTTGCTTGGCTTTGTACTGCTAAAATTAATGAAGTGCGCTTCTAAAGTTTTCCATATGCCATATACTTGCAAAAATCTAAACTAGGGCAGCCTTAATTAAGTGTAAGATGAAATATTTGTGCACAGTTGTATGTATGCCTTTAAAAAAATTACTGAGAACCTTTTCCTAAATGAGTAGAAAGTGCCTTTAATTATGATAATCAAAGTGCTCCCAGATGATTCTTGTAACTTTGACTATCAAACTTTATTTGCCCCTTGAATTAGTAATTTTAAGAGTGCTGTTTGCCTTAACACACCTTTTTCCACCTTTTACCAAAGGTCATGCTCTTAAACCACAAGTTGCTTCCATTTTCACGTCATTTTTGGATGGACTGAAAAAATTCTACATCACAAAGGTAATATTTGGGGTTTAATACTGTTCCAAGTTTTGCATGCTATTCATAAGATACCTGTTTTGGTATACTGTCTCTAGTGCAGCTGAGTTCAGGTGTAACATATCCTACACTCTCCAGTTAACTGATACTACAGTCTCAAAGTGGTTTAATCCAAGATGAGATTATCTGTTTGAGGAGTTATTCCATGAGAGCTGTTCTTACTGGTCATATCTGTAGATGAGATTAATATACTCTGTCTTAACAGTGAGTTGGTGACAAGAGCAAGACTGGAACCAACTTACCTAGCTTGCAGACCACTGATCATCAGTTAACACTGATGGAGTGAGACCAATACTTTACTATCTTTTCCTCTTGTCAGATTTTTTTTTTTGGTCAAGGCAGCCTACCTTGTTACGTGAACTAGAATTCTGGGAGGACCTCAAGATATTTGTCTTGAATTGCCTGTGTAAACTGAATTTTTGTCTTACTGGAATTCATCCCAATGAATACCCTTTGTAGTCCAGAATTATCTGGTGCTAAAGTTACTTCACTTGTGCTTTTGTGTGTGCTATCTGTCTTGTTAGCTAATTTGGAGCAAAAACCAGTAACTAAAGATTTCCTGCAAATACTGGTATTCAAATGTAGAAAACTGTATCATCCTAGATTTAGATAACTGTTAGATAAGAGGAGGTAAAAATTTAATTCTGATTTGATAATATTTAGTGTCTTCAGGGAGTGGGCTTACTTGAGAGACAGTGGCTAGTGTTAGTTCTGCTGTTCTTTCTTGGGCTACTGAAGTAGAAAATGTCATGTGTCTTGGAACTTTTTGCTAGGGAATACTTATTAGGTTTGGAGATAGCCCAAAAATTTTGTCTTCCCTCCCTGATCTGCTGTAGCGCAGGAAATAACTAAAGTAGTAAAGACTTTGGCAACAAGGTTACTGTCAGTTTGAAATCCTAGTTGGCAACATCTACTGCTTCTGGAGTCGGCAACAAGCATCACAGCTTCTTGGGTTATCGTATCACCAAGGGATGCTGTATGCCAATTCCTCCAGCTCTGCAGGAGGAAAAGAACATCTGCAAAAATGAGATAAATGCTGTTTAATACTGACGCAGAGTTTCCACATTGGTGACCACTCTAGAGCTCTGTCAGGGCTCGGTCTCCTGGTGTATATAAGCAACCACTACTTAGGAGAAACTCCCAGCTGGGATAGGAGGTAGGAACAGAGGGAGCCAGTTTAATGACCCTGAGACTGATAATGGAGATGTTACTGGGACAAAGATACTCAAATCCATCTTATGCTTACTTCATCTGTGAATTGCTCCCTATACAAAAAGTTAACATCAGTATACAAAACACATCAGACAAACACTTCATTCTTCTCTTGAGTGGAGTAATATTTTAACTAATACCCCTTAAGAGAATGGGGACAAAGTCTTTCTGGTTTACTCCTCCATGTAATTTGTGACTGTTTACTAATAGATGAATGCTTTAGGTATTGCCTACTAGTTCACACTGTAGTATCTAGTTCCCTCAGTGCCTCTTAAAGAGAATTAAGGTGTTATCTAAGCATTACAGCCAAAAGATGGCAGAATAGGTGAAAGGATTCATACTAGATGAAATATAAGTGGTTCTAGAACAAGAAGGTACCATAAATGGTATCTTAATAGATCTTTATTCCTGTCCTTGAAGTTTCACTGCAGTAACAGTATTTCTATTTGTTAGCTATGCTGTTTGTGTAGGACTAATGGATAACAGATCCTTTGCACAGTGAGGTATAGTCTGTTTCATGGTGGGTTTCAGTGTTGGGCTGGTGGGATGCAATATCCTCCTTTAGAAATACTAATTCAGATATCTCTGACCAGGGCTCACTGTACAGATTTGAGGTCAATGGCTAGAGGACTGAGCCACCCTAAGATACTTTACCTCGTAGCTGTTTTGTGGGGGTTTTTTTGAACCTCCTGGTACTTTCAGTTAACTTCCAGTATGGTTAATCTGTTGAGTTAAGGGAGTAAAAGA
This sequence comes from Falco punctatus, assembly GCF_963210335.1. Lineage (NCBI taxonomy): Eukaryota > Metazoa > Chordata > Aves > Falconiformes > Falconidae > Falco > Falco punctatus. The sequence continues at coordinate 18,239,511 of NC_137588.1, read as the reverse complement.
AGGAATAGCAGCTCACTGGGATTTTTCTCAGCATAGCTATTATGTTTAAAGGATGAATTTGAATTTGTACTATTAATGTAACCTCATATAACCTTGCTGTGTGCTGAAGTAACAAGCTACCACAAACATTAGAGACTAGAAGAGATGAATGCTACTGGAAGGGCTTTAAAAAATAATTGCTTGTCAATACATGAAGAATACATTGCTCTAAATTATAAATGTTTACCCTTTTTAAAGGGAAAAATGTGAAAAGACATTAAACTTTATTGCAACTTTATATTCATCTCCATTCTCTCTGAAGTCTTAGTAGTGGTGGTTCACTGGAGCTAATTAATAATTTTAAAAGGTAGGTAGAAAATAAGTAAGGCTTTTACTTTTTGGACCGGTTGCAAAGATATGACTCATAACTGTTACTCCCAAAACAAAGCCATAGACAGCCTCTCTGTATTAGTACTAAATTTTTAGTATTTTTCTCCAATTTCTACTGGGATATGCTCCCTGCTACAAGTTTATAAGTTATTTTCCTTCCATAGTGCTTTTCCCAGTATAGAGATTTTCTGTGGCACACTGCTGATACAACTGTTTTGAGGGCAGTGACACTTAGTCATCATAGAAATCTTCCTGCTCTAATACAGGAATAATTGGTAGAATATAAATGTCTCCCTATTGCTGAAAACATTTTTAAGACCTATTCTTTCTTCAGCATAGGTAGACTGCTTTTATGTCTATCCTGTTTTTTAAAAGGAGGGGCGGGGAATCTGTTATTTCAGTAGGCTTCTGAATGTTTGTCCTGTCAAGGAAGAACTTGGCTGGTTTGGGGGAAAACTTTTAAAGGTGTGTTTTTCCTGATATCTCCTCTTAGCTGCAGCAACGCTTCTTAATCAGAACATGTACTGTGGATTTGAAAAGTAAAAACTTGTTGCTTGCATTCTACCACATAAGTTGTGGCATAATGCAGTTTTCTCTCTTTGCAGTTTAAAGGATTTGATCCCAACGTACTTTGTGTAGCTACCTTGCTCTTTGAGGGTGACAGAGAGAAGGTTCTTCAGCATGAAAAGCAAGTCTATGATATTGCCACCAAGTTTGGGTATGCTTTTCCAAGAACTTTTTCATACAAAGCTGGGAGTTGACTGTTCAGGAAAAAATAAATTACTGCATTTTTCTAGTGATTACTGTATGGATGTTCTCAATTTACTAGTTTGGCAGTAATCAATTAGCCACTGAATGTTCCCTTTGATAAATATGGTTTGTGCTAAGTCTTAATAGGTAACTTTACTAAATAACTTCAGCTGTCTATCACAGAAAAATAAGTACTTGATTGAATATAGAATTGATGTTATTAAAATGGAAACTAGCCCTTGTAATTGCTTATAGGCATAGAACCTGCTTGTTTTGCAATGCTAGATTCTGTATTTTAACTACAGAAAGGGAAGACAAAACCAGAAGGGTAACACTAAATCTTTGCAGAATTGATGTGAACATAAGAAGCTTATTTAAAAGGTATTTGTGTTTAATTAAAGGAATGCAGTGAATTTGTTCCTCAGACTGTTTTCTAGTCTTGTAAAGGAACAGAAAACATTCATTAGAGTGGCAGGCTGAATAATGATCAGGTAGTTTCTGTCCTTCTACTTTGATTAAGCATGATTGATAAGAATCATCATTAAGTGTGATTTAAATACATAAGTATTGTTTTATCCATTTCAGGGCTATCCTGTCTGAAAGTTGTCTTCACTGTGCTTTCATTCTACCACTTAAGACAGCTTATAAAAATGAGATTTCATGTGAGCAGTTTGCTAACATCCAGCGACAAGAATAACATTACTTTTGATCTTAAAGAGTATTTTAGTTATTTTTTAATGTTGTATGCTAGAAAAGGCTTCAGCTGTGAATCCTTTTGTATTTTGGTATTTCAAGGTGATGTATTGATAAAGGGGGGAAACTTGTCTGTATTAGATCTGTTTGAAGATGGTGCTGTCTGTGCTGCTCAACTAATAGCCTTAACTGTTTGATAGTTTAACCTGGTCTAAAATGCTTTTATTCTATTCTTCAAGATGTTTAATTTCTCCCCTCCTTGGATTTACAGGAGCTTCTAGGAGGACTGATTACAGATACATAGCTCTTCCTTGTTCTCAGAAACCAGTAGTTAAACTCACTTTCATAATGCTTTTAACTTCATAGATAGTGAAAGCAAGGCTTCCTTTTTGTTTTTAGCAAGACTTCTTTTTCTTTAGTGTGGTGTCTTTTTATCCATTCTCATCACTTACATTTTTGGGATCTTAAGTCGGTCTTGTTCTTATGGCCTGTGAGCATACAAGTGCATAAATCCAATGTGCTTAGAAATGTAGTTATACATATTCCCGTAAAGGAACATCAAATATACACTATGCTTAGTTCAGTTTCCCTTGCTCTTTTGTGACATTAGAAGATTTATTTTAAGATCACATCAAATATTTTGTTACTGTTAATCTCTTTCCCAGATTATGGAATGAAAAGATATGCGAAGAATTAAAGGTCTGATCTGAAGTAACTTCTCATTTCTAATGAAAAGACCCTATTATTTGCAGCTAGTCTAACACAGCTTAGACAGCTCAGCTTACACATATATTTGATAAAGTAATTCTTCTTGGAAACTGGTGATGATTATGCTGGAAAACTAATTAAAACTCTTGTTAATTGCAGTGGCTTGGCAGCAGGAGAAGATAATGGACAGAGAGGATATATGCTGACATTTGTCATTGCTTACCTTCGGGTAGGTCACCTTTTGCCTACCTGCTGAAACTTCTGTTAATAGAAGAGACACATCTTTTTGCATTTAGATTTCAGAGAAAGCATCTTCATGTAATCTTGGATGATATCTCTCACTTTTCCCAGAGGCTATACCTCTTCCCTTTCTGACTAGAGTTTACTTATGGACCTTCATCAGCAAAATGTCATAAAAACATTGACTTATGTGTTAAGAAAATAGTTTCTAATAAATGGTAGAGAAAACTAGATGGAAGAATGCACAAGCTGTTGCTAAATAAACCAGATTAGACTTAAATCTAGAGGTTGAATGTAATTGGAGGCTGGGAGAGTACTTGAAATACTAATGTGCTTACTTGGCTCTTAAACGTTCTTTGGACATCTGCTTATGGCTGTAGTTCAGATCAGAATTCCAGGATAAATGGAACTTTAGTCTGAACTGTTGCAGCTGTTCTTATGAATTTTAGTCTTACTGTTTGAGACTTTTTTTTTTTTTTGTTAGAATAGCATGCACATCCAGAATACTAGGTTTTATTTGGCTTTTGTAGGCAGGGTCAAATCAATTTCCCTGTACTTCAGCAGGCTATATGTAAAATGTGCAAAATGTTTGTCTTTATTCTACCTATATAGGAATTACATTCCAAATATTTCTAGGTACTGTATTGGTTAGCACAGCAGAACTCTTGGCTTGATGTTATAGTGATACAAATGTTTCATTAGTGTAGGCATGCTGACAGCCTGACAAGTTGTCTCACTATAGCAATGGCATAAAAATGTTTGTCATTTGTGTCTTTGAAGAGCTACTCTATTTTCATAATTATAAACTAATGTCACTGGGACAGGTGGTTGTTTTTGCTAAATAGACTTTCTAGTTTTTTTTCATTCAGACTAAAGTTGCTCAACTGTTAGCTATGTAGCATTCACTGGAATCCTGGATGTTGATGCTGAATTTCACTGATAATTTCTCTGTTTATTAGGACCTGGGCCTGGATTACTATGTAATAGGAGAATCATTTGAGACATCTGTTCCTTGGGATAGGTAATTATGTGATTATTTAGAATTGCTTAAAGCTTGTACTTGATTTCATTCAACTTACTTCTGACTCATGGTTGCTTATGGGGGTTCTCTAATTTAGGCCTCATGTGTATTAGAGGTTCCCTGATACGCCTCAAGTCTTGCATCTGTGTGTTCTTGCTAAAGTTGCTAGTAAATTACATATCAAGACTTTGTAAATGCAATGTATGCAAGCATTCAGTAATATTTCTACTAAAGTTAGCTTACTGTAACAAATTCAGGACTTGAAATTGCCCAGTTCAGTAAGGTGGACAGTGGTTACAATAACTGTATTGTGTGCTAAGCAGCCACATGGGTGGGATCAGCAGCGTATTTCACACAGAAAAGTCTGTAGTGAAGATTGAAAAAAAAAAAAAAAAAAAAAAAAAAACAACAAACAAACAAACAAAAACCCAAAACATCTACGTTTTTTCTTTCCCCAGTAATGCAGGGGAATTAAAACTGAAAAGATATATTTTACCCAAGATTAAGGTTTTTTTTCCTAAGCTTCTATTGTTAGCTATAGTTGAGAACCACTTGACCATGACAGTTTAATATATGAAATAATTTTGAATGCTTCTGACTATTTGGTAAGCCAGAAGCCTCTTAAACAGGATCGAAGCTGACTTGATTCAAACCTTTACAGTATTTAATGCAAAGTGGAAACTGTGTGAAGTGAGATGGCTTAAGCTGGTGAGCCTGTACCCTTGCTATTGAATTCAGTGGCAGTAGTAAGTTCCAGCCTCTGCTTTGAAAATTGGCATAGTATCTTGTGGGTGGCAGAAATCTGAGGACAACGTTAAAGCAAAATTGTTCTTTGTTTTAGCTTTATAGATTTTGAAGGATGCTGACTTAGCTGCGAATTTGTCTCCCTTGTTTCAGGAGAGAGATTTTTTTTCCTAAGAATATAAGAAAATACTTAAAATTGTCCTCACCAAAGCAAATGCTTTCAAAAACCTCTTTCTACTTTGACTCACAATAACTATGTAATTTTCCATGAATCATTTAGTTACCTTGTTCCTGACAGGCTGGAGATACTTGGATAAAATATTTAGCTCCACTTTTTTATTCACTAAATAGATAAACTTTTTTTGTGTATTACTACTTTCAATCTGCAAAGTAGCTTTAGATCTGTGTAAAATGCCTTAATCTGAATTATATAGTATAGCATTGTAGACCTTCCTGGGAGAATGTACTACTGAAGAAATATGGTGATTTTTCGATTGTTCTAGCACTTTGGATGCACCTGGGTCTGTCCTAGAAGGGGGGGGGGGGGGGGAAGCAAAACAAGTATGGCTTATGACAAGATTTAATAGCACACTGCCATATTAGAACTATAATATTTCAAGCTGGCAAGATAGTGCTTAGGTGGAGTATCTCCAGTTTTGGCCTTGCAACATACCAAAGGTATGGAATTAGCAGAGTATACAAGGCCTTAGTTCTCAGGCTTTCTACTGTGGGCTGTATTTGTCAACTACTTTGCCAAAAATTTGAGGCTGTTTTGCTGAGAAAGTAAGGACATACAGAAGTAGGTAACCTCCACTTTCTGTTGAACATTTTTGACTCCTATTCTTTATGAAAAAGAGCTTTCATTATGTACAGTACTTCAGAGTAAACTTGCTGTGCACAATAAGTTCAGAAAAAGCAATACTAGTGAAGTCTTGGTGAGGGGTATTCTTAGAACAAAAACTAAGCTAGTTAAAACTGGTTCTAGAAAGGAATCTTCTGTTTTATTAATTACACTTCTAAAAAAACTACTGAAACCAAAGCTGTGGGTTTTGGGAAGTTGTATAAAATCAACTATTTTAACATGTTTAATGTTATCAAATTATATTTTAACATTTTCTGTTGCAGGGTTTTGGACCTTTGTAGGAATGTAAAGGAAAGGATAGTAAGAGAATGTAAAGAAAAGGGTGTTCAGTTTGCTCCTCTTTCTACCTGCAGGTAAACCATGCAACAACCTAAATTTTTCTGTAACCTTTGATTAATAAGAGAACTAAGGAAGAGGTCATGAAACTTGCTAGCTAGTAGCTAAAGTGCGTCTATTAATGATATTACAAACACTAGTAATCTTGACCTTTCTCTTTAACCTGCAATTGGATTGCATATAAGAATGGATAATTGGAGGGATTAGTAGCAGCACTTGATAGGTCTTGACACGTACTCTTGCTTATATGCACAAAAGTGTAACAATTAAAGCTTCAACTTACAAAATCATAGCATTGAGTCACTTACGAAGTATGAGCAAATAGCATACAAAACTATTTTGAAAAAGATGCTACCCTTTTCATAAGGTCACTTATTTGTGTAATCACATAATGGCTGGCTTAATACCATAAAGCTTTGTTTGTAATGCAGTTCTTGTCAACAGGGTGACGCAGACTTACGATGCAGGAGCATGTGTCTACTTCTACTTTGCCTTTAACTACAGAGGAATTAGTGATCCTATTCATGTCTATGAACAAATTGAGGTAATGTATACAAGAGCAATAGTTGAGGGGGAGAAGGTAATGTCTTATAATACATGATGAACCCATTGGCCAGGCTAACTGAATTTTACAGGAAAGAGCTCAAAATTCTTTGTAAAGCTTTGATCATTAGCAGCTTGGGAAAGAGGTGCGCACTAGAAGTGCACTAAGTAAAGACTACTAGGTGACTGGTTTAGACATCAGCAAATGGGTAGCTGTGACTAAAGTATAGGAAAGCTTGATCTGGAGTTTGTTCTTAGGTGGCAGAAACTATCAACTGCAAAACCCTAATCCATGGGAAACAAAACAGTTCCATTATTTACAAAGCTGCTGCTTTCACTTAATAGTCAATTAGTCTTTCAAATACATGGTAAAACCATCAAGATCATACTTGGATAGTGCTGCATGTAGAAAATAATGTATATGAGGGGGTCTTTCATGCTGTTTCAGGGAATTAACTGCTGTGGCTATTTCTGTTTAGGCTTAGGTAAGTGCTGGTATATAGTCTGCTGTTAGAACAGTTGTAAGCTGCTTTGGGATAACTCTGCTTTAACACTTGGGCTGGTGAAACACTATACTTACCTAGTTAGGGGAAACTAATATCCTTGTTACCTTGAAGATTTAATACTTGGATATGTAATACATAGAAGGGCTATGGCTAAACTGCTTTTCATCCTACATTTTGGTTCATAGGTTCAAACTTCAGCACCAGAAAATTGCTAATAGGACTGTGGAGATATGGTCTATATTTAAGTATGAGAAGAATGATATGCTAAGTATATTCTTTAGAAATGTCTCTTGAACCTGGCAAGCGGATGCAAAATTTTATCTACAAGTTCTGAGGCTTTCATGCTGTTGAATCTAGGACATTGGAAAATTTAATACTTGAGTGCTTATTTAATGAGACTTTATTAATGCTTAGATATTACCATTTATTGGAATTTGGTTAGCAGCGTGATCATCTGGATGCAAGCCTTCCATTATAAGTGACTAAATTTAACCTAACAAAGCGAGTTTACCAACCAAGTATATGCACTCTGTGACAAACTGAGAAAATCTCTAACTGCATAGGTATGGTTATATACATTATTCCTAAAAAAAGTATGCTTTTTAAAAAAAATATTTAGTGCTTGTGCTTAGGAAAGCTTTGTTACACCTTCTAAGCTGTCTAACTATTCATGATCAGCTGGATGGAAAAGAAGATTCTAGAGCTTGAAAGTGTTCATATATTTTGTAACATAAATTCTGTGTTCTGCCACAGACTTCACCCATGGAGGGGTTGTCAGTTGTGAAGTACGTCACTTCCTCGATCAGAATTTTGGAGATCTGGGTCTAAACTCTGGTCTGAATAAGGATCTTAAATCCCCCTGAGGAGCACGTTTTCAAACTTGCTTATTGCAATTAGTTTTTCATTAGGCACTTAATCTTCCAGATGAGCATCCCAGCTGCTAGACTAGTTTCAGCAAGGGGGAAGTGATCCAGAATATTCTCTCCTGCAATAATAGATTTGTTATAGTAGATGCCATTTGAAATGTCTTGGCTTTAGTAATGTTTATTTGAAAAATCCCCACTTAGATTTATTTGCAGACTTGAACTAAAATGTTTACTTGTATTGTGTACCCTAATTACTTCTGAACTTTTCATAGACCTGTGTACATGAGTATGGTAGCAAGCATTTCACTAAAAAGTCTTGTGTGTTTGCTGTTGAATAAATCCTTATCTTTCCAATTTAGAGGGCTGCTAGAGAAGAAATACTTGCCAATGGAGGGAGTCTGTCACATCACCATGGAGGTAATGTTCTCAGTCTAATATTAGTCTCTTTGATACTGCTAAATATTCATGAGTAACATAAAATAGCTTGTAATAGAACTGTGAAAAATATTTCACAGACGTGAACTGAGCTTACTGGGGGTGAGGAGGGGATGTCCAGGCATTCTTTCAGGAAACTTCTCACCCTTTTGCCAGACTTCCAGCAGGAGTGTCCCTAGACCTGGTTTGCTTGACATCAAGTCATACAATGTGCTGCATTTATGACCATCAGCTTCAGACCTTTGATAGGAAGTCTACAGGTTTCAGAACCTGAAAATGTAGTTGATTGGTTTCTTAGACAACTTCTACTGAACCTTGTGCAGAGGTATATTCAGTTAGAAAGACCTCAAACAGGATTTTTGGTCTTAGTTTAGTGTCCCTTGTGGCTAGGTGAATACTGCTAGCCCTAATTCCAGGGCACTTAGTGAAAGTATCTGCGTAAAAGAGCCAGTGGCCTTAAACTGGGCATGTTGCAATCTACTGTTTGTCGTGTAATTTGTTATGTAAGTACTGATATTATTGGCTTGCTGTCTGTTAACTTCTGATTATCCAGTTTCCTCTTTTTGGAGTTTGGGGATTACTTGTCCTGAATTACTAGCCTCTTTGCAAGCTATTTTGTGCTTTAATATTAAAATTTAAGGACCAGTGTTATATATGTGATACTTCATGTACCTGATGATTTATTTTGCTTTTCCCACATATTCAGATAACCTGACTTGGTTTTTAATCTCTAATGCTGTGAACTTAAATGTCAGAAATACTTGTTGCAGAATCAGTTTGGTTTGTGCAGCTAGCTTCTTGAAAATGGTTAACTTATTGCATGGTTTTTTTCTTTCTGCTTTCTTGAGGCATTGTCTGGCCACAGAAATAACAGCAAAGAGGAAGTCTAATGTTTTAAAATTAGATAAAGAAATTGTAGTTCTAAGAAAGCTCTGTGTGGGAGCAACAGAAGTGTGTGCTTTAAAACATCTTGGTGACTTCCTGGACTTGAAACTTCTAGCTGGGGCTGGTTTGGGGCATCTAGCTTTGATAAAAACTGGAATGGGTGCTGCTTTAGCAATATCAGGATATTGAAACATACGTAGGTGATTAGAACATGAGTGAAAACAGTTTCAGTGTTTTTTAATATGCTCTTATTGTCTTCTGATTAAATCTTTAATATGATGGTATAGTGGACTAGTCAATTATCACATATGGGATGTGGAATTTACCACCACCACCACCCCCTGATGTACTGTTGTGCTCCCCTGCTGTGGCAGCTGTATTTTACTGTGACTAGCATTTCATCCATTAACTCACATGCAGCTGGAGCTTGTCACATATTTGGGTGTATTTGCCCTCACTGTATGAAACCTTGCTTACAGCATATGTTGAACAAGAAAAAAAGTTTGTTATGTAGCATTTTCAAAAGCTTGCACACTTGAACTTTCTAACTCCACAGATACGGAAAACTTGGTTTGTTAGACTACTTAAGTTCCTGTTGTATGCATGACTACTTCTTACACTGATAAATATTTTCTGCTTTGAGTGTTTTTTTGTCTAGCAGGTCGTTGTGTATGATACTGAAGATTCATTTTTTGATACTTAGTACATATGCTGCTGAGAATTAGCCTAACAGTATCAGTTTTATTTACTGACCTTCAGGCTTTGTCATTCTTAGCACTGCCAAGACTAGTCTATTGTGTGGGGTAAAAGAAAATACTGGTGCAATTTCTTCTAGTATTTGTCTTGTAATTGTGATTAATAACAGTTGTTTTCACTATCTGGAAACAGACAGGCTGGTTTGTCTGCCTACAATCACACTGTGATAAATGGAGCTATTTTAACTCTGGTTTTGTGTATCAAAGAAAACAGATGTAGTCTGGGACTTGAGGCTATAGGAAATACGAAGCCTGCTTAAGTCAATCTTCATACACTCCTTGAGTGAAGAAGTGGACATATGTGACACTGAGATGCATAAAGCTCTAAATCACTTTACATCTAGGGAGGTATTAACTGCAGGTAGACATATAGCTACAATCTACAGTGAGAACTGAAATCATGATACTTTTATGAAGAGTAACTTCAGAAACACTTTACTTAAGGTTCTATTTTAATCTTAGTATCTCTTCTCTCCTCAGCTCCCTCCAGGCTAATGAAAAATAATTGTAACTTTTAAGCAAGATTCACTAAAGTAATACTATGAGATTCCCCTCTCCCAATGACTTTTGATACTTAAAGCTTTTAAGAAGTATAGCTGTTATTTGTAAATGGATTATATTGAAGATCACACTTTGCAATATGTGAGAACAAGAACATTCCAACAAAAAACTGCAGAAGTGTATCAATACCAGCCTTGTACAGCAAGCATCTCATGGACCCAAGAAGCTATAGTGAAGTTGGATATATACATCTGTGTAACGAATTTATCCTTTCAATGTAACAATTACTTGTATTTTGGAGTAGACTACCTGGATTTTCTTGTCTTACAAATCTGGATATCATTTCTATAATACTGCAACCTAAATGACTTTCTCCTTTTAATCAAATTCTGTCTTGAAGTGTTTCTCTTGACTTTCAAATATTTAATGTCAGGAATGGTTTTCCACTTGATAATGATTCTGAATTATGTAATGAACAGAGTTTACATTTAGAAAGAATGAGGCATATGTGTTGCTATAAAAATACACTTAACAGCCTATTTGATCAGCTATGTATTTTATGGGGGGGGAATTCAGCCATTCTCCAGTGCACCAGAAATTCTTCCTTATAGAGAAGGTTATCAGACAAGTCTGCCAGGATCATAAAAATCTAAGTGTTAGGTCTGTTTCTTGCTAAACTTGTTGTGAACAAACTGCTGAAAAGCTGCTTAGTGGTTTTAAAGTAGCTTTTTAATGTGTGACTTTGAAGTGATTTCTTCTGCTGCCATTGTCCCTTTTGGCTAATGCTATGACATAATCTGAGTTAGTAAAAGCTTTTGAAAGGTATTCAGGAATTAGATATCCTAGTTGTAGCATTCCTGGTCTTAGTTTCCTACATGAGATTTTAGTCTTTATCATAGTTTTCACCTTGCCTTGACTATGTCCTACAGGTAGAATGTGCACATTTCTGAGCACAGATTTGATTGTTATGCATTTCTGGCCACTGAGTACCTTCTAGATTTGAGTTGAAGTCTCATGTAAATAAGGATTGCTAGAGCCACCAATACCTTCTAGAAACTTAGCGTTTAAAGAGCATCCTTAGAAATGACAATTTCTTGTAGAAACAAGTTTATTTAGATACATGATTCTTCTAATCATCTAGGGCAAACTCTAAAACCATCCATATGTGTCACACCTGGTGTTCTTGAATTCAGGTTTTGTAAAAAACCATGCTTTTTTGTATACATAAAATGCAGTGTGCTGAGGAAGTATCAGTAGGTATGACTGGTGTATAAATACAACTGTAACCCCTTGGGGTACAGCATCAGGAGGGAGCTGACTGGATTTGAGCCTGATTCCTTCTGTATTAGCAACCCAAGCACCCATGTAAATCTAAAGAACAGGGTAAAAATTAATGATTGTTTCCCTTGCAGGAAATGTTCTAACTAAAGCTGGTTACTTAAGGAAACAATTACCAGCTTGGGCTATTTTCCTCAAACCCACCATTTAGCCACTTAACATAATAGAATTAATTGTTTTCTACTTTTTAGACAGATTGACTAGAAAAAAGGTTAACTAGGTAACCCAGGCTCCACAGGTTTAGGCAGAGTATCAATTTCCTGGCAGTTTATGTATGGAAACAAAACAAAAACCACTACCCCACAAAAACCCAAGACAAACCCTAAAACCCCCTGCACCTTACTTGCATGCAATTGAATGCTTGACAAGGCAATTCATTGCAATTCTTTGGCATCATTAAGAGGCTGTGGTTTAAGCTATACACTGTAGTAATTAACCCACACAAACTACAATATCTGGAATTGCAAAATTCCATTATGGAGGAGTTGAACACATTTTCTCATCTACACGGGAAGAGTATCTTAGCTTTAGGTTAAGCACTGGAGGCTGATCGTATGGGTTTTTTTTAAACTAGAGCTTGCTGTATGGATTAGAACAAGTTTAAACTGACATTTGACAGAGTAACCTTATGTGAAGTAATGCAGTTGTATGTTCTTGCTTGGTCTGAAAGTCTTAATAGAATAGTCATCGCTGGTGCCTTTTCCACCAAAAAAAAATGCAGAGGGCTTTCTGATTAGTCAACACAAAACTTGAAAGTACTGAAGTTATTTAGATATAAAGTGAAAATGTGTAAGATGTTATGGTGGTAAGTGTTTAAGTATGTGATAGATTTCAGGTATGCTGGTCCAATGTACTTCAGCACTACTACAATATTAATGTACTGAGCTTTCTCAGTGTTGCAGCTCTTTCTGGAAGAGTAGTAAGCCGTTAAGCAATTTCTATGAGTAGAGAGATGCTTTCTGTAGAGAACACCAACTTCAGGAAGTGTGCAACAGCTGGAAGAGTCCCACCCTTCTTATGACCTGTTACTGCTTCTCCTTTTGCAAAGCTATTCTGCAATAATTACCTCTAAGTTGAAAGGGCTGCAGCAGAGGAAGTCTAGAGCCATGTGCAGTGCCACTAGAGCCTATTTCCACTGGTGCCACACACTGCTGTAAATCTGTTCTGTATGGGTGCAGAGTTATTTCTGGGATTGGTCACTAAATTAAAACTTTCCTTACAAGAGTGTTCATGTGTACCCAAGTATTTCATATTCCAAAAATGAAAAAAAAACAATTGCTGCCTGCTGTTTGTAGCTCCATTCTTAGAAGCCAGATTTTCTGCAGCTATCCAGATGCATTTTTGAAGATGAGCACATGTAGCCTTTATGAGCCAGGAGAGCTATACTTCAGTTTTATCATCTTTGTGGCCAGCAGATATGTGCTCTCTATGCACTTCTTTGAAAAATCATGCACATAGGAAAGTTTTGGTAGAGTGTAATGTCGATGCATGTTTGGTGTTTTTTTCAAAAAGTGGGTTCTGCAGGAGCAGCATAGAGTATGGTTGCCCTTTTCAAAAGTGTATTTTATTCCCTAACAGATTAAAAGGGCACTGGAAGCATGAGCAACCTTTCTAATGAAGTCAGTGAAGGGTTGGACCAGCCACATATCAGAACTGAGAAGTTGCTCACATGCTTTTTTTCTTTCATATGAGATTATATGGACTATAATGATAAAATTTGAAAATGCTGCAAAAATAAAACTGGTGTTGGACTGTCTCAGGGTTGCTACTGAACAAGCTTCTTGGCTTTCTGGTCTGAAGTATGTTGTGTGAAGTAGACATCTTGTCATGTTAGGGAGTTTGTACTTTATGTAATAGGCTGGGCTTCAGATTAGGAAGCCATAAATCTTCAGCGAATGTTTTAAGGCATTGGACTGCTCAGCACACCTCAGGAACAGGGCACTTGCCACTTGTAAAACTTGAAAACTAATTCTGTTGTACTTAATCTTGGATAATTAAGATGTAAGATATCTTCAGAGGAAGAAGATGCAAGAAGGAATGGCTGTATTTGTTTCCAGTTGGGGCAACGAGGACTGTGTGTGTAATGGTGTGTATAGCTAAGTAGTGACTTGTTAAGCTGCTACAAATTGATTGTACAATGTTATACTGATTTGAGAACCTTTATTAATAATGTTATGATATAGTGTACAGAATCAAATGAATTTGATATAATTTTTAATTGAGAAAAGTGTACTGGGCTGACAGCCCAGAATTGGTAGATGCTTGGATAAAATCTAGTTCTGTGCACACTCATGTCAGTTAAATGTCTATATAAATGGCATCATCTAGGCCTAAAACTAAAAGGCTAGAAATGGAAAGGTGATTTTCTGTAGCCCATGGTAAGATCAGTCTTAACTGAGATCTTTTATTGGTGGGGAAGTTAAGGCTTCCTTGAGCCCACAGCTGTTCTTTGGCAAGGCTTAGTGTGGAGTTAACCAACTTTGCCACTTAGAAAATGCCATAATAGTAAAAGATGTTACCATGAATGTAAAAATAATTCCTTCTCCTTTCCCCTCTTATCCTTGAAGCTAATTGGATTGTCCTGTGGAGAAGGGCAGCACTAACCTGAAGTGAAACAAACATAAACATTGCTTTTCTAAGTGGTGCTCTTGTCTGCACAGAGCCTTTCTTTCACTTGTTCTATTTTCCATTTAATCAGATGGATTTAGAATTTGAAGGGTGAGACTGCTTCAGTGCTTTTTAACTCTAATATGAAAACCTGAGTAGGTGAAAAATCCATGTATATCTTATTGACATGAGCGGTAGGAGCAGGGGCTCAACCTACTGTTATCAAGGGGTTAAAATATTTTCATTGAACTTGTTTGTGAAGGACTGCTGGTAACTGTAGTACAGCTTTTTTTTCTTTCCAGTTCACTAATCAAATGTATGTTAGATTTATTATTGCAAAAGTATAAACCATAGAAAATTTGACAAGATAGATGTGTAAATTATCACTTTGACAGAACTAATGATGCACTCCAAGCACCTTCTGTTTTCCAGCACTTGGTGAGCGACTTCATTAAATATGCAACGACTGTTTGGTGCTGCTCAGACAGTAGTTCAGTTCCTTGTGGAATTGCATTATTACTGGAGGTGTAAAAGAGGCAGGCATGCTAGCTGTTGGGCATCCTGCTGTGATTCTAATGTGCTCCATCTTGTTGGAGCAGTTGTTTGCAGTCTTTTCAGGACAATTACATCCATAACCACAGGACACATTCACTGAAACTATATTACAGATAACAGTTGAGAATGGTAATGACTGTTCTTCAGCTGTTTGTGTAAGAGCCAGTGTGAGTGACTTGAGGTGATGGTCAAGCCACATCCATGGTTCTTTTTTTGTAGCAGTAGCATAAAATTTCCCCAGATAAAATTAAAGTACATCAGCTTGCTCGGTCAGATTGTTGTGATGGTATATTTACAGATGGGGTCTTTTTTTTTTTTTTTCCTTGAGCTGGGCTGCAAAATACAACCACAGTTCCTACCACATGACAAATTCTTTTGCCCTTCAGTTATGATCTTTGCTCTTGACACACATGCTGCTGATAGTTTTCTAGCAAACTGCAAATTTCATTTTCTCACTTTATTTGCTTTTTCAGTTGGCATTGTGACTAGCTCATATTCCTTAAGGTATAAACAAATATACTCTGTTCTCCAGAGGTCTCCCTGTAATTTATTATTCTGATGACAGTTTGATGGTTACCCTGAAAACAGGGCACAAAAGATGGCTTGAATTTAGCTTCAGATACTTTTAAAGCATCTGTCTCTCAAACCTCTACTATATAGCATCATACTGACAAATGGATTGTGTTTCAGGCTGTCAAGTTAAATGTTATAGTGTGTTTAATGAAAAAATGTCCTTTATTTTGAATGATCTGTTAAATCAGAGTTGATGACTTGGTTAATTAGTATGTGAACACTCGGCCATTTAACAGGACTATTGTGAGACTTCAGTGAAATGAGTTTTTAAATGGCTGGTGTTTCAGCTTTGCTTTGTTTGTATGTTGTGAATATCCATTTTTACATGGGGAAGCTAAGCTGTTATGTAATGGTATGAGCAATTACCAGCCTGTGTAAAAATTTGAGTGAAAGATATTTTGCTGATTTAAAACTAGGCTTTAAGTCTTCTCCTTAGAAAACAATTGTTTGTTATTTAAACCAGTACTGTTTCAAGTTTGATTATAGAGTTATATTTTCACTTTAAAGCAACCAAGAGGTGTGGGGTTCTGCTTTTTAGTAAACTCCTCTACAGCCTTAAAATTAGCTGGGTGGCTTTTAAAAAATTATTACTGATTCCCTATTTTAATAGAATGTGATTTCAGCCTAAGCTTCATCTGAATTTCATAGTTTCTAAAGAAAGTAGACAGTGTGGAACACAGTCTTCCTCTGGGAGTATGCTGAGCTTAATGAGCTTGATAGTCTGGTGGGCTCAATAAATCAAATAAAGCAAAACATTTCTCATTTTTGAATAAAAGCATTTATCACACAGTGTTTATTCATTCATGGTCACAAGATTGATTGGCTCCCAGAATCCTGCCATATATTGAAGCACTTTGTTTTTGTTTTTCCAGTAGGCAAATTACGGAAGCGCTGGATGAAGGAGAGCATCTCTGATGTTGGCCTGGGAATGCTGAGATCTGTTAAGGAATATGTGGACCCCAATAACATCTTTGGAAACAAAAATCTTTTATAAAGCCCTGCATAACATGATGTACTAAACTTCTTCAAAGTTACTATTGAAATTACTCCACTTTCATTGTATTGGTATCCCAGTAATCAAATATAACATAACTGAACTAGACTAAACTAGTAACTTGATTTTTTGCCACTCTCTTTCCCCCTCCCCCCAATAAAGTGTAAACATTGCCGTTAATGTTTATGGATTTTTACTTTACAATGCTCTTAAACTCTTACACTTTGTGCCCAGTAGGTTGTTTATTATCAGCCAGGAAATGCAGATTTGGTTTTGCAGGTTTGGTCAGGCAACACAGCTGACAGTATTTTCAATGCTGGATACTGCCATATGTTTCTTACTAAAGCATTCCCTGCAAGGAGAACAAAGACTGGCAACAGTGTTTTCTACAGAAGCAGTTGCTCAACCCAGCCTCTTGCTAAAGGAATGCTGCTAAGAGACAGATGAGGGAACACCAAGAAGTACTTCACCATACTGAAGGATTAAGTATGTAACAGATTTGTAACCGGTGAATACTTAATGTTGGAATGTGGGCTTTGATCAAAAGAGACAATGTTAAGTCAAACTACTCCTAAAAACTGGGTCTCCACTGCAGTATTATTGGAAAAATCTTACACAATTGAGCAGTTCTGAGTTGTATTTGTATTGCTGGGATAATCTTAAATCAATTGTAGGTCAGTCACTATTAAGTTTTGTACAATGGACATTTCTCACTGTACAATGGACATTTCTCACTGTATGTTGAAAACAGGTTTGTAACAAAACTTTGAATTCATCTGTACTTCAGTCCTAGTGTGTATGGGTTTTGCTCCAGTTTGTTTTGCAGAGATGCAAAATATCTTTTTCAGTTAAGAAAAAAATGTTTTGGCTATTCAAATGAAACTGCCCAGCACTGTCTTTTGAAACAGTCTCAACAATTTAATAAAACACTTAAGTGGATAACATACTGTCATCCTGAAAGTGAGCTTTCCCATTTTAGTTTTGTACAGTTTCCTATGGCCTTTATGACTCATTTACTTCACTAGTAGCCACAGTTTAATTGTCCACTGAACTTTAAGAAAATGAAATATTTTCTTGATCAGTATGAGTAAGCATTTTTACATTGAAACTTGAAGCTTAATCAGTAAAACTAAAAATATTTCTGAATACTCATGTTCCATTTTTAAGGTGGTTCTTTTCTTAAAGCAAATTATCCAACTTTTTGATAATTTGTGTATATGATTGCATAGGATAAAAATACAGACTATCCTTTGAGGACACTGTCTCTAGCAAACTGCTTCACAGCTCTGTAGTGTCAGTTTGGACACCTTTTGTATTGGTAGTGCCCTTAATGAGGAGGAAAATTGCATTTTTGTTTTTAAACTATTTTAGAATACTGTCTGATTTAGCTCTCAGTTTTAGTAATACACCAAAAAGTTTAAAATGCTTGAAAAATATTGTATATCAGACAACTTTGAACTTGTTTAAAGATTAATTTCAATGCTATAATTAGTGATCAAAAAAATGGACCACTCAAAACATCACTTTAAAATGCATGCTGTCAGGGTACTTAAGGTAAATTTTTTATGATCTGCAGGTCATAAAACAATGTGATATTTGCAGTGCAGCTAGATTTATTTTGGATGGTCTTTGTTTTGCAACATTTCAACACAAAAATCTACTCTTCTATATTTTTGGCTTTGGCCCCTAGAGTTTGTCTTACTGCAACCAAAACAATATCTGTAGTCTGTTTTAGGAAGCTGTCTTTGCACTGTGGTTAAGTGTTCCTTAAGTACACAATGGTATCTCAGCAAAGTGAACCTACATATTTATGCAAGGGACTTATCATCTTGCATACTGTATGATGGTGACTACATGGCCACGGCTGACATCTTGCTGATGACTTGTATCACTCTGAAAGAGACCTTTCTAGGAGTTGGTGAATATGAAGGGTGTTTATGTGCCTCAGTGAAAGTGTATTTCCAACTATGAAGGATCAGTTTTGAAGGAAAGTATTTGAAGGCTTTTTTCAGAATGACAGCACAGAGCTAAAACAAGTAGTTAGAGCTCTAATTTTGACTTAAAGTACAACACAGCTCTACAACATCCTTTCCAATTCTTAATTTGCCGACTATGGTTTCCTCATCCCCTCTTTGTTTTGAAATTAAACAGGCAAAACCTCATATTCTCTGTCTAACCTTTAAACAGCCACTGGCTTCTGAAGTGATTTAAAATGCAGTAAAGATTTTTACTGCATGTCAATTGTCCTATGGGAAGGTGAAATAACAGGCTATAAGGGTCCCAAAGCAATGTCACTGGATAGCTTTGAGGAAAAGATTAACTATAAATGTAATGGATAATTTTTTTCTAATGGCCACCCTATTGCTGTCTTCCTAAATGTTTTTCTATCTCATGAACTGGTCAGAGCTTAGTTTAACTGCAGTTGAAATGTATGTATTACTGACTGTCTTTAATTTCACATTTGAATTTCTAATGAAAATAGAGAAAAGGAACACGAATTCAGGAGACCTAGACACAATATTACCCATTGAAAAGAAATCTTTTCTTCTCTGATAATGAAGTCTTCCATGTTCCCATAGCTGTAGCCTGTTCAGAGATGGAGTTTGATCCATGCAGATCAGAAGTGTATCTTGGCATAACACATGGCTTATTTGACTATTTTGGCCATATGTAAGTTATAAGCAGTTTTAATTAAGTTTGTCATGACTTCCAATTACACAGCTTCTGTTCCCTTTGAAGGAGGAAGGGTGCAGAGTGAGTATAGCTTGCCTGTTGAAATCTATTTACATTAGACACCTTCATAAAAGTTTTGAGGGGAAAGGGGAAAAATCTATTAGAAATTGATCCAGGGTCTAAATCCTACAGATTTAGGAAAACATCTCTCTTCTTAACTTACAGTGTATTGGTTGAGTTAGAGATGTCATCTTTGCCTTATAGCTGTAAAGAGAGGCCAGGCCAAACAGTTCTTCCATAGCAATGTTAATTAACTGATACCAGTTTCAAAGGCATGGATAGGTTAGCACTGAAATCCAGAAAACACAAATTGCTTCTCAATCTTGGAAATGTGTGTTTATCAAGGTTGTAATTTAAATTTCTGCAAATAAAGCCAAACTGTCTGTCATTTTAGTGTGAGATTAACTGTAAAACTTCAGTTGTAATGTTAAGAGATTCTATAGAACCTTATATTATTAATAAAAAGAAAATGGGCCCAAACAATTGTGGTTTTGTGATGAAGCTAAACAATTATATTCTACTAACTTGTCATCTTTGGTTTGTTTTAGTTTGGCGGTGAACTCTTGCCTAAGGAAAACTATTAGGAAGGCTTTGGCATTTGCAGAGAGAAGTAAGATTGAATTTGTAAATGTGTGCTACTAGAAGCTCTGCTTTTGTGTCCCATGTAAAGAAAAATAGGAAAGCAAGAGAATTGCAGTGAAGGAAGGGCAAAACAGCACCGGAACACTCAGTTCAGAAATTTTACCTCCTCAGTATTCCCTGTTTGGGCAACTAGGGGACCATGTTCAACCGCTCTTGGAAAGTTCTCTCAATATATAATACAGGAGATTACATAGTCTTACTTAGTTTCACCGTATTTTAAAGACTGGCTGTATTAAGCTATTGCAACAGATACATAGTTTCCTTACGTTGTGCGCATGTCTCATGTAAAACTTCCTTTTTACAGGTCCTAGAATCTGCTTGGAAGTTCTGCATGCATGAATGTACCGCATGCAAGCAGAAGAGGTATTTTTTGGGTATCTGTATCACTGCTATAAAGCCTTTATGCCCTGTAAGTGAAAATGGGTGAAATCACATCTTGAAAGAGCTGTTGAATTGTCTTATGTTAATGCAGTTTCTTCAGTGCATACAACTCAAAAATGGCAAAAGCCATAGTGTGCAGGGGACAGGAGAACTAATGACAGCTCAGTTTATAGAACTATGACAATTGCTTAGTATGACCCAAATTTTTGTGTGTGCTTGTTCACAGGAAGGAGAAAACTACCTGACAGTCAAGCATTTTGTTTCCCTTTTATTAACAGCATAAAAATGCAGCATCTTTACTTAGATCCAGATTGTCTCAATTTGAAGGAGATCTTAAATGATTATATACTTCTGTCAGGACAACAGCCAGATCCCATTAGTGTTCTCTTTCTTAAAAATAAGTAAGTTTTCTAAACTTAGACCTGAACTCACAGCTGTGTAAATATTATATGCTCGCTGCTTATGGTTTTGTAGTCCCAACACTGACTGAATTCCACATAACTTTAACATAAACTGATGTCTTTCCCTAGGCTCTTTATGGAGACCAGAATTGACAGGTGGTTGCTTTGTTCGTGTTCGGCTTTAAGGTCTGCTGTGATGCTCAAGAGCAGAGGTGATCAAAGATATTTCTCAAAAATGTTTGCCATGCTGTCTTTGAAAAATACAAGTGCTGTCAGTTTGAAATTAAAAAGTCAGTTTCAAAAATACATGGGTTATAGTATTTCAAATTGTATTGTTACTTGCAATATTTACCAATACAAGTTGCAATAATATGTACCTCTACTGAAATGCTGTGAAATGTTTTATGAATTTTTTTGCACTTTGGAAAAACAAAGCATTGAACTTTCTATGGGAAACTTTATGAATGTTTAATTTTGATTCAGAATAAAGCTAAATTTGTTTCAATTGACTGTTCAGAAATTCCAGTATAACATTCCCATTTGAGTAGTGTTCAGCCGATTTCTACCTTCATGGTAGTACGTAGCAGTCACTCGCTACATCTGAGGACAGAACAGCTTTTAAATTGACATATTTGTTGTAGTACTACAAAGTATCATAGCAGCCTTCTAAAGGATAAACCCGAAGTGTTGGTCGTAGCAATGAAGTTGTGTGTATGCAAGAAGATGGTGCACAAAACCCAATGATGTGACTGCAATCATGTAAAGTTTAAGCAGATGCTTCTAGAACTTAAGATCAAATTAGGAAACAAGTGGAAAATGGTTTTGTAATCACGCTTTATAAAATGTAGTTTAATGATTAGGAGTGCCAAATGATTGTCACAACTTTGCAGTTCAATACCGTGTGGCTTGTCCTAGTGTGCCTGACCTCCCAAGATGCTTCAACAAAGCAAAATAAAAAGTGGATGGTCTCAAGACATCCTTGTCAAGGCCTTAATAAAGCTACTCCCATTTCAGGCTGCTGGGAGGGCTTGGCTCTATTCCTATATATGACATGGACACTGAGCACATGGATCTCTGGCCTTGCTATTGCATCAGTCAGTGCTAGCTCAGCAACGTAATATTGCAAACAGTTTGCAGACAATGAATGGCACTGATGCTATGTACTCAAATGAAATTCAGCAAATACTGAAAATAAGATGGCAATTTGGTAAGTGCAGTTATTCATAAATGGGTTATCAATAGTGGCATTGATAAATGCAATCTTGACTAGACACAAGCCTGAGGATGTGGGAGTAATGAGAAGGTACAAACACAGCCGTTGACCTTTCTCCCTCCCAGCCTGTGGCAGCAGCCAGCAGTGTTTCCTGTCTCGCACTGTTCCTGCTGCTGCAGAGCAGGAAATCCTGGCTGCCCAGAGGCGAGGGTTAAAAGCCTTTCTGAAACATGAAGTGACACACATGCTCACCTAGCAAATACACAGCAGCTGGGTAAATATATGTAGAGATGAGGCCATAAAAGGTGGTCATTAAGGAAAGTAAATCTGGCTCATGTTAGAAAGCAAATGTAAGGAAGATGGTGAGCTGAATGCTACATGAAAATCTCAGGTTTAGAATGACACTTGCTGACAAGACTTAGGTAAGATACTGACCACTGTGGGCTTAGAGCATAGTCCCAGGTATATTTGAAGTTTATTCCTTGATTTTTATTAGGAACTATTCTGGGTTTAGCCTAATTTGCTAGGAAAACAAAGCAAATGCACTATCTCTGCTGCTTAGTTTGCTCCTCAAGCCTTTCCCTTTGACCCCACCAAAGCTTTTGAGCTTGGTGGACATCTTCAGCCAAACCCAAATAAGACAAAGATACGGCATATTAAATGCTTACAGGTTTTTGTGGAAAATGCCAACAATAATTTGGGCCAGCGAGAAAAATAAAAGCTGAAATGTCAGCTCAACGTTTCTTAATACTAGAGAATCTGTGTGGCAAACCCCCAAGCATTAGTTGGTGTACATCCACTTCAGATGATCTGTGTGCTCTGCCTTGCAGTTTTCCTTGGACTCATAAAATACTTGGGAGTGGGTCAACCGCAAGGCAAACCAGCTTTTTCAGTTACTACTGCTTCTACGGGTACACAGCAATACCGTTCTTCCAGTCTGGCTTTTTTTAATTAAGATTTTTTTAATAAATGAAGGATTCATCTTTCTCTGTTTGTGCTTGTAACTATGTTACGCTAGAGTTCTCAGTTGTGCTCAGCTTTACAGGTTAACATATTCTAGCTCAGGCACATGAACAGAAGCTGCTGGCTTTCTTGAAGATGGTGTTGGAGCTCAGTTTTAAATGCAGAAGTGCCTTGAATGGATTTAGTTGGTAGCCTTCTTATAGAGGTGAGATCCCTTTAAAGCATAGCATTAGAAACAGTCTGCAGGGAACAAGAACAAGCTATGAAAAGGGGTTGGGGAGAAAGAAGGGGAAAGAGAAAAGATGTTGGAAGAAGACAGCAATAAGCTGGGTTTGTATGTGTGTTAATAAAGTCCTGGCCATTCTCCTGATGAAGAGTTGCTCTAGTTTTACGAGCGTGGAGTCCTTGCATGTTGTTACTCAGTGTGTGGTTGAGGAGGTAGGGTTTGCTGTTTTAGATGAAGGAGATGAGTGACTGTGGCCTAAGGGGCAGTGGAGAAGGGCTTTTGAGAAGGCTTTTACTCCTGTGTAGTGTGAAGGTTAGCATCGCAACCTGGAACGCAGAGGCTGTCTTTCTGCAAAGCTTCAGCAGGCAGCACAGCCCATCAGCATGCTTAATAAAAACTTCTTTGTACAACTTCACCTGTCTGTTGCATGACTTATTGCTAATGAAATAGTGACCAGGAAGCAAAGAGAATTGCTAACAGGGAAAACAGAGTAAGGGCAGTGCAAGCCAGGGTCTTGTGTGTATGGCTAAATTACACTGAAATGAACATCTGGCAGCAACAGCCAGGCAGAAGGGACCTGGTTGCTGTAGAGAAATGATAAATTTAGGATGGTAACAAATCTGCTGCCTTGGTTACAATTTAGTACTGTTTTAAGGCCAATGAGAGGAAATCACTATATTTTCATTTGTAGAGCTGTGTGCTGCTCTGTGGACATGAATAAAACATAACATTATTTCCTGTTCTTTTCAGTAGCTCATGTAAGACTCCCTTACATATCTGGGCTTGAGTAGTCGACATTCAGGTGTTTACAGCTAAGCATTTGTGTGCTGGCCTGCTCAGCCGTGCTACAGTGCTTTGGGTCCGTCTATCTGAGCTCTATCACAGTATGATTTACATTGCTAAAACCAAAACTATCCTTGTTGCTGTTGCAGAAAGGATAGGCTGATTATTATCTGCTCCTGTGAAAAAATGGTAGAAAAGCAAACGTGTTGCTTTAATTTTCTTTTCTTTTGTTTGTTTTAAAACCACATGCTGATATGCTACAGCTGCAGACTAGTCAGCACAGAGCAAAGCTGTAACAGCTGTGACTGGTGGGGTAGGGAACCTTGTGATGAATGATGCATTTGTAATGAGTTACACAATTGCAGAGACACTATAGCAATCAGCAAGACCTTCAGCAGCCAGAGCACAAGTCCTTACTGCTGAAGTTAAATGCAAATTCTCTTAGTAGCAAGCTGAGCAGGTTTATAAACACAGGGACCAGTGTATAGGAGTAATTGTGCTTGCATCCATTAGCCTCTGTGTGCAGAGCCGCGTGCTTGGTGCTGACACTTAGCGTCTTGAATCCTAATTGTGATGTTACACTTTTACTGTGAGGCTTTGCTCATTGCTTGCAAATAACCTCTTCAGAAATAAAATGGCCGTGTGCGCTGACCTCCCAGCAACGTGGTGGGGGAGTTGCATGCCAGGGCAGCAGGTTTGCTGACCCCCCGCCAGGCTGGGCTGCTCGGGTCTTCAACACAAGGAGAGCTTAGCTGCCTCACAAAGGGTGTTTTCATTTTCTGTGTTTGCAAACACCTGCTATTTTCTTCCAGATCGACTTTTCTTGCTCTGGCTGCATATGTTCTGGTCCTGAGCAAGGCAGCTTTGTCCTTCATAGGGTTTCCAGCCCTACCTGAGCAAATTCTACCTGCCTTCATCACGCCCCGCCTGCCCTAGCAGCTACAGGGGGAAAGCTCTTGCCTCCAGCGAGGGAATGTTCCAGTAAAGGGGGAAAATGTTAGGAACCGCTCTCTGAGGGGTGCCCATCTGAAAGACACAGGTTGGCCCTTTCCCTGCTGCAAATGACCCCGACCCCTGCCTCCCCCACCATGATGACAGTAACGGGCCTCAGCTGTGTTTCCGTGCCAGGTGAGGAGAGGGCTGGTGCCCATGACAGGAGGCAGGCGCCGGCCACTTCCTGGCCCCCTCCTCCCGCTCCAGGGCAGGCCCGCTGGGGGCTGCCGGCCGCTCCTGCTCCGGCGGGCGCGAGTGAGGCGGGCCGGGCTGGCGGGCCCGCCGGGCGCTCTGAGGCGGCGCGTGAGGCGGGCCGGACCGGACGGGCGCTCTGAGGCGGCGGGTGAGGCGGGCCCACCGGGCGCTCTGAGGCGGCGGCCCGGCAGGGCGGGCGGAGGCTGGCGGGACGCTCCCTGCTGAGGTAAGAGGGTACAGCTGGGAGGACGCTGGTGGCTCTACTGCCTCCCTGGCTGCTGGCTGGTACAGTGTGAGGGCTGGGAGCAGGTGGCATGTGTGGGCTGGGGGGGGGAAGTCCGCAGCGGGGTTACCCTTGGTTGGATGGGGTGCCCTGAGGAGGCCCTGTGGTCAAAGGGGCTTGGACGTGACAGAGAAGCAGTAAAGGCTCCCCGCCTTGGGCCAAAAATGAAGCTTCGTGAGGTGGCTCCTCAGAGACGGGCCCTTGGGGAGGGTCTGGGGGGAGCCCTTGCCTCAGAGCTGGGACAGCCAGGTCTTCCCTGGGGAAATGGGGCACTCAGGAGAAAACCTGAGCGTAGCTGTATGGAGCCTGGCTTCCCTAAGGCCTACCTGTGCGTCTGTGGGCACCTCTCGGCTTTTCCTTGTGTTGCAGACTTGTTGAGGCAGGGTTTGAACGTGAGACCTGTGAGTCCTGAATGACTTAGAGGCTATTTAATGTCTGTGCATCAGTTGCTTATGATAACCATTCTTGCACTTCATGTTCTGCCCTTGTTTATAAGCAGCCAACCCATGTGTATCCAAACTGACTTTGCCAATGGATCTGGGTTTTGTATGTTGAATGAGCTTGAGGTTAGCAACCACTCAGCAGCAGAGCAAGGACAGTAATTGTTATTCACCTTTGTGCTCTGAATTCACTTGGTGATTTTAGAAGAAAAAAAGTAAAAAGAAATATAATCCAGATTTTGTTTGGTATGCTGAGGCTTCTGAAAGCAGGAGGTTTCTGTGTGATCTTTGCTGCTTTTTCCAAACAATACATGGCGGGGTGGGGAGGCAGAGATTAGAACATTTCTATGCAGTGGAAGTTACAATTGAATTTGCTTTTAACCGCTGTACTACAGTGACTTGGGCATAACCTGGCCGTAAAACTCTCCAGCTGTTCTAGCTCTTTTCCTGTCGGAAGGCTGGCCATAGAATAAATTAAGAGTACAGAACTGAAACCAAGATGTGAAATTAAACTTTTATTAAAGTAAATCAGGTCCTGGATTTATTTAAAAGAGTGAGGCAATAAAAGTGAACGTATAAAAACCTGCAATTTAAAATAATGTACATTCTTTTTATGTCATTTCCCTGTTTTCAATTTCATTGGTACAACTGAGTTATATTTACTTAAGTTGCATACTGTTTTTTCAACTGTGATGGTGGCTTGTGTGTTTGATGCCCTTCGCTTTCGGGATACCATGGAGAAGGAAGGGGAACTATAGTGGAAAAAGCAAACAGCAGAGAGCTTGTTACAGTTCCCCATTTTGCCGCCACCTGACACCGTGCAACGTAGGATTGCCTAGGGGTCTCCTTATTTCGCTGCAGAGGAGGAAGCCTTGGGCCTCTGCCACACCATGGGGTCCTTGCAGCTCCCAGGGCTCCCCAGCTGTCATGGGGAGGCAGCTGCCTGAGCTGCAGGGCCCCCGCTGCTGTCCTGCAGATCGGCAGAGACCTGGCCCCCTCTGGGTGCCTCTGCAGGTGGTGAAGGTGCAAGAGGGAGAAGGGACAATAGCATGGCAAGGGTGCTGTCTGTAGTCATTTGGGCTGTTTAACTATTAATGGTTACTCTTTAACTAGTGAGGCTGCGTCCAGAGCATTGTTTCTCTGTACTTTCAACAGCAATGGTAGCAGGAGCAAAATGTTTTGATTCTATTGAATTGCACTACTTGTTGACATTATCATTGCTTGACTGAAGGCAAAATAAAATGTCTTCCCTCTTGCTTCAGGATCTGGTGGGGTAAGGAGGGAGAACCCTCATTTCCTTTCTGGATTCTTCTGAATGAATTATCTTTTCATTGAAGAAACTGATTCCTGTAAAAGAGCACTTTCCAGTGTCCTCTGCAAGGAAGACTAGAGGACAGGGAGGAGCAGGCATGTAAGTGGACGAGATGTATCTGGTACTTACAAGGCATGTTGTGTTTGCCATGGATGCAAAAGGAAGAATTGCCTGAGTGGAACAGAAAAAAATAGAAAAATATTTAGCTCTGCTTGCGTAGTTTCCTCATTTTCTCTCTCCATCCCATGCGTTTGCAGGACTGTGGTCTCAATCCTGCAGCTACCAAGCCCCTTCAATTACCATTGTCTTTGAAGACGCTAATTGTAATGGATCAAGCCCACATCTTGCAATCAGTCCAAAAAGATCTTCTGCATCTGCAGTGGTGCCAACCACAGGTGGCTGGCAATGTTAGTCACCTCTTTCTTAAGTACTGTAGTTGCTTTCAAGCACAAAAAATACTTTATACCTGTTTGCAGTTGAAAATTGCCCTATTCCTATGAAGTGGTGGCTAGCAAAGACCGCAGGGACAATGCATTTTAAGGTGTCAGTACAGGTTTGCTCAGTGTGGATACAATACTGCATTCTTCTGAGTTTCTTGCACAGGTTACATCAGCAGAAGCAATTCCTGTGCTTCTGGTGGCGGCTTTCTTTTTTGAATGATAAGGACATTAACTGGGTCTGTGCTGGCAAAGTTGTGCAGGCTTTGTCATGCAGGACAACATTTTCCTCTATTGTTGGTTCTTCTGATATTTGATAAATTCAAAGAAAACAATTTATCTGTTTCACCCAGTTTATAAAGCTGGGAGGAAATGGCTTAGGTTATTTCAGCTGGACAAAAGATGAGATTTATAGTTAAATGTCCTGAGTCAGAACTGCCCACTCCAGAGCACTAAAGATTCATCAGCTGGAATATGAACCTGTGGGAGATCTGCGCTTGTGATTCCTGATGCCCCCACTGTAGACCCGTCTCCCCTCAAATCTGCAGTAGGCTGCATACTTAGGGATGGCCTTAATTTGCATCAAGGTAGTCTACACGGAGAATTAATACTGATTAGCTTCAGTAATGCAGCCATAGTGTTGCTAATTAATTCTCTAGTTTTCTAGATGTAGTTAATGCCTCTGTGTGGATAAAATGCTAAACTATATATCGGGGAGCTATTGTTTCTCAAAAATTGCACAGTTGAGCACTAGCCTGCAAAGCTGATGTTCCCCTCTGATGTTTGGGAATGGCCAAGGTTATTACTTTGATAACAGGATACCGTTCTTGTCTGCCCCATTGCTATTTCCCTCTGGCTCTTCCACTTTAGGATGGGGCAGATGCAAAGGATGCATCTGCTACAGTGCTGGGGCAGGAAAGAGGAGACTAAAGCTCTTGTGGTTTCTCTGCTCTTACCAGCATATTGCCATCTGGAAATCACTGAGTGAGCCTGTTAATTCAATTTTATTACTGTATATTTTAAAGACTGTCAGAGAAGCTTAGGGCTTTGGGACATGTCTTAATTTTAGTTCAGTCTAAATCAAAATAAATAATAAAATCCCCATGAAGATGTACAGGCACTGTGAGATACTTATCCAACCTGACATGATGAAAAAAATAAACTAATGATGTTTTATAGGTTCATGAAAGAAATATTTACTTGCCTCATATGACTGTGCCAATAAAGTTTTAAACAGATTAAAAGTGAAGACAGATGCCAATGCTCATACCAATCACTTTGCATATGAAAAAAAAATAAGGAAGGAAACACAATTATCCCAAATTTAAGCTTGCCAAATCCAATTTAAATGCATTAATGTCTGGTGCAACATGTACTTTTTTCTCTTCTAAGACGGAGCAAGTTTTGCTATAGATTTGACAAGCCTCTTGAGACAGTTGAAGAAAAATGGTACAAATGAATATTGGGTAAGATTTTGGATCAGAATATGCAGTTCAGGAATGCAACTGAGCTTGAAATTAGGCTCTTTTGGTCTGTGCAGTTAGTTTTTAAAGATACATCTGATATGCTGGTGTCTGTTAAGAGTTTTGTTCCCTAAAAAGACAGGGTACTTGCAAAGTAAGCACATGAACCCAACAGAATGGAGTCAAATGCTGTGGTGAGTAGAGGTACATTTCAGTGTTCAAGTGTTTTAAGTGTTTGCCTAGGAAGTATAAATGCCTAGGACAGTTGGGGGAACATGAGCGGAATTCACAAAGTCTGTGCTGCGTACCCAAAATAGTTTTGGTTGTATATGCTACACTTCTGCTGTGAATTGCACGCCCTGCTAAAAAAAGCCAGATTGGTAGCTCAAACATTAGGAAAGTTTGGAATCAAAATTTACCCCATGGATAGCTCCATGATGAAAGCACCCAAGTTTTGTCTATACAGCAGCTGCAACCCAGCCCCAGTGAATGCAGTGATGAAGCTGGTGGGGGCTCAGGGTGGCTAAGCAGGATGAAGTTCAGGCGTGTGTGTGAACATACACATATGAGCATAAAATGGAGCATTAGGAAGATGGTACCAAGGAGGGGAAGTTTTGTTTTGAGGACAGAACCGTTCACTAGGAAGATGGAGATGAGCAATTCAACACATTTGTGGTACTGACTGCCATACAAGCACACTGTGAGGCAAGATACGCGTCAGCACTATTAGTCCTTCTCCCACAGAGTACACCAAAAAACTACTGAATTTCTATATGACAACAGTTCTCCGAGGCCCTGAGAAAGGACCCCTGGTACTTCACCACATCCTTGCTGGGGACTTGCAAAGTCCTGCAGTGGTGTAGCACTGGCTTTCCTCTTTTCTTCCTGGATTACAAACTGATGGTGCATTAAGAGACTGTTTAAAAATGTGTGCTTTTTTCCTCAGACTTAGTCTCCCACAGAAGTGAATATATGATGTGCAAATATCAGAAACGGGACAGAATGTGGTCTGGGCATCATGGATGAGCCCAGGCAACTGCCTCAGCAGGGGCTGAGATTTGTGGTAAAACAGCAGTGATCTTACCACCACTGAGAAATGCATGACATACTGACCTGGTGCTGAACTTGAACTTTGAATAAGCTAAGCTTCTCTTAGCAGTGTGCTCAAGAGCAAGCGTATCTCAGCTCTCCAGATCTTCTCTAGATTTTAATTCTGTCTGGGAAAGACTCCTATATCTGATTTATATCGGGGATTAGTTTTTCATAAGTCAACATACCTTTGAGAAGGATAATTCCTACACACACACTTGTTTAATTCAGACCTGCAAACTAACTTGTAAAACAACGTGCAAAAATTGCCTAACACGTTCCTGTCTATGGAAGGTCTGGCTTTTATTTCTCTTAATCACACTTGTAAATATCTGAGCAGCCACGACCGCTGATCAAGATTAAATGCTATGCAAAATGACTCCTTTCAGAGAAGTGCTAACGAGAGCTCAGAAGAATAAAAGGTGTGAGCTCTGTGAGGTGATACAAATGTATTGTGAAAAGACTGGCATTATGATTTTACTTTTTTTTTTTTTTTTTTTGCCTTACCTCTTTCCTTCCTTTAAAAAACCAAACAACAAACAAACAGATGTAAACCAGAAGCGCAATAACATAAGTAAGCAGTGCCTGGAGCAGAGGCCTGCCTGCTGGGTTCTGGGTCCAGTCTGTAAGTCAATATGATGGACATTCAGGGTGGCATAATGGTCTCTTGGTCCCTCCCCTCCTTCACATGCATGTATCATTATTTTCGAATTGGCCACCCTGGACTAAAGCAGATCTTTCTGGCCCCTTTTCCAGGCATGCCCTTTACTGTAAGTGCTATGTGACTGTGCAGTTTGGTCTGTTTCCTTCCTGAGCCACTTTCAGAAACACTCCAACCTTTTTATCACTCGGAGCTACAGTAAAAGCTGTCTACACATTCACCGGCAGAACGAGCAGCCCCATTTTCTAGCACTTGAGCTAAGCACTCACTGACTGATAAAGCTGCTGCGGTCTCCTACCAGCCATGCTGGAATGATATACTGGACAAGGGAGTCCCTGTCTCCTCTCTTTTCTCCAGCGCTGGCCAAAAGCAGTCTGAAAATACAGTAAATCTTCATTTAACTCTAGATCAAAGATCACGTTATGACTACAAGGCAAGTTAAGTTTCACTTTAAAGCCAGGTGGTACAGGTTTGAATGCTAAGAGGAAAGATGTTGAAAAATAAATGGATGATGGAGTATTTGCTTAGAACTGCTGGACTTCTCTGTTCTTAAAAAGCAGTTGCTATTGCCACCATACAGCAGTCAAAGATCAGTCTGATGGTATAATTTCAGTTTTCTGACATGAGTTTAGGCTGTTCAAGATTAACACAGAATTTTAATCACAATTAGCAGGCTGCTTGCTTTTTTTATTTATTTGAGTAAATGCCTTTCAAAGTCCTTGTCTTCATTTTCCCATTGCTTGCATACTGTGCAGCAATCATAACATCTCACAGCAAAACCTGAGCAACCTGATCACTACTTATGTCAGTGCATAATATTGGACATCGTAGAAGAACGGATGGAAAAAATTGCTAACCCCAGCCGGTACTTTTCTATCGTGATCTGGAGTAACCTTGGTCAGAGAAAGAGGAGGAAGATTCATAGTTCATTTAACCTTTGGGCTTTCTGGAGGCATAACAACAGGAGTATTTATTATGGTTGTTCATTTTTAATGGCCTTACTAAAGGCCAGCAACTCCTCAAATGTTTGGTGGGCCCCTAGCCCAGCCATAAGTAATGAACTGTCTGTGACAAACTCTGATGTGAATTCAGCCCGCACAGGGTAGTTCGCTATAAACATGAATTCACTGGCTTCCCTTTTGACAGTTATCTTTATCTCTCTTGCAGATTGAGCCAAAGGATCTGCTCCAAAGATCCCAAACTCCAAGACATTCAAAATCTGTGTACAAACACTGCAGTTCAGGGCTGTCTCTTAATCACCGCTGGCCTACGCAAGAATTAGAGGTGCAACCATGAGATGCAAGGCTGCAACATTAGAAAGGAGGGTGATAGAAAACACCTGGGTAAATGTTTCAGTTGAAAAGAACTAGCCTGTTGAGTTGTCCCCCTCTCCGGGTCCCAGGTGGCAGGTGATGTCATCTCTATTTACGAGTCCTTCAGGTTCACCGTAGTGGTTTCTAGGTTTGTTGTCCCAGTCTCTCCCCATACTGTGGTCCCACTGCCAACAAGGCACGTAGCCCCCGAAAGGACATTTCCTCTCATGGGAAATTGTTCTTCCCACACAAGAGCACAGGTCCAAGTGGAGCAGCTATGCTAATAACTGGCTATGAAACAAAGACTACCCATCAGGTTTTTCCAGCCTGACCCTTCCAAAGTTTTGGGATGCTGTCCTTGCTTCATGTAACATTTTTTTTTAAAGTAATTGAGTCTGACTTCTGTTAGCTACTCTGATTTACCTCTTAGTGGTTTGTTGAGCTTAGTTTGGTTTTGGTGTTGTTTTATATGAAAATATAATTCTTTCTGTGGGTGCTGGGTTACAGTTATGAGGTGTTAATGGGCCCTGGCAGAGCAATCATGTGTCCTGGAGCACGTTAGGGTTTGCTTTGGGCTGTTATTTCATTCTCTCTATGCTACAGCTTCAATACGTGTTCGTTTGCTGTTTGGCTTTACCTCTGTCCCATCACTTTCACTAGCTTTTGTTTCTGTTCTGCCAGGCTGAGAAGTTTAGCAGGATTTCTGCTATGCATAAATACAGCCGTGTGGAGTTCTGAAGCAACGTTGCCAGTAGTTTGCTGATAAATGTTGTGTTTCACTGGGGAATGGGAAGAATTGCTTTGCTCCTAAATTTATTGTTTATTTTAATTTGTTAATGCAAATAGATTTTACTGTTCCTTTGTTCCTTCTTGGGCTTCTTCAGTCTCTGTTTATAAGGGTTTGCTCAAAAATTAACATGCTTGGGCCATCCATATGTTCACACTTTGTTCTGATCTGTATTGTAACCTTTGGTCATCTATGGTCACAGGCACAAAGAACTGGCAAGGAAGTGCCTCGAATTGTGGTTTGGCGACAGATAACCTGATTTAGAGTCCCGTCCCTCTATCAAACTGCATTACAGACAATAGGCCAGATAGGTGCAACTCCACGAGGTTTTGATTCAGTGACCCAGAAATTATGCCAGCTGAGAATCTGGCCCAATACCTTATTTATAACTGAGATAAAATTTGCAGAGAGAGATAGTATCACTTTTCAGGGAAAAGTATCTTTTTGGCGATGCCACAGAAATTATTACAGTCTACTTGCAGCAAAAAGACTTTCAGAAAACATATGCATAAAAAAATGTGAAAAATGATGGAGCACTGGGCTTTCTTTCCTGGCCCCCTTACTGTCTTGGCTGTCTTACTTGGGGAAACAAAGACTTGTGGTCGTCTCTCCCCAGATCTGACAGTCTCCCATGCAGCTGGCCCTATTTCCTCCTAGAGTTGATCTGTTTGTTAGGGTTGGTGTGGGACGTGGCTGTGCCTCCCTGGGAATGCTTCTCTCTTTCCTTAAATTAAGGGAGTGCACAAAACCATCTTGCTAGGTTTACATAAGTGGGCTGGAACCTGGGACTTCACGCTCTCCACTAGGCCCTAGGATAAGCCTTGGTTTGTTGTGCTGTCACAAGTCCAGCACTGCTGTTTGTGCCTCACAAGTAATAGGATGCAATTGGAAAACATGAATTTGGATGTACTCTCTGAACTATTAACTTACGACCTATTCAAAAGGGACTTGAGAAGATGACCAAGACAACAGTAGGCAGTGCCAGTTCCTCCTGTAGGCTGGGCTCAGTGGTGGTGGCACCACAGAGGGCTTTCCCTGGGAGCATGGTGAGGTGAGGGCTGCTGTCTGTTTTCTCCAGAGAGACAGAACTGCCAGGTTAGCATGTGGGAAGACCAGGTGAAGGTGTGTGATTTTGGCTGCAGGTACAACCAGTGTGACAGACACCCACAAAGCAGAGATGACAACACCAACTTTCAACACTTTTGTGCACTGGGTGCTCAGAGTCCCATCTATAAAACAGGAATTTCATAAACCTCCTTGAGTGAGGAAACCATTTCCTCAGCTTCCACAAGAGCAAGAGAAACCAATGCCTTGCCTGGGATCCTCATCCGCCACTGCCAGCAGGTGTCCCAGCTGTGCCTGGGCTGAGGCTGAAGATTTACCACTTGGTCTGTCAGCATGAACATGTCCCACCTTCTTCTTCATGCTTTCTGACACCCTGGTGGGGTTTGCTGCAGAGACCATGCTTAGATGTCTTCTCTGAATTAGCTGAGATTGTAATAGGTGAAATGATGGAGGGAGTTCAGACTTAAACATGGGGGGTACAGGGTATAACAGAAGGAATAAATCTTTGTCCCCCGTTCCCAGCCAGATGCACCATAAGCCTGACAGACTTACGATTTTATACAGAGAGCAACATATGCTACAGTTTTTATTTCTCTAACCATTAATCAAAAGGTATTTTGTATAAACAATGTAATTGCCAGCTCTGGCCAGTGTGGGTGGGCTGACAGAAAGGCTTTGCAGTTCTCTACAGCACAGATAAGCCTTGCCAGGCACTAGCCCTGGTAGCCAGCAGCAGCTGTGAGGACCATACGCCAGCACGGGTGGGTGTGCGGGGCCGCAGGCTGGGCTCCAGCTTCAGTACTGGCAGGGGTGGGCAAAGCTGCATTTTCGGCTAGACCAGTGTAACGCTGCTGAGGACTGAGAATATTAGCATTTCAGCAGACAGAAACCCTCTTGCATCTGTCTGAGCTTTTTGTCTTCCTAATGGTTTATAGCCTGGGTTATGTCTGCTTGTTTTATTGTGATACCAAACTTGTGATTTTTCTTTTCTTGGCTGCGCCGAAGAATGTAAAACTGCAGACCAGGACAGCTTAGTGCACATTAGTAGATGACTTCTTGCTGGAAACTAGAAAAGCTAAGAGGACTTTACCTTGGTGCCGGGGGATGGGGGGTGACGGGAGCCAAGTGCTAGGCATGAGGGTGGGTGCAATGTTCAGGAAGCGGGGGTGCTTGCTGGCAGTGGGCCAGGAGGGAAGTGCTGGGCTGGGAGCCTTTTCATGGGTCTTCTGAAAACCAAGCCACAGATCCTTTCCACCTCATGTGAGCCTGTAGGAGAGGAATGACTGCATTGGGACCATGCCACTGCACAGATGCTCAAGCACCTTTCTCTGGAAGGCAGGGAGCTTTCAGGCACTGCAAGGGTGTTTGCTGTGTGTAGATGGTGCACGGACAGCTTTTGGGGAGCCAGCAGGAGCCAGCAAAGTTTCACAGCATCAGTTATTTCTTGGAAGGAAAACATTTTATTGTCCAGTTTTATGCTGCTATTTGGCACAGTGGTCATTTATCTTAAAGGACTGTTTCCAGGTTACTGATGCCAGGTGATGTGCAGCTGCAGCTAGGCCAGGACTCTGGTGCCAAGGTGATTTGAATAGCAGCCAGCATGAGCAAGAAGTGCCAGGGTGATAATAAAATGCTGCTTCTGAAGGAACTTCCAGGAATTAGCAATCTGTTTTAATTTTAAGAAATCTGACAGTTTTGTAAGGGTAATTTCTAGAGTGCCAGGATAGATCTACCAAAAAGCAAATGCTCTGATTCTCTTCTCCTAGAAATATTCTTTGAGGAATTTAAAATACCAGACTTATGGTAGGACTAATGCACAGATGGCACCAGAAACTAACATTGTATTACAGTGATAAAAATCATACATCTTTGTTATTGCTATCTTCGTATGTTGGGAAGGATCCCATCAACTACAGATTATCTCTTGACTCCTGTAGTTACCAAAAGCCCATCAGTAGCAAACAAGGCTAATGTGAGGTGTGAAATATGCCACTGGGTCAGCAGTCCTCCCCCTGCCTAATTCCAGCTGTTATACAGTGTTAGCCTGTTTGGGGAGTGGTGGTTCTGCTACATTTAATTTCCCTGGAAATCATCATAAAAGCAGGGGACAAAGGGAAATTAATTCAGCCGTATAAGTTGCTCCAACATGGTTGCCCTTGAATGTTTTCTGCTTCATTTGGGCAGCTTTAAAGGGTTATGGAAAACTTAAAGTAGTCTAAGTGAGAGCAGCCCTTAAGTAGCAAATTTCAGAGCCAAATCTTGATGCCCCCAAAACTTGAGGAGATTTTTAGATCTGGAGTTTTGATTAGGCAGTTCTAGAAGTAAATGCCTTTCTTCAAAACTTGTGTAGGAGTCAGGCTTGCATTCCTCACCATCTCAAAATTTAGTGCTGGTTACTTTGTGGTGAAAGTAGATTTATATTTTGCTGGTCTTGAAGTGACTGATTTGCTGAACATCAGATGATAGAATTGCTATAACAAATTGTTGGATCGATGATCTAACACGCAAGTATGCTGTTACTGACAATATGTGATGATTCAAAGGCAACAAACATATCTTGCTGTGCCACCTCTTAGGGGAATAATTTCTTCCTGACACTTCTAGTGATCATCTTACACCATGAAGCGTGAGATTTGATTACCGATACTTTAGCATGCATAACTACAAAGGTTGTTATTTTTAATGGAGTGGACAGTGTGTCTCATGAGAGTTATAAACACATCGTGTGCATTTGAAATGAGAATGTAGTGATTTGGCCGATTCTCACACAGAAGGCTTTGCACAATTAGATTAGCTGATGAAAACAGAGCATTGCTCAACAAATCAGCAGGATTCATAGATAACATTTTTCATGAAGTCTCTATGTAAGGCAGTTATTTTCCCCTTCAGTAATATGTCTGTCTTGAGTAGCATCAATTTTGGCTGAGAATGTCAAGCTTGGGAACAGCAGCGTGGAGTTGAATGTACCAGAAATGTCAGTTTTGTATGTCTTGAAGTAAGAACTGCAATGACGGGGCACTATGATTTGGAGTGACCTATCAATTAAGTAATGAATTCTCCATCACCCTTTTGGCCCTCTCTTCCATGATGATAATTTTGGCCAACTGCCTTCCAGATCAGAAGGATTGGTCTTCCACAAACATCTCATGCTATTTATAACCATTATCTTAAAAAGCCAATATAAGCTGACTTCAATCTTTGATGCATAGGTGTTTCAGAAGGAGCAACAGGCTAAAATTTCACATTGCCTAGTTTCTGGTTTGTTTGGTTGTATTGTATAAATGCTCAGTCTCAGATTAAACAACCAGACTTACTCTGAGCTCAAAAGCTGCACAACAAGTAACATTTCTGTGGTGGTTTTTCATTTGATTCTGAAGTCTCATATGAAATAAAAGAGCTCAAATAACTTTGGAATGGACTATTAGCACAAGCTAAACCTATTTTTCTCATATTGTTTATGAATGATTTCAGAGTGCAGGCTGTGTGGGATTTGCTGCCACGCTATACCCTCTACACAGGATGACAGTAAAGATAAGGATTTTTGTCACCCTTGGTCTCATACCTGGTTCTGTAGTTTGACTCCTGAGAGGGATCAATTTGAGGCTATTTACAGCCTGAGTGCTGGATTTACACCCTATCTGATGTGCCCTGCACATAAGGCATGTACACTGCATCAGAATGTGCTTTTGTGATTAGACTTTGTATTGTTACAGCGGATTGTTTCTCTGAAGCAACTGTTCCTGTTACAGGATGGATGCTTTTTCCTCTTGCACAGTAACAGCATTGAAAACTTGGTATAGGGCTATGTAGGGTTTATTTATTATATATATATATATATATAGGATATATAGACTCAGTATGCAGCTATGAGAGATAGGTGACTGAATTCTGTCCTCCCCTTATTTCAAGATACAAGCAACTTCTAAGTGATGCCAAACATTTGACTTACTCTGTGTAAGCTGATGAGTGCATATCACAGACAAAACAGGAAAACTAAGCTCTTGTTAACACTGGTGCTTCAAAAACTGGGTGAACTTTTTGGCGATGTTTAAACTGAGCTTGAGTTTTGAAGCGGCACTTTAAGCTAACAGACAAGTTCAAAGAATACAGGGAGACCTTGATCACTAAAAAAAATTCTCCTGCTAAAGGTAATGTTCTCATCAGTCTTCAACGTAAGGTAAAATCAGCCATGATCTTAAAGACAGCCATGGTTACTGTGACTCACAGCACACTTCTCATGCCCCTCCATCTGTCTGGCCCATTGTCAAAAGCTTGAAACACCTGAATAGATTAAGTTGGGGAAAAAAAAAAGTAAATAAAAAAAAAATCAACTTTTGCTTGATCTTACCATGTCAAGGGAAGATGACAAGTTGGTTGACAGCTGAGGTCGCACAGCTGAACCCCTTTCAGCTCCTTTTCAGAGCTGGATATGTGTGGGTCTGTGCTCTCCATCAACAGAGGCTTTCCTGACCTTCATTTCCAGTGAAACTAAATAGAAGTTACAGGCTGCCTACTCTTAAATATGTATGTAGTTTTAACAGGCAGTTTTTTCTCTTTCTTCACCCCACCTCCCTTCTTTTTTGATGGCTTTCTTGTTTAGTGCTTTTTGGATCCAGTCCCTGAATTTATAGATCCCAGGGGAATATTTTACCCACATGTCTGCCTACCCACCCCACCTTTTGATTTTTACAGAGACCTGTAGCAGTGACTGCATTTATAGTGTGGCAAAACGGAATTTAAAAACAAATTGAATCACACCTCATGGCCACCACAACTCAATCCAAATGCTGCAAGTATGAGGACCTTAAGTTATTATGCAGAAACCCTTTTTTTTTTTTTCAAATATGCAGACCAAATGTTCTGTGTCTGTTTCACCTTTTCTTCATTTCACCTTATTTTAAATTAGAGTGACAATGGATATAGAGCATGCCTGTCTGCCTACTTCTGGCAGGATTTCATTCATCTATGAATTCATATTACTTTTTTAATATTCTTGATAAGTGATAGCTTTATTTCTAGACTATGTAGGGGATACAGAAGACACACATATTACACAGTATAATCAATAGAGTGGCCAAGCTCACATTTGTATGAATTTACCAATAAAGTAATGTTGCCAGATGTAAGCAACGAATTAGGAAAAGCCAAAATTCAAGGTATCTTGTAATTACGTTTCCTGTCCAGACTGGATGTTGAGATCAGGTGTTTATTTGTTATCTACAGCAGGCAAGAAGTAAGGTGAGTAGTATTAAGACACACTACTTACAATGCTGTTCTGGACGCTTTTTTAGTGAGTTTTTAGTGGGCAGTGGATTGTCCATTGAAGAACCCTGTGCTTTACTCTTGAAAGGAGAATTGTGTGCTTGTGGACCACAAAAGCAATATTGGATGGCAATTATTCTCTCCTGGATAGAAGTGCTATTGAGAGTGCTAATACGAATCATCTCGCCCTGTGTTATCACTCAGACCTTTCCAGTTCACACCAATAAACATGCTCATGCTTACTATGGCAACACTAACAACCACAGGGGAAAAACCTAGCCTTTTGTACCAGAGCATAGTTTTACAAGCAACGTGCCTCTCTGCCTGCACCCGTGTGGTTTAGTGTTTCAGACTGTTTCATTAACCACTCTTTTGACAGCTTCTCAGCTTAACAATGGGTAAGGCTACAGCTGCAGTAGGTGTCTCTTAAATTCTCCCTGATGCAAAGAAATAGCACAGCTCCTCTGCTGTCTCCTTGCTATGAAATGCTGCTTCTAATCCCCAGCAAACCAGCTGATTTGCTAAAAGAATTTCTAGTTATTTATTTTTATGTCTTTCATTATTGGCTGTTCATAATCACTCTCAGCCTTCCTAACTTTCATGCCCTGACATTTTATTTGTTATAGTTCAAACTCCTTTTCTATTGGCTTCAGTTGGGCTGGGTTTTCATTTTTTGAAAGGCACCTGTTTGGCTTGAACAATATCTTGCCATTTAACCATTTTATTGCTTTCCCCCATACTTTCCTGTCTCCTCCCCACCATGCACACCTCTTTTTTGTGCTCTCCATGGTTATGTTCAAGTTTCTTAAATAGCTTCCATGCTGAGTCTAAAGATTT
This sequence comes from Falco punctatus, assembly GCF_963210335.1. Lineage (NCBI taxonomy): Eukaryota > Metazoa > Chordata > Aves > Falconiformes > Falconidae > Falco > Falco punctatus. The sequence goes on along the minus strand of NC_137588.1, from coordinate 18,199,751 downwards.
TAATTTCCTTACTTTTGAATTTAAAGTCTTTTTAATATCTACCATGCTTAAGCACTAAGTTCCCCCTCCATGGTGCCTGTTGATGTGATGAGCTCCTCCCCAGGATGCTGAGTTACAGTGTGGCCTCAGCTGCAAGGGCCAGGTCCTCCCTGTCCACCTCCTGGTCCTTTCTGTCACCTCTCCCCTCTGCTCCAGCCTGGCCCAGTGCTTGGATTGATGGACCTAGGGGTAAAGTGCCCTGGGGCTAAAACAAAAGGGAGTTTTCTGCTGGTCTTGGTGTAAGGCACAAACAGCTCCTGGGCCCCAGCACCTGGTGCAGAACTTGAAAGAGGCTCAGTGTTTCTTGTCTGACTCCTTGGACAGGGCTGGGCTTGGTTTCAGGTCCTGCCTGTGCCTGCATGGTACTAGGAGATGGATGAAAAGGTGTGGGATCATCTGATGTGCTTGGGAGCAGAATGAAACCTGTTTAGCCAAAGTCTTTATTCCTCTGTGAGACTTGCAGTTTGGTGCAGAACTAGAAGGTCTTGGGGATATGAAATTCTGTGAGAAACTGAGCTAGCAGGAGCGACTTCAGGCCTGTCTGCAGGGATCCTGCCGCTAGTTACCTGCACTGTACCCAGACCATAATGCGCTTTTATGGGGGCACAGCGAGCCCGTTGTGAGGATGACTCCAACTAATAAAATCATACAAGCTTTCTATAGATTTGCAGGCTGACTAATTGGTATCAGAAGATCTGAAAACAACAGAAATCAGTGATGTGTGCCAGCTTTCTGTTTTTATTTTCCATCAGTATTTTCTAATTTTTCTTACCAGTAGGCTGTAAATGATTACCCTCCAGAGGAAGGTCAAGTCTGTATTTTACATTATCTTTTTTATTACTCTTATGCTCCAACTTGCTTTTTCGGTGGATTGGGATGATGCTCCCATTAGGCTTAAATAAACTACCTCTAAATCAAAATAACTGGGTACCTGACAGTTTTTCACCAGTTTGCACCAATAACCTCATGAAAACTGATTTTACAGAGTTTGTTTATATGTATGAATGTGCTATACTAGGATCATGTTCAGCCTGTACTGACCCCTTACGCCCATTTGGTAGCTGCCTCTCTGGGTCCAGGCTGCCCATGGTACCCTGGCTGCTGGGAGCAAGAGAAAAAAATTTTCAGCAGATGAGCCGTGCACTGTCAGCTCTCCCTTTCTCGGCATCCCTCAGATGAGCTTGACACAGCAGAGGCTGTTTTCAATCACATACCTAACAGCACAAAGACTCACTTGTTGATATTTGGGGGCAAACAGGGAAACCTGCCTTATTGCTTTGCAGTAGGCATGGAGTAGACACCAGGCTTGGTGACTCTACCTGGCCCCCACTCAGAATGAAATGAGAGTGGTGACACCCGAGGAGTGGATAACTAGTGTCAGGAGAAACTATTTTGGAGGAAAAAGCTGTGGGTGGATTTTGTAGTTGTCCAAGATTAGCTCAGTCATGCAGGTGGGTAAGTAAGAAATTGGGTGGGGTTGCCAAGGTCTGCTGTGGTGGTGGTATGCTGCAGGCTTTGGCTGATCTTCACTGGTGTCAAAGAAGTCAGCGGAGACTAACAGACTGTGAAAAGCCATTTTGAAGTGTGTGTGTCCATGTGGAAGTTTTAAGCTGCTCCTTTCAAGCTAGGATGCCTTCTTTTTGTGTGTTGCTGGTGTTTAGTGAATAGTAAGGTCTGATACTTGGAGGTAGAACATGTGAATGTAAAGTGGTGGAAGGAGGACATGGGCTTTTTTTTACCCCAAACACCCAGAGACTTTTGGTGGAAAAGGACAAGGCCATTCTTTCATTTTAATGGCATAACTCCAGAAAGTTTGGGGAACTTGTAAACCTGGGAGGGTGGTTGTAAAATCTAAACAAAGATTTCAAGGTACAAATTCCTTGGATTTTAAGGCAGCTCTTTCCTATCAAGGACTGAATGAAGAAAACAGAAACCTGTGCATTGCAGAACTGAATCCAAATTGTGCAGTTCCAGCTCATCTCTGTCTTCCTTCTCTCTGCATTGTTACCTTGAAACTGTCACACTCTGGTTTTAGTCATTAATTTATTCTTTGCCATTCTCAAGTGCCAGACTGCAAAGTTTCAGCCTCAAAAAAATTTTTATAATCAGGTCCCAAACCCCTTAAACAAGTTATTTTATTGAAAGTACTATTAGGCCCCTTTGACTGGGGCTGTGCTAGCAGGGGCTGCAATAATACATAATGGTGCTATGAGTGTAGTGTCTGTTCTCTATTACTGCCCAAAGGAAATCCGGAGCGTAGGAGAAGAGAAGAACTTTAGCAAGTGAAGATTTCCCCATGGCCAATGGGACTGTGCTTGCTAGAAGGGTCCCTTGACCATTCTTACAAGATAAGACACGGAAAATAAATTATAGTTACTTGTAATGACTCTATCATTGCAGCGAAGGTATGGCCAGTCAGGACTGGTAATGAGTTTAGGTGACTCCCTAGTTTTGTTACATTCCTGTGCCTGGAGAGTTTATTTAATTGAACTGCTGTGTTTTTATTGTCAGACTTCCCAGGCTTCAAAATAATGCAAGGCAGTGCATGGGCAGAGGTGTGCTAGGAGAGCATGAAACAGCTCTAATTGTTTCAGATTCCCATGCTCTGTCCGTCCTTCTCCACCACTGCCATCTCTCCAGAGGTACCTCTGGGTCGAAGTTGAATTGAAAAGTCATTTAATGTAAATACTTTAACATGCCTCGGTCCTACAGGCAGTAGGCAAGGTACCAAACTTCTAGGCATTTTAAGAACAGCCTGAGGATGGTGTGCCATAGCAATGTCGCTGCTGGCTGCAATCACAGCTTGCATGCTTTTCTTCACCAACACTGTAATTCCTGCTATACTTTAAACAAGAACAGACACTGTTCTCTAGGTTTCTCTCCATAAATGTACACAAACTGGGCCAAACTCTTTCCTCAGTCATGCTGAAGTAAATCAGAAGTAATTCCACTGACAGCCATGAACGTTGCAGTGAAGTTACACCAGCTGAGGGCAGAAGTTGGACTGCTGTGCCTGCCCGTGTATGTAAAAGCTGTCATTGCCAGCCAAGCTGAGACATTCATTTACTGCAGCACATGGATAGCATTATTGTTGCTTCAGACTTTGTTTGGGTGGAAGTCAGTGGTTAAACACCTGAAATCTCAGTAGACAAAAGAGAAGACTATAAAGTTTTATGACTGTAAAGTAGGAGATTGCAACATGTAGGTTCCGTTAAAAAAAAATCAGAAACTATGTTATATTACATACTTTAGAGGTTTTGTCACTGAGTTGATTAGTATGACTTAGTTATTAGCTGTTACTAGAAGCTTTCCACTGAGAAATGGAATTAGAAATACCAGTTGCTGTATTTTTTTTAATTCACGACCTTGTTGAATTCATCTCAGTCTCACAGATGCACAGAGAATGAGTCCTAAGGCTGTTTTATATGTTTAAGTATTTGCCTATTTCTTTGTGGGGTAAAAAAATGCAATCTGGGGAGAGAAAACCAATGTTTTGTAACAGCTGGACTTCAGATGCACGCGTCAGAGCAGAAAGGGATGAGGGCTGTCAGCCACATTTGTACTCAGGCAGCTGTAATTCTGGTGACTGGGATACTTATTTTCCCAGGCCAGCACTAGTACCCTAGTTTCTAACTCTCTCCAGTACCCCCCAATAGCCTATCCCTTCGGTTTCCCTCCTCTTTTCTCTGCCATCCTTAAAATTCTCCTTCACTCTGTATCCCCTGTCCAAGCATGTGATAGCTACCCTGACCATGAGAGAAAGGCAAGGGATTTGGTAAGAAAACAACAAGAACTTACAGATGGGTTTAATGTTATTGCTTATTCGTGAAACATATTTAACATATTCTGGTTTGGTGGGTTTTGTTTTTGCCTTGTGGCTAGACATATACATCTTAAAAAAACCAGTTGTTTTTTGTCCAGTCTCTGACTACATAAATACAGGTATGTTCAGTGCCAGCACATACATAAGAGGATTGTATATTGGGGGGTGGGGTGTGTGTGTTGATATAATGTATACCTGTGGATCTGACTCTGAAATGCAATTTCTAGGTGTCTTTTAGACAACTAAATTCACTACTCAGAAGTGCCTAACATCAGAACAGAAAAAAGCCTCTAGCCTGACTGTAGTGCATTCATTAGAAACACAAAAAGTTTTCAGACAATCATTTGTAGTGTCTGTCCAGCCCTATTCCGGTACAAAGTCCCCTGCTTCTTTCTCTTCCTCCCATTTAAATTCCAGTTTTTACATCTTACCCTGTGTGTCTCTAGCCAGTACAGCCAGCAAGATCCAGCCCCTACCTGAGTTCACTGGGCAATGGCATTTAAAGGCAGGAAAAGCTTGCATTTAAGCACCGGGACCTGAGCAAGTTTAAGAATTAAGATGATCTTTTGAAGGCGCAGCAAACCACAAATCAGCCCACCCCAGTGAGTTTGACTTACATTGGTTGCAGTGAGCAAATCTTGATGTTCCTCCAGTCTCTCTTAAAGCAAGCAGCTAAAGCTAATGGGCCTGCTGCAGTGCATCCTCCTCAGCTAACAGAGCAGGATACTTCCAAGTCTTGCCTTTTGACCTGATCATGAGAGACCTTGATTAGAGCATAAAACACTGATAATGTGAAACTCAATTGCTTTCACACTTGTAGTGTAGCTTGATGTGCCCAAGGGAGACCTGTGGGTGTGCAGGAGTTCACTGGTAGTCTTATTTTACCTGTTTTTATTACTGATTGAAAAGTGCAGGATTGAGGGAATTTTTTTATTGTCATGTTTTTGCCAATGGAGAAAGGCAAAGAAAAGAAATCCCTTTTGGCATGGGAAATGTTATATTTTATTTAATAAAGAGTAAATTTTGTTGTGCACCATGCCAATTTATAAACACGATATCTGTAACTCACACTTAATTACAGGGGGAAAACCAGAATTAGTTCATTAATGCTGTGAAAAGAAACAGTGACCTACCTGCCAAATGGCAAAGTGGAAATAATTAATCTGGTCAATTAAAAAGAAACTGATAAATTAAAATGCAAAGCTTTACATGTGGTGCATTAAATTAAGGAGTCACAATTTCCAGAATGCGTGTTTATTGTCAGACTTGATCCTTCCTTTTCTTGCTTGACTTGGTTCTATGTTTGGCAAGTCCGGTTAGTGAGCTGTTTGGCATTCAGGGCTAGCATACAAATTCATACGCCCAGGTGTATTTTGCGAAAGAGAGCTTGCAAGATCAAGCTCTTTGTGAAATCCAACTGATGAAATGCACATGCCTTGTTTTTATTGTCATATTTACAAACCCCCTTATTCCCTCTGCTTTGCTTTGCTTTCTTTCCCAGCATTAAATGTCACTTGCCTTTCCTTCAGCATTAAAAGACCCCGGCACAGTGCTGAATTGCTGGGGTCATCTCAATCAATTTATGACCTTAAAAATCTGATCCACACGGAAACTACTGGGCTGCTGGAGCTGAACCCTAAAGTATACAGCATATTTGCTCCACAGAACTGGAAATAGTAAAACAGTTTCTTTTCTATAAATACCAGTAACTCCTCTTGACATTTACAAGTACATAGTATTTTTTTTACACACTGCATGATCTCAAAAGTGCTTAACAGATCAGTGAACTGTGCATCTGCTCAGCATAGGTAACTACAAAGCATTTATGTGCCCTGCACCATCCCTCACAAAAGCTCAGGACATTTACATTAGCTCCTGTCCATCTCAAGGCCATAAATTGCAATAAGAAATATGGGCTACTTACTGAATGGTTGACCAGTGCTCTGGTGCAGCCTACAGGAAAATATGAATGTTATTGTTTACTTTAACTAGGGCATATATCATATGGAGCCAAGGTCTTCTCGTCTGTTAAGATGAGAGTTGCTCTCGTCAGAAATACTTCGGGGCATGTCCCGTTGCTAGGGAAAAATCAAATTGAAAAGCAAAAGCTAAGCAGAGGATGGTCTGAAAGTTTTATATCTGAGGTGTTAGAATTGGCAAGCATTAAAAATACAGTGAGAAAGCCAAGTCAGACGTTTCCGTGATGTGGTAAAAATAAGCAGTGTGTGTTGTAGCCTCTTCAGAAGGCACGAGTTTGCCTTGTGAGGGGGAACAGTATGAGATGGAATAAACAGCTGTGGCCAGAAATCAAATTCCTGGCAGTTCAGCAGCTCTGGTCTTCCTTCTCCAAAACTGCAAATCACCGGGGGGATTCCCCTCACCCCGGCTCCTGCCAGCAGCTCTGCAAAATCACCAGACAGCCCCCACAACATGGTTTTAACTCCTGAACACTCACATGTGTTGATAATTTCCTCGCTAAATCCTTAGGACATCATGATTCAGAGCCGAATTATACACTCTGCACCCATTTTTCCCATCTAAACCAGCAAATCATTGCCTGTGACTGGCTGGGAATTTCCTCCTGGAGAGGGGAGACACAAGCAGCTCCTATCAGTGACCAAATACAGGGGTGTGTACCTTCAAAGGGAATGGTACAGGAAAGGGACAGGCAAGGGAAAACAAACTTATTTTGTAAATGAGCACCGAATATATAAAACCTGCCCTGGGGTACAAAGCTTGCAAAACTCTGTTAAAATCATCAGGTTTCCCAACACCTCTGTCAGCTGCTGCTGTAATGATCCTATAAAAACTGAGGTGGGTGTCATTTCTGCATGATGAAAGCTATCCCAATTAAAGAGATAAGCCTTCCAAAAGTAGCTAAAAGGTTGCTGAGACCAGATACTTATGGGAGGCTGTCCTGACATTATGGGAGGCAAGTTGCACAAGCATTGCCAAAGTTGAGGGAAATTGCAGCACTCCGGTGTCCACCAGGAGCAGCTGTACTGTGTTCTGGACTTTGTCCTGCTGCCTTGCTTGGCTTGCTCTCCTTTCATCCCTCTGTCTGTCCCACTGGCCTGCACCTGGGGGGTGTAGGCTTTCCTGTACAGTCCCATCTCAGATCCAGATGTCCACCCAAGCTGTGTGACGAGACCTTCTTATGCTTCCTGAGCAGATAATGAAGTGCTCTCCTTGTGTGCCTTAAAGCTTAGGCTGCGTAATCATGTTGTGGGAAACTGCGTTTCCCCTCCTTGTCCCCATGTGTTTTGCCTCAGTGCTTTGCTGCTGTAACTGATGGTCATGGATTTCTTGAGATTGACCCTAGCATTGCGTATAACAGCAGAACTGGTGTAGGAATAAACAAACCCATTTTCAGCACCCATTTTGAAATCCACAGCCCAAGGGTAGAAGAGCGTGTTTAAGATGGACAATAAACCAAGCCATTTAAAACATATTTCCAACAGCCCACTGAGGTCAGCATCACATTTCCAAGGCTGAAAGCAGGAGGTGAAGGTCTGCCTGCTTGGCAGAGGTTGGGATGCTGCTGTTTGGCCCCAGGAGCCATAGCCTGGTCAGCTCCTCACTCTCCACAGGGTCAAGCAACCTTGCAATAGCAGTGATGTACCCCCAGTGCAGCTGTGTGCTTTCAGGTGGTATCTCAGAATGCCATATCCTAAGGCACAGATACCCAAAGGTATTTGGGAACCTTTTGCTGAAATGGCAAGGCTCAGGTGCCTACACACCCCACAGATACTGGCCCGAGGGCTCCATTGCTTCATCCACAGTTGCTTCACCGCATCCTTGGGCCAGAGAGGGAAATGGCAGAGTGGAGGTAAAGATCATTATAAGCCACTTCTGCACTCAAAGCCTGGTCTCAATGCCTGCGTGGTTTAGGTCCCATTTTCCCATCCCCGAGGGCAGGAGGAGAGCTGCTGCCCACTGTGCTGCAGATTGTCCCCCCACTCAGGGTGTCCCTGCGGGTGTCCCCAGCCATGGATGAGCCCTGCTCATGGCTGAAGGAGTGGAAGGGTGCATGGTGTGCAGCAGCAGCAGCTGAGCATCAGTATAGCAAGTGTGTGATCAAAACCTGAGTCACATTTGGCCTTCCCTGCTCGTGAAAGTGTATTTTTCCAAAGGCTGTGTCTCTTTATGCTATGGTTTAATTTTCCTCCCTTGCTCTTTCTGTCCCTATTGCACCCACGCTGTACTTGTCTTCGTTTTGAAATGTAAACACGCGCCTCTGAGCAAGCTTCCAGGCTGTGGCATGTTTTATGTATCTTTATTAGCTCCGCTCCAATGCTGGAGTGAGATTACATGATGTCTGAATTTCCTTGCAGTCAAACTTAATATCCTGAGAAATGGGAAATTTTACTGAAATCCTGCAGTGTTGGCCAGGGTGTGGGAGGGTCTGCACTGCTGTTTCCATGCCTGTGTTGCCGCCACGGATGTGCAGAATTATCTGACTTGAATATAAATTGTTTTTTCTCTTTGGTTTTTTTGGAGGGTTTGGTTGGAGTTTTTTGTTTATCAGGGTGGGGCAAATGCACTTTAGGTAATTTTGCCACTGCCCAGTTTAAATCAGTGTGAAGTTGTGATGGGAACTCAAGATGTATCAATATGAATAAACCTGAAAGGGAAAAAATTACGGTGAAAACTGACCGTGTTGCATAAAAAAGGCACTCAGCCTACTGAGCACTATGGGAAAACAAACAGAAATAGCTGTAAGAAATAATCAGGACAATATGAAATGCAGGCCCGTTCTTAGCTAGTATAAATATTCATTGCTTCAGGGAAGCCAACATCAGCTGAGGATATTAGCTACATGTCATGGACTGAGATATTTCTCTTTGTGTGAAGAAGAAAGGAGGTGGCTGTTAGCAATTGGGCTTGCAGGCAGAGCAGAGGCTGGGTCCCTCAGAGGCACAGGAGTGTGCCCTGGCTCCCCTGCAGCCCTCCCCAAGTCCCATCCCAACCCCGCTGTGGCACCCACCCTGGGGAGAACAGGCTTCCTCCAGTGCCTCTTGTGGGTGTCCTGTCCTGCGCCAATTAGCCCACCGAGGTCCTTTATCCCCTGCCAATGCCCCCAGCAGTCCCTCTCAGCTGCTCCCAGCCTGGGTTTCATTTCAGATGGGAGAAGCAGTACAGCGTTTCTCACTGGGGAGCTCTGCACTGGGCTCTGCTGCATAAGCTGAATGCTCAGAGAAGAAAGGTGCTGAAAGGTCTGTATCAGAAGCACTAAGCTGGTCCTGAGGGCTGCGCAACTACATGGCATTATCCAGCTGCAGGGTTACCGACGCACAGCGACAGGCTTAAAATGACTCACCTATGAGATCCCCACCTCTGCTATCTAATGAGGACGGGCAGGCTCTCAGGGAGAAAACGCAGGGAGGCAGCATCACCAGGCTTACCCCCCATGTTGAAGGTAAAACTGCTGGATGAAATCTGGCACAAACCCTCATTAAATGGAGATGTGGTTATTGTTAGTGCTACAGCAGCACCCACGAAGGCTCCTCCAGGACTACATCAGATTGCAGGGATTCAAACACAAGAGGTGAAGAAAATGGCAGTCAGGAAAATGTGTAAATGAATCTGTCTTTGTTCAAAGTCAAGAAATTAATGCCAGCTTCTTAAGGCATGGGAAATTACATTGGCTGCCAAATACAAAATGCTCTGGATTTCATGGGAATGACAGTGAAATATTTTCTTAACTTGACCTTGGGCCACATACTAAATGGAAAGAAGTAAGTTTGGCACTACAAATGCTAACTGAGCCATAGTAACTTATACCCGTGGAGGATCTGGCCTTACAAAGCCTGTTCCACAGGGCCAAATCCTGCCATCACTTACACTGGTGTAAACCAGACTGTGTTTTGCTGAATTGGATGGAAGTACTGGGGCTTGCACTGGGTAAATGTGAGCTTAATTTATGGCTTGGTGAGGATTGCTGCCTCATGGAGGTCAGCGGTATCCCAAATGAGCAAATCACCAGCTCATGTGGAGCTCTCACAGGAGCACTGTACAACAGGAAAATAGAGGTGAGGCATACAGTTATCCCTGTGCCCCCCCTGGGGACACTGGATGGGGCCTGACAGAAACATGGTTTGAGGTGAAAACAGGGCATGACAGAGTCTTAAGTGGAGTCGCATCACTGTTTGCAGACAACCTACCAGAGATTAATTTACAGAGGCGTCTTTCTGAAGGGCTGAGCATGTTCACCAACAGCTAAAATGAAACCTCAGTTTTCGTGGCTCTGCTTTGTACTTCTGGATGCTTTTAATTTGTTGATTACCAATCTAGTCATGCTCATTTTCCTCCTGCCTCTGACACTTCCTTAAGTTCAAATTAAGAAAGTTATTAGCATTATTACGTATTCCTTTGTACGAGTTCTCACCCCAGATTGACACCCGATGGTTCTATGTTCAAACAACAAACAAAATGACAGTGCCAGGAAATGAGATGAGAATCTGTTTTGCATTCTCATTCTGGGTTCATTTCCTCAGTTTAATTCAAGAATAACAACAAAAAGATACCACTTTTGGTACTATAGGATAAGCAAAAACTGGATTCAGACCAGCTTATATTTTCATCAGGTAACAGAAGAACATACCAGACAGGGAAACATATCTTAGGAAGGGAAATAAAATGTCACAGCCCACTTTTGGTTTACTTTTCTGCAGTAGCTACATGGCAGAAATGTTAAGCAAGTGTTGTCACGTAGGTTGCCTTCCTCATCATGCTGAATACAAAGCTGATTACTTAGGTTAAAACTCAGAATGAAAGCATTAGTTGTTTAGGTTTCTTGTGTAAATACACCACTCTTTGGCAAACAGAAATTGGAGAAATAAATTCCACAAAACTTGGTACAGTCTTAAGTTATGGGAAGTTAATACACATTGTCAGTGTTTCCAAATGTGAAACATAGGAGGTGTCTATTTAACCTGTCTCCCTAGGGAGGAATTACCTGATTCCTAACATGAGAAAACACCAAATCCAAGGCAGGGGCCTGCTGTTATTCCATCATGGAAGAACGTGTTCCTTTGAAATTTCATCAGCTAGAAAATCAATGAGTAGGGTTTCGGATTTCAGAGAGGAATTTTACTGGGTTTTTTTAGGTCCAAATGATAAAAATGCTATAAATTCTATCTTAGACTCCACAAGTGAAAGGTTTAAGAGATTATGTGAGTAAATCATTCATCCCTTCTGAATATCCTGCTGATAAAAGGGATCCCCTGATGTGATATGTACTGTCAGGTTTGAATTTGAAGCAGAGAATTTCTTTCAAGTTCCCTTTAGGGAATCTGTACGTTTTACGCTGAATATTAGGATCACCTCTCCAGGCATGGAAAGGAAGCCAGAATGAGACCCTAAAGCCATAGAGAAATTATCAGAAAGAGATAAACTGGTTTCCTTTTTTTTATTAAATTCTGCTATAACCAGCTTTATAACCTGGCAAGTCACAAAAATTTCACACTACATTACACATGCTCATTTGCAGGCATTTCACAAGATCAGGGAGGCGTCGCTGCATTTTCTGCCCTGGACCAAGCCCAAAGGCAGAGGGCAGGGCTCCTGCATCTCCCTTCCCAGGGACTCCATCCCACTCTAACAGCTTTATGTTTTGTTGACTGTTTCATTGCTATTAACTCTTGTTACCAGCATTTCATGTCTTCTGAAGCGCTGATTTGATTCTTGGGCAGGAGCAGATGAAGAGGCATTTAAGGGCAGCAGAAAAGGTGTTGCTCATTACGGCGGGAAAAGCTGTGGCTGCTCCCCATCTCTGCAAGAAGGGTGATTCCTGTCTTGCACATGATTGCAGGGGTTCAGTAGAGACTGCTAGGGAGGTGCTCTCATGCTGCTTAAACAGACATGGTAAAACCAGCGCAAGTCTAGAGAAGCTCCAGTGAAGTCAAGAGTCCTGCCCTGAACTGTACAAATACGGTCCTACTTATGGACAGGTTCTCCTCCAAGGTGCAGTTCACGTAAGGGTGCTACAGAGGGATGCAAGAGGCTGCAGAGGGCATGGCATTGCCTGCGTTTCAGGGTGAAGGCACTGGTACCCAAACTGCTGTCCCCCTGCGCCCCCCCCCCCCCCCCCCCGCCCTGACCGGTGGTGATGCTGAGGTTGTGCAAAACCTGGCTGCCCGGCCGGGCATGGCCTTGCCCCTCCGAACACGGGCGAGCAGCAGCAGGGAGCTCCCGGAGAGCAAAGGCAGGCGGGCGCCGGGCCTGCGGGAGCCGTGGTGCCCTGGACCGCGCCTCTCGCCGTTCCTTTCCGGCTTCCCTTTCTTCCTTCCTTCTGTCCTTGCTTCCCTCCAGCCAGGAGGCGCAGCGAACTCTAGCGTGGCTAGGAAAAAGGGCTGTGCCACCCTTCCGCGTCGGGAGCGACTGTTAGCCGCTGCCATGTGTTGGGTCGCGTTCCCAGCGATGGGGCTGTCCCAGTGCGGGGACCCCGGGGGCGGGCGCTGGCGCCCCGGCTGCTGGCGGCGGGGTGTGTGTGTGGGGGTGTGTGTGTGGTGGTGGGGGGGTGCCCGGGCCAAACCTGGCCTCGCAGCACCCTCTGTAGCACGGCGGGAGCACGGCAGCAGCCGCCCGGCCCTCTCCTGAAGGTTACACAAAGGCATGTGCTGCCAGGGGAAGAATAATGCCGCGCTGATAAATCAGGCGGTGCTCCCTAATGGAGCTGTCTCCGCACCTGCCGCGCACCTACGGCCGGTTGCGGGAATTGCATTAGCGCGGCGGCTATCTCGCTGCTGCCGAGGTGGCTGAAGTAGCGGTGGCATGACAGCCATCGGAAGATGTGGCGCTTTTTGTTTTAAAAATGTGCTGTGCATTGACCTGCTCTGCAGGGGAAGTGTGAAGGATTTATGTGCGCTCTGAAACCCTCGTCCCTCAGCTCTGATGGAGAAGCAGACTCTCCCACTCCGCATGGGAGCTGCAGCAATAAATACTATTGACAGAGCAAGAAAATCAGATACGCCATGTCGGAGCTCTCGCGGTTCTGTTTGCCGGCCGTTTGAGCGGCCGTGAATCAGTGGACGAGGACACAAAGAGCTCTGTGAGGCACCAGAGAAATGCAATTAAGAAAAACCTGAGCTGTGTTAATTTTAATTTGGAAGACGGCTGTTAGAAAACAGTTCAACCCAACAGGAACTGAGTTTTAGCCAACTCCTCCTGCCCTCTCCCACGGGAAAGAGGGCTATAAAATAAAACTGACTCATAAAAAGCTGTTAGTCAACCTGTTCCCTGCTTGTGACACAGGATGACAAGGGTCCTAGAGGCAGAGTTGGGGGGGAAGGAGAAGGTAAGCAGCAAGAAAGGCTGAAATTCAGAGATGTGGATGATTGTGTGCAGCAGAGGGCAAATACACTATGGAGAAGCTCAGATCATTCAGAGCCAGGGTGTAAATTCACCCTGGGAAGTTTAAAAAGTTTGTGATGCCAAGTGATGATTTCCATGTTCCAGAAGAAAAACTGGCGCTTGTATTTTCGATTTCCCTCTCCAAGCAGTTCCCAGTGGGGTGGCTGTCGGGATGCGGCTGTCTCCCATGGCTGGGGCTGCACTTGTAGGGGTAATCCTGCATTATGTGGATGGGAGGCCTGAGCCCTGTGCTCAGAGCCACAGTGGGCTGTGTGGGCTGCTGGTGAAGGCTGTGCCAGGCTGGGTCCAGGATCCCCTCCTGACTTCTACCTCTTGTTGTGCAACAGCAATGTTTTCTTAATGCATGGTGGTTGCACCATGGGAAACACAGGGTTAGCTGTTTTCTAAGCAGCATTTTAAGTGGACGGAAACAAGGGATTTTATCACTGAATTTGACTGGGGCTGTAGTATTTCCGTTTTTTCAAGAAGCTGCTCTGGGATGACTTGAAATAGCACTTTGTGAAAATGGCTATTTTCTAAGGTGCCAATTAAAAGCTCATTGAAGTCAATGGGAACTTTTTTATTGGCTTCCCTGGGCTTCAGTTTGGGCTATAAACTATACTGAATTTAGGGGAAGAACCCCCAAAACAGCAACATTCTGGACTGAAGCTGTTGTATTTGGCAAGGTCTGCTGTATGACTGGGCTTTATTAGTTTAAATTCAGGCAAGGTCTAGGAAAATTACGCTGATCAAAAGGTTCTTTGGAAATGAGTCCAAATATCTCCATTTTTCTACTTAATAGAAAAGCATCATCCAAAAAAAAGAGTTGTTTTGCTGAAAGTAAAGCCTAAAAGTTTGTCAGGACTGAAAGTCTCTTTTACGTTATTTAGAAACTGTTTCTTTGGGGTAGGTCGCATTGTCTGAACAAGGCGCAGAGGACTGCAAAACAGCTGTTTCTTAAATCAGTTACATCTCATAATTTCTCCATGTCTCCCAGACTGTGTGCGCATTTGGATGTTCTTATATTACTGTGAATATAATCAGCAAACTGATTGAAGCTGGAAGGATTCTAACACTAACTTGCTTATCACCATTTCCACACTCATGTAAATCCTCTCTGCCACCCTCCAGGACTCAGCCATATTCATTTCTGCCGCTACCGGCTTTCATTGTCCATGTCCCCACATCAGTGCAGAGTCATGTGTGCTTTCTCAGAAATTCCAGCCTGTGGTTTGTGAAAGCTGAGGCAGCACCTCGTGTAGGCACTGACAAAGGTGTGCACCATGTGAACATCAGCGCTGTGTGCCCTGGCTCAGTGCATTAGAGCTTCAGCAGGCATGGGCTGCACGTCGCTGAAGCCTCTTCTACTGGAGGATGCCACTTAAAAGTGGTGGATGTGCAAGGAAAGCCTAGAGATGCCCCTTGCTGTGCTTGTGAAAGCAGGTCGTGTCTTACCAACCTCTCTCAGCTCTTTGCACTAAAAGATGTTTTTGCAGGAAATGCCTTTCGTGGACTAGTTCTTGGTAAACCAGATGGTATTCATTGTTTATCTTTTTTCTGTATGAACTACACGTTGTGATGTGAAGATGTGCATTGTCCCAGGCATACCCACTCCTTAAGAAGGCAGCAGGATTTAGCAGAGGCCCAAAATTTAGGGAAGATTTTATTTGCTGAAAGGCCAAAGTGAGATAAAGGATGAGAAGCTTCGGTGAGAGAAGATGGATCTTTTGGTGCTTATCTTTCAGCCCAGCACCACCATGTTGTCACATCAGTGTCCCGAATCTGCAAACAACCGTTAGTCAGGACTGGACTCTGCTGCCTTTGCTGGAGTGTAAAGCCAATATGGATGTGTGGAAGTTTTGAACTCAGGCATCTAAAATAGGATGCTGTAAGTAAGATGTTGTGGAATAGGCTGTCCTAACCAGCTTTTATTCTTGTATGTAACTTCACCATTTTTAGAGAAAGAACATTCTTCTCCTTGTCCGTCTTCTAATGGGACTTACTTACCCAGTAGAAACACCCCCAGCTTCTCCAAGGAAGACTCCCAGAACTGTACAACAAGAATTTTTTGTTTCATCTTTAATATCTGTCTTACCGTAAAGTCAGCCACCCCTTAATTACTGAAATTTTTTATCAGCTCTGGATGTGGAGCTGATCACAAGTGTCCCTGGCATCTACTACCTCTGCCCTGCTAGCGGTGTCAGCATACATTTGATTAACAGATTACAGAGATCTGAGCACCAAGATTTGATTACAGAGATTTGAGCAGAGATTTGATTACAGAGATCTGAGCACCAAGAGGATTCAAGGTGGGGCGTGAAGTAAATCACATCTCAGGCCCTTCATGTGTCCCCTGCTCCACCAGCGCAGCGCAGACGGGCTGCTGGCAGGGTGGTAGTTTGACGCCTTCACTTGTGCAATGTGAGCTGTAATTACTGCAAGGGTAATTGGACTAAAAAAAAAAAAAAAAAAAAAAAGATCTGCCCACTGCAGTACAATACAGCTTGTCACCTGCAAACAGGGGTGGCAAGGCCTTGTAAGGTTGAGGACAAGAACATTTCACAAGATGCACTGTAAGGACAAGGTGCAGAAAGGGCTATTAGTTCAAATAAAATCCTGGAGATTGGCCTTGGTATGGCAGTGATGTGCGTGGGAGGCATCTTGTGCTGCTCATCTTGCAGATACTGATGCTGTAACAGAGAGCTGAAGTCTCCTTTCTCCTTTCTCCTGCCAGAAAAAGCAGAGGCTCTTGCTTAGGAATCTGTGCTTATCTGCAGCTGTTTGCCCTCCACAGCTCCCCAGGAGTATGGTCAGCTGCTTCTGGGTAGTGTTTTGTGTTTGCATTCTTTTAAATTAAAACAGTGATTTTTGGTTGTGGACAAAAGAAGAACTGTGCTGGCTTAGGGCATTAATTTAAGTGGATTTTACTATATTTCTAAGGAGCATAAACCATTATTTGGTGTCCTCCCTTTATTTAAGAGTGTATGTGCTTCCTTTAAAAATGTATTTTGTGTGTAAGTCACATAGTGATAATATTAAATGCAGTATAAAGACTGTAGTAAAACTGGTTGTAACATTTATATATTTTTCATGACCAAAGTGCTTTGCAGTTGAAGATGCTATAAACACATGCTTGCCACAGGGGGAAGTGACACATTTACACTGCAAAGGACAACAGCTGCATGACCCCAGGACCCAGTTCTGGGCACAGGAGGGGCAGGCAAAAAAAATGGGGCAGGGGCATCTGCTGCGGCATGCTGTGGCCACGAGAAGATTGGGTGGCTGTTGGCTACGTGGACAGGGTGGAAAATACTGCTGGGATATGGAGGAGACCCCACACAAAAGCATCCATTGATACAGCAGAGGAGGAAGCAGCTGTCCCAGGTCTCCTCCTGTTGTGTCTCAGCTCTGCCCCTTCCCCCTCTCCTTGCAGCAGCAGAGGCCTCTCCACATTTGGGTCATGGTGTTCAGAATGCTCAGAAGCCTTGGGCTGTCTGGGCGCACAGCGTACTCTGAGAGGAAAAGCAAGCAAAAACAGAAAGAAAAGGGAAGAATAAGGAAAATGCTGCTATTGACATTTTCCCTGGGGTTGTCTGGTGTGGTTTTTTTCCCCTTCGTCTGATCTGTTGCAATAGGATGACGCAAATTCCAGACAGGCTGACTGCTTTCTAGCCATATCTTCTAAAACAGCCACATCTTGCACCACTCCATGTCCTTTCATAGGTACATTTTTTTTCCATGGGGAGCACAGTGCTCTCCCTTCTCACCCTGTGCCCAAGGGCCCTGTGCCTTCCCTGGAGGCTGGCAGGATCAGAGAGTGTGTGCCAGAGCCAGCCGACCCTATCATCCCTGCTTATTCGTGGGGGCCCCCTGCGTGGCCACAGAAGGTGAGAAAGAGATTAAGTGCTTAGTGTGGCTAATCCTGACTGCAGTGCCCTAATGAAAGTCACGCACGGTTGTACAGAAACTGCTAGAGCATGTGAACGTCACCAAATGGTCAGCCATGGAAAAGTCTCTAAATTGCTCTCCATTAGAGGGCATTCAACATTTGCAAGATTTGCAAAGTAAATTTTTTTTTTCAAATGTGCACTGACTTTTACAGAATATGCACAATGAATATTAAATACATGGCTGATGTTCCCTGAGTCATTGCCCATTACTGCACTTCAGATGCCATTATGTGGCATGACTTTTAAAAACTTTTTTTTAAAGGTCATCCTGTTTATGCTACATAATATATAATACAGTTCCACTGTACATTAGAAATGTACTTTGCAGCCTGCTGCTGTGCTTCATGGAGGTAAACAAAATTTGAAATCACGGGTTTCCTCCTCGTGGGGAAGCAGTTGTGGGAAATATGGGGCTTTACAGACTAGTAATAAGCTATGGAGGCCTCTCTAGGACACCTTGCCACATCTCCTGCCTGCTCTCTAGCCTCTCTAGAATATTTTCCCATTCTGGACACTGTTAAATTTGATTTTACTTTACTGTTATAGGAAGCTTTGGGTTAACTGTAACATTACCTAACCCACAGCCGTTTCTTTTAGCTACAGATATGCTTGGCCCTGACAGGTTTCTGTCCCAGCAGATAAGCAGAGTTGACTTCCTGTATGTTGAAATGGTTGCAGACCTGCTCAGTCCCTATATCCACTAACTCTGTGGAAGGGTTAAGCATTCTATTGCTTTATAATAGAGCAGCCTTCAAAAATGATGTCCTGTTTCTTTCCAGGTAAACCACAGCATAGAAACTGGATTTTGAGGGACATGGAGCCCAATTAGAAACTCACCCCTTGACAGCTCTTCAGGGAACCAGTATGAAAGGTAAGCAAATGAGTTAAAGCCACAGATCTTTGATCCTTATTTAAAAAACTTCAGGTCATGCATTGCTTCAGAAGGCAGAATACACAAAAAGGAGAGCAGCCACAGGGGCACAGAACCCAACTGCATAAAACCACTGAAAGGTATTTTGGCCTCACTTAGCTGTGAAACATGTAATAGGGTTGAAAACGTATGGAAAGGTTGTGGAGAAAATGCATTGCCTGATGCCAGTGTGATGGAGATGCCAAGTAAATGAATTAAGCAGATAAACAAGGTTTCAGAGAGGTGTTAAGAGATGCAGGAACAGTAACACAAGGAGGAAACTGAGAAGTGAATTTTTTCCATGTAAGCGTAGAAGTTGCAAGCCTTGCATGAAATGGAAGTCACATGCTTTTTTGAGAAATATGGAAAATAATACAATTTTACATTCACAAGGTCTCTTACCATAGACTGGTATATTCTAAGAATGGTATTGGGGTTAAAGGAGCAGGCCAGGCTGCAAATGGAGGACTATGTTGTTAAGTAAGCACCTTACCAAACAAGTCTGGAGGGCAAAAGTTGCCACTGAGGTGGCACAGACACAGGGACTCTGGGGGTCGCAGATGCTGAGGGGCAGTACTGAACAGTGTCTCTGAAGCCAGTTATGTCCATTCATAATTAACTTTACTACAAAGGTAGACCTAAACCAAGGTACCATCCTAATATATCCTCCTCATACATCATTCTTGGAATATATTCCTGATCCCTGTATTAGTTATACAATTTGCCAGAACATTCATGCATTATTACTGAGTTAGCAAAAGGCAATGTTAATGTTTGTAGGACTGATACTTTATTATAAAGCTATTTTTTATGTTTAGATGTACTATCAACATGGTCTGTAGCATATTAAAAATAGCTTGGAAAAAACAGAAGAAAAATTTCAGACACAGGCAGAAATTAGGGAATTAACTCTGTTTCTTCAATTTCTGTGCTAGAAGAGATGGGTAACAACTTATTTTCAACTGTCAACTAATGAAAAGAAACTTGGTCAAAATTTCAGAAGGATAAAATGTTTTATAGGTGAAAACCCTATGGTATTTCTGTAATGAAGTTCTTGGTCAACATACCTTAAGGTGTATTTAACATGACAGATTGCTGAGGATGCTCCTAGTTATTTGGTGCAGGTTAATTTCATACAAATACTGTATTTTCCACTGAATGTTGTTAAAATATAGGACAAAATCTTTAAAGGTAAGCAATCAAGAAAAACACATGCCAGTATGGACTAGCAGGGCAAGCATAACCTCACAAGCATAAGAAAAGAACAGACACAACGTTCTCATTTCTACTGTACAGGAACACCGTTTATGCAGCCTACCCAATAATCTTATACATCAGCGCCCTCAAAAGCCTGGCTTCATAGGTAACAGTATTTTTTCCACTGTGAATCCTCTTCTCTTCAAGGGGTTGCTCAATGACAGCTGGGATGTTTCTTCCATACAGCTCACATTGCTTCAGAAACTGAATGCATTCTTGAATAACACTGTCTCGTAGCATGATCATGTGCTTGGACATGTTCTCCAGCAAGGATAGGAAACACCGTTTGGCGTAATACCACGTATCAGTGCTCAGTTTTTTGTTATACGGCTCCAGGCTTTTAATGACCCTTGAAATACCAAAATCATAGTTTCCCTTCACGCAGTAGAGGGTACCAATGACTAGATTGACAATGCAAAGATGGTAGACATTTTTATCAGGATCATCATAGGACAACTGCTCTTCCCCCTTCTCAATCTTCCTCATCAGTTCCTCTGCGTCTTCATTCTGGCTTGTCAGGATGTAGGAGACACAGAGGTTAGCTAACACAATGGCACTAACATGGAGAATGTTGTCATAGTGCTTTTTAACTATCGGCTCATAGAAGCTAATAGCTTCTTTATACTTGTTCTCTTGCATGAAGAGTACGTGAGCCACATTGAGCTTCCACACCTCGTGTTCGTTACAGAACTCCACTGATTTGCGGAAAATCTTTTCTACCATTGTGTAGTTCTTCATGTCCCAGTAGATCTTTGCCTGGGCCATCAAGACAGGCACATATTTATCCAGAGTCTCATCATACTCATTAACTGCCTTTTTTACAGCTTCATCATCCCAGTTTTGCCTAGCATCCTGTACCTGCTTCGTGAGCCTTCTCAGCTGCTCAGTCATTGTCCCTGCTGAATCATCTAGCTTGTGAAAAGCCTCCTCAGGGGCAGTTTGACATGTAATAATGGCGTCCAAGAAGTTGTACAAGTAAGGTGTGAGCAGTTTATAAGTCAGATGGGCATTCTCTGCCAGCACATCAGCTGCCAGATCGTAGTACTGATGCTTGCAATAGAGAAGCAGCAGGTTTCCAAAAGTTTCTGGTGGACAGGGGTTCTGCAGCAGAAGAAACTGCAGTTTCTCAAACCCTTCAGTGGGCTGGCTGTCCATGTTCATTAGCGCTTGGTTGTGCAGTGTGACTGGATCCAACTCCTCTTCAGCCCTTGGCGGCATATCTGTGAGCGCCTCCTGGGCCGCTTTCAGGTTGTGCAGCTGGTACTCAATGGCCGCCTTGAGGTTGAAAGCCTCCACCAGGGCCGTGCGGTGCAGGAGCAGAGTGTTGCCTACGCTGCGCACATCAATGCCCTCCGTGGTCATGCCCACGCTGAGCTCTGGGTGCTGGTGGATGCCGCGCTCTATGATGTCGGAGATGTGCTTGAGGGCAGGGGCGTACTGCTTGGCCGCGTAGCAGCACAGTGCCATGTTGTAGGACAGCTCAGGGTAGTAACCCAACACTTGCATGGCGCCGGCAAACTTGCCGCTGGCCTCTTCGTGCCGCCCCTGCCGGTACAGCAGGCAGCCCAGGTTGATCTCGGCGTCGGCCCTCTCCGAGGGGTCCTCGGCCGCTCCGGGGCCGCCGTCTGCGGCGGCGGCCAGCGCCTCCTCCACCAGGCTCTTGGCCGCCGGGAGGTCGCCCTGGGCATAGTGGATCGCGGCCTGGAGGCGCAGGGCCCGGCCCTGGTAGGCGGGCAGGTCCAGCAGCGGGCTGGCGGCCCGCAGGGCCTCGGCGTAGAGCCCGGCCTTGTAGAGGGCCTGCGCCAGGTACAGCCGGTACGCGTCCAGCTCGGGGTGCAGCGCCACCAGCTGCTCGTAGCACTCGGCCGCGGCCGCGAAGTCCTGCAGCTGGTAGTGGCAGTAGCCCAGCAGGGAGAGCCCTGCCCGCGAGCGGCTGCTCTTCTGCAGCTCGCGGCTCAGCAGCGCCACCGCCTCCCCGCACCGCCCGCCGCCGATCAGCCCGTAGACCGCGGCCGTGTACTGCCCGTCGGGCACCGGCGCGGCCTCCATCGCCGCTGCCACGGCAACGGCTACCGCCGGGGCGGAAGCGGAAGCCGGGCCCCTCGCTGCCGTGGCAACGGGTGCCGCCGGAGCGGAAGTACGCCCCACGCGCGCGGCCGCTACGCCGGAAGCGGAAGCGGCCGCTTCGCGGGCGGCGCGGCGGGCAGCTGGCCGCGGGGCACGGCGGGAGCTGTGGTGCCCGCCGCTGAGGCGTCCGTGTGCGGGCCCCGCCACCTCACGGCCGGGGAGCGGGCTCGGGGGTGGGCGCCGGGCGCGGTGCGACCCCTCCTGGCGCCTCTCCGCTCTCCCCGCCCTCCGCCCCCAGGCGGCCTGCTGCGGCGCCACGCGCGGAGGGGCGGGGCGGCTGCCGCGCAGGGGGAGCTGGGGCCCGGCGGGGAGCCGCGTGCGCCGGCCATTTTCTGTTCCCTGTTGTGTTTCACGTCCCGGGCAGTGAGACGGGCCATTTAGTGACGATTCCAGACCGGCTCAGGGCTCCGGCTCCTGTGCGTCCCGTTTCAGTATTTCGCGCGGCTGGAAAGTGTGAAATCAAATTCAGCTCCCTTTGATTTACTTCTGAATGCTGTGTTATGTGCTATGTTACGCTGAATGTTTGGTTATGCAGGAAGTGGCACTCCAAAAGCAGGCCCCAAGATAAACGTACAGTTCTGGGACACAGGCTGTTAAGTATTTTATTGATGTCTTGGGCTTCTTGAATGTGAAACATTCCCTTCCCAGCCTACTGAGATCCAAAGTTCGTTACGGGTGATGGAAGGACGGATGTTTGTACCTTAGTACGGTACAACAGCTTTCCTGCAGCTTTAAAAAAATTATTTTTTCTAACTTCTCTGAAACTATTTCAAAACATAATTGTTTTTTGGAGGGTATCCCCCCCCCCCCCCCCCCCCCAGTACTTCTACTGAACAATGATACATCCAGCATCACAAACTATAATTTCTGTAAATAGTGCTGTTAGAGTTGCCAGCCAGACTTGGTTCCTAGTCATTCCAGATTAATGCCAAGTGTACCCAGTGAAGTTTGGTTTGCTCCCAGCAACATGTGCTGCAAGATCATGTTTCAGTGATTGTATCTGGCCATTTGGTTGCCTGTGTTTTCCTGGTCCTCTGTTTGTGTGGTTCAGTAATCAATTGATACAGCTCTTATTCATCCCAACAAGGTACTTTCAAAGAAAAATACTTTTTTTAAAAATCACAGCAAACCATTAAAATTATTTAATATATTTTTTTAGAGAGATCAATAAAACCAAGTTGTTAATTTCAAAAACATGCTTATAAAAGCTGCATCAGCATTGTTTGATCTACTAAAGCAAAACAATGAGGGTAATGGTCTTAAAGTGCGAAAAGGATGCAGAAGTCTGAAGTTACACATCTTGAAACTATGTAGGATTCACTTGCATTAGAACATACACACAGTATTTCTGTGCATGTGGCAGTTGTTTCCCATAGGCAAAGGTTCAGTGCTTATAATGGTATTCCCCACAAAACTGTAAGATGCAGTGGCTAACATGCTTATAAATCGGTAATTAAATACAAAGTAATCCAAGAAAGAAAAGGTAACAAGCAATATACAGTATGTATTCCAGTACTGGCACATTCAAATGATGGAAATCACTGGAGTGTCTAATTTCAGCAGATTTATACCTCCCACCTCATTGTTACGTTAGAACCCATTCACATGATTTTACTCTTAAAATCTTCCATTTCTCTGACAAAACTAATAAAGAACCTTCTTGGTCTATGTTTTCCTGCTCAGAACACTCTAAGCATTGGAAGGTCTGTTATGTTTTACATAACCTTGAAATAAACCTGTTCTAAAATTTTACTCAAATGCATAAATGATGTATTAGTAACCGAGACTCTTTGTTTTTATGAAGGGAATGTAAGTATTCGGCCTGTAGACTGAAACTCTCCTGTTTTTCCACTGTGATTGATTTGTCTAAATATTACAAATGATGTTAGGCACTGCTGGTTGCAGTTTTCAAAAAGTAGTTTGTGAATATTATTATTGGCTTTGTTGATAACTACAGGCACATTATGAGATTGCAGTGCACTATAAGAAGGAACAATTAGCAAGGTCACCAGTCTAGAAAAATGCAGCTGCTGTACCAAGGACACCATCTGAAGGAATACCTGAGCTAAAATGAAACATACTCATCTACTCTGCCATTATTGTCTGCAGGGCAAAAAACGTACTAATGACCTTCTAAGCAAGATCTCTGGCCCTGCAAATAGTAGGGGCTGGCTGTGACAGAGATGCATGGGGAGTTCACTGTCCAACTGCCAGGTGAGGCATCCAGTTTAAACTTCTGTGAGCTGCCTAACCTTGTAAGCATGACTTTGTTTTGGAGCAGGAGCAAAGAGAGGCAGATGTCTGTATCTCAGTCACGCTATGAAGCTGTTCTGTTTTGTCTGTAGGTCCCAGGCTGGCAGAAAGGCAAAATGGTGGGGCACTTTTAGGGGAAACTGTCTGATTTTACTGCTTGAATTATGGCCAAAGACACGCGTTGGATGTCTCGTTCTTGGGAGGTGGGAAACCCTTCTGTCTGAACAACAGCAGAGCCTCTACCTGAGGTGTTCCTTGCCTTGGACAGTGTTTGGTTTTCCAGTGGGGTCACAGTGTCATGTTGCAGGGGAGCACTTTAATCCAGAAAGATTTTATCCAGAGCTTAATCCAGAAGTCCTGAGCTCTGCCACCAAAGCCTGTCTGCTCTGTGCATCTCCCAGGAGTGAAGCAGAAATTGGGGCTGTACCTAGCAGGTGTCCCATCTCCTTGCTGAGCACAAGTAGGGGGCTTCAGCAGGAGGGCAGGTGACAAGCCCAGCCTTGTGACTCCTCACAGGCTGGTGAGGAAGGTGCACCTGCAGTTCAAAAGCCTGCTCCAAATCAAGCAGGATTTGAATGTCAGGCTCTTTCCTGATTACACTATGCAATGCTAGGGCATTTATGCCTTTTTATTTGTTTTTATTTTTTGATATTTTTTGTGTGTGCAGAAGGGTTGATTTTGCTAAGCGGCCTCGCAGGTAGGAATACTAAGTGGAATTACTGCGTGGCCTGAACTGTCGTTGAGGATGGGGATGAAGACCCAGGTCTTCTGCTGATATTTTCTGCTGACAAGGTGAGGGCTGTTGGCTGGCTCCTGTGGGACCTCACAGCCCCTAATTTGTGAGACAAGAAACCTGACGAAACTCAAGACTGAGGTTAGCACTAGTCAGTAGAACACCTAGGAAAAAGGCATTGCTGTTCAACGAGCTTGAAGCACCTTTGGGAGGAGAATGAAGCCTCAGTGACCCTATGGGTGCTCCACATGCTCACTACATCGTAGCGCTGCAATTGTAAATGCTAGAACCCTCATCCAAGGCCAAATTTCCACTACCAGCTGGGGCAAATAAGCGATGACTTGTCTTGCTGAGGCAGACCAGATGTGTTGGGCATCTCAAGGGAAAGGCCAAGCAGCAGTTTACTAGCTAGCACTGTCCTGGGTAACAATGTCTCTGTCCTCTTCTCCACATGCCCTCTGATTTGTTCTCTCCTCTTGTGGACCTGTGTTTTATGTGCGCTTGCAGAACTAAGCTGATTTCAATGGCTTTTGATCTCTCCTTGTGCAGTGGGCAGGGAAACAAGTAAAAGACATGGGAACATCAATTTAATAACATACAGAGTCATGTCTCCTGTACACATCTTGGAAGAATTTGGCAAAACTGACTTAAGTACTGGGAAAATGTTTCCCTGTCAGAAATAAGGAAAAGCATATACAATTTTTGTACATTATACCAAATTTCTGTAAATTACATCTAGCTTGTAAGCACTAGCTAGAAAGTTTTCCACCATCTTAAAATATAAGAAACTTGGAATATGTTTCTTTACTGCATGCATCCACAAAAAAATCTTTTTCTCTCAAAAATGCAAGTCTCTTGCTGATTCCTAAGCTAAGTGTTAAAAAAAGTATAAGATTTTTGGTTGGTTGGGTTTTTTTAAGATTGAACTATCACTTTCAGAGACCAAATGCTGTTCTGAGATGCACTACTGTGCCCCTCTGGTTTCAGTGGGGTTGCTTCATTTTGCCTGAGAACAATTTGATAAAGATCTAGCCGTGCTCTCTCATTTTCTTCCTTGTGATGGAGGAACAGAACCATAACATTAGTCAGCAGTTTCTGAATTTTGACCCACAATAGCAAAGATACCGAAAGACAGGAGAAATAGATGGAGGCAATTACAAACAGTCACTTGATTGATGGTTGACATTGTTAGAGCTTCAGCTGTATGTCAGGTTGCGGTGGTGCTGAATCCCCATCCCTGCCAGTGGGTGTTGCCATGGGCAACAGCGCACTGAAGCCAATAAAAAGGAGAGGAAATAAGGGGAGACTCAACCTTGGGGGAAGCTGTAGGGTATGCGCTATAAATTACGTTATACTTAGCAATATGCAATACCAACATTCAGGAAAGCTGTGTGTACCTGCCAGCAGTACTATGTCAGTTCCTAGTACCGTTTCTCCCATAAAGTACATGCTGTAAGTTTTGTATGGCTTACAAAGCTTCCTGCTTACTATCCTGCATCTGTCTTTATTCAGGGAGGAAAGAAGTGGTAAAATAATAGCAGAAACATTACCATTTGGTGCATGTATTCACTGCTGTGCAGTCTGCGTTTCTGCTCCTTCCCTGCTTCTTTCTGCTAGAGAAAGTGATGTGGTTCAGTTGTGTACTAACAGATTGGCTTGCAATGGTACTGAAATTTCCAGCTATTCTCTTCCACACATGATTAGTGGTACAGAGTGTTTTTGTTTTGTTGTGTTTTTTTTTTAAGTGATCAGCAGATTTGTTGTTTCTGTTTGATTGTCAGACAGATGTAGTCAGCTTTTCAAAGGCGCTAACGACTCACTTTTCTTAGAAAGGAGGAAAGCTCTTTTTAGCATCTGGTCAGCTGGGCTAGATTCTGATTTCCATTAAGTTGGTGCCAGTTCAAGGTAATTCCACTAAAGTAAATGGAGTTTGGCACAGGTGTAAAACTAAGCTGAATTCAGCTTTAATTTCTGCTGCCAGACAGCCCTATATTTAGAATCCCATTTGTCATGGAGTACAAAGGCTTTTTTCCCCTATGAATGGGAACCCGTAAGCACTGCAACATGACTTCTCTTGTGACCGGTCATGCAGCAGAGAAAGCACTCTCAAATCATAGATCATAGTTTTGCTATGCTAGTGATCTTTGCACTAATGGAAAGAGACCAACTTCCAGGTAATACCAGAGTCATCACACAGAAACAGATGCATTTGGTTTTGTGACCTATCATGTTTGATTAGATTTTTATGAACACCTCTACAGACGTCTACACGTGAGCCTTGACTAGTGCTGGCTGTGCTAGCCATAATAGCATCTCAAATTGTACTGAAAGAACTGCAAGAGAAGTAAGAGGTAGTTGGTCTGGTATGATGTCTCCACCACTTCAAAATATTAATTTCAACTGGAAATTATACTAGGAAGTCTTATCCATGGTCCACTTTTCAATGTAATATAAACCTGAAGCACAAGGCAACAGATTTCTTTTTTTATTTGTATTCTACTTTCATTAAAGCCCATTAGTTTTTTCCTTACGGGACACAGTAATTTTTTAAAAAATGAGTATGTTAAAAGAGCTTTTTTTAAAAGAAAAAAAAACCTCTAAAATTACAATGCAATATTTTGCCTTTATGCAAACTTCCCCTTGCTGAGAAATTTACTGCACTGTTAATATGAATTTCCTAGGGAAGCAGGGACAGGTTGGTGTTTTTAAAGATAATAAAGTTTGTTTTTAAATGTAGCAAAGGTAGGCAATTCTAAAGGCCCTGATCAATCACTAAGAAGCTTTGTTGTAAAAAAATACTTCTTTAGAATACAAAGCAGGCTTTTCAGAATGTTCAGGCATAAAAGAGGAGGGAAGAGTGAGACAGGAACATCACAAAAGCAGGCATAATTGATTCATAACATGTACTGAAGAGATGCAAAACAACAATGTAATTACATACTATTCTGTTTTCCTGCAGCTCCTTGCATATGATTTGACCAGCTTGCATCCCGGTTTTACTCTGTATTATTAATTTCATTAAGCTGTAAGTTCTTATATTTCAGTCTGTTGTCAGCTTTACAGATTTTTACAGCAGCAGTTGAAATGTAGTGCAGCTGAATGAATGCTTCTTGTGCTAAGTCTTCCGTGTCGCTCCAGATACCAGCGCAATCTCACCACAGGCCTTTCTTTCAGTCCCACTAAGCCTCCCAGTAAAAGCAAACTATGCCGCCATCAAGATAATATCCAATCAATTAAGCATGTCTGTGAAAGCATTTCTTGAAAAAATGGTGGGCTTAAGCTTATGAAAACCTTTCAGACAGCTGTTATCGTAAAGCAACACTGACATTTGCAGGCTTAATTTATGTCTTTGAGAGACACGGGAAAGCTAGAGGAAAAGGAGGACGAGGATGCTGCCTGAGAAGGAAGCCTTTTTTGGTGCAGCTCCTCCCATTTACCTCTATTTACTGCCACGGAGTCCAGCATAGGCTTCAGTTTCACGTTCAGCTTCACTAGACACTAGAAGAAGATTAAGAAAAATAAGAAGATGAGAGAAAAAATATTGCTGGTATGTCCACTCCTTTGATGGACAGTCCAGGGAGTAACAGGATACCATGAGTTTTAATCTGTGCCATGCCTCCACCCTCCTCATAGCCAGCTGTAAATTTCTGTCTAGGTAAAGCTTATTGTTCCATTGAGATCTCTGTATCGATCTCGCTTGTTTTACCTGAGCTTTTAAGTAAGCCATCAAAAATGTGAAAAAGCACACATAATGTGGCAGAGTTGCTGCTCAACTACTTTAGCCTTGTAATCCTTAAAGACAGTCCTTTTGAGGCATCCCCTAAGTGCTGGCATCTATAAGCAGGACATCCAGTGGTTGGATGACAAGCTGGACAAAGCTGAAATAACCCTCAGATTCTCTCCAGTGCTAGATTCTTATTTCCTATCAATAACAGCACTGTGCTTTCCAAAGCTGGCAAAAAAAAAATATCCATTTTTGTATGCTCAAAATGAAAGAAAAAGAAGCGTTTTCTTTTTAGGTTACACTGAAATCACCTCTTTTCTACATACCCAGTCCAAAGTTCATAGAAGCCAGTAAAAATCTTTTATCTGGTTTCAGCCAGCTTTGAATCAGCCTCAAAATTATATGATTCCTGCACACCTTTGCAAGAAGTTAATTTCACTTTCCCCTTTAGTATCAAATGCTTATAAGGAAAGACCACAAGTGCTTCAGTAGGCTTTGTGCCTACACTGAAGAGACACAGAACCTCAGTAACAGCAGAACCTGGATGTGAAGAAAGGGTTAACCGGCTACCTCCCAAGCGGTCATGTAACGTGCCCTTTCAGCACAGAGGAGTATTATTCTTTTTCTGCTTTTTTTGATTAGCAAAAAATAGGTTTTGCTGAAAGTTGGGTGTCATGCTTTCTCTGATAGCATGGAAACTATATGTATTTGTAATTTGAAATACAGGGTTAGTGCAAGATAAAAAATAATAAAAGACAGAAAAGGTTGTTCTAGAAGTGCACAGAATTATAAGGAAAAGAAAGGGGAAGCAGGTACCTTTGCAGTTGATAATTTCCATTATTTGCTTTAAATAGCAGGGTTAACAGCAACCACTTTATTGGTCCCCAGAGCCCAGACACCACTAAAGAATTAGATTTTTTTATAGCTAGTCTGCAAGCCATGGGAGCTTGGTTAGCTACTGAAGTAAGTCTTGGTAGATTTTTAATTGAGCTATTATATGATAATTAAGGGTTAATGGCCTGATTTTAAGATGTGCTGAAAACTTGCAATTTCAGTTGACTTCAGTAGGAAATATGAAGGCTCAGCACTTTTGAAAAATCACGCCATGAGTAAGAAGCTGGTTTGAGTGGAACTTGAAATCTGCTTGAAACTATTTCTTTAGAATACAGCACAGACTGGGCAGATAATTTTGCAACCTTGGGCCTGGGGTAAGAGACAGAGTTTACTGCAGTCTCTGCCACATACAGTATTGTTTGCTTGTGATAGCCATTCATTTGATAGAATGGACGTGGATTTGTAACATTCCCATCACTGTGCCTCAGAGTTCCCCATTTTTAGCTCTTTATTTCAGACCACTGTGTATTCCTCAAACCTGATTTAGCGGAGTCCGAAACAGAGGGTCAGTAATACATTAGCAACACCTGAAAATACCTGAAAAGCTCACTGCTGTTATCATTAGCATCTGCATTATCATTGCCAACTCTGTGCCTAGAGGCAGCACATTAGATACTCAACTCTTGACAGCAACTTATCAGATCCTTTCTGTGCAAAGCCAGTATCCATCCCCTGGCAGTTAAGCTTGATGGTATTTCTTAAATCTTGAAAAAGTTTCTGTGAAGTATTTTTCCAATATAAGCTTTAGATGTTAAAAAAAAAAAATAATCGGTGTTTACACTCGTGTTTAAAAATCAGCATATGTCAAACATCTCTAAGCACAAAGATGGCATTGTGCACTCACACCTCGTCAGCCCCGGGATCTGTAAGCCCAAAATCTAGTACAGGTTGTTCCTGTCCTAAGTGCTATACCAGCAACATATACCTCTCACAGGCAGCATAGGAGAAGGAGAAGGAGCTCATTGGGACAGTAGACTCAGCGTGGCTGTGCAGCTCTCGGCTATGTTTGTGTCCATTCTGTGCAGTTTTTTTGCCAAGACTGACCCCAAGACCGTGATGCTTTCAGTCCTAGTGCCAGCTAACAAATCCAAAGGTCTGGGCATGACCTACTGCTGTGCCTGTCCCTCCAGGCCTAGGCATATGCCATGCTCTTATGGTAGGAGACAGCCCTCTCACGTACAGTGCCAGGAGGACTGAGTGTGCTTGAATCAATTAGCTTTGCGTTAACTACAGCAGAGACCAGAAGCCCAGGTAAATTGAGAATGGATTCAAGAAGTACCCACACAGTTCTGTGGCAATCACTCTAACTCATAGTTAGCTGTAGACACATTTTAAGTCCATATATTTCTTAGAAATATATACCTAAGTGCATATTACAGTCTAATAACCCAGGGGCACAGAGGTTATCAGATAAATTACAAGAATAGTTAACTAATAACATTAACTTTGATGAAATAAAGGAGTATTTAAGAAAGAATAAACCATGTCTTTGATACTCATTTTTACTAAAGCACAAACAATTAATTCAATGAAATACTCACAAAATATATAGTGTAATTTTAAGAAACTTTATTTTCTTACACAGTAATTTAGATAGGGATTCTTGACAGTGCAGATTTTGCACTTGGTCTATAAAATGTCTTTATTCAGACATTGATTTGGTGTTTAAACCACTGCTTCTGTGTTTAGTATTCTTTCACTTTGGGGCTCTCTCATTCTGATCTAGGCTTTTAATTAAACCAACTACTATAATTCCTATGGAAATTAGCTTTTATTTTATTTTTTCCAAGCTACCAAAGCATTTCAGTAGGACTCTTCTGATACAAAGTACACAAATTGGATTTTATTTCTGCTTGAGATGTAATTAAAAACTCATTTGATTACTATATATCTGGCCCTGTTTTAATTATTAAACTCCAGTAATCAATTTTCTTTTATGAAGCTTCTGGGAAATTATCTCGAAACCAACACATTTCTCTCCCTTCTGGCAGGCTCTCTACCATTTACTGAATTACATTCATAGCACCTGTTCCTGATCCGGATTAAACCACCAATTTATTCCCAGAGCTATTTAAGTTTATTTGGCTGTAGCCTAGTCAGGGTTTTCTACCTCCTGGCTGCACTTTTTACTTTCCATTTTATTGCATGAGAACCCCTTGATGTACTGCTCCTCCATGCCACTATTTTTGATGCATGCCTCTAATGAACAGCTTTGCTAGTGATCTCTAATTTGGTATCCAGCTTCTTAACGCCCAATTTATTATTTGCTTTAGAAGGAAGGAGCTTGGTCTTCAGTAGCTGTCTGACACGGGATACAGCCATGTAAACTCTTGGGTCCAGAAATGCCCCTTTTCCTTGCCCCTCCTTGGTGCTGCAGGCAGTGAGCCGTGCACAGCGGTGAGGGAAACCCTTCCTGGGAGAGTTCCCATCTCTCTGCCCAGGACCTCGATGATGCCCACTTGCAGTCCTTCCACTGCAATGCAGCTGCCTTGCTACATGGCAATTGGTACAGGATTGGTGACCTTTCCCATTGTATCCCCCTTACTGTAAAAGCTGTTGTTAACAGCAGAGTGATAAAACGTGCTGGAAAAGCAGGTACGCTGGCAGCTGCATGCTCCCGCGTTAGGAAAAGCCAGGCAGGTTTGCAGTTCCCTTCTGTGTCCATATATTACCTCAGATGGGTGACTAAGGTGTTGTTCAGAAAATTACTGTGTAGCACTGACTTCTTCCTACCACCCCCAATTATTTAGGTGTCTTCTGTGACTCTGTATTGTTCTGCCCACAGCATACTTTCACAAGGTGTAGCTCCTCTTACATATAAGCTCCTCCGGTACAATTAACAATATATTGTGTGCACCTGGGAGAGGTGCAGGGCTGCCTGAAGGAAGAGCTCAAAAGGGGGAGAGCATGAGATCCTCTGAGGAAGCCATTTATGGGAGAAGGTAAGGAGGGAAGTGTGTTTTTTCTTGGGTATAGAGAGGTATTTCTTAGGTATATTTTGCTAGATAAAGCAAGTCTCTTCAGGGAGAGTGTGGTAGGTAGCAGTGGAGGCATCTGTTGATAGATCTGTCTCCTGGGTTGAAGGGTGGTGGTGGGGGAGAAGACTTTATCAGCTGTATCACTTTAATCTCTGGGAAAGCATCTTAGCTGAAACAGCTGAGATGGAGCACAGATGTGGCCAGAGTCTAAAGTACAGCTAAAGCAAATACATTTTGCTGTATTCTAATGCCAAATCCTTTTAAAGAGGAGCACAGTATGGGCTAACTTACAAACACTGCAGGACCTCCAGAGTGTATACTTCTGCCCCTGGAGATTCTCATCCAAATATTGACCAATTTTGACCTTGCTTAACTTATGAGCTTTGACAAGATTACAGCTTATGGAAGTATGGTTGCGGGTCTAATATTTGTAAAGTGAGTTTATGGAATAAGACCATATAAATTCATTTTTATGACTGAGCACATATCAAAAAGTTATAGGTCTCAGTGTTCACTCTACTTTGGAACCCAGTGGTTTCTAATGAATCACTTTTATTATGTAGGCAGTTTCTGAGTTGGAAGGGAGGACTAGTGACCGAGAAGCCGTAGGGATAAATTCAGACCTGGTGTAAGCATATGAAGCATTGCTGAAGTCAGGGGAGTCGTGACCAGTTACAGCAAAGCTGAATTGGACTCCTGAGTTTTGCTGAAGTGGCTTTCACGTGAGAATAGACAGGCCAAAGGTGAGCCATCTATCTGAAAGTCCTTGAACTTCAGATTAGTTCAGATAAAAGGGAACCTGTACTGCAGTCATCCACAGATTTGGTCTTCATAATACAATTGCTTGATGGAAGTTGTTTTGAAAACCCAAAAGTATTGCTGTATATATGCCCGTGTACTAAAACCAAAAAGACTGCTAAAATTCTACTGTCTATAGGTAGAATACAGAAGATAAAGCAATACAGAGAAGATATAGGGATTAACTTGTGTCAGTCTCTGACTATGTGTGTATATGGATTAATTATTTGCCCTACTGATT
The DNA here is from genome assembly GCF_963210335.1 of Falco punctatus. Classification (NCBI taxonomy): domain Eukaryota; kingdom Metazoa; phylum Chordata; class Aves; order Falconiformes; family Falconidae; genus Falco; species Falco punctatus. Next base: position 18,166,670 of record NC_137588.1, on the reverse strand, counting down.
CAGGGCCATGTTTAATCATTATGTTCCAGAAAAAAATACTGTATTTGTGAGGGGGCTGAGTGTATGGAAAATATATTATGGCAATACACCATTGTTGAAGGAAACTGTTTATTCCTTCTAGGGCTTACTGAGGAGAGGTCCAGGTCATCAAGTACATAATGCATCAGTGCATTACTTGTGCATTTCTGCCAGGGAATTTTTTTCTGATGCCTAAAAATGTGATTAGATTAAATGAATGTACTACTAACTTCCCTGATAGAAAACAGGAGTTTCTTTTAGCTTCTCTGTAGAAATTGTTAGCAGTGCAGAAGGAAGCCAGTTGAGCCTGGAAAGGGATCTAATACACGAACAGGTGTTCAGATCTTCCACTATGAATTAGCATCGTGCTTCTTTCTGGTGATGGTACACTAGCAAGAGTAATGCTGCACTCCTTTGTAAGTAAACACACACACTGTAGAGGGATGATTATAAAGCAAGATCCTCCACTGGTAAAATGTGTCAGGTACTTCAGGAAGGAAAATATGTAGAGCTTCTGGTAGCCAAATGTGCTCTGACCAATATCAAGCGTGCTATGCCTCTCAAAGGGAGAGCAATACTGAAGGACTGGGTACCTACTGAAGTAGCTCAACTGATGTGTTGCTATAGTTGCAAATGATTCATTTGCTCATAATAATTTCATGAGACCAAGGGTTTGCTCAGAAGAGGAAGAGTTATTACTTCATAAACAATTTCTTATTTGGCTCTGCTGTTTATGGTTTTGAGTCTATGTCTAAAGCATGTGAGAGACAGAACGTTTCTAACTCTTTTCCTTCAACATTTTAACCAAGCAGCTGATCAATGTCTTCTGCTTTGCTATTAAATAGATTTTGAAAAACTCTTCAAACCGTATCAGTCTCATATGCTTATTTAGTTCTTTGAATTTGCCCTCAGCTGGGAATTCTGCAGGCAACTGTGATTCTGTTGTGTTAAACACTTACTTGAAACGTTTCATCCATCATCATTTCTACTCCTTTTCTGATGCAATGTAGTTTGTGCTTTGTCTTTCTTGAAAACTGAATGGCTGTTAAATTATCCATTTATCTTCTTTCAGATTTGCTGTACGATTTGAGTTCCCTCTATTGGCTGTCTCTTCCACCTTATCTGCCAACTTTTCAGTCTACTTCCTCAGATCTTTATATACATTTCCATACATGACTGCATGTCCTTCGCAACACATTGGGCAGATAATTCTAAATAAGACAGCAACAGAAATCGTAGTATTATGAATTATTCGCTTTTTCTTGCAAATCAGGCTGAAAGCCTTGAGTGAAGCTTAGCTTCACTAAAGTCAATGGCAAATAATGTTTTTTCTATCTTCTCCCATGCATCTCTGTTGATGGCTTGCCCTTTCAGTTAAGACCTTTTTGGCATAACTATCTGAGAAGTAAGTTGAAGTACTCATTTGAAGAGGAAAAAGTACTTGTTTCTGTTATCTGCTCTCTCTTCTTTTAAAGCAATTTGGGAAAACTTGTAAATTCTTAAAACTGCTGATAGTAATACAATGCTTCAACAATAATCTTCCTGAATTACAAAAATTCCAGCAAAAATAATATTCTGTTAATTTCCAAAAGCAAAATGAATCCTTCCCTGCTCTCAAGAAACAGAAAAAGAGGATCGAGATCTTTGTCCCCATTGTAAAAAAACATGTTTGTGATGCTCTGAAACCACCAGAACTATGTCTTTTCATGTTACACTGTGAAATAGTGACTGACTTAGAAGGGAATTGCAAATAAAAGCATTTTTTCTTCTTTTCCTAGTTTTTCTTTCTTGTAAAAGTCTTCTTCACCTTTTCTCTCTGTTAATACAAAAGTGGCAGAAAACAGTTCACTGATGCTTATTCCGTTACTGGAAGCTGTAATACAGTCATAGTATCAGAGTCTTCAAGTTCAAAAGAATTCATCCTAGGTGGCCTCGTTTAGATTAATCAGTAGACAAGCAACAAGGCAACAAAAGTGCTGAACTAGTTGACTTCCTATTTCAAGGTTACAGAAAGATCCTTCTGCAGTGCCAAAATCTCCTTTCTCTGGGACAAGCCCTTATTCCTAATGTAATCCTTAGCTACCGACTCCCCTCAGCACTAGCATTTGGCCTGATTAAGTTTCCTCTGAAGCAAATGTCTTACAAACACAGCAGAATGTGTCGCACCTGCTCTTTCTTGGATAATATTACCCCCTGGATTTCAACAGAAAGTGAGACTAATTTGATCTGCCAGTCTGTGCAGCCTCTGTCCATGGTGTCTCACATGCTGCATCCTGAGCCTATCTGCCTTACTAATCCTTGTCAGCCAGGCAGTCCCAGGAAACATAGATGCATTATCTCTGACTCTGTGTCCAAATCCAATGTCAGAAATAAGCCCTGCCAAAAGTGTACATCTTTATGGTATTCTTTAGGATCTATTGAAAGTTATCATGTTCTTCCTTCAACATGCTACAAAGGAAAAGCTGATTTCAATGAGAATCACACAGAGCTGATCAAATTGCTTCCTATGAACACATTTTTCTGAATAGCTTATGCCTGGTTCCATTTTTCTTTTTTTAAAACATTTAATAACTTCTGAATGTATTTCAGGGAATGTCTATATATTGCTCACTGTGAGTGAACAGCTCACTGCCTAGTGCTATCCCTGCCCCCTGACTAGATGCAAACTTAAAAATAGAACAGCAGTGCTCTGACTTCTGTACCAACAGTCCCAGATATGGGTGAATGGTGGGTACAGCAAGCCATTTCCAAAATGTTCATACAGCTAAACTCTTCCTTATTAAATAATTTAAAGAGTTTTTAAATTCTGACTATATAGAGAGGACAGAAATATCTGAAACAAAAAGTAATTGTTTTGGCTGCGTCCAGCGACTCTTGCCTGAGTGAGGACTATTGCACATGTTTTGTTCTGGAAAAGGACTTCTAGAGGAGTGGTCCAGACCCCAAATTTCTTCTACAATATTTCCTCATATAAAATTGTAGTTGAAGCAATGAGGGAAGGGGGGTAGAAGCAGTAACCGAGGAAAGGCTGTGTCAGGACATAGCAGTATAAGCACGATTCTTAAAGCATACCTTTTCCTCCTTCTCTGCAAAGGAATATTAAAAGGTTAATCTCCTGCTTTGTAATTGTAACTACATAATACACTTGTGGGGAAAAAAAAATCACTGTTTGTGCATAGGCACTTCCAAGTCATGTATCAAAGTCAACTCTTGAACCAGAGAAATTAAAAGCACAGAGGTAGCCATGATTGTTAGAGGTTTCTGTGTATTTTTTCTATGCTTTGTAGGGGCTCTACCATTTATGATACCCTGTGCATTTCATGTATGTTTACGAGCAGAATAGATGCTTTTGCAGCTACCTCATTGTATCTAAAGACAGAAATCTAAAGATAGATTTAACTACAAGGCCAGACATTGTCTTCTGTAGGAAGACAGGCATATTAGAACTCTTGGAGTTGTAGAGTGATTAGATTTCTTTCTAAGTACGTCAAACAGCATGATAAAGAAGGATTTTGTCCCTCCACATTCCATTCAAAATATTTAAAGTACTTGCTAGGCCAAACATAAATGTTTCTACTCTTCCCAGATTCCCCCTAGAATCCTGGATGGAGTAATGCAAATTCACCTCTGTAGATACTATTATATGTTTAAAGCTTTCAATACCCAAGAAAATCTTGAATAGCACTAAAAATAGCACTAAAATGGAGCAGTTCAATGGAGCACCAAGGTAGAGGTGAGCAGGGCAATCTCAGGCACGCATAAGTTGTAAAAGCCATGAGCTTCTTTATCTTCCACAAAGCCATCTCCCTTAAATTTAAATAGCTGCTGTCATTGTCACTGACTACCTGACTATGTATTTATCTGCCCAGAAGCAGAGTGCATGGCCTTTGGCCCTGCTATTCATAGTGTTACTGTCTCTGCCTAACAATGCTGTGAACAGAGCTGGGCTTCTGTTAGCATCTTTTGTTTGACGTGAATTGCTGAAGCTTTGATGTTATTTGTGAGAAAAATAATGATTAAAAAGAGTAAGATCTTCACTTTCCCATTCTGTCTGCTCCCCACAGAGAAATCTAATCTGAGTTGGGAAAAATCTGTGGCTGATTCTGCCTTAGGTATATGCAAACCATGAAGTTCAGGACAGAAGTCTGTCTGTGTTGAACCTCTTAGCATCTCTGTACTGGAGGGTCAGAGAGGTAATTTCTTCATGATCAAAAAATTCTGTTTCTGGTTACACAAACATGTACGTTCAAATAGGTACAGAATACTCTGTGTGGTGAACACAGCTGTCAGTGAAGCCACGGTGCTTTATTTTCAGTGGGATGTCTTAGATTTTCTGCTTTAATTGCATATGCTTCCCCTTTATAGAGCATTCTAACAAAGAAAGGGGATGATTACTTCATGCTGAAGCTGCATTAGTAGATTTGAAATGCTCTACAGTTCAAAAAAATGCATTTTTCCTTAGAAATTATTATTCTAATAAGCTTGTTTCTCATCTCTGCTGATGAATGCTTTTCTTGCTGGCATTTTTGAATGAAGAGCAAGTGTGATGCAGTAAAGCGTAACTAAAGCCCCTAAAATCAGAGCTTCAGAGTAAATGGATGGCTGTTCAGCTACTCAAGGCAAAAACTCCACTGTCACATAAAAATACTCTGATCAGTGATCACTACAGTAACAAAAAAGTAAATTCAATAAAATTATAATGTCCCAAGTGTAATAAAAAGCAATGAACAAAAAATTGGGAAGGTTTTATCCTCACAAACCTTTGATCGCCAGCGTGAGGGAAACAGATTTGATTACTAAGGTATTTTGAAATTGGAGGTGGCTTGATTCCCACATTGAGCAGCAGATGTGGGAGAGAGCAAGGGAGCACAGTCATGGCTTGCCTTGTGCCGAGAGCAGTCAGGCTTACAGAGCAAACGTAAAAAAGTTTTGGATTTAGACACTTGGATATGGGAAATATAGCTGTGCATAATTCCTTGATGGTTTTTTTTATATATACCCAGCTATCATTATATATCTATATTCAGCTTCAAGCTCCACATTTGCTTATGATGTAGCACGTTTTGTATATCTTTGACCTTTTTTCTTCTGGGTTGGCAGGCATTCCAAGGGGCAGTCAAACAGGATTGCTAATGGAAGCAGCACAGATCTCAACGATTTGCTGTCACTCGTAAACCTTCCGACAGAAAGAGGCCAATCAGGAAACAGTTCCAGCCAGGTAAGCAGAGGGATGTGATACACTTTTCCCAGTAAAGGAGACTCACTATCCTTTACTTGGAATAGGAGCTGCACCTCACAGTGAGTTGTCTTGAGCTACTTTAAGGAAATGCAGAGAACAGAGCAGATGTGTAAGGAGGAGGTAGAACCAAATTTCCCCAAAGAATGTTTCAGAATGGAGAAAAAAAAATAAAAAGGCTAGAAGGCTGTAACTCTGGTGTGTAGCCTAGCTCTTACGCTTGGACTGTGGAGAAGATATGGTTTGTTATAGTACTGTCAGCAGCATTGGGTGGTGTTAGACCGCTCCTGGAAGTCTGGGTTGTGATGTTCCTTCTCTGTTGCATGTTTCTGACATCCACAGCTGCCAATAGCCTACACCTGGGAACTACTCTGAGCAAAGAGAATTTCAGGGGACTCTGCTGATCTGTCTGACTTTAACAGGAGTTGCCAGCATTCACTGGTTGCTGGGGCTCTCTCTACTGTGTGGGTGTCAAATAACTCAGAGCACAGCATTAGGTCCTGCTGTAGCAACTGTGTCTGTATGGACACATGCATTCCCCACAGAGTTCCCTTCAGGGTTCTGGATACTAAGATCTAACCACACAGATTCAGGACTTCTGATCACTAGTATGGAAAAAACCTATGTGCAGAAGCCTTGATTTTGTTCTCTATGGTTTAATGTAATTTTGTCATCAAAATAAGTGTCAAATGCTTATTTCAAACATACGGTTCTTATAAGCACTATGCTACTGAGCTATATAAGTACCACTAAGATTTTACTAATTTGTCAGCTGCCACTCTGCCTCTTTATGCTGCATTTGTAATGATGTAACCCATTCTCTCCCCACATGCAGTCCCCACAACGTATTACAATGGCGAGAATTTTAAAGACTGTATCAGGAAGGAAAAAAAAGTATCTGGGACTTAGCCATAGTTGTAGTGTTCAGCTGGCCCTAAACAGGGGATTTACAATGCCTGAATACACTGCTGATGTGATGTGTATTGAGGTTTGATTAAGCTGCATATGAAAATTAAAACTTGGCTCCACAGCGAAGAGAGAATCTCCCGCAGCGTGATACTATGACATCAAGTTTTCTGTTTACCCCTAAGGCTGGTGCTGCAATGACTTCCAGGTTTGATGGTGTCTCTTTTTTAAGTTGTTGAGCAGCAGGCTAATAGCTGCACAGCATGATGCAAAGACAGCAGAAAGCAGGGAAATCAGATGTGAATATATTCCCCAGAGATCTCCTGCTAAGATGGAGCTAACTAACCAGAGCTTTAGTGCTCAGATGTAGTCTTCTCATGCAGAGGATGGGCTGATTATCAGCTCTTCCTGCTTTATTGTACATTTTTGGATTACAGATGCTATTACAAATCATGAATTCTGGTATAATATGCATTCTAGTGCAATATGAACTATTATATTGAAAGGAACACCACAAGAGTTTTTTGTCCGAAGTCAGTTTTCCCCATATTGTCCAAAATGATTTTGGTATTTTAAAAATACAGGTTTATATTCTTCTTCTGTGTTTGCTTTGCCTTAATTGTTTGGAAGCTGGAGGTTTAGTTTATTTCATTACAACAAAGACCCACCTAAGAAAGGGACAGGATTTACTGGCAAAGCAGCAGCCCACCTCGCTGTGTACACAAGGGCATGTTGTCCATGTCACACAACAGGAGCTGCCTTTGCTGCTGGGCACCCCCTTCATTATTGCCACCATGGCAGCCTCAGATCCCACAAGGTACAGAGGGGCAGGGGAAGCACATCATCCTTCTTGCCTCACACGCTACTGGTGACATATCTGGTCTATAAAATGAAAAGGAACTGCCAATCCATTTTTGTTTGTGTGCAGGGAAGCTAGTCCATCAGTTTAATGTTACCATGGGAGCTGGTACCTGCTTCCCAGCTCTTGGCTTTGTATCATCAGTGACCTGCTCATTGCTTGGAGATGTGAGGCAGTTTAGGGTACAGAGGTAACAGGGAGGACATGTTGCAGTTCCCCAAAAAAGCCTAGTGAGAACATCCCCATGTTTTCTCAGGTATCAGTGGCCAAACTGGCAGTCTTTAGTGGCATAAGGCAGTCTGCGCGGTTTCAGTGAGTAAGAGGAAGACTGGCTGACACAATTACACTGACGGTTAGATAGTTCTATAGTGTTATTTTCCATTTACCATCCTGCTCATGTAGCTCTGCTTTCTATACAGATAAGAGAGAAAAAGTTAAAATGGCGAAGCATATGTTATGCAAGTCAAATTCTGAAGCTGGTTTAATCCAAAAAGAGAGAAGCATTACTCTGTTCATCTACTGCCTTAATAAAGTAGTACTTGAGAGCTTATACACCCATGCAGTCAGTGTAGGAGCATGATTAAATGAGTAAACTCCAAGTTAAACAGCACACAGGTTAAACCACAAATCATTTGTCACTGACCTTAAAGGCTTGGCCTAGAGTGCTCCTGAACAGTTTGGAAAGGAGCCAGAAGGGAGTGCAAAGGCTCAGCCTCGAGCTTCCCTTTGGGCCACACATACTCAGAGGTCTGACAGCAGCACCTAAGAGGCTGCCCATCTGGCACCTCTCTGCAGAGCACTCCACACCTTGCCATGATGAAAATCAGTTTGTCTCCAACAAAATAAACAGGTGCCCTATCAGCTTTTACAACTTAGAGTAATATTGTTTACAGATGTTACCACCTTCAGGGAATCCACAGGTTTCTGCATAGAATTCAGACTTTTGGTAAAGTCGAAGAAAGATAAGAGTTCAAATAGCCTTCAAGGCTGTAAGCTAACTCTTTTTCCCTGGAGACGCAAGAACAATCTTCTCTGGACTCTACAGGAGCAGTAAGTAAAATTTACCTCATACAATGGCATGCAGATGCTATCAATCCACTCAAGCTGCAACCTGGGTAGTTCATCTTTCCTGTTCCGATCAAAAATGGCCTGAATTGAGAAGGGAACAAAACTGTCATGCTTTATTACACTGGAGTATTTTACAGACACATAATCCAGCACTTTGGAGCTACGATCAAATTCTCACAACCAGAATCATAATCAATATTTGCAGCAGTCTTCCTACTGCTTTGTCTGCATGAAAAATAGACTGTTTATTTTCAATTCTGTTTTGAAATTTGTAGGCTGAATGTATTTGGATTTTATAATTCTGTGATGTAAAATAAATACACTACAGTTGGAGCTGAGCTGGTAAGAAACCTCCTGTAGAAATGTTAAGTAGATACCTTTGCACACAGGGTTTTCCAGCTCAGCAAAATGAACAGTGATGGATATGGGCTGGCTCCCTCCCTCCCAGTTACAGACCCTTTCTGCAGAACCAGCCCTGTCTGTGAATCCCAAGGGTGGGGAATCAACAGATCCATTTTGGGAGCAGTTACCAATTTGTTCCTCTGGAAACAGCGTAATACATGGCTCACTGCACTGCCCTACAGAGGAAATTAGACAGACTGAAGACTATGTTTAATGAGGCTCAAAGGAGACGGGAGAAACCCGGTTCTGCAGAGTCTGAACGTTGAGTTGAGTTTCCTCCATTCCTCAAGTAATCTCTATTTGAGATTACTTGGCTCCATCAGCTTTCCATCTACAGGATTTTAATTCTCCTTCTAGTGGCCCATCCACACCATTTACTGATACTGAATGCCTTCGTTGTTTTTGTTTTTTTTTAAACTCTCTGAGTATGGCAAGATTTAAATCTTTGTCTTTTTCTGTGGAAAGTCTGTTCTTACTCTGGGCCCATCTCCTCAAGGTTGACATCTCTTGAGAAAATCTACCTTCCTTCTCCACCTTCTAGAAACTCTGGACTATACATATTACATTACATTAAATGTCTGGTTGATTTCTTCGTATTTGTAGCTTGCTCTTTCTGACATACACAGGTATCACACCGTGTACCTAAACAAGACCAGGAGGTAAGTTTCAAGGACTCTCTGATCTTAAATGGGAATCATGGATTTGATTTTGGAAAATTCTGCATTTTCTATTCCAATAATTTTGAAAAATCCTGTAATTTTCAGATTTTTATAAGCACAACATGAGAAAAAAACCCTTGAGTTAGAAGAGAATATCACATTATCTTGATGACTTAACAACTCTCATTTAACAATAGCAGCAATACCTATCTAGGTGGCTTGTCACAGTGATATGTCATGAAGTACATCAGGTTTGACCTTGTTCAAAAATTCCTCATTACTGTGGTAAAACTCAGCATGACTTTGACTCTTGGCCATCAACTGTTAGAACTGATGAACATTTTTTTCACATTGTGATTATCTACTGGCCTTATCTCCCAACATAAAACACTTAATACATCTGTTTACTGGATTTTTTTGAAATTGTGAAGGGCCGAACAGAGAGGAAAATCTTCTTTCAGGATGTATGGCTTCAAAGTATCCTATGTGTGGCCCACAAATTACTGTATTCCTTGGTGCAAGACTGTAGAGTCCAAAGGAAGAGTGAGAGGGCTCCTGTGATGGAGGAAATACTAAAGATATTTATAGCAATACACTCTTCTTTCCCATCTCTCTAGGCTGTTGGATGCAGATGTTCAGAAGACATGAGTCCAGAAGAAAGCTCTGGCTTTTTTCTTTCTCTGCTCTTCTACCAAGTCTACAGCATGTCCCAGGTGTAGATGTAATACCACCTCAAAATAATTCTTAAGGTTGCTGGACCTGGGCCATTTGCATTGGAATTCATTGCTACTTGAAGACAGTAACATTAATGTGTGTGTTGAAATGAAATTACTTCCTAGTATTATTCTTATTCCTTCATTAGCATGAGAAAAACACTTTGCAAATTTTACATAGAAGGCAGGAAAGGCATTTATATCTGTATTATCTGGAATGGTACTTGCAGTTATTCAGGCCTAGATTTGGTCTCAGAATTGTGAATACCATGACTGACTGATTACTCTTGTACTGGACTATAGCTACTATTTTTTCTGAGATGTACACACAGAAACTACTGTAAAGAAGAAATTCATTAGTGTCCCAACCTCTGTCAGTATGCAAAGTGAAAAGCCATTTATTTTATCTGAGCATTATTTATTACAAACTTGCTAACTTTGACTCCGTTACATCACTGCAGGCTCATGAGGCAAGTATTATCAAAGTGAGAACAAGTCTGAGCCACTGGAATGGTCTTTTTATTTTTTGGAAGAAAAAACATATATGTGAATAGCTTGTAAGTTAGATTCTTTAGAATATTCTGTTACCCTTCTCATGTTGCCTCCAGATAACAGCTTGTCAACATTTTGAGGTATTTAATCTGGATAAAGATTTCTCTTCAAATTGTTCATGAAAATCTTTATGAAACTTTTTTCTTAGTTCTTGTTTAACACTTTATACCCATCTGCCTATATTCCACTCAATACCAATTTATCCTTTCAATCACAGTGATATATTTAGTGGCATACCTATAGAAATGCTCTTCAGCATTTGATACGTCAAATAACGCAGATAAGACAGCTGCAGCATAAAGTAAATCTGACAATTTTGATTTTCGTTAAGTAGCTGGTGATTTTTCATTTGAATACTGTGTGTTAAAAACAGTATCTTGCTTTGAAAATTAACTGAGAGAATAACCTTGGGAATAGGTAAAGAAAATGGGAAAAAGGGCTCAATGCAAAAGTGACTGAATTGACTGGAGAACTTTTATATGTGGCTCTAAATGCATGTCCTTATTGTACAAAGCTTTTATTTATCCCAAGATTTTTCTTTACATACAAAATACAGTTAGTTTTTCTGAATGAACCCAATGATATTTTCTTACCCTATTCAAGTTAGTAACTATTTCAGAAATGATAAAAACTTACTGAAGGGGTGAGTTTGAGTTCAGATCTTTCTCTGTCTCCTTGTTCAAAGAACTCACTGGTTACCAGCTCAGCTGCCTAAAACATAAATCATGATAAAGATTAGAGCTCTTGCTACATAATTTTTAGGGTAATGAGTTCTTGCTCAGACCATAACTTCAGCCTGTGCTGAACTGTAAAGAAGTGACCAGCCCCGCTCACATGACTGCTGTCAGGCACGGGTTTGTGTAGTTTTCAGGGCTGGGCATACAGCTGGTATAAACAGCTGTAATCACTGATAAGTACACTTATCCCTTTTTGATAGGGAATTGACTGGGGGAATTACATCACAATGTTGAGATAGCTCTCAATGCAGTTATATGCAACTTACTCAAATATTGAGAACAGTACAGAAAACTATAGCTGTTTCTTGGCATCCACAATTACATCTGTGAAAATGCTTTGTAAAATGTGCAAGAACTCTCTGGGTATTTACAGACTGTTGCCCTATATAAACAACTTAATTAACCAGTAACCCCTGTTGTCTTAATTTAATGTGACATCATAAAGGTTTTTTCCCCACTAGGCTTTACTTTTTTTTCCCTGTGACTGTCATCACGATAGGATCTGAATATCTAAATATGAACTTATATTGTGGTTATCATATTGAATCAAAATCAAGAACTGGTGGGCTGGAAGTTGGAATGCATCTTTCTGACTTTTGTGAATTAAGATGTTCTATTCACAGCAGAGGTTTGTGCTTCTCAGAACACAAGATTTAAAAACAAGATCAGTTATGGAAACAACAGGCATTTTAGGAAGTCAAACAGCGAGCAATCCTCATATAGTAGCCTTTACATAGCATATTCTTGCCATGTGGGGGGCTTTGAAGGTAGGCACATATTACATTTGAGATGCAAAAGAAGGAAATTGATCTATTGAACGGCATTCAGTTCCTAAAGCTCCTGTCATGCCTGCTTATTGATTTTAAGTGTTTTCAAGCTAGGAAATGATTTCATAACACCAAGGCACAGGAGGGTGAACTAAGCAGTGAATCTGCACTTCATAAAATATCAAAATTTCTTGCTCTAGCACCTGCACGGTAGCTAACATTCACAAATCCTAAACTTGTTACAGTTGAAATAAGGAGTACCAAAATAAATTGGAAGTAGGTGAAGAGATGTTATAATGTATTCTTAAATCTTGAGCCAGGCTATCCTACACTTTGGAACTTTGTAATGTGTGCAGTCCCAGCGCACTAACAGAATTCTGGATCAATGCTCCAGGCAGAGGAATAATTTAACAACTTGGCAGCAATTAAGGGTTTGCCAAGTGTATTGTGTAAAAATAATCAAGACATAATCTGACCCCTGTTTCTTACTGCTATTCTGATCCTGCTCTTCTTGTGCCCCTTTTCCTCTTTTGTCTATTTCTATCTTCTCTTCCTGAATTCCGCCTTCTTACATGTAGCCTTTATTCCCTTTGATTCGTGTATTTTAATCTCTTTCTCCCTGGATTTTCATGGTTTTTTCCTTTCGTCACAGTTAAGGTTCAACTATTTCCTGGTTTCCCTCTGCAGACTTAATAGCCCCTCTGCTCAACAGGTAACATTTCAATCAATCCCAGACAGGATTTTTCAGTATAAAGTAAACCTATAAACTACGCTGCAGGGGAATTTTCACCAGCAGACCTCAAAAGCGGTAAGGATAACAAAACAGTTTGCCAGAGACTTCAGCGCCAATTCAGCACCATAGCACAAAGACTGACAACATGGAAAACAGACCCTAGCTGACATCTTGGCTGTCAAAGAAATTAGTGAAGCTAACTGAGTTAAAGAGAAAAAATGAGGAGAGACTGCACGTGCTGCAGCTGTGGCTAGGTGGCACTGAAAAATCTAGTGACTCACTTTCCCACTGCAGGATATGAGCAACTTCCCTGATTTCCATGTGTGGTGACCATAAACAGCCTTAGAAGGACTATCTTTGTAGTCTGCTTATAAAACCAAAAAAGACTCATCTGACAAAATTGCAAGCTGAGCTGAAGCCCTCACCACATAAATGCTTTTTTACTGAGTTCACGTGCATGTAACTTTCATCAAGTCCCTTTCAGGTTCTTGTTACTTCCTTGTCCTTCATCCAAGAAATCTGGCTGCTCCTGCTCACTAGTTCTCTGGTCTAGCTTCTCTTTTTCACCCCATCTGTTAAAGTCAAGCTCCCTCCAGGTGCTTAGCCACGCTCAGCTGCGCTAGTGTATCTCCTATTCCCTTTTTGATGCTGTATATTCCTCCAAAACCCTACACAGCCTTCCTTCTATGAGCTTGTTCTGGACCTCAGTAAAGGACAGAGAATTATTAGCATGGATACAGAAAGTATTAAGGATGGATGCTGAGTAAGGAAAGATGCCTAGAAGAGGGAAAATCATCTGGTAAAGGACAAGACTTTTGGGACAGGTTGCTTTCTCACATTATAATTGTTTGTCAATGCTGGACCCAAGTTTTACGTATATTTCTAAAGAGTCTACTCAGCAGAAGTCTGAATTTTTATTTGTTAGTTTTTGAGTAGAGGATGCTAAAGAAGGCTCTATACTACAACTGCAGCTTTTTTCCATTGGTGTTGAGAAAAAACATTTCTCTTATAATACTGAAGATTTTATGTTAATCCAAGTTTGCAGTTCATCTGCTGTTTTTTTTTGGTTTAGGGAAGATTCTGCCCCTACCAAGGAAAAATCTGGGACAAAACAAGCAAGCACAGCTTAATGTGGCTAACACTTAATTTGATTCATCCATTTTTTTAATATGGATTTAAAAGGTTAATAAGAGGAGAGGTTGTAAAGCCAGATCTCTTCAGGTACCTACATGCTGCTCACCAGCATGTGTACATGGAAAGATTATGCAATAAACCATTTCTCGCAGAAACCCCCTGCTATTTTTTTATAGCATTAATACTGCTGTAAATTGATTCCAGTTTTGGTCCCTTGTAAGCCAGGGCCCTGGGAATATTGTCCCACCAGTCCCGCCTCCTCCCAGCCCTGCTATTAATCATGACTTGCCTGTCTTGAAATCTCCCACGGTTTGGTCACAGCTCCAAGGTCACAGGCTGTCATTAGCATTGATCTGAAAAACAGAAATGAACAATACAAGCTGAATCAACCTTTGTTGGATTTCTAAACAACTCCGCTCTGGATGCATAAATAAATAATACATATATAAAACGTCAGCCCTGGCACCTTCTTTTCCTCCAGAAAAGAACGACATGTTTGAAACCTCAGCCATCAGCACAGCTTTTACATCACAATTGTGCCTAGGAAGCCTAATGTGTTGCAGGTCATCAGATGATGAATTTTGGTATTGTGCATTGCACACTAGAAAAGAAATGATATTGCAAGGAAGGAACTGCTAATTTTGCAATACTTATAACACTACTTACATTAACACCTATAATATACTAGAAAGCATGTGCTTCACATGATATAGGTAAGGGTATTATTACATAATAACACCTGCAAACTGGATTAATTTATATGCCTATTTGTAAGTGACTGCTGTAGCAAGAGAACCTATAATCACAGGAGGCATCCCAGACACTGTTTAAGCAGTTTCTATTGCTCATCTACAATAAAAATTTAAGATTTACTATGAGCTATACTGTTCCACTGTAGTTTAATACCTAGCTACTACCATGTTTTATATGCATTAGGAGAAAGAAACCATTCAGCTGTAGAAAGCGTTTATGTACAGTACATGATGCAGATAAAAGTCTAAGAAAGTTTAAATGAAGAACAAGGGCACTGAAAATGAAGCATCGAATATATTGCCTGAATCTAAAACTAGGAATGGGTGAAATGATATGGAAAATAGAAAATGGCCAATATTTTGGTCAAAAGACCAAAAGGAAACAGAATTTTAATGAAATTTCAGATAAAATGAGACATAATCAGGCATGCATATGCAAATACATACATTTTATTGTTTCAAAAATGTGGTGTACTCAAACCACCCACAATGTCTGAGGTTCTTAATAGGATGCATTCTCAGATCATTCTTGAGGCCTAAAGAGTACTGTGTATCTGCAAATTCCTAGGTACAGGCTAGAACAGCAAAGAGAAGCATGGCCAGTGAAAGAAAACAGCTGAGGGAGGGAAACAGACAAGAAAGATTTTTGTGTCCTGAGGCAGAATATTGATGCTTTCTGGAGAAAGAACAGAAGAGCTGAGTGGTAACTGGTGAGGCTGGGAGAAAGGGAAGAAAACATGACAGACTGTGAAGGCAGAAACAGGAATGGAGAAGGTGAGGTCACACTGATTACATCCCTGCTGTTTGGTAATGTTTAGAAATCATACCGTATATTTCATATCATGGATCATATTTTTAAAACAAGCTACCTCCTCTTGTAAATCTAAGACTTCACGATATGTGAAATTCCTGAAATAAATATGGTTACACTTTAAAATAACCAGAAAGCAAGGAATAGTAGTGCTCACCGAAATACTTCTCGGTGGTTTTTTATATTCCAATCATAACCACCTTTACTGACAAGTTCAAAAAACTCGGTCCTCCTCCTGCAACAAAACAGATTATCAGAGAAGGAAACAAGACACTTCCAGGGCAGTACTGCAGTAGAAACACAGTTCTCTGGATGATATGAAATCATTGCACCTCATGTATTATTGTTAAAGTCGTTACACTGACAGTCCATTTAAGCGAAACATACTAATTTCCGAACATGTTCTATAAATGTCTGTTATCAATGTCAGAGTTGCCTAGTAAAAGTAATAGTGTATTTATGGTCTCCACAGATAAGGAAATAAATGGTACCAAAATGTTCAGTCTTCCATGGAAGCATGAAATGTTCAACTACAGCAGAGGACAGACAGACAATAGAAACTGCCCTGAAATATATACACACTTCTCTTTACTTGTCCTTGCAAAATGGTTTTTACTTCTGTATCCTGAAGGGTTTTTCTGAGATATGCAATTCCTGTTATTTCCAGCATACAGAACAGACCAGTGAGACACAGGAGCTGCAGATGTCTTGAGACATCTAGTTCTTATTGACTAGAAACCAGGTCTCCTTGCTTGGTCCCATATTTTGTCTTCTGGACTATCTTCCCTATGTCCTCAAAGATGGACAAAACATGAGCCAGAACATAATGTTTGTTTGGTGCCTTTAAATACCAAAATTCTGACTCATCATAGTCTGTAATTTTTCATGGCACTGAGACCCCAAGTGGCTCTTAATGCATGCAGTGTGACTACACAGTATGAAATAATAGATCCTGGCCCAGATATAACAGAAGTTGAGGTACCAAAATATGGAGCAACTTACCCAGAGTGACACAACATATTAGCATCAAAGCTGGAAAGCAAATACCTATGTTCTGAGTGACAGCCCAGTGCACCATCTCATAGGGGACTGTGCTATCTCTTTGTCAAGTGGAAATGTAGTTAAATTCCCCAACAGGAGAGAGTTTGCAGTGTCTTTTATTTTCTACATTTACTTCAGCTAGACTGAAATTTTGAGCAGCGACTATTGAAAGCACAGTCTGATGGCAGCCAGTACAGGTTTTACATATGAGGAGATGCACATTTCCAGGAGCATTGCCCTTGATCAATGGACAGAATTTTACGTGGGGCATGTTGCATTATACTGGTCCATGACTATTGTGCATTATATGACCCATCACTCCTACCTAGGGCCTTTCAATAATGAATTTCATGACAGCAACTAAAATAGGGGGATATAAGGACTACATGATGATATCTAATCCCTTGTTTCCTGAAGTAAGATATAAAAGAATTTCACGTTACCAAATTTGCTGGGACAATGCACTGTTACACATGCAGAAAACAAAATTCAGTTCTTTCACACAAAGTCAAAGCATCATGCCTCCAGTGGAAATAAATACTGCAATGATGACAATTTTAATGGCGAAGAGTAGTTGGCACATAAACCTTACACCAGGCTACTCCCGAGCAGATCATCAACAACTACGTACTAAGAGAGCGAGCAGTGAATTTCTGCATCCTGTATTTCAGTGCCTAGTCTCACAATACAGAATATGGTGAATTTCATTTTGAAGTATTGGATGTTCTGGGCAATTCATATGTTACTGGACAAAAAACAGGCAAGAATGTTTAAACCTGAAAGCTCAGGAAGATGAGATCCCAGAAACCTCAAACATTCAAATTTAAACTAGACATCCATAAACAGTAACTGAAAACGCAAGTCTCAAGGCCTTATGTCAAGCTGAAAACTTCAAAATAAGAAATCCACAGAGAATTTTTAGTGTAGGAAGGAGTCAACCTGAGGAAAGTGACCATGCATAAGGAAACATTTTAGTGTTTCCTACCAGTTGTTTACACATGGTATCCAAAACGAAGAGGTTTGCTATTATTAAGCAAACATAATATGCTAGGATTTCAGAAATAAACAGAAGTAGAGCAATTCTGGAATGTCTTTGTGTAACATTGACTCTGGTTGTATTTTGCCTGGAAGGGAAAGTTGTCTTGCTATATGTAGCAAATCCAGTTGCTCTACAACCCAGTGGCTCAAGACATCATTTGAGTGAATTACGACAAACTTCATTTTGGTTCCATGTTTTAGCTTCTTGTATTATCTACGAGCATCATTATTTAGAATTATCTACTAAAATCAAGTATCTTTTCCATCTGATCTTTCACTGGAAGTAATCTTTTTGTTAGTTTGTAGAAAAGGAGTGCCTTGAGAAGGTCATAAAGCCTTACTCTGCCTGGAGTTTTGCTACCTGGAGTTTGTGATCATTAGGTTTAGGCATTCTAAGAATACCAATATAAGAATTTCCTTCTCTACAAAAATCTTGAAGATGTAGCAAAATGAATAAGCAAGTTAGGTACTTGTGCAGAAACATCTGTTCACATAGGGTGGCTTTAAGAAGTGTAAATCATCATTTCCAGGGAGTGATTTTCAGGCACTTTTGGAAGTAAAGTAGCATAACAACTACCTGATTAATGAATCATAACACAAGAGGAAAAGATAACTTATCTGCAGAGTTCTGAGTAAAGAGGCCTCATTTGCTAAAAGTTTTCCGATTCATGTAGCACATAAAAATCAATTATGCAAGCAAGGAAGAATAATCTTGAAATTCAGCTGATGTCCCTTTTTGGACATTATTTCTCTGTATTAAAACTAGAAGGATAACTTGACCATGTCGTTTTTCAGCCTAAGGCAGGCAGGGAAGAGAGCTCCATCATGTCTGAGTCTGGCCTGGGTTCCCTCCCAGGGCACGGCTGCAGGATCTCAGCCAGGGAGAGCACATGGGGCTGTGCCAGAGCAGCTGCCCCCTCGCCCCTGCCTCTCATGTCTTCCTTGACAGCACAAAACATTTCTGCAGCACTTGTTATTTGTGGTGAGACAGGAGAACCCGTACTGACACATCCCTTGTGGTCCTTGTATCTCACTTAAAGCTGTCAGCAAATTCCCCTGTCATACCAGCCCCCAGATAACAAGATCCTAACAGACAGCTTCAGAAAGAGTATGCTTAAATGGGTTTATTTGTCCTGCTCAGGATTTTCATGTTGTCAAGCAGAAATTTCTTCATAGACTAATGTTTAGAAGTTATTTATAATAAAACTACTAACTAAAGCTCTTAATTATTACAACTTCTCTGAGAACAGACTTGCAGGAAACAGTATCAGTGTGTCTACTGCCAGTACTGTTTAGAACAGCTCATGGCACAGTAACCAAACATTGAGAAACAGAGACAAACACTGCAGCATCCCACTTAGTATTTTTACAATTAAAAAGATACAATGTTGATATAGATAGCTGAACAATTCCAGGGTAAAGAATCTGCCTGAAGTTTTCTAAAAACTTGGTTTGGTATCAACATTCAGCACAGAAGAGGAGCGGAATCCAGGTATACCACCCGCAGAAAACCACGACTAAATGCTACCCAGCACTGCACGCAGTAGGATGCTGGTGGACATCAAACAAAAATTCTGAAGGACGAATTACTGTCAAGACTGGGAAGGCAGTCTGCTGAAACTGCACATCCAACAGCACTTCTCCCTGTAAGTCAGGCAGGCCTGTGCCAGAGGGGGGGATGTCACACGTGCAATGTGATGGTGACACGATGACTCCTCTGACTACATGCATGCTCCCACAATACTGTCTCTGAGAAGAGCTTGCTAATAATGGTATTTGAAAAACATAAAATAGCAGCAACTTGAAATTTACTTAAGAGATCTGATTTGCAAACATGGAAAAGAAAATTGAATGAGAGAGATCCTATTATACTTCTCTTAAGTTTTTTAAGACCTATTCTCATGTGATGCAAATTGGCATAATTTGCCTCTAAAAGCAATGTGTATGCTTTCATTACCTCTGCAACTGGGTCTGTAATAAATATATTTCTTAACATGTTTAGAAACTCTGAAATGACAGAAAATAATTCTAAAATGTTGATTTTCTACATGCCTGAAGAAATTACCACAAAAGGGACAGAAGAATTAAGGGACTGAGCTGTAACTGATTCCTGGGATTGCTTTGAAGTATAAGTGAGGATTTCAGTTGCTTTTTGTTGATACAGACTTGGTACACAGTAAAGCACAACTTATTTGGACACTCAAGATGTTTCTATTAGCCTAAAATATACTAAGTATTAGACTAAATCCCTTCAACCACAGCTAAACACTAATTTTTCATATTACATATCCTTATTGGTATTTAATAGGTCATTAGAGTAAGTTCTTTGAATTTTCATTTGTCAAATACAAGAAATGCCAATACTTACTCAAAATACAGAGTGAGGTCTGTTGCCAATATCGATTGCTTTAGAAGCTGCATAAGGTCACTGTAGTCCTTAGAGGACAAGTTAGCAAAGATGTTGTGACCCTATAATGAAAGAGATAAAAGAGGTAAAGGGCTAGCAATCAATATAGGTTTTTAAAAGGTTTTCTAACACTTTAGTCTACTGTTTCCCTGTAACAGAAGCCTTTTCTGATTCATGGCAAAACTACGACAAAATAATAATGTTAATACTGCTGAGATTACATTGGGGTGGAAGAGTTGAGGACTGTAATCAAGTACCTTGTATGTTTTTCTAAACTCTGCTGAAATTATAGCCTCTTGAGGAAAGATTTACTCTTTGCTCTGACCCTGCACAGACTCAGTTTATGGGGAAAAACTATGGATACATCTCAATCTTTCCTCTTATTAAATGTTTTGGGAAGCTCTGCATTGCAGCTTTTGAGTTGTGCTCCTAATAGATTTATCTGTGCTGCTGCTTGCAGGCACACAAACTGCTGTTAGAGCAGTCAAAGACACTAAATCAGTTTTTCATTCAAAACAGCCCATTTGCTCACTCTGCCCATTACTGCGTTGTCTTACAGTATATACAAGCATTGCCTATGCAGGCTACAGAACCACAACTTTATGCAATTTTAAGTGCCCTTTGTAAGCCCAACAGGCTACTTTTTAAGGGATCATGGATTAAGAAGTTGAGAGGTGCTCTATGGCCAGAATGAAAGGAAACAAAATTATTTCATATTGCCGTCTGACAGCAGGAAGGTCCTTTTGTAACCAAATTTCTGAAAACGAAGAGGGACAGAGATTCTATATTTTCTCTGTAAAATCCTGGAGAAAATAAGCTGAAAGAAACAAAACTAATGGAAAATTCTAAATGTAAGCTTAAGAAGTGGTCTTTGTGACATCAGTCACGTGTAACTAAATTAACGTAACAAAACATAACAGTACTACACTTTTTTTTCTTTCCTAATCCTCTATAGAATAATGAGGTTTTGCTAAACAGAGTCTTATTTTGCTGGTATTTAGCACTGTAATGCACACATTCAGTATGCACCGCCATCTACTGCTTAGGAAGATTAAAATGCTCTTAAAAACAGAATTTTCCAGCAAAAGGATTGCTATTACCATGAGGGTCTGAGGACATAGATGAGATAAGGTCTGGAGGTAGAGATGGTGTTTTTAATAGATCAGATAACTGTTGGACTAAAAAAAAAAAAAACCTGCTATACATAAAGGATGGTCTTCTCTGTGACAATGAAATTATTATTTCTTTTCAGCTAAATACTAAGAAGGATTTGAGAATCCAAGGTTTATTTATGAAAAACAATTTTAAAACCAAAGTACTTGGAAGAAAATAAAGCAAAATGTATTAGGAAAATAGCAGCTCTTACAACAGGGGTAATTTACCGAGTACGTCTGTTATTCTGTAATGTCTGTTGCCTTTCTAACCTGTTTTGTGGTGTATAAAAAAAGTTCAAGATCACTTATACTGAGGTTAGGATGTCAAGAGTAAAGGATAAATAGCTCCTTTGCCCAACATGATAAAAATCTAAAGAAACAATACAATAAACTATGTTTCCTTCTAGATAGCAAAGACAGACTACAACATCAACATGAGTAGGTAGGATATAATCTAATTTCAGCTTATTTGAGAGAGGAGACCAACAGCTCAGCTGGTGCAAGTTGGTGTATCTTTAAGCAGATTGGAGGATCCAAATCTGCATTTATTCCAAACTAAGGGGTGTTTTGTTCCATTAGCAAATAGTATCTACTGGATAAAAATCCCATAGAGTTAATTTTCTAGAAATGAGCACCTGGAGAAGAAGCTGCCTGAATGATCGAAGAGGAGGGCCTGCATTTCAAGTAATATTTTATATCTCTGAAAGAAGCTGGAGTAGATTCCAATGAAAAAAGTATTATTTTCATAAATTTCTTGATTTTTAAGCTGAAAAAGATAAAGAAAAGCATATAGACTGACATGAGCTATAAACTTTCAGAGTTGCCTGTGTCTTGAGCCTGTCTTCAGAGACACATTCAGTCATAATGAAGATTTCAGGAACTACAGAAATCACTGTTTCCCAGGAAAGCTTGTTCCAGAGGCTGAACAGTCTCACTGGTTTAGAGAAAAAAATAACACGAGCGAGCCAACCAAACAAACCAAAAACCCAAACCAAACCCCCTTCCTTTTTTCCTGTTCCGAACCAGTCTGTTTAACTGTCAAATGCTGCTTTTTCTTATGCCTTTCCCTGGTAGTACAAGGAGCCATTTAATTCCTAGTATCACCTTTTAAATAAGCTAGGCTAGGCTAAGCAGATTGAGCTGTTTAAGTCTCATGCTGGTGCTCTCCGTTCCTATGTCTGCTTTTTAAATATAATGGCAAGAAACTGAACACTAAAGCCACAGCCCCATGACTCATCTCTGTGGCACTGTACACAGAGGTAAAGCCATCACCCCATTCCCATCTGTCTGATCACAGGACGTTCCCAGATGCTCTTCAAAAGATACGGCAGATCAGTATATGGTCTCCAGTTGTGCTGCACGAACATTTTTGTTTTTATACACACACTGAATGCATTTTGTAACAACCTATCTGTGTAAATTAAGAAAACACACCCATTGTTTTGTAAGGACTGCGTGTCCATCCTACTTTTCTCACTACACCTCTGGGGTAGTGCATGCTGCATACTGCTATGCGTAAGATATTCTAGGCAAGAACTATGTCTTTATATCTGTCTGCAAAGTAACCAGTGTACTTTGGGCAGCAGAATTACTGATACTCATTTTTTAAAAATAATTTAATAGAATTATGCAAAACCATCATAAAAATACTGATTACAGAAAGACTGTCAAATAAATTGGTTCAGTAAAGGATGACTGTGATACTCTGAATACAACACCTGTGGGGAAAAGTAAAAGCTTGTTTCATCTGCCTATAAACCACTGAGCAGGATATGTGTAAGAAGGCTGAAAAAAGCTGACAATACAATTAGGATACGTTCTCCTTGTCCCTAGCTGAATAAGACAAACATAATCTCTGGGCTCTATGATCAGCATTTGTTGTTGTTTAATTTTGTGCTAGTTGTGACCTTTGTGGTAACCAATAAATAAACCCTCAAGGAGAGGGCACTGAAAAGGTACTGTGTGTGGTATTTCCTTTCTCCAGCTGAAACGGCCCAACAGCTTACAGCAAGATTAATAATAATGCTTTTGTACCTCACTTTGGAGAATCATGACAGCATGATTGAAATGGTGGTGCTCCAAGGTAGCAGAGGTACCGTAGAGCTGAGCTAAGGCTGATCCGCTCCTGAAACAGAACACAGAGAGTCAACAAATACTGCTCGTCTGCTTACGAAGCATGTTTCAGAAACAATTGAGTAACAAAAGCACATAGCCACACACTGTTTCAGCAACCACACTTAAGACAGTTGACAGGATCAAAATAGTAAGTCAAAGCCAGATACAAGACATTTATGTTCCAGACTTTGCTAAATATCATCCGCTGACTAAAGATTTTCCTGGAACTACATGAAATTTTGTAATGCGACTTTCAAAGCACCTCAGTGACGCAACAGCACTGGCACATTACTGTGCAGTAAAGACAAACAGTAACATCCTTGAGCTAGGACTGGCTGTTCTGCTACTACTTTTTATTTTTAATTCTTAATAAATGCAATGGCTTACAACGGGTGAATACAAACTTGTTTTAAAACTACAACTCTTAAAAACCAAAAAACCCAAACTCTTAAAAAACAACAAAACCTCAACCGCAAATGCAGTGAGGTTGTCTGCATGTAAAATCACGTGCTTGAATACTAAGGTAAACAGAAAACATTAAATGAGAGCGGTGAATATAAAAGTAAAGTTTAGCATCTCTTTAGAATGTATTTTCTCATCATGTTTATTGTCTAAAACAAAATTAGCTTCAAAATGGACAGAGCAGGTGAGTTTTCTAAGTTTAAAGAACAAAACTCTACAGACTACAATTATAAAATTGTGAATCACTGGGAGGTGCAGAGAACAGAACTGGATTGTCAGAATAGTTACTGTTCACCATTACTTCACTTCTGGGACCCAGCCTAAAGCGACAAGATAGGTTTTCCTTCCAAAGAAATGAGAATAAGAGATTATGCTAGAGACAAACAGAAAGAGTCTCCTAGGAGCACATACTATAAAACTGCACCATACTGATATTTAATTATCAGAAGCAGCTATATTAGAGAGAAGGATGTCCAGGAAACATCATCCCTAGAGAATGTAGTGTTGAGATATATAACAGAGCTATTTCAGACAACTGTGATATTGCCTCCATCATATACCTCTTGAACTTTCATCACACAGAACAGCAGTATTGAACACTGAAGATAAAATAGGAAAATGTGATGCTTAAATTTATGTCAGGTTGAAGGAATAAATCATAGCTGCTGTTATGAAAAATACAGCTTCTGTTTTTGGGGATGTTTTATACATGTGTGGTAATGTTCATCTTTTGTTAAATGTCTTCAACAATTTCTTTATGGAGTCGTAAAATGGTAGCCTCCTCTTCGTACCGTGGTGTCAAACAACAAGCGATAGCAGTCTCCTTCTGAAATCTCTACCTTTAACTCAGCCATCCCCCTGCACAAGAGATATTGTTGTGTAATGTTACAGCGGAGAAGTGGTTAACTTAATCAGAGCCTAAAACGGTCAGGATGTAAATCTTTAGTCTTGTTTTTGTAAATTAGGAACATAAACATCAATCAGCTGAGCTTCCTTCCCATTTGTCTCTCCTTTTTTGATTCTCTTCAAGACTCAGCTGCAAAAAGGCATCTAGCAGTGCTTGGTAACCTTTGCACCATGAGCTCTGTCTGTTGAGCACTGCAATTGATTTTCCTTGCTATGGTGATTGAAGATCCAGACAGTGTCATTGTTTCATTGAGAGTGTACCACAACACCAATAGCTCAGGAAATGGCAGCTTAGCGAGTATCAGAAACATCAGTTTGAGTGATGTTTGCTGAGGCAGCTCCCCGCCCCCCCCCCCCAGAATGCAGCTGCCCATGCCTATACACACATTACAGCAGAGTACTTCTGCAAAAGGTAGGAAAAAATAGGCCAGTACAACACGACACCGTCTTTTGAATATCTTTGGACAACCATTTGACCAGTTCCCCATCATGCTGGAGGATCAGTAGTAATGCAGAACAGACAAAGCTGAAAATGCATGGTGGGATCTGCAGCACAAGAGAGCTTCCAGGTCTCATATTCTGACTGTAGGGGACCTGGTGAGTTCATAAAACAACATGGGATTTGGAAGTCTCTGTGTCTGACAGCTTTATTTCACAACTTGGCCAGGATGTTGTCTGGGGACATTTCCTGTTGTCTCCTCCAGTTTTCAGGGAACGCAGATTTTTGGAAAGAATCTGACCCTGGTCAAGGGCATTCCCTTGCCACCACAGTAAGAAGAAATACTTTCAAACCTTTCACCAACCTGCTTCTGCCTGAGGGCAGCAGCCTGGAAAGTAAAAATATATGCAAGTCAGGGCTGCTGAATCAGGTCCCAAGCACCTTGAACAGAATAAAATTCCTTTTTAGAATTGAAAATGGTATGGGGAGCAAAATTTCATATAGGTAATGTAAGAATCTGCCTTAGAGATGCAGCTTTGTGTTCTGATGGGTACTGACCACTGCAGGGGGTGGCCAGCTCACTCCTGCCCACCGCAGCAGGTGTCGGAACAGGCTGTGTGTGCTTTGGTGTGTGGGGCAGGCCAGGGAGGCAGCAGTTCTACAGGGCAGGGACCCTGTGCGCTCCACAGCTGATGGGAATGTGGTGAGGCAACGATTCCAGCCACCTGCTGTAGGCAATTTGCATCAGAGCTCCAGCACGATGGCAACAGTTTCATACTTCATAAGCTAGCAACTACTTTCTGTATGCTTCCCTATACTAGTGTGAAAGTTTTTGTGAGCGCATTATTTCATTTACCCATTTCCTTTTCTTCTTAATAGTTGCACATGGTTTTGCTTAATGCCATGCATTCCAGCCAGCAAGAACAACCCAGACAGTTTCAGTGTTTCCTGGGTTGAATACCAGAATCAATAACAACTGAGCCTGAAAAGATCATAAAGTTTTGGCACCACGTTTCAGTATGTGGTGTCAATTCAACAGTCTGACACAAAGGACAAGCCAGCAATTACCCAAAAGAACAGAGAATGATAAAGATGGATAGTTCCTCACTACATTAGAGAATAAGAATACCTGGCCCTGGTCTAAGAGGCCTGAAATTAATGCTTCATTCCTTATTCTGGGTCACCTCTTGCTCTTCTGTGGAAGAAAACAGAAAATTAAAGTAATAAGAATTAGAAAACTTACTTAGCTTGGAAGGCATTGTTGGTTCCCCTGTGGTCAAGGTCATGACACAAGCATCCCACAATCAAAGCTAAAATTTCAATTTCAGTTAGAATCTCCTGAAATCCTGCAGTCTGAGAGCAGAGGAGAAAAAAAAAAAAAAAAAAAAAAGCAGCTGTAACTATCAGTAGCAAAAGGGATAAGTAATGTTAGTCCATCAAGAAACAGTCAACTTTGTTTTGATACCATGAATGTTTCAGTAAGGAGAAGATAAATGCTTTATTGTCATGTTATATTCCCTGCTGTATGTTAGATGGTTAGCAGAATAGATAACATCCTTGGAGTGATCTGCTATTATCTCTCTGTTGCATTTCCAGCATACTGTTTCTCCACTACCCAGAAGGCACTAAAGACAAAAAGAGCTGAAAACACACACCAATAACTACACACTGAGACAGGAACTGGAATGTCATATCAGAGAAATAAAAACCAAAATTGATTCCATTTTGAAATTATTGTTCAGAGAAGTGTTTAGACAGATTTCTTCAATCCTGAGATGACCATTTTAGTCAATCCCTACTGTCAGAGATAGCTGAGATGTTAAATCAAAAGACCTAAAAAAGAAGCCAGATAAAATATACTCTATGGAATTGTTATGAACTATTAAGAGATTTGTTATCTGGGACACATGAAATGAAGCAGCGTGACTTAAAGAGGAAATGTTTCAAATGGCATGTTTCTGGTGCAGACACCCACTTGAATTTGGGAAAGAATTTTGAGAACTGATGTATTGAAAATCCCCATAAGCAGCTCAGACCAGATATGCCTGTGTGAATGGGGGAGGTGATCCTAGAAAAATTTTGTTGCCACTGTACTTCTCCTTGTGGATACTTGCTATAGTTGTTTTCCTGCCTGAACTGCCTCATTTCAGGAAAGAAACACTACTGTTATTGCTAACCTCAGGCATCCTGAACAGATCCTGTCTGGAGAAGGTGCTGGACCTTGTATGGGACACCACCTCTGTGGTGCTGTGCATCTTACCCAGGCAAAAACCTGGCTCTTCAACTCTTTAGAAGCACAAGGGCATAATGCCTGCAAAAAAGACTGGCTGAGCTGGAAAATTATAACACTTGTCTTTCCACAGTGCTGGTCTCCCATGTCATTCCTCAGTTAGCCACATGATCTAGTTACTATGAAAGGAAATTATATAAAAGGAATATGAAATAAATTTATATTCAAGGATGAAACCAAGGCTGAAGACTAACAGTGTGCAAGAAATCCTGAATTCCACTGATTTTCAATGGAATTCCACCTACTGGCAAGAGCAGGGTTAAGTGATACAAAGACAGTATCAGTGGGATCACTGACGTCCTTACCTGGCTGGAACTTACAGACCACTCAGAAATGCCAGTCAGTTTCTGCAATACCACGTGAAAACTCTGCTATTCACCCTGAATACCACAAATTCTACTTAAATAAATGCACATTCAAATCCAAACAGCCTAAGTTTTTACAGTCTGAAATGTGACCGCAGTTCATGTGTAGGCAGTACAAGGAGCTAAGCTCCCCCAGGTGCTCAGGAATGCATTTCAGTTGGAACTGAGGGAGTGCAGGAAAAAAGCTTTAAACAGTGCTCAGTGTTTACAGATCAGCAAGATGATCAAATATGAGAAAAAAAGATTCCTTTTGTGTTGAATCCACTGCTGTACAGAGTAATTTGAATATTATGAAAGAATTATCTTGATTTCTAGTGGGATTGCTTTTTTTTTTTGCCTTCAGTAACAGCTACACAGGCAGACGAAATTCTCTAAATAGCAGTGTTTTCTCTTTTTCAACATTGTTCTTATATAACAAATAATCATCACCTATTGTTAAAAAAAGGATTAAAAATAGGACTGTAACTGACAACATGCCATGTGTTGTTTCAATCTAGAGAAAACATTCATGGCTAAGTTAAAACAACTTAAAATAGAAGTTTTATAATATAAAGTTGATGCTGTAATAAATATTCTGTAGCATAACACAAGCTTTGATTAAATTTGAGGATTCAACCTGTATTGCAAATGTAGGAAAGCCCATCAAGGAATTTATTAACAGTAGCAATATCTCAAAAATAAATGCAACATTTTATGTAATCAAAAGTCTTGTCATTGACTATATGAGAGAAATATGGCATATTTCACTTAAAAAATATTTAATTTAAAACAATGTTACGGTCAGGGGGTATCTGCTTTGAACATAATGCAAAAAAATAGAGGATTTCATTTCCCCATTTTTTGAATTTACAGAGGGAGAAAAAATACATGGCTATAGACGACGGTGCAGTAAAATTTATTTTCACCAGAAAAGGAATGACCCATAACTCATGAGTGGCAGAGTCTCCAGTGAGTTGTGGAGGTCATTCTTTCATGTGAGGAAATGAATTGGATTCATTATACCTTGCCCCACATTTATATGTTTTGTTATTAGCACACCAGATGGGATTATAATTTTGTATTCCTTGCTTGTTCATTTTTAATTTTTGAAATAAGCGTCAATGTGAACTGTGTTAGGCAAAGGCACTGATAATGAAGCCTGGGCTTGATCCTGCAGTTTACTCTCATGTGACCTCTGTAACAGGAGCAGTCTTTGCTTCAGCGCTTGTCCTCAAAATATTTGGGCAAGTCTGAAAGCGCAGGGCTGGGCTTATAATTGTTCAGTATCTAACTGGAGAGAGAAAATACATACTTAGATATAAAGGAACACACCTTAGATATGCAGAACGCTGACCAAGGAGTGAAACAACTGGTTTAAGCTTTGTTGGATTTCTGTTGTTCAGCTTGATAAACCCAGCTGAATTTTCCTTCTGCATTCAGTAGGAGCACGGCCAGGCCACTAGAGGCTACTGCATTACAGATTAAACATTGCTATGCTACAGCAAGCCCTACCTGAAAATGACCTAAAATAGGCTTATTGGTTTATATTTGTGGTGCAGCCAATATTGCTGACTGTCATGGTGAGATCAGGAATAGGGTACAATAACTGCACAAAGCAGGGCCTTCTTGACCATCAGA
This sequence comes from Falco punctatus, assembly GCF_963210335.1. NCBI lineage: Eukaryota > Metazoa > Chordata > Aves > Falconiformes > Falconidae > Falco > Falco punctatus. Next base: position 18,137,489 of record NC_137588.1, on the reverse strand, counting down.
GCCCATCTCTAATGGTTAGAGAGTTTTCCCCTTTTTGCAAGAGAAAAAACAAGACACACACTAGCTCAGATGGTTTGCCCACGACACACAGAGTAAGAGCAAGCCTTGTGCTATTAGCAGTCTGTTGACTCTCCTTGGTGTCTTTTTTCACAAGGCCAGTTTTCCTACCTCTGGAAGGGAGAGCAGCCCAAGCGGATCATACATCTGAAGACAACATGTTCTCAGCCAGAGCCACAGCGAAGCGAGGTGGGATATGCGGCGAGTCCAATGTCATGGGCACAGGCATCCAGCCCTGCACATGGAATTTCTTGTTCGGTTTATTACAAAGAGTGTGGGTAGTGAAATGACTTGGCTTAAAAATACTGGATCACCTCCCACAGACAGTTGTGTCCCTCTGCTGACTGCTAAAAGGATCCTGAAATTATGCTTTGAGAACCCTGGTCAAAGCAGTTTACGGCTGAGGCCTCGCAGGCTTGCTGGTGGCTGCTGAAGCAGCAGGGATCTGCTTTCTTCTTGCCGGCTGCCAAAGCAGCCACCGCTAGCCGAGCTGGAGCTGCCTGGTGGGAGAGGGCTTCCCACCGAGACCAGCCTCGTTCCCACCGAAATCCTGGCCTCGGAGCGCCACCTAGAGGTCCTCACGGGTGAGGTCGGAGGGCTCCTCACCCCGCGGCAGCGCTTGGCAGAACCGAATGGAATGCCCTGCTGAACGGCACTGCCCGACTTCGCCCTTACTCCTCAGAGTAAAAAGGTTTTCATTTTTCTGTGACTGAAAAAACCCCCATGTTGTTTATAAACCTTTAAAAACGACTGATGCCCGCACACTATCATGAGATTTCATTAGAGTTTATCAGAAAGTGCCTTCTGAAACGATGTTAATTCTGCTCAGCTGAACAGCCTCACGCCCAGAGGAGGAGGTGACCCCTTCCCCCTTGCTGACCATCCCTGTTTGCTTTGCCTCACACTGAACGGTACAATTTTCCATGCCTCCGCAAACGCTCACCGCCACAAACTGACAATGCTGGGACAGACCTATGACTAGACCAACATCCACCTGCTAGGGGATGTCATACTCCATATTTTTTTTTTTCCTTGCCTGACACATGAAGTTCTGCCACAGAGACAATGCCAAACGCAGGAGGCAGCTGGGAACCCGTGCACCAGGCAGCTGTGCCCTGTGAGCAGGAAACAGGCCATGGACTGTCTCAAGTCCACATTACACGGCGCTGATGTGTGCTGCGAACGGCACAGGCTGTGGAGCCTCCACCTCTACAGACAGGGTCCAGCTGCTAGCTACACCACAGAGACTGGCCAGCGCCGAGACCATAAACATTCAGTGATTAAAAATTAGCAAACAAATACACGATATCCCAGATAAATAAATACCTGTACAAATGCTATTACTATGACCACTTTAAGGTTCACAACAGATGATGCTGGCCATTAAAACCAAACATGAAGAAAAAATGGAAAAAACTTGAATTCTTAGTTTTATCTGGAGATAAGGCAAACTCGAAATACAAAGTATAACAGAAAGCGTTGTGTGTGTACAGACATGTTGCTTCTCTTTTGCCATATTAATGAGAATATTAAATATGCAGGACCACCAAGCTATTTATCGATACATTTACAGAAATTAACTAGCCAAATATGGGTTATTTCATGCAGTAAGGTTGCTACCGGGTAGGGAGAGAGAGCAAGAGCAGTGGTACTTTCAACAGAATTTACTTGTATTGTGTGTTGGAAGAAGTTACAGGTACTGATGGAAATACATGTTAATAAAACCCAGAAGTGTTACAGCGTCCAATGGAGACACGAGATTCACTTAGATTACTATGTTGGAAGATAATCTTAAAATGTTTTAAGGCAATACCTTCTACAACTACTTAGATGAAGCTAGATGAGAAGGTAATAAATACCAACATAATAAATACTTCTGGGATTTTAATCTTCCTTGGTTTTGTACTTTGCAATTTAGGAGTCTGAGATAAACGTCAAATCAAAGAGTTCCAAAAGATAAGCATTTTTGTAAGACCAAGATCTATAGTAACAAGCTCACTCCAAGCCTGCCATCTGTTTTTAGTCACTTTAATGTGCCTGTGATATCGCTGTCACTAAAACACTGTAAGGTTTTGTCAGATACGTGCCACCTTAAATTGAATAACTTCCGTGTGCATTTCTGTTGGAAATGAATGAGTTCCATAATAACTAGAAAAGAAATCAAAATGTTGGAAAATGTTTAGACAGGTAAGGCAATGTGGCAGCAAAAGCTCTTACGGGACTGTGTAGCTGGATACTTACAGTTAACATGGCAAACATTAGCTGGCAGACGTTGAAAGCATGCCTCCAGTTGTGATACAAAACCATTCGATAATTCTTCCTAACTGTCAAAAGCCACCTACACAGCGTCTGAAATGAAAAGTACAAATTGTATCAGGGCTACTAAATGTGTACAAATGGACAGAGCAGTGCCAAGACAAAAGCAGCAGATATCTCTGCAGCGCAGATGGTTACCTCATAGTCAATTTTAAATTTCTGAACCATTCCAAGTTCCATGAACATCCGCAGGGCTGCAGTAATCATGGCATCCACATCAAGCGAGAAGTCATCAAAATGGATATCATCAATGCCAAGCTCTGACACCAGAGGGATGTTTGCTGCCTGAAAATGCCAAAGGGAAAGGGAAACTTCTGATTCAAAACTTGGGTCTTTTTTTCTGTGTCACTCTTACAAGAAAGCATCCATACATCAGTTCTGACCTGCCAATAAATCTCCTGCTTGATTTGAATGCCGAGCAATAAAAGTCTTCATCTGTGAAATACAAACATGTCAGGCTAACAGAGTGGGGAAACAGTGGGAAGGAGAAGAACCCGGTACGATCAGGAAATATGCTCACCATCCCAATTGGAGCCTGCATATAGCATTTAGACTGTGAGAGCTGACCACTTTATAGCTACTGCAGTAACACAATATATTCCAATGCAAATTACAATGCTGTAATGCAAGAAACATCTGGACAGCCAGCAGCTGGAAATTTTAATTGCTACCATTCAGAAATGCAAAGTAAATATACTGCTCTGCAGAATTTCTTCATCCAAATGTCTTTACATTCATAAGCATACAAGTGCCCTTTGCTTTACACTGTTCACTACACATTCATAGAACAACAACAACAAAAAAGTTAATACAAGAAACCTGTAGGGGAAGCACTTTTCAAAGTAAAATAAAAATAATTTGCTAAATGCTGATTATGTAATAAGTCAACAACAGCAAAAGCCTTACATTTTGCTTTGTTCATGTAACAGCAGACTCCTGTTCTCTTTGTAGGAGAGGAATAAGCTTTTCACACACACCAAAACATACAAATGAGTGTGCACGACTGCCTAACGTATACAGTTGCGCACACAGATGTATTGTGGCTGGCCCGGTGGCAGCACCTGTGGGAGCCAGGCAGAGGTGCTGACAACCCTCACAGGCTTGTTTGCCCTTCTTTACGCCCCTTCGGACTTGCCACTCACCTCCCTAGAGAGGGCAGGTGGAGGAGGCTGCATTTGCTGAAGGAGCATCTGTTCCCTGTCTCCTGCTGTGAGACGGCGATGGGTCAGGTAGAAACCTCACAAAGGGGCTGGATCCAGCCCACAAGCCATGAGCTGGACCATGCTGAATTAGTCAAAAATCGCATGGACTCAGCTGGTGTGGCACATGCAGCTACTCACTTGCACAAAACACCGATTTGTTCATGCAACTGTAAGTTCACCTTCACAGTTACAGCTTCTATGCAACCACCTTATGGTTTCCTTTTTGAAAACTTGTGTTTTGAAATATTGTACCCTAACTACAAGTCACTGTCTTGTAAAAAGCTTTTTCTGGCCAAAGGGAAAGTGCCACCTTGATAATTACTTTATGTGGAGATTAAACTGGTTTAGCTATACCATGTAAGAAGATGACTGTGCACACCTGCCATAAAATAGCATTAACATTGCAGCGTTAACTTACTTGCTAGCTAGAAGAAAAGTCCTTTTGGTTCAGCAGCCAGTAAACCACCCCAGTACCACAAGTCACAGCATTACGCCAATGAGGTTAACTGACATATGAAATACAACAAACCCATCAAGTCAGGCATCATCCCAGGACACAGCTGAAGAACCTTTGCAGCGTGCAGGCAGAGATGTAAGCTCTGTTAACTGCACACTTTATCTGCTAGCATACTTATCCAGGTTCAATCAATTTAGCATCTTTTTTTGAATAATTATTGAAATACTTCTAGGTGATCCCAACTGCAGTTACACAGCAACACCCTTTAAGATCTGGCTGAAAAGCAACGTATTTACTTCTGGGGTAAAGAATGAACAAAAATATGGTTAGGTGTGAAACAGGAATACTGACCCAGAGGCTGTACTGTCCAGACATTCAGAGGTCTTATAGAAACTGTGACTTTTTTGTCACATTCAGTTATTCTTCAGAGCTTTGGGGGATACTAAAGATGCATACTAATATTTAGCTGATGAATACACTCATTGCATAATAAATGCACTCTCTACAAAATGTCTCTGAGGGAAGAAACGCGTTTGTCCGTCTTGTTTATTCCTTAGACAGAAGTTTAAATAACAAAGATGTTGAAACAGAAGCACTTGATTGTAAGTAGACCCACTTGAAATTGTTATTATTGAGATTATCTTTACAGGCCTACTGCTGCATTTTCATTAACTTTGCAGTGGGCTTTGATTAAAATTTTTATACTTTTTGTCATCTTAAAAGAAAACAGATATTCTTGCTTTTTTTTTTTTACTGGAAACAAACACTTTTACCAGCCTGTTACAACTCAAGGGAGAACACTTCAAGCAGTTGCTCAACCGCAGTTGTTTTTCCCTTTGTCAAACAGTAGAGAAATAACAATATATTCCAAATCTATTACAAACTGAACAACAGGATATTAACAAAGCAAGTCAAAAACAATTTCTTCCCACGTCAGTCTGAAACTTTTAAATATTTATGAGGTTTTACATTCCTAAATTTAACAGGAGTGCCATAATCCAAAATAACTGCTGAATTAATAGCCAGGAGATAACATTTGTATAAAAGAACCATTCGCTTTACAACAGCAATAAAGGAAACAACAGAATTATGAGTGTTGAGACTAATTTGAATAATGCTAAAAAAAAATGGTATGTTGTGGGGCTGCAGCAATATTCTGGCAGCACCTGGCATCGCCTGTCCTCAGCTTCTTATGCTAGTAATGCAGCAGTCCAGGGTTTATAGGACAGCAATCATTAAAACTTCATTTATGCAATTACAAAGATATAAAAATTATTCATAATACAAAATATTAAAACATATACATCCCTGAAATTTTGCTGCACTGCAGGAGAAATTCCAGTGGATTTCTTAAAATAGACAGCAATAACAACACTTTTTTTTCCAGGAAAACAGAGGGGATGAAAGTACCATAACAGTAAGAGGAAGGGGCAGGCAATTAAAATTCAAGTTACAGTGAAATTATTTTTTTAAAGCACCCCAGTGATTTAGAATCACTTAAAAGGCTTGCTTCCTTTTGAATGTTTTGAAGTTCAAGTTCCCCTTTCTAAAAACAATTAAGAACATTATACTCTGAGTGTTTTTACCCTGCGGACCAAACAATTTCAATGCTCTTCATCCCTAAGAAAAATTCACATGACTCTTCTGTGAGCTTATGGTAAATTAAAGCCGGATGTGCCTCCTCTGGTCACATCTCCATACCCCCTGGTACTAAAGCAAAAATTGGTCTTGAAAGTAACCATGAACACAAGTTGGGTTTAGCACATGGAAGGCAACTGGTCTTGCTTAATACAGCGCAAACTCAGCAGTTACCAGACTGGGAAACTATCACCACTTGTAAGCAGCCTGAAAAAAAGCAAGTCCTGTCCCTGAATGACAGCATAAAGACAAGGTCTGTGGCTACCCTATAGTCAGATGTGCGTGGGATGGATACAAGGAGGAGGAAAAGCACCTTTGTACTAAATTCAGGATTGGAGACAGATCATCCTTTCCTCATTGCTCTCTGCTATCGTGTAAACGGTTCCACAGCCTGCTTGGTATAGTCAACAGCCAGGAGAGGAGTGGCTGGTTGAGCCTGACCTTACACCAGTCATTGTGAAAGGGCCACATGTCATTAATGACCATCATACTTCCAAACACATGGAACATCAAAGTGGTTTCTACTAACAATAAAGTCCCAATTCTGACCACTATAAAAGGCAGCCAATGGGAATAGAAAAATAATGTTTCTGGTTCAGTATAATAAGCCTTTGGGCTGCTGTGGATGAACAAAACCTAAAAAGGAAAACTTTAGGAAACTAAAGAATCAAAGCTATAGGGAAACTTTGAAAGGCTAAATACTCAAAATAAAAGCTACTGTTTGATGTGTACACCTTAGTGTTGCTGAAGACAACTATTTCACAATTTTGGAAGTATGTATAAAACATACACTATATTAAATGGTTTCTTTATATCCTTAGCATGCAGCCAGATAACAATAAAGGTAAGCACTCAGACTTTCTCTGGGCAGTATGTGTTCATGTGTAAATGTATGTCAGAAAAATGCAGTATAATAAGCACACACACATACACAGAACATTTTACAACATTCTCACTCTAAGGGCTGAACAAAGTGATCACAATCAACCAAACACAAGCAAAAGGGAGACTTGTGCTGCTCTTACTGAACATATTTCCTGAATGAGAGATAGGTTTTATATTCAACTTGGTTGTTACTGCAAATTGTTTTCCTTTCAATTCTGCTTTCAGTTTCTGCCATATACCACAGCAGTACCTTTCTAATGGTCAATACTGCTATTGAGAAAACATGTGGAAAGCATATACCATTCAATGTCCTCTTACAAATTAAATTTTAACCAGTTTATAGTTATAAATAGTACAAGAATGATCCCTTGGAGTTGGCTGAAAGGAAGTGGGGCAAGCTTGCTGCCCTGAATAACTTGTAGGTGTGATAGCTGCTATAAGATCATGATAGGTGTGACTATTTTAGGATCTGGAAACACATTACCAGTCCTTCCAAACAGGGAAGAAACTTTATGGATTTCCCTAATGGTCCACACAGTTTTACAAACCAAACTTCCTGTGTGAGTTGGAAGCCTAGTTTTCAGTATGTGAAAGCTATACTAAGCAAAAGCCTTTCGTTCCAGCTAGTCAAATGTACTGCCAGTGGAGACCAGCAGACAGGTCATGTGCTGCCAGCATAAAAAATGGTCAGAGCGAGGTAACTCCTTATATTTAGGGAAAAACTGTATCATGTCAGGACCAAATATCAATTTGGGTATTTAATGATCTCCTATAGCAGAATGTGGCCTCCTATAGCAGAATGACAGTCTGCGTCAGTGATGGAGAGAGGACAATTTCAAGGTGGTTATTACATTTTGTCTCATCTTGCCATAATCCTCTTATTCCATCATTATTTCCTACAAATTGGCACACACTGATAGGCAGCTTAAGGAGTTTCTTAAACAGAAGGTACCTACAGCTCAAGGGCCTGATTGTAGTAACTTCATTCAGCATTACATTTATATGAATATATGAATATGATCCCATTTGATACTAAGAACACAGAACAAAAATAACATTCCATGGATTGACAGGGAAGGCTTACTAAATGATTTTGCACTAGCTCTTCTAATACCATACTCTTCACAATCTTCTATATCCATATTTGATAAAGTAATAAAGTTAGATGTAAGGAAACTGGTGGGTTCTTCAGAAAACATTCTTTCTCCTTGTAAAATCGTTCACTACCATGGAAGCCGTCCAGCTAAACACAAAAAACACGACTGAAATCCTACTTTGCTGTGCCACCTTAAACTCCGTTCTTCAGTTCACTACCTGTTTGGGTAAGACATCTGTGCCTATTATGCAAGGAAAGCATCTTGAAACCTACTGATAAGTATATTAGTATAGCTTTGTTAAAAAATAATAGCACGTTCTGCCAATTGGTACGCTCAGCTTCTTTCCCATGTGATATCAGAACTATTCTGTAACAATAACTTCAACTACTGAATATAGTCCACTTACCATATAGCCCTGTCGACAATGACATGTGGAACGGTTAGCAAGGTTTCCTAATCAGAAAATACCGCCAGACTGATGGGAAAAAAGTATTAAGAAACTTGAATGTATCTAACACATATAAAGATATCCCATGGAATATATGTCCCGATGTAGCAAAAGAATGGCAAAACAATATGGTATGCCTCTTAACTCCCGGGAGCACCGTCTGAGTCAGGAGCTCATGTACTGTTTCAATAGTGTGTCAGGATCTAGACCTCATTTATAGCAAAACTGGAGCTTCAGACAATGTGACATACACCAAAAAATAAGACTACCCTTTCAAGTATCTCTTCACCTAGAATCTCTGTCAGAAGATTAGGAACTGAACAACCTTAAAGGCTGATCATCAAAACCCGCACAGGAAGTATCAAAGTGGAGAATATTTAAATGTAAGGCCTTCTTTATGTGTCTTTCTTCTATCAAACTATACTGGAGACAGTATTTTCTGATGGCAAAGATTTTTATTTGTAAAGGGTTCTTTCCACACATAAAGGCCTCTAAAATACTTGATTATATTTATAGCCACAGGCATTTTTAAAATGTATCTTTATAGTCAGTTATTACCAGTAGTGGACAAATTCTGCACTTCTTCATAGCCATGGAAGACCAAAGCCTGTCATGTTCTAGTCTGACACATTTCTTACTCTCTCCAAAGGGGAAAGAATCAAATGTTTCAGCTCAGGGATGTTTTAATGCCCAGAGCAACCTGGTTTTTAAAGACCTCCATCTGTTACTGCAGGCTGCGGCTGGCATCTCTCTGCCCTTCACAGTGCTGAGTTAGCACCTCTTTTCCAATGACCAACCGCAGCAGAAGCAGGACAGCAGCATTTAAAGTAAATTTTATAATATTTACAGTAAAGGAGAGTAGGTATGGAAGAGACTTCAAGTATGTACATGTATTAACCTCTGGATTCTGATTCTAATGAATTTTTAGTGTGATTATCACAGTAACATTGCTGCCGCCTTCAGGAGTGAAACCGCACAGAATCACAGAATCACTTAGGTTGGAAAGGAGCTCTTGAGACCAGCCAGTCCAACACCCCTGGGTCAAGCAGGGTTAAAATCCCCCAAATTTATTTGCCCCTCAACTGCTTTCACCAAATTCCAATTCTTTGAATGAGGTCACTGTATGAAGGGATACTCAGATAACCACAACTGGCGACTGGAATGAGACAAGAGTGGGGCTTTGGACTCATCTGAAAGCAGTTGGACAAAAACATGAGATGAGGAGACCACAACACTGCCACATCAACATGCTTTGCCACCGCCAGATCTACCAGACTCCCTCTTTCTGTGTGCCAGACTGTCTGAATGTTTTATCCATCAAACTGTTCAAAGACATCAACAATCCCTGAAATATGATTTACATCTTTTAAACCTCTTCAGTGTAATGCAGCAGATAAGCAGAGCTTGCAGTTGTGAAATCAAATGCCCAAACTCTGCCTGAAGTCCCACAGTAGGTATCTGGGCCCTTTGCTGGAAAAGGTCACTCATTGCTTTAGTCAAAGTTTTACATCTGTAAACTGAGAATAATGCTACTTCTGCATCCAGCTTCAAAATCTGCAGCTGAAGCATGTATATGTGGTGCATACTGCTTTATCCTCAACTGACAAATTAACAGTATAACATGTAATTTAGACATGAAATATGGAACAAAGAAAGTTACATCTAGTCTTGTTTCAAAAAGTTATATTGGCTTGACCATTTACCAAACATAACTACTGCTTAGTATGGATACTGGTATTTGCTTTAATTAAAAGAGAAACTTCATGGCATTAAGCAAGCTATTTATTCTGCTGCTTTTATCAGAATAAGTAGTCATTAAGCGATATATCACTATCAAATATAGCATTTTGGATTGTTTTTTTATTATCATGCACTGTGAACTTAGGACAAAAGTATGGTATTTACTTTCTGCTTTTGGTATAAAGCTATATGTGCCCGAGGAAAGGATTTGTCATCTTATAATTTTATTTTTAAAAGGGCAAGGGTAGATATGTCATTACAGAATTATACATACTATTTCCAAAGGTAAGCCCAGAATTACAGCTAAAAAGCTGAAAGTATTTGAATGTTTCTGGATCAGTGAATCAATCCTGTCTGAACATGCCACTTTCTGAAACTGGGATGCATCAAAAGGAATAATCAATTTCAGAATAAAAATATTACATTTAAAATTTTGTTACAAACTGTAACAGAAGACACAAAATACGTTATTTACATTGCTAAGAATCAATCCTGGATGTTAAAGGTGTTTCCTAGTACACAGAAATAAAATATATGGCAGCCTATAAAAGGAAAAAGAAATTTCTATTTTAAAAGAGCAGAGACATAAAATAAAAGCAATTAATGGTCTGAGCATCTATTATTCTTAAGGCCAAAGTCCATAACCACAGCAGCCTAGGACTGGAGTTTTACAGGGCATGCACATTTGACACAATGATCTCCTGAGGCGCACCAGGGAGTGTTCACGTCCTTTTGGCTTATGGTGATTAGGAAATAACCAGTGTGTCACATACTACAGGCTAGCAACTGTCGACTTTTTATGGCCATTGGTGCAGATGAGAAGCTCATACAAAGGACTCTATTCAGTCTCCGTCCCAGAATTTTAAACAAACACAAGCAGCAAACCTAGGGCAAGTATTTCCCTGATACAAAAGTGTCGAGGCATGCAAGCTGCTATTTCCCACAACAGCCTTGCTTGGTTTTGGTAGGCAGTCAGCTTTGTTGCTCCCATGAAGAGCAGAATGGGTAATGCAGGCTGCCTCATGCCTATAAATTTGTAAGGGTGAGGGAAGAGGGATGCAACATAGTCTTCTCCCCCACAGTGATACCTGGGATGGGGAAGGAAGGCTCTGACTGCTTCCTTGAAGACTCAGAAGAGGAAAAACCTCATTATGGGTTGAAGGAACAGGGTCAGGGTTCTTCTCACAGAGGACATGATGTGAAGGCACAGAATGGAGCTGGCTCTTTTGGTGGCAAACAGTCCAAGCTGTGCCCTGCAGTTTTCAGCTGGACACATGGAGTGAGGAAGTATGTGAGGGAGAAAGAAGTGAAGGCATTACCAAGAACAGACACACAAAAAAATTAAAAAAGAAACAATAAAACCTAAAAAGCCCCACCAGTGCCACAACGGTGTATACACTGGTATTACGCTATTTTTTCTATCCCAGTGTACTCCAGCAGCACTCACTGCACCTGAGCCAATCTGCAGGACCACTGGTCACATGCCACTGTGGGGCCGTGGTGGTGCTGCAGGAATGCACAGCAACAGGGTTGGACTGTGTTCCTGCTGGCCACTGAAATTTTCTTTCTGAGCACCTGCGACAAATCAGGCTGGCAGTATAGTGACTGGTGGTGAAAGTTATGCAAATGTATGAGCGGGCAACTGCTCCACTGGGATGAAGTCCTATTTCAGACCCGCTAGAGTGACAGCTATAGCAGAATACTGTCAGATAGACAATAAATAATATTGAAAACACCTTCAAACTTACAACATACATTTACAGAAAAGCTACAGAGAACATTGCAGTGATAATCCTTAAAACATGTTTTTGTCTTTTTCTCCTTAGTTTTCATCAAGTTCTGATTGCAGGTTTAAATCCTATTCTGAATCCATAAATCACACCCTAGGAGCATGCAGGGCTGCCCAAAAAAGCATTCTCAAAAAATCCAGAGCTTCATCTTGCTACAGTTTTAACAAGCCAGGAGAGTTATCCTGGGCAAGGCTTCTGCCGGTCAGATGTGAACATGAACGGCAGTCCGCTCCCAGCAGAATGCACTTCCCCCGCTGCCCCCTGCATCCCATGGAGCAGGCCGACAGACAGCCTGCGCACCCACCCGGCACAGCAGCACAGAGCTCTAGTTCACACAGCACACAGCCTAATCAACACATTTTCTGCCAAAAAAAAAAAAAAAAAAAAAAAGTACTTGCTCTTTCAACAAAAACAGTAGGTACTTCAATATTTGTTTCGTCTCTTTACTTGCTACCTACACATTACTAGCTTTATAAATTTTCTTTAAACAAAAGTTGCTTTCATCTGCAACACAGCCATAAATACTTGCTGCTTGTCATTCATGAGGTTCTTAATGAAGGCCTTATAGTACATGTTAACCGGCCCCTATTAAAATACTCTTATGATATTTGACTGATGCAACTGTTCCTTTTCTTCTAGGCACCTTGCATCTGCCAAATTACTGTTTTGAATATAACATCTTATCCTATGCTTAGACAGTGCTGCAGAGCGGCCGCAGCATCAGCCGAGGGGGTACAAATCTCCGTGAAGAGGTCTGTCTGCGTGACTCCATTTTAGGGACCCTGAGGATTGTCCATGCCTGGCAAAAAGCAGTGGGGTGCTGCCACTGACTCAGGTAGCTAATATACAGGTAAGTGAGAAACCAGCCAGGCAAGGAGCTGGATGTGGGACCCTACTGCACCGCTGTGCCACGCAGCACCCAGCTCATCAGCACCTTCCCCAGGTTGCTGCCATGCGACCCTGGGGCAGGCACTCCCGACAGACCGGGTCTTGCCACAACTTACCATGGGGTTGCTGTCATTATGCCACAACCTTTCCTTACTGCCACCCACAGCAACAGGTCCCTTTCAGGGTCAGTGCAGATAACACAAGTAGAGATACCCGAAATCAGTTTAACAGTAGAGTTTATGAAGGCCATGAACAGAAATCTTTTCTTGTTTTGGGATGGGGGTTTTTGCATGCCCATAAGCTTGTTGTATGCCTGGGACAAAACATAAGCTGCCGCATGGCAGCACAGAAAGCAGGGTTAGCCGAGTTACCCTGTTTGGTGTGCCTAAAGGTGATGTATGGTGGGGGTGGGTGGCATGTGTGTGTGTTGGAGGGTGGGTGGGTGTGCACACGCATGTGTGTTCAGAGCTGGGTCACAAAGCACACGATGACGGAACACTTCACAGAAATGGCCTCATAAAATACTCAGTTTCCTGTTTTTGCCTGAAGTACAATCTGCACGTTTTCCATACAGTTGCAGCAAGAAAGACAAGTGCTAGTCTATTTCTCATACATTTATTGTGTTTACACTTTAAATTTGAAAGACTAAAACTGCACAACTACTGACAAATTTCTCTGTTAGAAAGTACATTTATTCTGCCTGGGATTTTGCCCAGACTAAAACATGAGACTTCCTGAGACTCAGACAATGGAGGAATGCCCCCCTAGGCAGACAATGAAACAGCATAATAAATAACCTGTAGAAGGCTGTAATCACAAATATTTTTTACATAATATATGCCAGATATAGTTTTGTTTGGGTGACACGGAGCCATACACCCCAAATATAAATTTAGGGGTGTATTGATCTAGAAAACAAGGGTGCATCCATGTAATTTTTTTCCTTCAGATAATCCCAAAGCCCAAGTTAATACTGCACACTCACACACTCATGGGTGGGAATAGGTCTTTCAGCACAGCCTTGCTCTTACCAGCTGATGGAGGAATGCAAAGAAAAATTGCTGGATATAAGACTGTGCATGTAACACGGCTGAACCTGTGAAGATACTTCTCCTGAGTCTCTTGGTGACTCACACAAAAAGGACACTGCTGCCTGTGCTGCTAACATATTCTACTACATGCACACATACAAACATTATGATGGTGTGAAATTGCACTAGTATTACCTTTTTCAGGATTTTACAGCTTAACAGAAATGCTGCTAGGCAATCAGCTTTAAAGTGGAGCAAGGATGGCACCCAGTGGCCAAACAGATTAATCTCAGAAAAACATTTCTCGTCTATTTCCCATTTTTCACTTCTGGGAGTTTAAATTATAAGAAGGTTCTAGCTTTAATATCAACTCGTTGGCAATGACAAAAGCCTCTAAAGGACACTGCCTTCTTCCTTTGGGGGACATTTATGTTTCCTTTTGTAAAATATTTTGTAAAAAGAAAAGCCTTTAGAAATACTGCCATTAATAATTTAAAACCGATACCAGTAAACATTTATGACAAACAACTGTTTGTGGACAGAACACTGTATAGAGACAGTAATAACAAAGAAAAGTATTTTTTCCCTTCGTAGTGTATTATGCTAGGGAAAACAAAAGATTTTTTCCTGGTTTTAAAATCAGTACAACTAGTAAAGTTTTTGTTTAATTTTAAAATCAACATTGATATTAATAATGCCAATTAAAAAATGTCTATCCAGACAAAGTTTGGTGAAAAGCAACTTGACTTTTTAATGAGAAAATTCCCAGTTATAACTTGTCAGTCTGCTGGGCTACAAAAGGAATCCAAGCACAGGTAAATAAAGAATAATTTCACATGTGAAATATTATGGTATTTTTCTGGATTTCTTTGAAGAATTTTTTCCACAAGTTACAACAAACGCAACAATGGTCTTACTGGGCCAGTCTGGGAACGCAGGTTTCAGAACAATGAGCTGTCACATACAGGGCTTGCCCCAGGGATGTCTATAAACTTTGCGGGGAATAATTTGTTCCTTACTGATGGACAAAAGAACCATGATAAACCCACAGTGAAGAACTTCTGAAGTATCATCGTTTGCTGAAGTACCCCAATATTTTAAATTATTCTGGTCCAATATAAGTGCACAAGTCTTTGATAGATAAATTTTAATTCCTGCTTGAAAAGCTTTCCAAATATAAATTCCCAAGTCTGTCACTAACTGAAGCATATTACTTTATTATTTGATAAGTGTTGAGCGTTTTTTCAGTCATTCATCAGATACTCCTCAGGCTTGTATGACATTTTAAATGTATTCTATGCCTTACCACTTTTTTGCATGGTCATTGGCTTAATGGTGTTAGCAATGTTGAATTGTATTTATTCCTTGATGCTTTCTAGCTGACAAGAGATTCTTGTGGAGTATGATGACTGATCAGTTTGAGGGACAAACAACAGGTCTGTTGGATAATAGATCATTTCACCTCCACTTGTGAGCAATACTATGTCCGCAACAGTTGCTATTTCTAATTTGTTTTTAGAAGCATTCTCAAGTCCTGGACTAATTGTGGTTTTGGATATGAAAACTGATGCAAGAAATACAAAACTTGCCATGTAAATAACAAAATCCAGTATTTAAGAGCAGCAAAGCAGCAGCACACTTTTTTTAGTATGGGTAAATTAATAACCGTAAATGTTTTATTACTCCTCTGCTGAAAATTTGTTGTTGAAGTACCACTGTATTAGTGTGCATAATTACTAAGAAACTGAAAAACCGCCACTATTAAAGGCAATAAGCCAGTAATATTTTAAACTACTTAGAATGTTTTTTCAGAACTGTAAAAGAATTTTAGAGTACAGCAGAAATACTTAGAATTATTATCTAAATCTGTTAAAATCTATTTCAGCTTCACAGAAGAGATTGATTTTGACCATGCACGTAATTTTCACTTTCTGTTACTTTCAGTGATTGAAGTTTATTACTCCTTAAGGTATTTAACAAGGTGATTTGGGCTCTGGTCTAGCAATGAAGTAGCTGACCTTAGAAGTAGTCACGTATTATTTAACATAGCTGTGTGTTACTGTGTATCTTTACTGTGCAGTCAGAATATCAATATTGACTTTTCAAATTTTTCCAACACTAACCCTTATGCTCCCTTCTTTTTAACCTACAGTGTAAATGTATTTAGAAATTATTCTCTATAGCATAAATACTTATGAATAAATAAATTTTGCCTGTGCATATTAAAATAATTCCACAGAAGTTCCTTATTGACATCTGCATTATGCCCTTGCCCTAACTAAATCACAGACCAGAATATATTCCTTGCTGAAGGAAGCCTATCCCTTTCAAAAAATTTAATGACCAGTGCTAAACTCATAAATGAACAGAAAAAAAATTTGTATAGGCATAAATATATGATTAAACTGTGTGCTTTATCTAGCTTCAACTGTGTGCTTTATCTAGCTTCCAGGCCACAGGTTTCTGTCTTTTGCCTTAAATGTCTCAAATCATATATGGCTGTTCCTCAAAAGAAAGATTTTTTAAAAACAGAATTTATCACCTACACTACAAAATAAACTGGTTTTGTGCAGGCTTATCATACACATGCAACACAGTTGCACAATACAAATCTCCTGCAGTCAGAAAAATGTTGAAGTCTTTTGCAGAGATATTTTAATATTCCTGTCCCCTCTTTGCAGATGGGAAACCAAAAAATGAAGAAGTGCCCTGCCCTGCTCCATTGATATGACAACGTAAGGGCAAGGAATATGCCCAGTTAAGACTACACATGTTCAGAGCTGGGCAGACGAGGTGGATGTACTCCTCATGACCACTATAACACCCTTTACCCCTCTATAGCCAACAAAGAGGGCTGGCTCCTTCAGAGAGCAGCTCAGCATCGTAGCCTCACCAGGTTAAACCACTCATAAACCCTCCCTCCATAATATGAATTATCCTGGATAATTCATATTTCACCTGCCATGGAGGGAAGAAAACATTTGACTCTGGGAGCTCCAGGTTTTCACCTGGAAATAATACATGTGGTCATACTAGAAATACAAAAGGAATCCTTTCAGTGACCTTTTGCAGCAAGTTAATCTCATCTTGATCGACTATGAGGCCAGTAAATTCAACTGGTGACATTTCAATAAAACTGAATATTTAAATTTTTGAAAGAAAATTCAGAATTCCCATTAGTTTTTTCTATTAACTCTCCCTAGGCTTAGGGTAAGACACTGTAGTATGACACTAGTTCAGCAGGAGAGCTCCTAAAGTAATTTGTAAACAGTTGCCTCTCATGCCTCTGACAGACTGAAGTCATCCCACTTTATTTATTTCCGATAAAATGCAGAATCACAGGTCCCAGCACTGAGACAAGGAGCTGAAGAACACGTTAGCAGGACAATCCAGAAGTGCTTCCACAGGCAGGTGGTTGAGAAAGGAAAAATAGCTTGTACTAAAACAAACAATTCAGCAGACTTGGGAGTTTTCATCAAACCCTGGTATCTGCAGTTTCTGAGATTTATGACAGTAATGATCAAGTCAAAGCACATATAATTTTAAACAGAGAAGGCATGATCTCTTTTCTGGGTGATAAAATGTGATGCAAAGAATGTAGTTTCCTATTTTTTTTTCCAAGCAGTGCTTGGAAAGTGTTGGAAGGCACTGATTAATAACATAAAGTTGTGTTGTGTCAGACCAAAGGTCCTTCCAAATCCTGTACCTTAGCTCTGAGACTGACCAAGAGCAGGGAAGAGAACTGAGAAAACACTTCCTTGGTACACTCCTCTTGACTTTGGCAAGCTGCACTTCAGAAAATTCCTGAGCCATAGATGACTATCTTCATGCAACTGCCATTGTTTGCCTTTTTATTCTGTTAATTCATCATTTTTAACTCATTAACATCTATGGTGATAGGTCATATAGTTTAAATACACGTTTGCCGAAGAGATCTTTAGTCAGATTAAAATCTGTACCCTGATAATTTAATTTGATACCCCTAAACCTAAACACTGTATGAGAAAAGACCACGAACAATCTTTCCCTACTCTTCCTCTCTATGCCCTCCCTCACTGAAATGAAAAAAAAAATTATTGCTATATATCTTTGAACTACAGAGCACTAGCCTGATGTCAACAGATGACAGCCTCACATTTCAAAAACTAGTATAAACCCCCCAGTATTTTACTTTTAATCATTATTTATTATTTTTAATAATTTTCAGTGTATTCAGTGTGTTCCTGACTTGTTTCCATGACAACTGAAGACATAGGCACATGTAAAAGTGTATGAAATAATGTAATACAATAAAGACCTCAGTTTCATGAATTATGAAACTCAACACTGCATTTTAGGTCTTGTCTTATGTGGGCAGTGCATGTAGAAAAACAGAGGAAAAAAACCAGTGGTTTACATCTTGTGAACATGTGCATTTCTCAAAAGGAAAAAAAGTACTTCCTAACAGTTGTCTCCTTTTTTGCTTCAACTCTTTCCGTCGTTACTTAGTTAAATACCTTGTGTTTTTAAGAAAGACAGAAAAGCCTCCCTGAGTGGAGGTAGGTCTTAACTAGCCATACCTCAGGCTACTAGAATTGAGAAATACAGGAATTGTTATTCATGCTATATTTTGAATCAAAGATTCTGTAAAGCAGGTGATACATTATTTTCTGTTGTGTAGCTCTCCTGTGTGCTGTTTGACCTAAAAAAGGGAATCTCTCACAGGGCTATAAATAATGCATCACAGTCATTAAATATTGATCTGATTTATACCATTCACAGCTGCACAATTAGGTTAGCTTTTTAAAAATACCTTCTTCTATACTACCCATAATAGGACAGTGTTTACATATTCTCTTTGGAAACTATATTAGCTAAATTTAAAGGTGATGTGTGTTTGTGGGACTGCTTGCTAAGTCACAAGGCTTGTTCATTACCGTCTCAGAAGTCAGTAACTCTTGCTAAAAATACTCTGTTCTGGACACAATTCTGCATTCTTTACTCACGTATCTTGGCTTTCTAGATTTGTCTAAAAGACACCTATTTTTAGGCTTGGAGAGCCTGCATTTCAATAGCGCACTACAGGACAAAGCTATAGGATAGCATCAATCTTAGATTAATCAGACCTCACTAGTCTTACATTTTCTATTCCAGTAATACAAATGCTTATAGCTAAACAGTAGTGCTAGTACACAATGGAAATAATGGAATTGTCTTTTAAGCCTAAAATATGAGAGAATTTAGTTGCCATAGTTTTTAAAAATCATACTTATTTCTAACTTCTTAAAAAAATAAAATGAATATTGATATGGGCATGATTCATTGCTGCATTACTTTAGCTTATCCTGCCAAAATTCAGTTTGAATTTAGTGTAGTTCTGTAGATGCAAGTGAGGAGAAGCATTATGATAAACCAGGCTCAAGACTTCAGACATTTTCAGATATGCAAGAAATGTTTGCACTTGAGGTGAATTTTGGTTTACATGCAAATGCCACAAAAAGTAAAGTTTAATTTTTCTCCCTGCATCTACAGTCATGGTATCAGAAATCTACCTACCACAGTAATGAAGCACGTATCAGAAAACCTAAAAAATTATTATGCAGTTTACATGAATTTAGCAGTTTATCTGATTTAAATGTTTTTATTTTTTTTAAGCCATTGGAATTTAAATCTAAAAAAAAAATATCAGAGTTGAAAAATACTTAGTAGCAAATAAATATAAAATAATCTGGCAATGGAGAGTCTACAAACAATACTTACTATAAATTGTATGTCTTCGTTGCTTTTGTTTTAATCCTATAAATAATTCACAAAACTCACATCATCTTTCTTAGAACCTGGAAGTACAGCGTATATCCCAAATAGAGGAGTAATGGTAGATACCTCGTGATTAATTCTGATTAATAATTAATTCTAATTCAACTGCCTATTATTGAAACTCTATCAATTAAGCTTCCATATGTTTCCCCCCATCATAAACCCTACACATTTTCAGGAAAAAGGACCCATTTTACACTGCATGACAACTCAAGTTTTCACTTAACCTACATTTTAAACTGGCATAGAAAGAGGACTGGATCTTAAATTTTAACTTTTTTCAGGGATTTCTGTCAGAAAATGCTATTCAAAAGACTGACTTGCCATGAATAAATAGATGGAAAGTGGCAGAGGGAACATCACTATGCAATTTTACAAATACCAAACAAAGCTGAAGACAGCAACATCCTGCTGAAATCAATGGCAAACCTCCCATTACCTTCCCCAAGGCCAGATTACCACCTACAGAGACCAAGGGATTTGCTCAGGCTCTGAATCCAGATATCAGCAGTTCAATTTGTGTCTACCTGGAGGGATAAGCCCCCTCTCACTGCTAAAACAAGCTCACTGGGTTAAAGGTGTGAATTTTCCATTCCCACTTCCCCTGGGCGCAGGCAGCAGGCTGCGTGGGTGGCTCCATCCAGGTCAGCAGTTGCACCTGCCTACACTGTATTTGAGGCTCACACTGGTCCTGCTCGCGCTGGCTTCCTGAGAAATGTGTGCCTGCTAGCTAAGTGCTAATGAATCCCCAAAGCTTTAATGCAAATAATGAAAAGGATGGGTGACACATATATTTACAATAATGATTCATAGAAATGAACTCTCTTCTGAGTAAAAACCCCCATCCATTCATTAATAGAACAATTTCTAATCTTATAAGCATTTTTAAACTTGGTTTTCAGATTTTTATTAGTGAATGCTATATTCTAGTAACACCAGAAGTGGAATCCCTTCAGCAATGTGCAAAACCCCCATTCAATGTGAATCTATGTTGCTGCTTTGTTTTTAGACATGTTGTAGAAATCAGATATGAAATAGGTCAATTTCACGACATGGTCCATTATCATACACTTATGTTTGTTTGATACTGTGAACTTCCCTCTGCATTTTCAGCTCCACAACCAGTGGTCCTCTGCACTTTTTCCCACCCTAGCATCTGCAGAAAGGCATTCATTTCTTAAGGGTTTCTTATTAAGGTGGTGGGTTTTGTAGTTTCATTAATTCTTAGACAGGATAAATAGCAACCGAAATAAACATTATTTATTTTACAGAACCTGCTCGCAATGATTACGTTTAATTCTAAAGAAGATACTAGGGACATTTGTGAATTCATCCAGTAACAGTAGGAAATTATTGACAAAATTTCAAGTAAAAAATCAACTTTTACTCATCTTGCTAGGCCTTCTACACTGCAATAAAATTAATTTACTAGTAAAAGCCAGAGGAAAAATAAGCTTCAAGTACACTGGCAATTTTTCACTTTGTATCAAAATACTATTGAGATTTTAGGCAAATAAAAATTAAAGGTAAAGCATTTTATTAAGACTATAAAGAAATAAGATGACAAAGATGGAAATAAACGACTTGAACTAGGAGGAAGAATATATAATTATTTCCAAGCTGCTGAGGTCCAGTTACAGTACGTTTGGGGTAGTACATTGAAAAATTGTTAACTCAAACGTATTGTCACTCCAAAGTCATTAATTACTGTTAGGGCCCATGTCAGTCAAGGGCCAGCAGTGAACTACCAGCATTACTCTCATTTAGATGTTTCTGTCATGTGTGTTTGTTACTGTTCTGACTGAACCAGAACATTAGATAAATCGTAACAGACATTTCCTCTGACATCTGCCAATAAATCACCAAAGGGAGAGAGGAGTTTTAGCCCCAAACACCCCCAGAGGGAGGAATTGTTTATTAGCCAGTCAAGTCTAGAAGATGACCCTAATATAACAAAGGGCTTATGCAAAGTATAGCAGTATAACGAACAGAGAAAAGAGCAATGATTTCAGGGTAGGATGCCCCTAGAGACCCTGACAGGGAGACTGCTGCCAGAGCTGTGCACGGGGGAGATGGGAGCAATTTCATCCCACAGATGGAAGGCCTTCTCTGGGGATGAGCTCTCTGTTGAAGGCCCACAAGACATGCTGCTCCGCTCTGGGTTTTTGTTGATATGTTTTGTTCAAAACCAATGGTGTAAAGCATTAACAAATAGTACCTGGCACTCATTTTGTCAGGAATTGAAAGCGAGACAACTGGATATAGGAAACGGAAATTTTTTTCTGAAAAAAATACCTCAGCTTACTTTAAGTATAGTTTGGTTATATTTCTCATTTTTTTAATCTATGTGCTTTATAAAAATGTATTTATTTGGGTTATTAATGAATAAATGCTTTTTCACTTCCCTTTACCTTATCATTAACCATTAAATGGATAGATATATGCCGTCAAGGTAAATGGATAATGACATTTCTTACCTGGAGACTGACAAACCTATTAATGAAGACACCTGGGAAAACAAGTAGAATAGCTCCTCATCACACTAGTATCTAAGTCCAAAGAGTAACATAGCAGGCTTTTATTTCAGCTACACAGACCGTCAGAGAATTGTCTTTCAATGGCTGACAGCAACCAAGGAGTCTGGCCCTCTGGTATGTAGAAAGATAGTGGTTGAATCCTGACAGTCACAGCAGCTGTATTACAGATGCTTACTCTAAGGCAAACCAAAATACACATACATATAAAAAAAATATTAATATTTATGGCCCTTTATCCCTTTCTTTTCCCTCTCTCTCACACAGTGTTCAGCATTCTTTTTGCCAGACATAAAATACAACTTATTAGGCACACAAAAGTATATTCTGCTGGCTGCAGTGTTGGAACAATCTTCCAGCATGTTTGATTCCAGCAGTAGTTCAGTAATCTAATCTTCAGTTTACAAAAGGGTGGGTAACTGCACCAGTAACTACCATGGAGGGAGAATATTATGCCCTTATCGCCAGGTATCAATACAGAGTTCTAAGGCACAGACATTGTTCAGGAAATAATCTACAAACCAAGTAACTAAATAGCAATAGCTGCCCTTCTTCAGTCCAGGTAACTCATCAGCATCTGTTCTGCTAGATCACCCATGGCTACCCCCTTCCACTACAACCATCCTCATGACACAGAGAGCAGCAAGTCAGCCAAGTATCAAAATAACCATCAAACAGCTATTTTCCAGCCAGATGGGTGCCAGGGAGCCACAGCGGGCAATGCCAGCAGTGCAGGGTCACAATAGCCCAGATTTCTTTCCCAGAGACCTCGCCACAATGTCCGATGCACTTTGTGTACAGGAAACCAACACCGACAGCCACCATGAGAGCCTTCCAGACAGCTACAATGCTGACTCCTCATAACCAAGGAAAGTGCCACCAAGTTTCCCTAGTGCTTCCTCAAGCAGAAAAGGACAAACAAAGCCTACCACAAAACCAGCTCTGGAGTGCTGGCAGTGATGAAAGAAAGAGCAAGGTCACCATTCCCCCTAATCTCTACTGCTAGGCAAGGCAGGATTCAGCGAGAGAACACATAACTATTGGTCCCTAGCAATGCTATACGTTCAGCACACATCACTTTACAGCTCTGCCCAGGGCACTTACAGAAGTTAGAAGAGGATTTCTCACCTTCAGGTCCAGTCTTCTGAGCCTGTGCACAATCTTGATAGTGAATGCTTTCCTTTTTTAGCAAACACAGAATAACTTCCACACTGTAAGCATGTAAAGTCTCCAGCTCCTCTCGTTTTCTCTAGCTTCTTCCTCACCTCTCACTGTGGTATGACTTCCCTATGGTGGTTCTTGCTGAGGAGGCCACCAAACCCATACTGACATGCTGTTCCAGCAGCTGGTGCTGGGACAATGGTATTTTTCTGCTGTGCACCCATCACTGCAGCTCCTTATCCTTTAAGAGATTTTTTTTCCACCTTCCCTGCCTAACAGCCTAACACGTAATACATCCTTCATAAACCATTGTTAAGATTTTCTGCTTTTGATGTAAAACTTTTCTGTCAGATAATCTGCATCCATTTTAATTTACTGTTATATTTTCAGAAATAACTAAAAACTTAAATCCTTACCTTGAATTTATCAACTTCTGCCTTCGAACATGTTGCATGATAAGATAACACCTGCCCCAGAACAAAAGATAAAAAAACATTTTTGTAGACTTGACAAGTAAAAATAATAGGGCTCTGTACTGCTGTCTAATTGGTGATGTTTAAAACAAATTTAGTTAATATTTATGCATGGTAATTCAGTTCTGAATGTCAGCATATAATAACTAATTGCAGGTTATCAGGTATACATTTGGCATTTATGTTGCAGGGAATTTTATAGGGAATCATGGACAGTAAGTGATTTAATATTATAAGCATTCCTACATTGTTCTCTCCTGGAGTTCTACAATTAAAAAGAGAAAGAATTTAATGTAAAAGTAACAGTAGATTTACAGACTTTAAATAATGCCTTTTGCTATACTGTAAAGCTTTAACGCCTTTGCTAGTGGCACATCACTGCATGCAAATTAGCACCTCTATGCTATACCTGACATTCTCTGCAATACCGTTCTGGAGACAAAAGCATCTAATGAAATGCACAAAGTACTGCACATCTCTTATTACTTATAAGTATGCATACATTTACATGGAATACATTATATCCTTATGTGACAATACTAACATTCAACAAGCACTCCAGAAGGTGCAAGAGCCTGCATACTGGACCCACCGAGGTCTGACTGCGTGAGATGAGGTGCTGGTCCATGAGGAAGCTCACAGAGCCAGAGCACTCCTAGCAAGGACAGGTCCCCCCCACCACACAGCAACACCCGATCTGATTATGTACTAAAGCTTTGATATATATTTCTTATTTTGAAATTGTTTTCATCTATGAATGTCTCTGTTACTCATACAAATACCTAAACTCTATCTCAAATGCCCTTGGCTTGCAATACGTTGTGGCAATAAGTCCCAAGATGTATTTATTCATATCAGTTTTAGAGATGTCATCTTTTACAGTAACAGAAAATCATTCCTGCACTATGAAAGAATAAATAACAAACACCAATTCACTTGTTCTGTCCTACGTTTTACTTTCAATAACTATACATCATGTCCCTCCTCAAAGAGTATCTATTTTTCTGTCCAACCATACTGTAGCTTCTCTCAGATATCTGTAAGATTAGTAAAATTATGTCTCCTGCTATGACAGATTACACTTAATACCAATATTCTCGTCAAGTTTCTCTTTTATCTGCATTCATTATATTCCTCTAGATTTTTACAGTCTTCCTTAATATTGATTATTCTAATCTTCGAATCATTAGCAAATTTTGCATCCTTAATATATAAATTAGCCTGGTTTTGAACCATATGTCATCCTACTGTCAACCTTTCCCCATCAATTCCTGACATTTTGGTCTTCTGTTTATTAGTCAATCTTATGAGAATTCTATATGAAAAACAGTATATCTGGATCTTATCATGGTATAAATCAAATTGATTTATTTTACATTTGATATCAATGTCATTTTCAAATGCCACTCATTGCCACCCTAGCTAAATACACAAATACTAATTAAGTGTTCTACTACTGAAAAATGGATTCACAGTCCTTCAGCATATACCATTCTTTTGTTCAGCACTTTTCTAATGTATCTTCAATCACTTTACACAAATATTATCATGAGTTGTTGCTCATTTATAGAAAGAATTACTCTTCACTGAAGCATAGTGGCCATTTATCAAACCTATAATCTGCATTCAAGCTATATAGCTATTAGCCTTTGTTAGATAAAAGAAGGAAGCTGTATTTTAAACCAAGAAACTTAAACTTCCTTGATTTCAGTAGTAAATAAACTTCTATGTTAACTTTCATTCTTATGTATCTGAGTGTGATATCTGGCACTGCTTGTTTTTCTTGCTAGGAGGAGTAATATTATACAAATATCTGGGGGATATGAGGGTTTATAGTAATTCATGACTATGATATATAAAGAATAAGGAATCTTGCAGGAGGTCTTTTCCTCCTAAGTGAATACATATAGAGGAATAACAAAAAAAAAAAAGCACCGCTTATGCTTAGAATGTTTTCTAACACAAACAGTCCTATTGACTTCAAAAACATGTTACAGGATAGATCCCTGATATATAGGTAACTATATCCAATCCTAAAGCAAAGAGAAAAATAATTATGTCCCTTTCATAGCAATCCAGTTTGATTTTTGGTTTATTAGAGAGAAATTCACATCTCAATCAGGTCAACACTATTTTTGTAGTTCTTACTGTAATGGTGGGTATTGCATAAGTTCAAAGGAGTTACACAGGTAAAGGGTGCACGCACCAGGGATAGCTAGATGATTTTCTTCTCTTGTCACATGTGAATTTTAAAACAATACTGAAATCTGAGCAACATAAAACATTCCTCCAGTGAAAGGGTAAAGATTAATCAGTCTTGTATAATGTTTTTTGCAAGATCTTAAATGTCATTCAAATCGTTCTTAATTATTGTTTTAGTAGGAATAATAAAGATTTGTAAGGCTATCCTCAAAACTCCAAGCTTTGTTCTCACCAAGATTATTTTTAATGTGATCATGTTCAAAATCTCCAGAATATAATAGAGAATAGTGCTTTGTTGTTAAATCGGCTTAATGAAGTTTAAATAATCATAATTTTTTGAAACATTCTGCCTTTTAGAGTTTGTTGTACAGCAGGTGGTAGATTTCAGTCTTCGTGAATGGGGCATGGGGGAACAGAAACAGGAAAAGAAATTGCTACAAAGGCAACGGACAAAAAAAGAGAAAGCTTTGCATCCATTTAGCCGGTCTGTATGCATCTTATAGAAAGATGAAATGGGTTGGCATGCTAGGACCTTGCATTATGTATTGGCCTTGAACCACAGCAGAGCTCTTAGTGAGCTGCCAGCCATCCTGCTTTGACTTTATTCCAGCAAGACACAGATCTGAGAAGGGTTCAGCAGATGTTGCTTTTGATACTAAAAAGCCCTATGATGATCGCTTTTTTCAATTTTTTCCTGCTCACAGTATGTTTTACTTACACTTTACAATAGTATATAAACAACAATAAGCTGTTTAAAGTACCAAATTCAAAGGAATTCTCAGTTACTGATGGACAAGAAAATACATGTAATGTCTAGATTAATTCCTACACTTACACCTGTAAGAAACTAGATTCACCATCATCACTGTCCCCACTTCCAATGTAAATAACATAGGCATCAAGTGAGATATCCAGGTTCAAAATTACTTAAGCTGTGCATGAGCTCCGCAGCTAAGCACAGCCTGAGAAAGTTTCCCTTCAGCATTATCTTAGTAAGACAACACACTAAGGTGCAGAGAATATCTATATCTAGATATAGAAAATGATGCTAACTACAATAAACTCAGAAGCAGGAGGTTTCTTTACATGTGATGGTTATGAGCAAGAAAAGGTTTCACTAAGATGTATACATACGTCAAGAGCCACAGACTGTTTTGCCCAGGATTTCTTCACTTGGTCATACATAATGGTGTTGTTGATGCCCAGGCCACAGAAAATAACAAAAGCCTAGAAGTGAAAAAAGAAAAAAGAAAAGAAAGTAAATTATAAGTCAATTGTAACACAAACATAAAGATGAATGCTGGCTTAATCATGAAAAGGAATTGCATGGAAATATTAGGAATAATCATGCTTAGGCAGGTTATCTTGAAAATGTAGCTTAGTCACTGGCCTCAACAAGATGAGAAAGATCAGATGCAATAAGTTTGTTTTAATTAGGATGCAAACTTATTAAGCAAGAAGTTCTGAGAAATAATGTCAAACCACAAACACAGACAACATATTCTTTCCTCCTCCCTAGAGTAGCATTTCCTCCTCCCTGAAGCAGCATTACCCAAAAATACCAAATCCTGCTGAAAAAGTATGTTATTGCTACAAAATCGAATGCCTCTTACTTCAAACAGTCGCTGGTCGGCATCGTCAAAGGGTTTCCCATCAAGCCTGTTCAACACTTGAGCCACCCCTTTAGAAAGAGTTAATATGAATTATAATCTTAATTTATTAATTCACAATGCAGAATATTTCATTCATTGGTAACATTTAAAATACATCTTTCAAACTGAAAAGCAAAATTGCAAATATTTATTCTGAAAATCATTAAACAAACATAAACATGAAAGTATGGTTGTTCTGATACCAGGACTCAGTTTATTACTTTCAACGATTATTCTTTACTCTTCAAGTATAATACTGCAAATCTAGAAGTTGCAATGGTTTTCACAAAAGGTTTAAGATCTTTTTGGGAAAGAACCTGAGCACTTTGCTAATAGCAATCATATAAGTTGTCCTAGCAATGTGCATTTTTTTAATAGAGTTTAATCAATCAGTATGTTCATTCCTATAATCTTTGTTGGTTTACAATCACCTGGATATGTAAGTCCTTTCTTTCCTCATGACTGGTACATAAATTTACCGAACCAATTGAAAAAATAAGTGATTGCCTTAAACCACTTGAGGTGTTCAAAGCTCTTGGCTCTAGCTGAACTGAGTCTTACTACAATAAAATATTTCTATTTCATTTAGCTACAATACGCTTTTAGAAAAATAGCGTAAGAGCTAAAAGCAGTCAAGGGTTCAGTTTCTTTCTACTTCTTCAAGGTAGCATGAATTCACAACAAACAGTGAGCCACATTTTTAATACTCAATTCTGACATCATCTCTGCTGAATTAGTTCAAAGATCCTGATCCTGCATGGCACCAAGGGCTTCAGCAATGCACTACTGATCTCAGCTCTCATTGACAGCTACAACACACAGGGATCCAAGTCTGGCCTTTCCAGTTTAAATTGCTATTGCTTCAAGTTGAATTCTTCTGTAGAAATTAACAGAGGAATCTGGCACTGTTATTGACAAATAGCACTCCTTTGTGGAAAAGCAGGTAATAATGCTGGGCCAACTATCATAGCTGGGAAGCATCCTATCAAACAAGCAATAAAACCCTGTCATGTCCTGATCCAGCACACACCACGGGTACTGGCAACTCTGACAGCTGCTGTAGCCTCCCTGCTAAGTCTTCCCTGACTGTGCAGTTCATCGTTAAAGAGGGCAATGACCACTTTGCTTGAATGCAGAAACAGTTGCTTGAGTTGTGTACAAAAAAGGGAGAGCCAAGAAAAGTATCAAAGCATACCAAACATTTTTCACTAATATTATTATAATTTCTATTTTTATCTCATTAGTCTTCAAGTTCCAATACAATAAATAAATACGACACAATGGGAAAGTTAAAAAAGTCCATACAGTATCCAAGTCAAAACATTCCTTCTTGGATACTTAGCATGCATCCTAGCTTACTTCTTAACAATATTCAGCTGGGAAAAAGAAGAAAAAGGAGCACAGAATTAAAAAGACAGAACTAAATTGACTTTAGCACAAAAAATGATGCAGCTATGAGGAAGGTCTTACCAATTATTTGGTGGTTGCTATTCCATATAGGAACACACAGAACAGACCTTATGTGAAAGCCAGAAATCTGGTCAGCCTAAAACATAGAAATGAGAACTTCCATTAGTAGTAGGTACCATTTGCACCCTTTTACATTCTAGTAATAGAAAAGTCAAGGAGTAAGTTTACATTTACAAATATCATTCCATATGGATCAGCTCTCACTCAGAAAATATTTCTGCTGAAACCTCATTCATAGTAAGAGTAACCAAAAGTCATAAGGATTATCCTAAAAATTGCCAGAGAAAATACAAACATCACCATCTTCGCCACAGAAAGCTTACACTTTTGACTTTGATTTGGAATTAAAGACAAACTGTAATGGAGGCAATGCTCACACAATTCCTGGATTACTTACACTGGTAGATTAGTAGGGCAAACCTCTGCTGCGTAAGGGTGCCTTACACATACTCTTCCCAACTGCCAAACTGAAATTTGATTTAGCAAAGCAGCTGTAAAATGAGGCTTACAGGAAATATGCATTTTCAGAAGAAAGGTGAGAGTAAGTAGGGAGTTGTGCAGAAATGCAAGCTAGGAAGAAGTGGAAGGATGGGGTCAAAACCAAGACTTGAGATTTTCTGTGTAGGTTTAGTTGGTCCCATAGCTCTGAAGAGAACATTCTGCCCCATTTACTGTTTTCTATCTAATGTAGTATAAAACTTTGCAATTTATTGTAAGTGTCACTGATTCTCTTTTTTCTACAGTTAATTAGCTTCATTCTTTAAGGTCACTGCTGCAAAATCTGAAGAAAAAAAAGTATTTTTTCAAAAGAGATTAGAGCAAGAGAGTGGGATGAGCCCACTCACAAGAGATCAGGAGATGTTCTCCTATGAAAATGTTAATGCTACAGGCAATCTGTAATAGAAGTAAAAGACCAGCAGTAATTCATCAACTGGAGGCAAGATGTGATCGCTGTGAACTCCTAGCTAGCAAAAGATATAATTCAGGTTTTAACTGGAGTGCTGCTTATTTGTACATACACAGAACTCATCACCGAAATCAGCGTGGACTGCCACCTAAAATCCATGGGAGTGGGGAAATAACTTCCTCAGACATGTCTTAAAATGAACTCTAAAGTGAAAATACTTTGGCATTAAATTGTTGGTGAATGAGTTGAAAATAGAGTGTCAACATTTGAAAATGGCAATTAGTATTCTGGGAGCAGAAAGAGGGTGTTTTTAACAGAAACAAAGAACAGAATATCTGTTCATAACTGCAAATGTATGTTTGATTTTATCTAAATTATACGGGATAATATGTTCCTCTCACTACACTTGACTATAGAAATAACTGATTGTGACAACTTAATTTAAGAATTAAATTTTCATAGGCAACCAGCAACAGAAGATAATTACTGCCCTTTGTATTAAGTGCTTTCTTTTTCTCTATACAAATTGGGCAGTGGCTCTAACTTGGAAAGGACTAATGTGAAAGGAATAAGAGATAGCTGAATTATTCAGGACATAATATATTAAAAGTGCAACTGCAAACATATCAAGGATTGGCATGATTTATTTTACCATATCTCTTTGGCAAGAAATAGACCCCAGGCATTAATTGTACTTTTTGAATTTTGGAACAAATTCATATCAACACAGTTTTCTTGTATACTTTTACAGCAGGTCCCTTTTATTTTTCTTGTTTTGACAGGTTCTGCTGGTTTGAGAGATAATCCCTTTAATGATACACGGGATAAAACTGGAACCAAGCAAAACTCCTAAGATGAAACACTTCCAAGCACACTTACTGTAGTAATACAGTTTAGCAAACTTGCTGACCACTGATGAATGTGCTGCCCAATTGCTGGCCAAGTCCCCACAGTAATACTGTTTCACTGGATAGAATTCAGTGAAGATTTTGTCCTTCCATATGCCTCTAGTATTTATTAGGTGTTAAGTATATATTTTTGTCTGTATCAACACCTTCCTAACTGAGGCGGGAATGAATACCTTAGGATACACAAACAACTTTTGTTAGGAGTGATATATGTATCCTGGAGAAATAACTAATCCTGTGTGTGTATTTTATTTGTGCAAATTAAAAGGTTAGTTGGCTAAGTTAGATCACAAACAACATTTGCCTCTCTAGGTTCTGTTTACACTCTGTGTATGTACAGTCCCAGTCACTCCAACAGCTAACAGCAATGGTGCTGCTAACACTGAACATCAACAGTGGAATTTTCAGCAATAAAAATTAGCTTGCATACACTCAAAGCACTTGATAGGGGAAGGTAGCACTTATAAATAGAGAAAAATGAAACAAGGACAGACTAAGACTGCCTCAAGTCATACACTAATTCAGTGACCTGTGTTTACTGTATAAAGCCATGTGAATACCAGCAGACCAGAAAGAGGACATACTGGATAGAAAAAATAATGCAAAATAAATACTTACATGTTTTACAGCCACTTGGATATAACGATAAAATTGTGTTATATTAGTTGCAATGCCAAAAATATGATGTATATTTACATTTCTAAAAATCTCTTACTTCAGCATCAAAGCGAGGATCCTGATAAGCATCACTGATGTTCACTGGGAGACCCGTGGAAGCTACGAGTTCAGCAATGCTATTATTTATTAGCCAGTCAGAATAAGATGTTGATTTCTCCACATTGTCTTTGAAACTATCAAAAGGCATAGCAAGGGAAGAAAAGGACACAGTCAATGTTGCTTGGAAGTCCAGCATGTGTTACAGGCATATTCACAGGAATAGCAGAACCATTCACAGTTATTAATGCTAACTAAGTATTATCTATGGAACAATAATTTGGTATTTATTGAAATGATACACCAAAAATTTTCACCTTTACACAATTCTTTCTATTAAAAATAGCATGGTTCTCCCAAGTAAAGTAAATACAGCACTGAATAATGAAATGTGTTTACACGTGAATCAAGAATGTGAATATGTTTCAAGTTTCCATGGGATACTCATCAAAAGCAACCAGTTCTAAACAATATTTTCTGTAGAGCTACCTGAAAGTACATACTTTTAAGATTTTAATTTTTCAAATTAGTCTAAGAATTTGAGGTATTTTTAATTCATGCTTCCAATAATTTTCCTGTCAAAGGAAATGCCTTTTTTTTTTTTTTTTTTTTGTCTGAAATGCCAGACCTGAATGGCTGAAGAAGCGATCATGAATTAAGTCTCAAATCAGTAAAGCAAGTGTGTTGCAGCAGGTGGATCCACATAGGCATACAATACGTGAAGGTTTGGGTTTTTTTTGCCCTGGCTAAGCTTCTGCCACAACTACGGAGGGGCTAGAGATCTGTGAGTAAATGAGCATAAGACACTAGAATTATGGGTTCAACTCACCACACTCCACCACAGCTTCTCCAGAAAACTCACAGACCTTAAAGTCCTCACCTTATACCTCATCTAATCAGCAGGAAAGTTCTCATTGACTTATTGAAGAACAGGTTTTGACACTGGTGAGGTGTAGCTATTCATGTGTGAATAAACAAATGCATTTTGTCTTAGTTTCGAAAATAGAACAGATCAATTTTCAAGACCTGAGAAATATCACCTAGAAAAAAGTGCCTCTGAGCAGCCATGGAGAAGACTACAATAGCTTGAAGCTTCAAAGTGATGCACATGAATGAAAGAAGGATGCACAGTAAAATGCTTGAATGACTCAAAGTGAAAAGATTGATTTTTGTCAGCTGCATTGATTTTCTGGAGACTAATTCAACTAAGTCACTCATTTGAAAGAAAACTCAATATTCTTAAAATACGATAAAGATAGATGATTATAATAATAATAATGATTTACATAAATAAAGTGTATCAACTTTCATTTGGGATAAGGATTTTGAGTGACTGTAGTAAATGTTATGTGTATACTTTGACAGGAACCTTTACATAAATATAATGTTTTTTGAGCTAAGTAAAAAATTCATATTTATAATTTAAAATTTATTTCAGGACATCAATACTTGACAAGCAAAAACAACCTTTAAGGATAAGAATCTAATTTCAAATGCATAGCTCCCAGTTAACACCTTAAAAATCTGGATGATATTATCATTATAATGTAAGACATTTTAAATTGGGACTGCATTATGGCTGTCACGCATTTTAAGCAGCAAATGAATTCAATTCAAAGAAAAAAGATATAATTCAAGAAGTTTAAAAGTATGTTCTGCTATGTTGTCTCCATTCCTAGCAAGTGCTTTACAACCATGCTCTAGAAGAGAGGCACTCAACTTTCACTAGGAGGAAATATCAGTGATTAATTCTGATGCAAATCACAGCCAGCTGGCACTCTCTCCATCCTCAGCAGTTCAAACCCCTCAGAAGCTACTCTAAAAATCACAGCAACCATTTTTTCTGAGCTGTGGAAAGCCGTGAGTCCTGCTGGACTGATGCAGGCAGCTGCATGTCACTATCTCCCTGTCTTGCCCAAGCACTAGCAGGATCGCTGCGTGCCAGGCAGAAGAGTAAACCCAGCTCAAGAGCACTGAGTAGTGCTGCAGGCTCCCCTTAGGAAGCTGCGTGTCTTCCTATCTTCCCCAAAGCCTCTCTGACAGGAATAGCAGCAATACAGTGGGGAAGTGGTACAGGCAAAATTGCAGGAACCTTCAGTCCTCTCTGAACAGTGACACGAACCCTTCCAGCTCCTAGGACTACAAGAGCAGAAAGATGCCTTAGGAAGCATAAAAATACTGCAGGGAACGGGGCGATACCCGAGTGCACATCATCACAGGGACAGCCACGGTGAAACAGCAGTAGCAGGGGTTTCAGCACTTTCTCGTTACCAGCCTAACCAGTGGGGAGCACAGCTGTTTTTTCCCACACAACCCACACTGGCTCAGGCAGCTGACCTCTCCTCTACCCCTGGTGCTCAGGATGCAGAAGTGTAATCCCAGCTACACCATCTGCCAAGATGACTTCTGTGTAGGAAAGACATAGCCCACAGTGCCTTCCCTCAGGCTCATCTTCATCCAGAATACATCAGAACTGAACTCTCAAGGCTTCTAAGATTTATGTAATCTTTTTTCAAAGGGAGAAAAAAATTAGGAGACTTAGCAAACCTGTACTTCAACAACAAAATGATTGGCAATGAGAGCATCAGTGTGCCATTATGGATAATAAACAGACTTGATCATGGTGTGTGCTGGAAAAATGCAAACTGAACAGGTAATTCCAAGTATGGTCTTGCAAGGTGTTTCTTTACAACCAAGAGCAAAGAAAAAAGACAGAAGTATTCATTATAATATTTAGGGACTAAAAAGGTGAGCTTCTATTAGCCAGAAGGAAGAAGGGCAAAAGAAAAGCCAATTTCTTCTAAAACTGTGTGAGAATAGGACATTAAGAGTTATATTGTCCTTGAAGCTTCTCTCTCTTTCAGTTAAAACTTAGTACTGAACTGTTCTCAGCCTATAATCTCTTTGGATTTCCACTAAAATTTCAAAGAAATAATATTTATCTTCACTGGTGTAATGATGGAGAAACTCATCCTGCCATTTTTTTCCACATGAAACATCTCATGACTTTACATCAGTTACAGCTGCAGAATGTAGAATGAAAAGAGCAAAAACTTACTAGAAAAAAATGCTCAAATTTCAAGGGCTCACGGTGTTCTGTATCCTAAATAACCTTCATTTTCCCACTATAGAGCCAATAACTCAAGCTGTGCCTGTGCTAGATCCAAATGTGACATCACATCTGCCAGTCTAACCTTGGTCATTGTAACACCAACTTTACTCTCCACTGGATGAAAAATGAAAGAAAAAGCAATAAATCTTCCTATAAAGATGCACAGAAGCGTACCCTTACAAATCTTATAAAGACTAGCTACCAGGTTGCATGTGTTTATTCATGTCTCACACTGAAGTTAAAAGAATCTTGACGACTATATGCAGAGCAGGCTACTACAAATTGCTCTGTGGTAACATGCTAATATAACTATGGTAACAAGAAATGAGCCAGCTTGGTTATCTTGACACCACTCTACGTTGTTTTGACTAATCTGGCTACAGATCAAGTTTGAGAAAAACAGGAATAACAACCACATCCCTTGATTCATACTCCTGTCCCTGTACAAAAGGAATGTATTTTCACCCATTTAATTGACCTAGGAAAGACCAACTGCTACTCTGAAGCTCTTTGTCAAAAGCAGTAACTTGTGATTCCCAGATGAATCAACAGATTATTTATTCATATTTAAACCTTCCTATTTTTTCCCACTTGTTTTCCATTTGTCTCACCATTCCCATCTCTAATCTAGTGGATAGGGCATGGAAGAGACCTAGCTTCTGCCTGTCTTTTTGCATGGCCCTGGACTCTGCGGTCAGCTTGCACATCTTAAAAATAACACTACTCATTTTTGTAATGCTACAAAATCAATCCATCAAAAGCATTAAGAATTACGACCTGTTGTAATCTGGAGTATAATGTGCACATTCACCTTAATAGTGGTAGCTTTTCACTACACTGCAGTTGAAGAAAGAAGGCAAGTTACCAAAAATATTTTTAAAATATGCTTAAAGGGCTTAAATATGGCAAAGCACTAAGTAATCTTCAAGTTTGCTAAGCTATGGGTGGCAAGTTGGACAGAAATCTAGGTTTATCATTATGGCAGCCATTTGATATGGAAAATTTCAATTCAGAATCAGTATGAATTGATTTGCATAAAATGTGTATGATAATCATTGAGTTTGTTTGGTATGTAGGACGTTTTACATGAACTGTTACCAGTTGTACTGTCTTGTAGGAATTGCAGGAATCCCATATGGACAAAAAGCTTTTTCTATTACTACTTACAGTTAGCCTTTTATCAATGTTTAAATACAGATCCTACTAAGCAAAACATATACTTCTATTTTGACTGGACTCCAAACAAGAGTCACAGGAACAGAATTTCTGGGAAAATACACATTCTCTGAGGTTTTTAGGCTTTCCAACTTGACAACAGAAGCAGAAAACTTTACTGGAAACTTTCCAACTCAACTGTAAGGAGTTTTTTTGTAAGAGATCAACAAACAACCTAAAATAATTTTGTAATTTTTACTTCAGTATTAACTATACAAAAACCCCATGTGTCCTCCATGAGTTCAATAATAAAAAGTCATCAGTAATTTCTTGGTTTCTTCTCTGATACACTGATGAAATCTTAGCACATACATATATACAAACATACATATAAAAATATAGGCATGTATATTTATGCAAGCAAGTCCCCATTTGAAGCAAGCAGGAGTCTTGTCTGAGTAAAAACTGTAGGCTCACACTCTTCAATCATCTCTATCCAAAGTTCCGTAAGAACAGAAAACTGTGATCAAGCAAATTTAAAACTATGTGAAAAAGAATCCATTACCATAGAAGACATGAGCACTAACCTGTTGTCAGTATCAGCACTGCATTTTGGAGATAACAACTCAAAGGATTTAGTAAATTTCACCACCTGTCACAAAAAAAGTAGCATAATTGTTATTAAGATGAATAAATATGTAAAAAACCAGTAACATAAGCTTCCTATATTTAAAACATTTTTATCTAATGGTCTTAGAATAAAAATTCAATCTGTATTCCCCCAATTTCCTCCAAATTCATGTTCAAAATACATATTGTGCACAGTTCACTAACAAACAATACCAAATCAAATGATATCTTCAGATTCCTTTATGAAACTATTTTCTGCAACAATATATACTTCCCTTCAAAGGGCTCTGGAATACGAATTATGGAGGCTGATGCAAACTTCATTTTTCTAATATAGAAAAATAAACAGAAAAATACATTTGCACTACTAATTCCAACCTATTTTCCTAGAACTTATGTGCCAACAGCACATAAGTGAAACATCTTAAAAGGGGCTAGTGTGATATAGAACACAGGTAATATTTCTGGATGCTAGTATGGGTCCCCATCTTCCACTTTGGTTCTGTATCATAAAAGCTTTTCATACAATGTACAAATAACAGTATTTTTGACATGGCTTCACAATCAGTTACTCTATGGGGTTCTATTTTGATATATAGGTTAACCCTCCAAAATCCAGGGAAATGAGGAAAACAATTCTGCCACTTGTAAAAATGACCACATGGGTGGCAAGTTGCTATTCTCCTACTCCAAATTAACCTAAGATTTATGACTGTTTAGAGAAGTTTAGGCTTAACTGAATACCTTGGCTGTCCACATTTCAGATTTCACATTTCAGGTCTAGAGGAATAAGAACTCATTATCTGTGGTTTGGAAAAAAAACCCCTCCATCCTCAAAGGTAGAAACAGTACCAAGAGCAGAAGAATGAAGTGAAAAATGCCACCCACAGATTGCTACTAACACAATGTACTGTTCTGTGAAAAATAAAAATCATATTATACTTGCAAATATAGTGGCATTTCATAAGAATGTAGTAGAACTGTATCTTGTAATTATAAAATCAGTGTGGGGGGTCTAAAAAGAGAAAATAAACCAGAAACATTAAAATTCTGTAACAGAGAATATATAAACAAAATACAAACCTAGATCTTGTTTTTATGAAAGCTAGTGTAATTCAGGGCATACTCCACTGAAAGTATTTCATTTCTATCAGTTTAAATTAAATGAGAAACATATCTTTCCTCAAGGAAAGAAAATAATGGTTTTTTTCTGCCATACACACAAACTTGTGATTCTGTCTCTGATAATCATTTAGACTTGTCACAGCCCAGCATCAAATAATCAATTACAGCGTCAGTGAATCCAAAGATACTTGGGTAGAAAAAAGAATGATATTACAAGCGACACTTTTATCCTTCAATTACTTCTCAAATCAGTAGAAAGGAGGACAGTTTGTGTTGAATGGCCTGAAAACACTGAAGAGATCTATCAAGCTAAAGGCAGTCACTTATTTTACTACTAATAACAATACTGAAAAATGGTAAACATGTTTAAAAAGGCTCTCATACCCTATGAATGGCAGTATTACAAAGGCCGAGTGAAAGCACCTGTCAAAACTGTGCATGAAATCCAGCTCTTGATAAATACTTTCATATAGCTTACATTCATCTGTTCACCTTAACAGAGCTCTGCAACAAAATCATTATTCCTTGGTCAAATGGACAGAGCAATTGCAAAAACCAAGCATACTTCAGTGATGCTGAAAGTAAAATTTTCACTTCACCTGCTCAATGCAAAAGCTTCTTCCTATCACATGACCAAGTACGTGACTATCTAGACATTCTTACACAAATATGTCTCTTCCAATGGATTTTCTGTTACCTCAGGGGAAAATTACTAAGACAAGATAACAAAAGGATTTACCTTTTCACAGCATTTTCATTATTAAGGAACTGTGACCAGCTATCATTATTTATTTTGCAAAGTATTAAAGGAACTTATTAAAGATGTGGAAACATTGCTAGTCCCAAACTTATCCCTGCCAACAGCTAGAGTGAGTGGAAAACTTCCAGGAAGGAACAAATCCCATGAAGTAGTGGCCACCAAGAGTAGCTGAGAAGACTCCATGTTGTGGCCTCAGCCCTTACTGTCTTGCTATTCTTCCACATTAAAATACTGGATTTTACAAAAAAGCATTCATGAGTCAGGTCAGGAAGCTGACTCCTGTGAAGACACTGATTAGATTGCTGTAAAGCCCACTGAGCTCCTGAATACACAGGACGGTCAGCTAACAAAGTCCTGATGAGTTTATTTTTATCTGTTATTTCTGAAAGACCAGTAATCTGACTAAAAATATAACGTTACATACTAGAATAGAAATTACCTAAGTATTTGTGTGCTACAGTTAAACCATAATGACATGTGAAATTATGAACACTTTAGAAATACCAAGATGTCTGATAATTATTTATTTTAATGTATGTAGACAAGGTTAGTCCTAAAAATGATGATTAAAGATTTCGTTGATGATGCAACTGTTTCTGGTTCTGAAACTGCCTGCAAGCACCACCCATGTGATAAGTGATTAGGCTGAAAATGTGAGCTAGGTCATAAATTCCAGGTAAATGTAAATGAAGCTAAAGAAAGGAAGTTTCTTTCCTTCTCATAGCTATATAATGAAGGACAGGAACTGAGCAGATAAGTATCTGTTAACAAATCAGGTCATTTTTCTTTCTACGCAGACCACAGAAGCACCCTGCTTCTCAGTTAAGCTGTCCTAGCTGCTCTGTAGCAAGCATTAATTCCATCACACAGACAACTGAGAATCAAAGTGTATCCAGTTGTATCACACCTATGAAAAATACAGTTAGATACATTAGCAACTTACAGACACCTCAGCCTTCAAATGACCAGAAGGAAACATAAATGTATCTTTTCAGTTTCCATTTGAAAAAGTGACTATACTGGTTATGGATAGGCTAGAGTTAATTTTCTTCATAGTAGCTTATACTGATTTAAAGTTCTGATGAAAACAGCGTTGATAACACAGGGATGTTTATATTACTGCTGAACAGTACCTACACAGTCTCAAGGCCTTCTGTTTC
The DNA here is from genome assembly GCF_963210335.1 of Falco punctatus. Classification (NCBI taxonomy): domain Eukaryota; kingdom Metazoa; phylum Chordata; class Aves; order Falconiformes; family Falconidae; genus Falco; species Falco punctatus. The sequence continues at coordinate 18,098,181 of NC_137588.1, read as the reverse complement.
TTACGCTGCCACCCCAGTGAACAGATTGCAGGGTGCACAGTAGATTGGGAAGGGACACAGCCAGGACAGCTGACCCCAACTGACCAAAGGAATATCCCATATGACACCATGCTCAGCAATAAAAGCTAGGGGGAGGAAGAGGAAGGAGGGAGCTTTCAAAGTCAGGACATTTGTCTACCCAATTAACCATCACATGTGATGAAGCCCTGCCTTACTGGAAATGACAGAACACCTGCCTGCCAATAGGAAGTAGCACACAAATACTTTATTTTGCTTTGCTTGTGCACACAGCTTTTGCTTCATCTACTGAACTGTCTTTATCTCAACCCACAAGTTTTCACACTTTTACTCTTGGTTCCCTTCCTCATCCCACTGGGGTGGGGAAACGAGTGAGTGGCTGTGCAGTGCTTAGCTGCCTACTGGGGCTAAACCACACAGTGGTGTTGATAAACATTCAATCTGTACCTAACTTATATTTAAGAATAACATGCTGGAAGAATACTTGCTGTCCAGTACTTACATATGATAGGAAACAGCTTCATCACAGTAAAAGCTGCTGCTCTACCACTCAAATATTAGCCTTTCTACAGAATGTGCAGCCATACTTACTGGTGATTCGATATCTTCCAGAAGTAATACTGAGCACCGTTCACACTTCAGCAGAGTCTGGGCCCGATGCATTATTTTCTTGACAATTTTCTCTAGGTCAGTCTGTTCCTCAAAGAGATCATTCACTACTTCCAGTAAAGCCTGCATACAAGGACAGAAAATTCTTGTATTGGTTGTAGAATTAATAAATACATGGAGCACTGCAAAAGACACAATCTCTGGGATTGATTTTAATATGAGAAATCCATTGAAATCTTCATTCAAAGGAAGTTCTTAATGATTATGGCAACAGAATTGGGGTGGGGGTATCTGAAGAAAGAAAGAAGTACTTCTTAGTTCACAACGGAGCACAATCCAACTCCTAGCAAACAATGGGAATCTTTCAAACTATTTCACTGTGGTCCAAAAATGAAACAATGGCTGTAATGGAACTCTCCAAGTATGTAGTATGGATTGAGTTACTTGATTTGCTATATTGAATTTGCTGGTGCATTTAAACTCCATTTTACTAATTTATTACCCATTTTGCATGTTCAAAGCTGGAAAGAAAAAAATCACATCAATACTTGCATATTCCAATAGCACTCTGATCCAGTCTTTACCACTTAACAACATGTCTGTAAAATACAATGTTTTAAAATGAAGGGCTTCCTCTCTCATTTCATCAGTGTCAAGAACATGTTCTTTCTTACCATGGGTCCAAAGAAGTGTGCTTTTTCCTTTATCCTGATTTAGGGCACCAACACTGAAGAACACATAGGTAAGCATATAAATGTTACTGGTCTCAGCTCTCCTAACCCAGTGGTCATCAGCAAGATGTTGGTCACAGGCACTGGAAGTTGCCACCACTGGTTCTAGTTTGATAAGGAAGGCAAATCATGGGCTTGTCCATCATGTGTTACTTGCCAACTAATTTCAACCATGAACTAGGCCAAGCTAAAGACCACCAACAGAAAAGCAATTAAGTATGGGCCACCATGTAACTGCCAAATGACAATGATAATTGTTATGCTTTGCAAGGCTGAAGTGGCAACAAGAAACAGAGAATCTGTATATCTGATCCAATTTCCTGATGTGTCCAACCACCAGAATTTACCATTTTCTAATGAAATGTCCCTAATACTCTTCTGCTGAATGCTTCCCCCAAAAGGTTAAATGCCAACTCCTCAAATTAATGTTCTGTCTTTTTCTTCATAGCTGTGAAAAAAAAAGTCTGTCATTGTTCCCTGCAGGCTGTGAATCTGCAGCAAATTTTAAGTCTCTATGTTGTCAAACAATTGTTTGAAGATCAAAGAAAAAAAAAAAAGAAAAAAAAGTCTTTGGCAGAAAATATTTTTCCCCAAGTCTCCTTTCCATCTCCATCCCAAAATACAGTGGTCTGTAGTCAGACCTGGGCAGAAGACAAGCTCATATGCTTCTTGACCCTTAAATATATATACACCATTAGAAAGGGCTATTGTTAGTTTTCAAAACCAATTAAACTAAAGTTTAGTTAGCAGAAAGCATTAGCTTCTACACATGGGAAGGTCCAAAGTCCTGAATATACAAATGTCAGTGCTCAGTACACAGACACCCCCCCCTGTAGTTTCACCGGCTTGTAAAGCAAAAGCAGGTTCAACACTAGCAGTCTATTTCCATTGAAGCTCTGGAGCTGTGATCCATGGTAACAGAAGTATCATTTCCTGTCATTGCAGGAAAGATAATTTTTTTTTTTAAAGCCAACAATTATCAAAACCACCTCAAAATTACCATTTTATTTCTTAAAAAAAACCCCAACCTCTCTGAGAAGAAAATGACATTCAAGCTCAGCATTATTTTCACTTCTTTGGAGCCTCCTGTCCCAACTCATGCATGGCATCAGCAATCATGACTAATGTGAGTAATGTATCTATACAGACACATGCTGTCAAACCCCCTCATATACAGATTTTTTTCTTGCTTCCTTTACAAAGATATATCCACATTATTTGCACATGAATTGAATATTTCAAATTCAGGATGGCAAAGGTTTGATATTACTGGAGTTTTAAGAGAGTTTGAATCTCTGCCAAGGTAACACTCTCTCCTGCACTGCCTATGTCACAAACACAATTGTTTCAGCACTATGAAACATGTAACTGACATCAGGAAACAACAGCCACCACCACGAGCGTATTTCCCTCCCACGCTCCCTGCTGGCTGCCTCAGTCAAGATAGTGATCTGTTGAAAATGCATTTTTTGAAATAAAACATAGTCAAAACTGTCTGCTTAGCAAACATATTTGCATAGCTGGAATCTGAAGAAACAATAGACAGAAGTTTGATATTGGTCCAATATACATTGTTTTACTTACCCTGCTTCTGTCATATTCCTTCCTTGAAGCTGCAAATAGCTGGGCATTGGATATGGCAATCCCACAGAATGGGAGATACATCTGCATCACCTAGTACCAAAAGAAACTCCCAGTCATTAAAACCAATGCAATTAGACACTCATGATACTAGCAAAGAGATCTAAACGTAGGGGACATATCCCAGGAGGGCCTTAGCTTACTCATTCTTTAAAAAAAACACTGACTATAAAATAAAATCATGGGCAAGGCACATAAAACGGAGGGAACAGAAACTGAATGGATAAGAAAGAACAAATACATTTGAGTTCACAGGTCCCAGCAGTTAGGGTCCTCTGTAAGTTGTCTGGAAAACTGCAGATTCTCAAGTCTGTAAAACATCCGCTGAATACTATATTAAATTACTGCAGACACTACAACTTCCCTAGAACAATACGTACTTTTCTGGACTGATTTTTTGTTCTAAGCTCAAGAAGCAAGCTTGAGTTACATGTCTGCTGATTTCTAGAGGGCGTAGATTTTGGAGAATACCAGCACAGTGGAACAGCACATTGATCCAAAACTATTAGTCAGAAAGCTGACTGTCTTCTCAAGGGGGGCAGGGAGTTCAACACGCTTGAGAAATTAGGCCTTAATGCATCACCCTTCATTAAGAAAGACTGGATGAGAGGGACTGGGAAAATATTTTGAGGTGCTGGCTATGACTTTAGGCATACCTTAGCGTGGCTGTGTGAAATGAATAAACTAGGCTAGTCAAATATTTGAGTACCTGTAGGACTGGCACTTTCACAAGGATGACAATGGATCAAAGTCCAATAACATTAGCATTTTTAAGCGACATACTGATAACAAGTTTGTAACATACTGCCACTGAGTGATTCCCAAGCTTAGGTCTGAGATATTGAGTACATTTTAAAGGTGCTGAATAGCCTTAGCATTTGCAAAGCCAATGAGAGTTGGGGCACTCTGCCATTTACAGAGCCAAAAAAAAAATGCTGCAGCAGCTAACCTTTCTTCTCCACAGTCTGTTGACTGGGAGATCCACCATAAGAAATCTTTTCTGTGACAAGTTTTGGCATTGAGAAAGTGGCATTTATCTTTGAAATTCAATTTAATTAGAAAAATATTGCTAATGCAGGGAAGTAGGCTATTGAGACTATGTGAGGAAAAAACCCAAGAATTGGAAGCATCCAGAAGAACCGAAACAGCAGCAAGTGCTGTTCTACTTTATCTTCCTTAAACACTCCATTGGCTACATGTCTACTTAGTGCGTGTTTGAGTAATGATGAGTTTTCGAAAAGTACCTTCAGATCCTCTGAATTCTGCACCTTCACAGCTGCTATTCTGTCAGAATAACTGCAGATTTTAAGGGTGCAGACAAATACACCTATATTGCTAACATGCAAACACTTTACTTTCATCCTCTTCCCACAATGGTTCTCTCTGAAGGAAAATGACATACTTTAGACTCTACAAATACTCATCTTTTGGGGGAGGCAGTAATTAAACTAGCCAACTATCACAACAGACCTACAGGAAAGAATACACAAAATGGAAAATCAAGTGTAAAAAATTGCTAAGAGGAGTTCATTTTTTAATTATAAGAACTTATCTGAGTTCTTATATTCAGTTTAGATTTCCAAAATGAAACAAGAAGCCCTATCTATACTTTTTTTGTAATAGTACTAAATATCACAGCCAAGTAAGAGATGCAGAGCAGAAAACTTTAACCTATCAAAGTGAGACTGGGTACATTTTTACTTAATAAAAGTAAGTAAAGACTAGTATTTATTCCCACCCCCCCACCCTGAAACCTCCATTTCCAAACGTAATATGCCCCTGTGGCAATGGAAAGCATACAAGAAGTTTATGAACCTTCAGCCATCACAAAAACAGTTTGCAAAGATGTCTTTTTTAGCAAGGAGAAAAATATGATTTTGCAATATTTAAAAACACTGCTCTCTGGAAACCAAATTCCAGGGCACTAACTCTATAAAGAAATTAACATACATAAAACAATGGTTATGAAATGTCAAGAGTCTGGAAAGCTGCTGACTTACATCACTGTTTTTGCCACTTAAACTAATTGTGTAAGGTGCAGTGCAACTAAGAAAGAAACACCAAGCTGTTTAGGATAATCAGCAGAAGAAATTAATAAATGTCCACAGATATGAAGAAAAAACCACAACCATCAGGTAGAGAGGAACCACCCTGTAATAACAGATTAAAAAATTATCCCTGTTTACCTAAGAACAACTGGCAAAACAAAAGCCTACAGTCGTTCCTCTTCTGTACGTTCTGAATGGTAAGGGTAACTGCTGCCTCAACAGCTTTTGTCAAATTATAATACAGTACTAAATAAACAAAGAATAAAGACGTTTCTAATGGTAACTGAATTTTAAATAAGTTTGTTTTTTTTTTTAACCAAAATTGCAGAATGGAGTAGAATTACCACATTCTGATTTCAAATTACAAATTTAAACCCGAACTACTCAAGACTGCTTTACAAGTACCTCCAACATGTTCGTGCTGGAGTAACGTAATATTCATCTCTCATCTGTCTGAGCCACATACTGTAAGGAGCTGGTATTATTATGTCAGATTGACTTCGGGGATTTTCCCTCCAAAGAGAACACAAATTGTTGAGGAAATGGCACATGCCACCATAAGCTGGATATATCTTTTTTTTCTTCCTTCTAAGTGATAGATTCATAATTACTAATCCTCTGGTGCTCCAAGGTAAAAACATATTGCATCACTGAACCATAATGCACTGTATGTAATAGAAGACTGCAATTCTGTTTCCACTTCTGCCAATTACTACTATTTATCCTTAAACAGAAGGATGTAAATTTCCATGAGCATAAAATACAGTCCATATTTTACTGGCTTAATTCTCCAGCATGGATATGCTTCCGTAATATAATACTGACTTTTGGTAACAGCAAATAAATTGGGTAGAAGACTAAATTGCATTGTAAGGACACAGTATCGAAAGGTTGGCCATAGAACATTGTTAAGCAGTGTGTGAAAGGAAATGACACAGTTAAATGACATGGTTATTTTAGTTTTCCTTGGTGAGACAAGATCTTGTTAACAAAGAGCTGTTTTCTTTTTCCTTGTCTGCTGTTCTTCCAGCAGCTCTGAACAGGCCAGGACAGCTTGCCTCCACCAGCCAACATCCGTACAGGTTTTACCAAATAGTTTTATTACACAGTGAAGCCAACCTGACGCTGGATTTGCAAAGGAATTACTGACACCTGGTCCAAAGGTTGAGTATGCAACATATTTCCATTACACCAATGCACAAAAGAATGGTGTGAACTCATGGGAACACCTAACATACCCTTCTGAAGGACATAGAATAATTACGCTTTGCTATACTGAAGGCCATTAAAAAAATAATTTCCAAGCAAAATGGATTACATCTGAAAGAAAATTTCCTTCCACATCTATTTTGAACTAATGACAGGAAAAGAGCCTGCAGATTTATTAAACAAAGTAATTTCCTGAAAAAAAAGATAGACAAAATATAAACCCATCAAAAGTATAGCTTTAACAGATACACCTCATTAATTTATTCTGGCAAATAAGATTAGTTGTAATGATTCATCACAGTTCTTTGTGGCATATTAACAAACAAATCAGTAAATATGTAATAGTATATTTCATAAAAATGTTCCATTTGAGTAACAAGCTAATCTAATGAACACGCTGAGATGGTGGGAGACAGTACTATTTTTTTGTTGTTGTTGCGCCAACTATAAGGCATTCAGTTACAGTAACTGCAGGTTAACAATATTATATTATGAATTACTTGAGCATTCAGGGTCCAGATAACTTGAGCCAGTTTCTCATAACTAACCCTCCAAGAAGTGCCACATCCTTGGATAGCAACTACACTCACCTCTCAAATTCACAGCAGCATACAAAAGCTAAGAAGCTGTTCAATAAACCGTTCAACAAGCTGTTCAATATTTTATCAGGGCAGGAAACATTCTAGGAAAAGAAGATGAAGTAATGGGCACTATTACTATATCTCATTCTCTTAATTTCTAAATTATTTCATTATGGGGTTATTTTATGTTAGGAGTATTAAAACACAACTACCAAGGGAATGAACAGGATAAGTATCAGAAGCTTTAATAATCAGTTATGCAACCATTTACATTTTCAGCTATGTCCTGAAGATGACATATCTTTTCTGCAAAAATGCACCAGGAAGATCAAATGACTGCCTTGACCATAGCTATTTTTTCCTTCCCATAGAAGGACATATTCCCATTGCCTTATTATTGCCACATCTCTTCAAACTTGTAGGCCCAAAGTTAGACCTTTAAATCCACAATAAGAACTAAAGCAGTAGCTTGATGCTTGGAAGTACAAAGGATTCCCAAATTCTGCAATATTAACTGCTAGGACAAGAAAGCTGCAACCCGTGGTTGTTTCACTGCTTCTCTATGGCATCAGTTCTGAAATCCAAATGAAACACACCAGTTGTCCCTCAGAATTTCAGAGGACAATCTTCCATATGTTTCCTCTTCATAATCATAATTTTATAGAACAGAAGTTCCATACCTGGCTGCATAGCTGCCTGGGCACATCACAGCATTTTGACACCTACACTACAGCATCACAATGTCTTCAGATGTGACACTCATTTTCCCTTCATATGGCTTTTCATAGATCCTGAGACATAGAATACCTAAGTTAATAGGATGCTTATCAATGTGCCTTTGAACTACTAAAAATAAGTTAAAGGTGTCTCTTGTGATCTGCGCTTGGGTTTCACAATAGTTTCATACATGATATAAATTTTTTTAACTGTCAGAAACAGGCAGGAGGAGAACTCTGGCCAAGCTCTGATGACACTGGTCCTCAAAAGAGACCACCTTTCCCTTCATTGCACGGCCTGGGCATGATGGTTCTTAAGCAACCTGCAAACCCCTCCTTTGCTACCAAGAAAAGCCCTTGCTGGCTTCTACTTTAAAAGTTCAAAAGAAAGCTGTTTTCTAGAATTGGGTGTCTCATCAGAAACAAGTTTTGTTTTCTCTCTACAAGAAGAAGGCATAAAAGCCTTTAGTTTCCTAACTTCGGTGGTTTTTTACCCTCACAAATAGCACAGATTCCACATTAACCACAAAACAGTATAAAATATTACTTTCCTTACCCTATTTAGGAATACAGGTGTTCATATCTACAGATCTCAACATGTTATTTTAAAAAAAGGAAAGCAAAAGACAGGTAATAATATAAACAATGAAGCTGCACGCATGCAGACCTGCAATGCAGTAATTTACTAGCTACTTCTGAAAAATAGCCAATGCTGCAATGGCAGCACACTGCAGAGTTAAAATGCTAGCTTCACGCTTGCTGGCTGGAAATCAGCCCTGAGTCCAGCTTCAGCTAAATGCAATGACATTTACCCTGCCTCCCCTGCATGCAGTTTTGCCTGCACTAAGGATCCTCAGAGAGCACCCACTGCCATAACTATCTGATAAATATAGTCTAACTCACGGCTTCTGACATACTCCAAGCATCCCCCTGCCTGTGGTCACAAAAGAAAACAATTCCAATGTCTGATGGAAGAAAGGAGCCCTTCAGCAAGGCTTGCATACCCAATCTGGCGCAAACTCCAGGTTAAGCTCTCAGCAAATGCTTGTCTGGTTCAACTGTTTTCTTTAGCGGCCACAGGAGCAACTTTTCTTTACACAGCTTGCTTGGTAAGCCTGGGGGGAAGTAACCTAGTACAGGCTTCCTAGAAAGAGAAAAAACAAGTCCTTTTAAAGTAAATGTTTTTATTATAGTTTAAAGTTATGTTTTGTGAATGTACTTAAAACCAAGTCAGGGAAGCCAGCTGCTCTTTGAAACAATTTCGAAAGTGTTAAAAATGGGTTCAGAGAATGAAATATTCTACTGAATTCTGGAAACGATAAACCAAAATCAATTGCGCTGTGGTTAAGCACAAGCTTTCATCAAAACTCCATTACTTTCTGCCAGCTGTGGAGGGTCTGGTTATCCACGTCTCTGATAAAATCTGATCATCACCTAGGTTTGCAATTCTCAGAAATATTTTCCAAAATTATTTTTCCACCCCAAACATGGGCAGAACAATTACTTGGTGGAGACACCTCATGAATTATGGGCATACAAATAGGGCACATAGCTCCTGCTTATATCAGTGAGCCTGCCAGAGGCTCCTGGGCCAATTTTCTATTGCCTCTAACTTTTTTTTTTTTTTTTTTTAGTTTCCATTTGCCCGTGATTACTATTTATGCAGTACCATAAAAATGCCCTATTGCTCACAAACATACAGCAGCATCTCTGTCCTGTAAAGCTCACTAGCTAAGGGAGCTTTTGGTGCCTGTGAATAGCCTGAAAAGGACCACAGGAACATTCCTTCAGCACTGACTCTGCTTGCCTGCCTCATATAATTACTGGCACACATTCAAACTAGATAACTGTGTCACCAGACAGATTACAACACACGTCTCCTGTAGGAGCAGCCTTATTACAGTTTTAAAACCTGAATCCTATGTAGGTCACTGTCCTCACAAGCCATGGCACTGGGAGACTATCACATACAGGACCAAGGGGCAGGAGAGGGCAGGAGTGCTGCTTAAAACAGCTTCAGCCTCAGCCTCTTACCTTTTTCCAGGCCCCCATCGCTCCCCCCCCGGTTGCTACAGCACAAACCCCATCATCTCTTTTCTGCTACGGACCTATGATCTTTAAACTGGGAAAACAAATGAACACATTTAACTTGATTTACAATAATGTAATTGTAAAACCATTTATCCAGTCAGAACTATACACATCTACTAATCTTATTTCATTTTTCTGGCAGATAATTGGAGGTTTCTTGCCCCAGTCACTTTAGAGCTAAACATAATTCATATCTGCCGTCACTAGCAGGAGGTGAAGCTCAAAAAAAAAATCTAAACAAGCCACACTGAATTACTGTCATACACACAAAAACATTGGCAGTGGCTATTAAACCTATTTTTAGCAATATTCTGTAAAGACATATTTAAACATTTTAACACTGCATTGAATTTAGCATGCCATATAAAGTAAGAAGGACAATAAATTGCACTGTAAATTTCCACAGAACACCTTATTTTAAATGCTGGTGTTCCAAATAAATCTGAAATATAAAAACATTTCTGCTAAAGACTAGAAAGCCAAAAAAAATTTAAATATATGTAAACCGGCTACTATTCTAGGATCCAATCTTCTGATCTCATACATGCAAAAATCCAGCTTTTTTCACTGGAAATTTCTCCTTATTTTACACACACCTGAATCAGTGATACCCAGTATTAAGGCCTGTCCCAGCAAACACTTCAAACTGACACTCAGTTAGTTATTCAACATGTGAAACTAAGCCAGGATTTCCAGCAGGAAGAGGGGGGACAAGAGAAGGAGAAAAGTTACACTATTAACAATAGTGGTTCTATCAAAATAAGAAGTGTATGAACTGGGGAAGAGTAGGGGTAATAGTCAAAGACAAAAAAGCAGTGACACAAGGAGCGTCACCACGCTAGTGTAAGCCCCTGTAAACCCAATGCCTGGCATTCAGCACTTAGTCCTGGGGGTTCAGCCAATGCACATCAAGCTTGAAAGCAGGGAAAAGTCACCTTGCAGGCAGCCCCAGTGAGGGCTGAAAAGTTAAAAGCAGTATGAGTAAACCTGTAAACCAACACGCTTCTATATTATAAGCAAGTTGAAAGCCATGGAGACTCCTCACTGTAAAGGCTACTGAGGACTCTCAAATCTGCACGGTGGAGGTATGCACCACATCTGTGTGAGCGCCTGCAGTTGGAAGGCCTTTAAATCAACCCAACAATTATAGATGATGTTTCCTTATCAAGTCTAGGGTTTCCATCCATTGGTTTTGAAAGTTAGCAGGGCACCATCCTTTGTAGCAAAGTCTTACAGAAAAGTGCTAGGCAGCTTTTATTAGTTCATCTGAAATAGCATTGAGCAGCATCATGAAATGTCAACAAGTGTCCTCAAAACCACAACTCCTACCCACCACCACCTAACTTTCTCTCCTTCAAAGGCTGAACATCAGTCATCTTTGACACATCCAAATTTTACCATCACCTTAATAAAAGTCAATCTGAGAGGGTTCACAGAGGACATTTTACCTGTGTAAAGTTTTCTAGAGAGACCAAGAGGGGCTCTTACTGCCTGGCTGCTCTCTCCTGTTTGAACACGAGCCACTAAAGGCCAGTCCCCAGGCACAGCAGCCCGCAGCCATTGAGTTCTGCAGTGCCTTAAATCTCAGTACATGAAAGCACTTTGGCAGACCATGAGGAAGTTTTACAGCAGCCATATCATGCCATAATTTTTTTTCTAGAGACAGCAAAAATGAGCCAAAGAAAGATCAATTGATTTATCTGAGGGGAGGAAGAAGGTCACAAAAACAGATTTTATCAAAATTTTGAAAAAGCTCCTGGTTCCCACTATCCCTGCATCAGTGGACCCAACCTGCCCAAGAAACTGTTTATAAAAGCTTTATGCTTTATAAATGTAGCTGCATGAGACGGAAAGATCTTGGTATTGGCACTGCAGAGTGAGAGCAGTGAAGAATGATACTATCAACACACACACACAAAAAAAAATAGTTGCAGATCAGAACTTTAAATTGGCACAGAAGAATTAATAAGTATCACTGTAAAATCGATTTTTCCTACAACACAATTGCAGACTTTGGTTTTATCATGTCAAATTGCACCACGTGTCTGATCTCTTGCAGGTAACTGACCATGCTAACTGAATGGTATTGAAACCAAGAATAAATTCCATATGCATCCATACACCGAGAATGTCATCTTCAAGTCAACAGTTCTACTTACAACTCAGTTGTCAACTCCCAATTCTTGTCGATGATGAGAACTAAGTTTGTTTACATACTTCTTGCCGCAGTTTTAAATATCAGAGTACACAAACTGAAAATTATTTCTACTAATTCTTGGCTTAGCCATAACTGAATGAAGATGTCTTCTTTTGCTTTTTGTACAAATTAAATTTTAATCTGGAGCCAGAGTACAGGCACAGAATCAGAATCACAAACTGGTTGAGGTTGGCAGGGACCCCTGGAGGTCATCTGGTCCAGCCCGTGCTCAAGCAGGACCACCTAGAGACTGTTGCCCAAGACTGTGTCTAGACAGCTTTTGAATACCTCTAAGGATGAAGACTTCACCACCTCTTTGGGCAGCATGTGTTCTCAAAAGTGTTTCCTGATGTTCAGACAAAGTTTTCTGCGTTTCAGTTAATGTTCATTGCATCTTGTCCTGTCACTGGGCACCACCTGGCTACATCCTCCTTGCAATCCCCCATCACCTACTTAGACTGATGAGATCCTCCCCCATAAGCATTCTCTGCTAAACAGTCCCAGCTCCCTCAGCCTTTCCTCATAGGAGAAATGCTCCAGTTCCTTAATCATCTTTGTGTACCTTCATTGGACTCTGTCCAGTATGCCCATAATTGTCTTGTACTGGGAAGCCCAAAAGTGGACACAGTGCTATGAGTCATGAGTGAAACTTAATCCTGCTGTTGCATAAAAACTGTGTGCAGTTTAACAAAAAAAAGAATTTAGCTCATCTATATATAACAGTCAGTAATATCCCTGTGATCTCAGCACAAAGTTTCTATTCAGGTCCTTCTCTTGTATACTTCAAAAAGTGTTTTGTGATTTTTGAAGAAAAAAATTACTTGAACAGTAACCTTTTTTCATATCGGACTTTGTTTAACAAAGAGAGAACATTTTGGGCAGAGCTTACTGCAGAGGATTCTTTGCTATGCTGAGGTCCTCTTTCAGCAGAGTGGGTTTTCTTGCCTGACTAAAGCCAATGCCAGTAAAAGTTCTTTCTTCTAACTGAAACCCCAACTGGAATACAAATGACTGAATCTAACATGTAAACCAACAAGATTTTCTGGATTAAACTGTGTGTGGTATGAATAAGTTTAGCTACCCTGACTGTCCACCGTTTGCAGTATTAGTCCAATAGGCATGGAAAGGGTTGCTTCTGTTCAACTAGAAAAAAGTGTGAAGCAAGTTTTCCAATACAAGTAAGATCCAAAATTTGGGGTAAAGCTTAAAAGAAAGCCAGGGACTCAGGACACCTGCTGTATTCCTTCCATTACTGCTTGTCAAGCAAAGCATTTCCAGTGTTTCTTGGGCTACAGAAACTTTACCCCCCAAAATCTTCAACGGAGTAGAAATATCCCACAAAGGATGATGTTTGGCATAACTAAACGTTCCTTTCACCGCATTATGTCTCTTGTCCAACCAGGATGCACCTGTACCTCAACCTTTTCTTCCATAACACATAGAAGCATCACAATACAACATAATCCCATCATATCTTTGACATACATCCTTATGTGATTTTGTTGAGCTTCTCCTCAACATTGGGAAAGTTGTCAGTGGTGGTCTACATTTGCCTATTTTGAGTGTATGTATATTTAGTGACTAATATAATTGCTACTGAATGTCATGGCACCTTATGCTGGTGACACTTGTCTACTCTTCATACATTTCTCCTGAGAAAGATGTTCTTATTCTCCTTTCCAGTTTTTTAAGATGAAAAATAATTGTAAGAAATACAATGTACTCTCAGTGTATCATTTTTATCCATGTATTTTTTCCTAGAAATGCAGTTTCTGCAACAGTGCAGAATCTTATTCTAGCAGAACTGATTATACAACTGGACACACTTGACAATACTATTATCTGAATCTGATTATACAAATTAAGTAATCTGAATTCGTTTCTATTATAGCATTTTCAGACCTGAGTAAAAGCCCTTCTAACAGTTATAACAGGTATTGTAATTTCTACCTATCACATTGTGTTAATGTTTTGCATAAGGAAGTAGGGGAATAAACCTTACATTTGCCTTTAAGAAAACAGCTCACAAACCCTCATATTTAGCTCATATGTGAAAAAAAAACCCATAGTATTGTAATAATATAATCTTTAGAACAGTTTCCATGCTAAGTGACAGAGAATCTCCCAGAGGGAAACTTATATATAAATCTAGACAGCATAATTCTTAGTGGTCTAAGGTTAGTTAACTACTGTATTAGGGACAAATGAAAACTAATGTAATACCAAGGCAATAAAAAAATTCTTACATATCTTAAACCACAAGGAACAGAAATATTAATTCTTCTTCAAATGAAAGGCACTTCTGAAAGACCATCACAAAGTACAGAAAAAAATCCTTATCTGTTTTCTTAATAAAAAACCCTCTTTTGGTAAGATCTAAAGCCACAAGTTTAGAAAAAGTGATCTAAATTTGTGCTTCAATTTCTTCACTACTTCTGTGCTTCTTCACTACAAAACCAGGAAAAGAACATATATGGGGGAAAAAGATTGTCCAGCAAATAGTATAATGTGCAATTTATGAAGATAAACAAGTATTCAATCTGCAATATTGAAAATATATCAGTTCTAGAACGCATACGTGTCTTCATATGAAGAAGAATCCACTTCTGTCTTTGATCTTTGCTTACAACAAATAACTTGAAGCCTTTTTGAATTCAATTGTTTTTCCCAGAATCTTCATTAGACATCAATAAGAAAGAATCAGAGCATGGATGAGAGCCATGAGCTTCAGGAGTCAGGTATCCCCTTCCAGCTTAAGTTAAGTTGTGCAAGGACAAACTTTGCCAGACCAGTTAGAAGTCAGTCAGGCATATTCCTGAACTAAAAGCTCCTTCCTTTTTTCCTTTCCCTGAAATTCCATCCAAAGCCAGCACCTTATCCTAAGTGCTTTTTTGGTACTTGTTCATCGCCTCCTTACAGCCTCCATTAACTCTACAATCAGGGAGGTCAATACCATTTACTGCTTCCAGTTTCAACTAATGAAATTTAAAAAAACAAAATCAAGTAATAATTTGGGTATTTCCCCAATTCCTTAAAACTCACACGTATATGTTCTAAAATGATGATTTACAGAATGCAGCTTTGATAAGCGTTTTGTGTGTGTTTGTGATGTTAATCTATTCAGTTGAAATTGTGGTAATTAATGCAGACTGTAAATTAGAGTCTTCCAAAACTGCCTTTTGAGCATAACTGATCAACACCACACCGGGAGAAGCGCTGCATTCTATATTACTGCAGCCTCTGAGTTTTAAGACTGGGTGGGCTACAGCAGCCTGACTTGAAGAATTTGATTTTTAGTGTGCTGCAGACTTCAAGGGGCTGATGAAAGTGTGGGGGCTGGTTTGGATGTGAGCCACGCTTTTTCCACACATCACGGTGTCTCCTGCACTAATGACTCACACCTGCACGTGCTGCTATCTGACTTCTAGGCAAAGTTATTTATAAACTGGAACTGCAGGGCCAAATCCTGGTGGTATAACTAGATCATGATTTACCTAAAGCACTTGTATGTGAAGCACAGACAATTTGGGGACACTGCATTCACTCTCCTCTCAGATGTCATGGAAATTGGGCATGGCTTCTCCCCTAATAAAACCCACATGACAATTTTATCTTTCAGATTGCTACGGATCTGAGGTGGTAAAGCACTACTTTTCACCTGACCGCAAGATAAACATAATCACAGACTTCCAAGGTCCTCTGGACACACAAAACCATTCTATCTTCTCTCACAGCAGGTATAGGAATTATTTGCCATACAGGCTGTTTATACCTGGAGACTTGTGTATTGCAGGCCACTGCAGACAAGAAAAGATACTTTATTCAATGAAAAATACTGTTGCCCCAAGCTTGTGGTTACAGCCTTGCCTGAAGTGTCTTCTCACTCACTGGTCCAGAGAAGTATCCAAACCTTCATGTTTCAGTCTTTGCTTTCAGACACTCTTCCCCAGTGCTCAGAGTCTTTTGCTAGTTAAGACTGCAGAAACATCACCATTTGGTAGCAATTACATAACTACTTCTCCTTTCTCTGCAACTGGCCATGAAGTGGTTTTACCACAGCTTCAGATGAGGCCATTTGCCTTCCTTTCTTTCTTTGGGGTAATTTGGTGAAGGGCACAAACCCCAGTTCAGAACAACTGCTTAAATGACCTGTGAGAACAGCATTATGAACCACAGAATGAGTTACATCCTCAGAGATATGAAACAGTGATCTGCTGCAGCGTAAATTTTCAAAGATGTTAATCTTATACCTAGTAAGCACACAGCATCCTGCCCCTTAATGCTCAAAATCATATGGTGTTTTGAATCTTTAATTGAAATGTTATGTATCTAAACAAAGTTCTGGTTAAATGGAAAAAAACCCAAGCCCTTATATAGAAAATCAGGTGTACAAGCAAGCCTGTAACAGTTATTTATACAGACTTGCATTTTGCTTCCAGCAACGCAAGGTTCTTCTAAACATATACTTACGTATACTTCACTGCGTTGCCTCAGAAGGAAAACAGTAAGGTATTAATATTTATATGGCTGTTGAACTGGAGGGCATTTGATTTTAGGTAGCTGAGTTGTGTTCAGAAATCAATATGCTACTGTCGTCCTTCGTGCAAATTTACTGATGTTAAGGGCTTACTTCTGCATGTGTTTTTAACAGTTCAATCTGGGGCCAAATTATTTTAAACATTTACAAAGCACCCAGCAAAGCAAGGCTTCACCTCCAGCTGCAACCTTTAAGTAGCATCACAGTTCATTCAGCCTTAGCTAGTTCTGTAGTACCAAGGAGTAAAATACTTTACAAACTAAGTAAGGATATCTGGTCTTTAAGCTACAGAAATAATAGGAAAACAGTCTGTCCTGTCATCATACAGACTTTTCTGTCCTTGTAGACATTTTATTAAAAAAACTAATGAAAAGAACAGTGTTCTTTGATTTGATTAGAATTTGAGTAGGCTTGCTCATTTTTTTTGTCTCCATAATTTTGGACTGCAAAAGTTGTCATTAAACAAGCAATCAATACTAACCAAGGCAAGGCTGAATGATCAGGGAAGTGCCCTGGGTCATACACCCTTGCTTCCCACAGCTGAGCAGAACTACAACAGAGTTGCAAAGAGAAATTAAAATTTAGCTCACTGTGCATCTGCCCACATTTATTCTCCTTTTGCTTTTATTCCTTTTCCATATGAGTTTAAACATTTTCCTAATGCTATGTCTTTATCTGCTTAAGAAACTATCAATCTTAGCTTAGATTATCTTTTGATAGGTTTTCAATCTTGCTGCAGTCCTTAAACCCACTCATTTTTCCATCTTTTCTGCCTTCTTTTTCTAGTATCGGTTTACACACTTCTCAAAATTCTTATTTCCAACTCCACCTCTATTTTGGAACAACCAATTTTAACTTAGCTATTGCATCTCCAATAAAAAGTCTATCTTTCTTTGTTTTAATTAATTTGATGTTCTGATTTTTAAAAAAATAAAAGTCTTTTCTTTATTCACAGAACTGGAATAGCCCAAGAAAGAACGGGTGAATTCTGCATGCTAGACTGTCAATCGTCTTGAAATACCATATAGGCAGATAAACAGGATTTATTTTTGTACTTTTTCATGACAGAATTTTTACCAGTACCTGTATGACAGTGAATTTTACAATGCTTCTAAGAAACAGAACTCAAAGCACAAATTGATTTCACTGAAAAAAGACCAATAGATGGTGCCAGTACTATCAAATCCAAACTACCAAAGAGCTCTGTATCTTTACACAAATTGCCTGAGGCATTTAAATAAAGAGCTTGCTGCTCCATTTTCTGTGAAAATAAAACCCACTGTGATTCTGAAAAGTTCATTTTTAATTAGCAACTCTAAATCTGATTTCAGATGCTGCGAAAAAAGACACACTGAAAAAAATCCCTATAGCATATACTACATATAATCTCCTCAGTGAGCACACGTACTAATCATCAAAATAATTGCAACTGTGATAGGCCTTGAATAAGCAAGTCCAACTACACTGAGTACTACTTAAAAACCTCTCAAAACGGACCACCAGTTGAAGTTTTATGCAAAATTTAAATCAAAGAGTCTTACCTCACCAATAGCATCTTAGGATAATTTTTGTTGTTCAGATGCTACTTTGGGTCACGGGTAATAAAAGACTGCAATGACATTTACACAGTCACTGGGACTAAATGGTGTCATAACCAGCTCCCTCTGCAAAACCTGCAGTGGTACAGTTGCGTCAGAGACAAGCTGTGTCTTCAACTAGCATACAGTGGGCACCATGTTTAAACTCAAAACAATTAAAGACCATACATAATAGATTTTTTTCCCATGCTTTTACTATGTTTCTCACAGCTACATCATGCAGGAGAATATGTTAGAGTGATTATTTTAGTAGTTTTACACCAACGGTAAAAAAAGGGGGGGAAGGGGCAAATCAAAATTTGTAATTCATACAGTGATCAACGTCAGTGTGTCTACCCATTTCCTATGGAGTTCACAGATGAGGAGAACAGGTGTAACGTTTGCTATTCCATGTCACCCCAACCTCAGCCCCACTTCCTATCCTTTGGTGTTGAGGAATCTTTCCTCTACGATGTTCTTAAGGTCTGCCTAGCTTTTATTTTATAAAAACAGACATAACTTTAGATGGTATTCACAAATTCATACAGAAGATAACTTTATCACAGTACATCCGGTACACATATGTACATCATACACATAAACAAAAAATGAAAGATATGGCAGATAAAAGAAGAAAATATAGAAAAAGAATTAGTGTTTTTCACATTTCCCAATTAATGTTGAAATACAGTATCACTACCAAGCTCAGGACAAAGTTGACTCTGTAGCTTCCTAAGATCAGACCTAATTACTGTCAGAGGCAACGTCTCATTGCAACAACAGACTGAAAAAGCTTGCTAAGAAAAATGAGTTCTGAATCAAAGGGGTTATACTGTCTCATGTGTGTGCTGGCTCTCTGAAATGAACGTATGAATTGCTGTACCACCACTTTATTTTGTGAAATTCTAAAAGACTTTTAACGCAAAACAAATTCAAATACATCAGATGCTAACTAATTTTTCCAGATGTTCTTATTCTCATTCAGCTTCCTAGGATCAAAGAATTTACAAATCAAACCTCTGCTTTCAAAGGTGCTACTTCTGACTGGATACAGGTTTTATTTCAGTCTGATTGTTCACATATACATAACCACAGAAGATGAAATGCTGACCTAGACCATAGTTGTGTTAACATATATATTTTTCTTTAAAAAAATATACAAGGGCAAACTTATACTTCATAAAGCTTCTGTCCCAAATCCTCAAGAAGTCAAAATTTGTATGGGGCATTTCCTTTAACTGAATTCAACAATTCACTTTTTCTCATGCAAGCTGCACTTATGCTGCTTTCAATGTGACCATCTCAGAATATCATGGGCATACAATTATTTTCTCTCTTATTAATGGAAAAGAAGATTAGTTCCAGGACACAAAGAAGTAAATGGTCAGAGTTGTGGTTTCTTTCTCAGCTCCACCACTGACCTGGAAGGTTACTGCAAGCCAGTGCTTCTAAGTGAACGCCACCAGAAGATTTCAAAGTACTGTGAAATTACCACAAGGGCACAAAATGTTTTCATTTCCCAAAGAATTTTCATTGAAAGCCAGATTCTTCCTCTGCTCCCATATCAATATGAAAGTTTAAGTTCTTCAGAGATCAAGTTTTCCATAAGAACAATTATAAAGACAATTTTTTTGCTCATGTTTTTCCTGTTCCCCAAACAGCTCTTTCTTTTCTCCTACAGTTGTTCTGTACTGAAGAACAGACAAGGCAACAGACAAGCACTGCTTGCTTTCTGTGTTAGTTACCACTGTGGATCACAGCCTCCGGCTTCAGAAGTGCCAGACCTTCTCCTTGTCTTGCACTAACATTTCCCTTCTCTGGGACTCTGAGGAGCATTGACACTGCTCTTAGGTCTCCTTGGGAGGAGATGTCTGCATAAAGATGTACTATGTTCAGATGATAACAGCTGGTAAATGAAGTGCTGTAAAGCCAAACGAAACTGAAACCATGGGTTTCCATGCCTGAACTTTGTCAAGTATGCAGACAAGCATACTGAAAACTGAGACTTTCAGAGTCATCCTGCAAGCATGTGATCTATGTGATAACAAATGTTACCCTTCCTACCATAATTAATCAGGCTTGACTTATTACCAATATCTACTAGAGCTAGGAGACTAACTGTAATAAATACACAAATGAATACGTATGAAGCTTCATTTTGAATATAAAAATCAATTTCCTGCTGATGTGTTCAGTATCCTTTTACACCGGGGGGTGGGGAGAGAAGCAAGCTGCACTTGAATTTATAATTGAATTTATAAGTAATTCTTATTTATGAAAAAAAAATTTCCCTTCCCACACACTGTTTGAAGGCAGACAATGGGAACAATGTTACATTCAAAATACCAGTAGCAAAGTGATACTTCGTGCATTGCCCTAAGTGCAAGAGAAATGTGGAAGGGTAGCAACCAGTTATCTTACACTTTTTGGATTTCTGAAGGCAAAAGTCAGGCCATGAATGACTACCACAAACCCTTCTGCAATTTCTAGAAATGTGTGGGGAAACTCTTCAAACACATGAGTTGGGAAAGGACTTGCTTCATTGAGGAGAAGGAGCCATTTCTGATCACAAGAAAATTAAACACAGATAACAGGTACAGATTTAACATTTATATTTTAGTAGAAGTACTGAATTTTTCACACTGCTGCCCCATATTTTTAGGCCCATTTAGACCAATTGTGACTGCCAGCTGGTTTCAGGTTTCATTAAAAGAACTAGATTAAGGAAGTAAATATTGCTTTGAAGCAATGTTATTTTATATAAGGAGTACTTTAAGTCTCATCATGTTGAGCCAATTAGAAAATAAGCAGAAGTTTTGCTTTAAGTGCTAACACTCTTTGAGTTAGCCTTCAGTCAAAAACTCAGGGCTCTGCTCTTTCTCACTAACATGTGCTCACAAATCTCTGTTATTTCTGCTTACACAGGTATGTAAGTCATAAGCATCTCTGGTTTTGGGCTGTGACAAGTGCAAGTCAGTTTGGGGACATCTGCTGACTTGACCCTTATGTTCCACAAAGAACCCTAATTGCTTCACATGGCTTACAATAAATGAAGAGTCCAGCAATCAAAGCTACCAGCTTTAAGAAGGTTTAGTCCAACACTTGAAAATACCAACATGTACATTTATAATGCACTTGCTGTTCCATTAACCAATGAATGGATAAACACTCTCCTTGTTTTAAATATGAAAAAGAAGAGTGTTGTGATTGTCTCCCTGTGTTTTACAGCATGAGTCATCTTGCATAAAAAGTCCCCTGATTTCAAGTGAACTGCAGAACACCACATTCATTTACTTCCAGCTGTGTGGAAATCTATAATCTGAGTGTCTGAGAGCTCTTTGGATGTGAGCTGCTGCCCATTCATACAGTTGGTAATACAACTGGCTAATAGTATTGAACCCAATTATTTGTGTTATCCTGTATAATACAAAATACAGTTGCGGTTCTAATTCAATAGCATTAAAAGACACACAGAGAATTAAAACCTCATGTAGAAAACTGACTGCATTTCTCACAAACAAAAAACAAAACACAAACTGTAAAACAAAAATGGCTTTTTAGTTAAAAGGGACAAATTTTGACCTTTCCTTCCCCAGTCTCTACTCAGGAGACCACTGACACCTACTCTTCTCCTTAAGTCATAGAAGATACATATAGGTGGAAGGCAGATATACACAGGTGAGAATTGTATGTATAAGTAGATAGCACAAAGTGAAAGG
Organism: Falco punctatus; assembly: GCF_963210335.1. Classification (NCBI taxonomy): domain Eukaryota; kingdom Metazoa; phylum Chordata; class Aves; order Falconiformes; family Falconidae; genus Falco; species Falco punctatus. Next base: position 18,076,507 of record NC_137588.1, on the reverse strand, counting down.
TGGCATTTGCAGCTCTTACAGACTGCAGACAGCCCAGAGAAGCTGCAATAAATTAGACTTGCTGGATTTGACTGTTCTAATGTCTACTGAACATTGCAGTGACCTCCAGAGTACCAAATAATCTTGAAAATTTAAAACAACCCCTTGTTCCTCTCCCTCCAAGCTGATCTCTCCTTATAATGCTTCTGCCAGGTATAAGAGATTCTCAGCTAAGGACTGCAAGAATTGAACCGAATTCTGTGCTTTGTATGCTCTCAAGTCAGTAGAGGTTACCAGTAAATACACCATTTATAATCAAAGCTTACAACCATATATAAAATCTTGTCATCCCCCCAAGTCTGGTGTATTGTATATGTAAACTGTAATCTCAGTTGCATGACACCTTGTACATAATTTTGAGGGTTTTATTATGGCTTTATTAACAACCTGACAGAGGTATACCTTCTCCCTTCACTAATTACACAAATGCAAAAATCTGTTTCAAAAAAACACACTGTAAGGAAAAACATATGGCTGCGGAAGACAATAGTGAAAGCTCCTTGAAATAATGTATAATTTAACCCTGGGTTCCTATTATCATCAGTAGAGTTGTATTGCTATGTCTGTGCAGCACTGAGTGATATTTTCCTACTACAATTTAATAATACTGCTAACAGGGCATAATTCATCAATAATGCCCTTTTACGCAAAAATACAGTTTTATTTGTCCAGAGTCAGGGAAAATTTCCTGCCCAAAAGAATCCACATGCCTCCACAACATGAAGGAAAAACTTTCTTAGTGTGAATCTATGTCTATGCTCTGGGATACATAGTGCCTACGATGAAAATCTATGCAGTATGTCAAAAAGATTACAAGAAAGTTGTATTGAAGTGTGCTGATGCAAAAAATATGAACTGGGAACTAAACAGAATTTATGGAACCTACTCCAAAAAAAACGAAGTATGCCGAAGAGCTGGCTTTCCTGAAAACATTAACCATGTTGATAGAGCAAAATCATCAACACAGTTGGGGTTTTTTTGTTGCTCTGGTGTTTTTTTTGTAAGGAAAACACTTAGTATGTTTTCGATAGAAAGGAATCTTTCCTAAAGATTTCTAAACGAAACTGTATCAGGATCCTTTTACTGTATTGTAACCACTAATCCACAACTGCATTAATGCAAAAGTGGCAGAGGTATCCATCTATTATTCTGTCCCTGGAAAGACTAGATCCAACTTTTGACCTAATGCCACCATCCTGTGATTACCTGAGCCAGCCCAATCTGCAATCCTAGTCTAGTTCTTAGAGGTGAAGAGTTTGCCACTTTTACAGTTTCTCAACTATGACTACTATTATGTGATTTTTCTTCTTCCCTTGATGTTTCTTTTTGTGGCCTAGTTTCAGATGAAAAATTTATAAAGCACAAAAATTAAATTCCCTCAATGTGTCCAAAAGGTCTACAGAAGCCTACTAAAAAATCATCAGACATGTATTTATGACATCCCATCTGTCTTTTCTTTAATACTTCCTAACACCTCTTTGGGGAAGCTGCCTCCCGCTTGCTGCCTGTACAGCACCTACCATACTGGGGTCTTGGCCCATGAGTGGGGCTTCAAGGTAAAAAAAAATAATATAAAAAAAGTATAAACACATGAAATAAAAGCACACTTTCAAAAAAGATAAACCTACAATGAGCCTAAAAAAGCTGAAGATTCATCATCTCTGTATCACTTGTATTGAAAATTTTCTCATTAGATTTACCACTCGTTATTTTCTTGAGAGAATGTAAATAATTACTTAAATCATTTGTTGTATTACATATGATCTCCTAAAAAGGAATCACAACATATAATAGAATTTGGTTTAGGACTGTTCAAGAGCAGCATACATTAATGATGATGCAAAATACACAGTATTTTACTTACAGGTTTGGCTTGGAACTTGCACACAGTGAGCACCCGAGAAGGAGCTGCACTGCCCAGAAATGAAGGCTTGCCCCCATGTCAGACCCCAATTTGGGCACCACTGCAGTCAAACCAACACCAAGGCTTGAACCCTGGATTCCATGTTTTTAGTTGACTGGTGAATTTTAACTAGAGTATATTTTATCTGGAGCACTTTCTGGTATTCAAGAGCTGGCTAAGAATCCCATATAGAGACAATCAGTGGTTATATCTAAGCACAGAGTTAGTTTCAGGATCCCTTGCAGCATGCCTTTGCAGCAGAAGAGGTGGTGGCTAACAACAATAGTTCAAAGACCTAAGAAACAACACAGGGTAAACTAGGGACTCTATTCAAGGAAAAAAAATGGCATTATTTCCATTTCTACCTGAAAAACAAGTACAGTACCAGTAGTATTTGCTAAACAGTTTAAATTGTTTAAACAAAAAGTCTTAAGGGTCTTAAAAACACAGTAGCTTCCATATCAGAACTATTACCTTTTATTTTGCTTTTTTAAGCAGATACAATATCCCAGAGCACTTAGACAACCCAGTTAGACCAGCCTATACCTTTGTTTTATGGATTGCCTCTTTTTGACTATTTAATTCCTCTCCCTCTCACATGCTTTCCCCCCAACCCCCCAATTTAACCTAGGCAAGGAGGTGTTCTCATGTCTACAACATAAAAAAACAAATTTGGGACTGTTGAAAAGGCATTGTTATTCTTGTAACCAAAGCTGCCAGCTACATACAAAAAGCAAGAATGAGGAGGTGACTTCCTGAAGAATTTCATAAGCTTGCATAAAACCTTGGTACCACTTGCCTGAAACGTCTTACCACACAGTTACCACTGCTGCAGGTAACTATGCTTGCAGGATGACAGGTGAAAAAACAGAATACATTAGAAGTTTGTTAAAACTCGAGTTCAAAGAACCAACTAGCCTGCAGTATTTTTAGACTTAGCATCCTGACAAATGCCTTCTGAAAGTATTAGTACTGAGCAGCACATGACAAGAAGAAAAATTAAGATACATTTGTATCCTAACCTAATTTCCAAGAAGACTCAGCTGAAGTTCTTACAAATTTTGCCTCTTAAAAGGGGTGTGTGAAAGGAACTACTATCTTACTAAAATTCCCAAGGCTTTGCCTATTATTTCAAGACAGCTATCCAACAATTAAAGCTACCCTATAAAAAAAGCTCAATTTATGTCAGGATTGATTTGTTGATTCTTCAGGTTTGTTTTGTTCATGGGTTGGTTTTTTTCCCCTCCCCTTTCTTCTTTTTCCTCTACATTACATTTCTGCTTGCGTATTTAAGGGTATACAACCAGCTCCTCAGCTGTGCTATTATTTAGCCTGGCAAACAGAACTATCATTTTTTGTTGGCTATGTGCACCACAGATGCAGTGATGTATGTCCTCCACCCACTACCGCCATCATGACCAGAATTGTTCCTCTTTGCATCTGGTGGATCCTTTCTCTTTTTTAGTTTCTGCTTTTGTTTCATAGATGAGCAGCCTTTCTGCTGATCTTTCTTACAAAGTGCTCCATTTCATCTTGGCAAGGGATAGTCACCAGTTTCATACTTCCCACATACTCTCCATTTTCCTCTTGATGTTTTAACTTTTTATTAGATATTGTGCCTACAGTTGTTTTGTTGGTTGGTTTTTGGGGTTTTTTAAGTGCTGTATCTTTCACTTGCATTGCTACCTTTAGGTTCCTGCATGACAAGGATCAGTAAGGCAGAAAGTGAGAAGAAAATCCCTCTTGTATTGCAGAATAATAAGCGAGAAATAAAACAGTATTACAGGAATAAAAATTTAATGCAAAGAGATAGGACAGCAAAACAAAGGAAAATTATACACAAAACTAAAAGGGTAAAAAGGCTTAATAAATAAAAAGGGCTCAAAAAGAACAGACCTACTGCATTGTACATCATATAGCTCAATTGGACTTAGTTGCTCGTATCTGCAAATAATTTGGTGGGGACATAGGACATTCTACATCCTTGCATTCACTTCTAGTAATATCTGAAATTAGAGACAAACAAAGCTGTATGACAAACAGTGCCAGACCAGGATAACCTCCAGGAGCAGCTTTCATTGGAATGAAATCTAGTAGTCCTTTGAACATACAGAACTTCTTGTAACACCAAAAGAAAAGGTCATTCCACAAAATCTACCACCATGTTCAGTGTCTGAGTGAGAAGTGCTACATGTTGAGCTCTATCAAAGCAAATCTATTGAGACTCTTAGCCCTTTCACAAACGCACCCATCTGCACAAAGCACAGGGAGGAAACAGACATTTGCAAAAGGATAGCAACAGGATACGAAAAAGGGAACACACCGAGGGAAGACATGTTGCAAAAAGGATGATACAACCGTTCAAGTGGGAGAAGAAAATTGAGAGATGCAGAATAAGCCATAAACTAGAAAGCAGAATGACAAAATTTTGAGGATGCAATTAAAAAAAAAATAATTTTAAAGTACATTGACAGCATTGGGCTCCTCACAGTATCAGTGATGTGTATCCAGCTATGTGTATCCCAGCTCACAGCCAATGTCAAGGTTTCCTTTCCAGAACTTTGGTATGCTACAGCTCGACAGAGAAAATTTTCTAAAAAGTTTGAGAAAAATATATTTTGAGTAGAATAGAAGAAAAAAGGAAAATTCAAAGGACTTTCTGCCAGAGGAACAAAAGCAGCATGGAAACATTCACCTTAAACATCTAAAATGTGATAATGCTATAAATAATTTAAAAAATATCCTGTTCAGCTGCTTTCAGCATCTAACAAAATAAAAGGTTGTTTAATTTTTAATAATTGATGGCATTGATGTGTCAGTCTGGCAGTGTATGCGGACACAGTGGATAACTTTGTGGATGAACAGGGAGGTAGCTACTGAGTGCAAGGCGTTTCTTGGATCAGGTAGCCATAAGACTGTCATCGAGTGAAGATGCCTGAAGTAAACTTGATTTCTTGCTTTTGGTGTCTGAATCCATTTTTGGATCTGATTATCTCCTCATCTTCTCATCTTCAGAACAACATTGAAAAGTGGGAGGCAAATAAGGTCTGAGGCTACACAAAGTCATAGTAGAATAGAAAAATACTGCTCAGAAAGTAAGCATGACTCATGAAAAGCTCTGAATGCAGTTGTGAACGTGACTTCAATTGTGGCAGTTACTAATGTTTGAGTACTTCAGACTACGTTAAATGAAGTCTCAGTTATTCACACGAGGCAAGGATATCGATATCCAAATCGGCCTCGTCTCCTAAGTCTGTTGCAGACAAACTATGAAGCAAAAAGATCTTTATTATCTTCCCATGTACACACATGGTTTTAAGAGGACTAACTCTCTTCTTCAGCATTGCAGGCATAAAGGAGAGGCCTCTGCAGGGGTTGTCAGAATCAGACGTGCAAGTAAGTGAAGTTAGGTTTATTAAGATTTTTATGTAATACAAAGGGGATGACAAACTCCAAAAACCACGCTGGTGCCGTAACGCCTTGCATCCACTTGATGGCAGTGTGAACAGGCTACTTCCACTCACACTGTGACCGTGGGCACTGCACGGCTTCAGTCCTCGCCTGGAAATGTAAAGCGCTGGTTTGACAGGGAGCGAGCTGCAAACACTTGTAGAATTCTTAGCCTAAAGTTGGACTGCGTTGATGTGGCGTAAACGTATATCCGCAAACGTGGAAGATGGATGAAAACGGCTAACCTGATTTATATTTAATTAACGCTAACAAAACCTGCTATTATCTTTCAGCCCTAGAAAAGTCCTAAAAATACCAGAAACACTAAGCTAAGGGAAAGCCACAACTTATCGCTTGGAGGCACTACTCTAGTTATGTAATACAACATTATTTTACGATTTTTATTATTATCACAACCAAGTAGGAAAGTGAGCCACTAGAGGGGGTGAGACCCTTTTCCGGTGGCGCATCAGTGCTAGACTGAAACGCAGGAACGCAGCATGCTTTCTCCATCACTTGTTGCTCTGCCCTCAGCCTGGGTCTGCCCCAGCTTTTCACTGCTCCAGCCCTGCTCTTTCCTGCCTCCAGTTCTCTCCCTTCTGCAAAAACCTCTCAAAGACACAACAGCTTCCGCGTTCCTATATGTGTTTCTGAATGCTATTTTACCATCAGCCCATTCTCAGGTTTTTTGTGTGACAGTAACTGTAAATGAACATGATAAGTTATCAGCATGCAGCTCTGGTTAATGCAACAGTACCAATCACAAGACCACAAATTTGAGTATTAATTCTGTAGTCCTAATGCCAGACTAACAGGGACATGATAACCATTCCATTAGGCATGGCAACAGATACTCCCAGCAGCAGCAGCTGCTGCCAGTCAGGCAGAGACCTCTGTCCTCCAGGAAAAGCAGAAAGCAGGATTAACTAAAAAAAAAAATATTGAGAGAAAAAGTAAATGCAAAATAATTTCATTAAAACAAGAAAACGAACACTGCTGTAACTCTGCAATTGTAGAGGATGCATCCAGATATACAATGTTCTTCTGGTTACTGTTCCTGATACTCACTTCCATAGCTTTCGTAATCATAATCAGGCAGTGTGATTTTACGTGAATAACTTCACATCAGATTCACAGCAACTATCCCAGAAAAGCAGGTTGTTTAAAACAGTATCCCATGGATATTCTTAACAGTTAGGTATTTCCAGCTTCAACATCACATTCTACTACAAGCATCTAACATCTAAATCAATCTTTTCATATAAGCAAAAATAGATCTTAATATCTGACCTGACATCCTCCTAAAATCCACAAAACTGACAGCAGCAACAACACAGAAGGCAATGCAAACTAGAACAAATTAAATTAGAATCAATCCAGACTATTCATCCCTGGTTCAGTGTTTGTTAAAAGAAGTTTAAGTACCTGATGAAATAATAATTGAAGTATTTTGTTTTGATGTTCAGGACATACTAGTTTAGCATTACATCAGCAAGGAAGATGATCACAGTGTTAGTCAGTGGAAGATTTAATTTTATTGTTTAATACACATTAAATCCTCCTTATACAAAGAACAGAGGCTTATAAATTAAGTTTCTCACCATTCTTTTCCACTATTTCTACTCTGAAAATTGAACCTAATTTTTAGGGAAGATGTGAAAAGCTGCAGTAGGTTGAGGGGGGAAAAAAAAACCACCAAAAAACCAAACACCAAACCCCCCACCCCTTAATTCTTCCAAAAGTAAACATCAATGCAGCAACTTCAAACCTCCCAAGACTGATAGCTCAGCACATGAAACACTCAAGCTCCTTCCTACAGGCTCTTATGGTGGCTTACACCTTTTCACATCTCACTGGAATGGCCTCTGCTTCCTGTGCACGGTGATTTCCTAAAACACACTTCAGGAAAATAAAATGCTTTCATTTGTATATGAACTGCTTGGGCTGGCAGCAACTATTGAGTTTACCACTCAGTGGTCAGATTTTGTCCTATGTTCAGGACATCACACAAAACCAGAGAAAATATACCCACTTATATGCAAAATTACAGTCCCTGTGTTGCATGTTTTTCCAAAACTTCAATTAGATGCAATATTTTGTTGCTCTAACTTGTTAGTCAGAAGCTTCTTGCTGATCTACTGGTTTAACAGTTCTTAAGGCAGACTTCACCTTTTTTAAGTCATCCACATCCCTACTGCTGTCATCTACCAACTTCATGAGGTTCAGAATTATTTGATATTCTTTAAGAGACTAGAGATCAGTTTACCCTTGTGACAGTTGTATTACTGAGGCTGTGTTTCAGCTGCTGTGCATTGTCCAGTAGGGTAGCAACAATTTTTGCCATCACCAAGGACTGAAATTTTGGGTCATATAGGATTAAAATCTCATGACTTCACACCTTAAATTGAAGGAGAACCCCTGAGACCCTAGGCTAAAGCAGATTATAAACCTTTGTGACTCAAGCATAGAAGTATGCAGCCCCCACTAACTACACTAAATATATTTTCCACTCTGTGCAACAGCTGAAAATGAACATTCAGATTGTGTTTATGGTAACATGTCTAGGCAAGCTTCCTTCTTACACAGCCTCCTTTCCTTAGTAGCAAGCAGTACTACATCCACAATTACCCTGCTCTGTAGGCCAAGTCTGCAGGGCTGCTCCAGCTCAGACCACAACATATGGCCCCACTTTTCAACAAGACATCCTGCTGACACCTCACGGCAGCTAGGACATCCTCAGCTCTCCACAAGTCTATCACTGCCTGGCACTTGCCTCCCCACACCTGGGACCCCACAACACAGACCTACACGCTGGGTCCTGTCCACTACAGCTCCAGGGCATATCCACTCACCTACCAGTTGAAAAGCATGCCACAACATTGGAGACCACACTAGAGAGCTATTATCATGCCAGAGAGCTATTATCATTGAATTTGCTTGTAACCATGACGCCAGCAACGCAAAGTTCTAGTCTGTTTTTATATAGCAAAAACATGTTTTCTTTTTTTAAAAAACAGATAAGAAAAAACCCAAGATTTGTTTTTATCCATTCTACCACAGACAGCTAATTACCAGCAAATTAATACTAAAGTTAAATTCATCTCAAGTTCAGTCCAAAGACTGTAGCCTTGATAGCTGCATGTATTTTCTTTTTTGTTTCACTGAAAATGTATGTGGATAAATATTCTAAGTAAAAGGGTTCCCCACAGACTGGATTGACAATTAAGGTGCCTACTCACAGCTTTCACAAAGCACTGTTAAATGCAATGTTCTTCCTGGTGCCCTTGCCTGCATCACTGCACTGTTCACAGAAAATATTTTCTAAACACCGTTTGCTTACCCTGCTAAGAGTTACATGAAGTGCACTGCATAATTTCCTTGCTGAAATCTCTGACCACCAATCACAATTATAAACAACGTGGCTCAATTATTTCTGGCAGCTCCAACAATGTTCCAGTTAAAAAAAATCATCATAACGTTGGTTATTTTAACCCTAGTTTAGTGTTTGCCAGCTAGGTAAGAGACGTGAAATCATTATTATTAGTTTAACTACTTTATCTTTCACTAGTCAGCTCTACTGTGGAACATGCAACTTTGCTGCACCGGTAATTCTTAATCTTGTTGACTAACTTTGAGTGGTGATCTGACATGTTTTTCATGCTTTTTTTTTTTTAATTAAAAACACATAATTTCCCAACATCCACAATGTTTCAGTGAGCTCTAGAATCTTTCATAAGAAGAATAACAGTTTTTGCTGAAATTAACAATTAGCAAAGCAGACTAGCTAGGTTAGATAATGAAACTTTTTTTTCTTCTTCCTATTCTGGTAACACAGTGACATCAAGATGTCAACAGGCAATAAAGACCTGTCCTGGATTTCAAAAAACGGTTCAAAACACTAAGTGCAGTTCTTGTTTTTTCAGGATAGAGCGTACAATAAAAAAAAAAAAAAGTGGTTCAAATGCCTTCAGCTTCTCCAGACACAGAAAATACTGTCGCAGCAGACTGGAGACACTACCCAGGGCTATGCAGAGCAGGCACCCTTGCTCCCAAAGCAGACAGCTTACTGCAGGGAAAGACTATTGCACCAGGTAGGAACTTCACAGCTTCTAAGGGCAAAACAATTAGCATGAATATGAATTGAGAACAAACCTTCACTGTGTTCACTAAAAGCAAAAGAGGGAGGAATAACGTGAAATTAATGGAAGTCACATGACAGTTCTTCACACAATGTGCAGGATGTTGGGAAACCTTAAAGTTTGTCTTGCTTCAAGAAATATCTGAATAAATTCCTAATAGAAAATCCCTGGGGTGGTATTAAATACAAAGATACTCCCTCTGGCCCTAAGCTGCAAGTCACAAGGAAACTGGCAGAGTACATGTGAGAAATACCATCCCTGTACTTGCCTCGTCCCAGGCATTTGCTTTCAGCAGCTGACAGAGAAAGGTCACTAGGTTAGACAGACCTGTCGTAAGAGTTGGCCAATCTTTTCTTATCTTCCTATGAAAGAAAAGGACAAGCGTTCATTAATTTGTGGCCACAGAATTAAACAGCTATTTTCCCCAGATACAGGGGAAACATTCTTATACTTTCTGAGCAGGCATTACAACTACATTGCAACTTACACACTCCCAGCTGCTGGGATGCAGACATACATTTCTCAAGCTGGCATTTGTAAAGATAGCATAGAGGGCAACCAAGTTCCTTCTAATGTGAAACGAGGAGTTCACTAATTATAGGTCAGTTACACTTTTGCAAACAAGTCAAGGACAGCACTGTGGCACAATTTTCATGGAGATAAGAAATATTGTATGTAAAAAGCTGGGAATATTAAACAAACAGCTGAAACTTATTTTTGTGAAATTATTTTGGTGTTTTCTAACCAGATTTGTCCAGATTACAGCTGCTGCATGCAAAGAAAGCATTCAACAAGGCTCCCAAAGATCAGGCTGAGCTCAACAAGAGGGGAAAATAATCTCCTTATTATAAAGTAAGAATACTTAAAATGGCAAGTCTGACAGTACATATGGAACCACCTAATGCCATTTTTGGAATTGTTTCAGAAGACAGACCACTATAAAGTGATTTGCCCAAGGGCATACCATGAGTTAGTACTAGAATGACAATACTGTTTTAATTACAGTTTCTTATGAAGCCTGTAATATGTCAGAGGTTGACTTAGTTTTTAGCAAAATTATTTGTAAGCACTTTTCAATATCTCATCACATAACCTATAGCTACAGACAGGCCCAGCATCACTACTCCAGTGGGAAATACTTCTGATGGCAGAACTGCTGTACAAATGTTTCATTCTGCTTCAGGATAGATAAGCAATTCACAAGAGATGTGAAATGCTGTTTTCTAAAAGTATATCAAGCCTTGAAGTTATTATGAAGAACAGCTATGGAAAACTGAACAGACTGGCAGAAGTTCAGAAAACACTTCACCAGGGACAAAGTCCTCCCATCCAGCCCACAGGGCACATCTCCAGTAATTGTCAGAAATGAAGGCCTTCACCAGCTGCCGACCAGAAAGGCTTCCTCTTACATGCATCTGTAAGAAGGTCTAAGCACAGGCTTCACTTGAAGCAAACAAGATTTTTCTAATGAGCCATTTGATCAAAAGTTTTGTTGGTTTAAGGGAGTTTTGCCAAGATGACAGCTGAAGGTAAAAACTTTGTTAGGTAACATAACACGGTTTTCTATAGAAAAGCAAAACAACAACAAAAAAGCTTTTCTAGTCAATTCCTTACAAAAACAGTACCCAAGAGTTACACTGAGGGCTATGACATGTATTTGTGTGCAGACTATTTTGTGGCAGTCTATTTTTTTAATGCTGACAGATGAACCAAACAGAATTCTCATCTGCCTGAGTCCTTGTATTATTGTTATTTGGTATTCAAATCATTTAAGTGAAAATTCTATTAATACAGTATTAATAAAAAAGATAAAAGTAATATTAACATCACAGTTCTAGTTACTGAAGTGTCTGAAAAATACCATCAGAACAGCAGCATTCTTGGCTTCTAGGCTTTCTGTTGAAAACTTCATTGTGCTTCTCACTGAAGAACGTAGTATGGCTGCACAACACCATCCATGATCATGGCACTTTGTTGCATTCTGTTCATGTGTTTGACCAGTAGAGATCTGGACTATTTTCTCCACGCCTGCTGCAACCCCTTGTGAATGCCAACAACTGGGGGAAACGGAGCACACACACAAGCTCCAGGGCAATTTTTATGCTTCAGAATTTGCAGGAAGACCCAGAGGTCTCTTACTTAGACCCAAGCTGCTACTGACTGCTTCATAATTAATGACTCTAATGGATCACTTATCCTCGCAACTCCTCTGGAGTTTTGTCAAACAGGGACATAATCATTGCAAGTACAATTTTTTATAACGTGACAATTAAGCATGAAGGAAAGCAGCAATATGTGTTCTCAGATGCTGTGTTGGATAGAAATATTTAATGCCCTCACACCTGAGGAAAAGGGCGCTGATTTCCTAGGAAATCAATCAAGCTGCTTCCACAAATTGCCAAACACAACAGCAAAAAAACCTTAGTAACTCAGGCTGTAAAGCACTGCCTATTTTACCATCAGCCTGTTGAAGGCTCAGGGCTCTGTGTGTCTGTATTTTAGACAATGAAAGCTTCTTAAGTGTTCACACAGTTGCAGAGGCCACCTTACACTAACTACTACAACGCTGCCTTTGTGATTCTAATCCACTTGAAATAGTTGATCCAAGAGACACAAAGATCACCCAATGCATTTACTGGATGCATTTAACATAGTGTTGGGTACACAAAACCAGCAGCTCCCATACTGTGATTAGACTCAACATAGTTCTGTACAGCTGATGAGGCCCAACATGGGAAGAAATACATACAGGTTTTTCCCTGTGCCAACCAAGTTGACAGAGTATCGACAAATATTATGAATAATTTATTCTGCTCTTTGTATGGCTCAGTTTCCAGGACTGAGTACCATTTCTAGATCTGATTGATCACCTTTTTCAAGGTCAGAGGCAGCTTCAGACTCTAGGCAGCTGTCAAAACATGTCCTAGAAAAAAATTAAACTTGAGGGAGACTAAGCTTTGTTGTGTTGGGGGAGAGGGGTGGCACAACAATCTTTCCGGTTTTATGACTTTTCAATGAATGTTCACAAAAGGAAGTAAGCAGTCATCTTTTTTATGTCTGATGAATCAAGGCATATGAGAGAGGTGTTTGATCAACAGCACAGTCTACCACAGAAACTGCGTTCAGCCTATTGGAGCCTGTTTGCATCCAGTGGAAAGATACAGAAGCCAAAACTGATCCTTAACTGATTTTTTTTAAGAGTGCTCTGACCCAGATGAATTTAAGCTTTATAAAATAGACTTAGGGGTCTTCATTTAATGAAATGCTCCTGTGGTAGAAATGGACATAAGTTTGATGTTTAAAAGCTCATGAAGTCAGCAGAGATTCTTCCATTTAGTTTATTGAGCTATAAGTACTACAATATCAGCCAAATTAGAATCTAGGTTTACAGATAAGAGCTCTTATTTGCTCAAGTATCTACGTTAATTAAGAAGATACAAACACAGGAAATATGGGAAAAGCCGACAGGTTCGGATTCCTGCTGGCAATTGCAGGAAGAATCCAGATACCTTCCTTACTCTCACCACTGTACAAGACAACAACAAAACCCCAGTCCCCACAAAAAAACCCCATGAAAATCTTCACTGACCTGTTCTATAAAGAAACCCTCCCTGATGCCAAACCTGACAATGTGTGTGTATGTGTGTTTTATGATAGCATCCAGAGGCCTCAAACAGGTAGTCAAGGATTTAGTGTAACAAGTACCATAAACACACAGCAATAAAAATAGTCCCTGAGCCTAGGAAAATACATATATATAATTGTTCACTAAAATATCACTGTAAGACATCTTACATGTTTCCATACTTCAGGGATAAACATGTGTGATTCAAATACTAACTGCCAGTCTCAAAACAGAGGCATTGATACAAATATATTTTAAGTTTCAAGCACATTTATAGAGTTCTGTAATTAAAAAGAAATCCAGACTTTCAGCTTAACTTGAAAGTACAACTGACTATGCAACACAGAGAAGTTCATTGAAATATTTGCCACTACAGTCATTTTGTGCTGTTGGTTGCAAATCAGTGGTGTGAAGCTGCCTTAAAGCAAATATTCTAGTAAAATATTGTTTTAAACTCCCCCAGCAAGAGAGTTCAGTTAGTGTGATTTATTTTAATTTAGATTTGTGTAGCAAGTACTTTTTGAGAACTGTGCCTAATAGACCATTAGAGTCCTCCCAGATAGTTGTAGCGCTTCAGCACCTTCATCCTTCAAATGTCTTTGTTATTTTCTGCCTCCTTTCAGCAAATCTGTCTCGTTCATTGGGATGTAAGTGACATACAGGCCACATGATACCTTTGAGCATTATGCCCATTTTAAATAACAGCTTTTGGAGTCTCACTGCCATGCAGATTTTCAGAGAACCAAGGTAGATGTTAGCAGGAGGTCAGCACATACTGCAATATATTAAACACCAAAAAAATAGTTTTCCTAATTTTTTTATGTTCCTTTCAGAGGACACATTAAAATAATTTTCATGTGACTTCTTAGGTAAATTCCACACGTACACAGAGCTGGGGTCATCTTTTTCACAACAGCCAGAGATGTTTGCCTGGTCTGGATCACTCCCTTCCCTGTTATAAAACTATTTACCATTGACTACTTCCCCAAGGAACTGTCCTAACTGACTTCAGAATTGTCACCTGCCAGCCTAAGCCCATCAAGCAAAAAAAAATAGCAGAAAAGAAATCAGCAGGTATAGCAAAATCCCTGCAAATCATTCATCACTACAGCAGACCCAGCACAGACTATATTTAAGCATTAACTAATACAGACCAGGAAGAGCACATTAAATTGAGCAACCTGGAATCACAGGGCTGCTATTAGGAATGTAGGAAATAGAAATGCTGGAGTACGAAAGAACTGTAACTTAAAGCCCCCACAAACCAAATATACACCAGCTGAATCCTGGAATCCATATATACATTTCATAATAAAATAATCCGCAGAGTGCAGACAACTAAATCCAGTTCTTCCTTCCCCCTTCCAGAAGGGATCTCACTGCATTCAAACTAATGCTTTTCAGTAAGTCAAGCAGGATTTAATTCAAGCTGGCTACCCTGGGTAACTTCCCTGCAGTCGATTCACTTCTTTCAGACTAGAAGGACGTCAGAGCCAGAGACAAGCAGGATGCCAGCTTAAGTGACAGTAGAGCTGCTGCTGCTGTTTGTTAAGCTTCTCTGATAGAGAATGAGATTTGTTTTGGCACAGCATCTCAGAAGACTCTAAAGGGCATACAATAACCTAAACTACAGTTGAGCTCTTGTTAGGCTGTGTTTTTCACCAGTCCTGGAACAAGTATGACTCACCAGAAAGCAACACAAATATTTAATCTTCAGGACCAGTACTGGGAATGCATGGAATTCGCAGTTCTTTTCAAGGTTTTGGGGGTTTAACCTTCCTGTTCTACAGCTGTGCAGATGAACTGCTGTCTTAATTTGCAAAATACACGTAAAGGTATATCACCAGCCTGTTCTTCCAAAAGGTTACCATTTACACAACATAATGTAATAGTGATGGCTGCTATACAAAAGTAATAAGGTATTCTACTACTGTTTGCATCAAACTGGGAATCTCTGAAATCTGACTGTTCAGTTGAGCCACTGATGTTGGGGAGACAAAACACATTGTGAGATAGAACATTTTCTCTTACGCCAGTGGCTGTCAAATCTAGTTCTGCACTCAAACAATGAATTGGCTGAAACATCCTTTACACCAAAAGGAAAAACTAAATTTGGTAGCAGAAAACAATCATTCTTTCAATGTGGAAAATTCACTTAGACTTGTTATTAGTGCTGTGTTATTATCACCATGATCAGGGATGTAAAAGAAAAAACCTGAAAATTTGCTATGAAAAACAAAACTAGAAACATTTTGAAATCTAATACTCCATTTTACATATTGCAAAATATAAACTTGGTTACAGCTTGGGAGCATTAAAAATTCCTCAAATCTTAAATATTTTATTTGCTCTTAACTTCCTGAAAATAACTAAGAGTACATAAAAATGATGCTAGCATCTACTTAATTCTAATTGAAAACATAATTCCTTGTTCCCTATTGACTAAAGACAGTAGTGCCCCCAAGTGACATTTCATTATGCAATATAGTCTTGTAGCTTTATAAAAAAACCCAACAGATTATTTTAATTGCTTCACACAAGACTAAGAAGATAAGACACTCACAAACAAAAGTCAGACTTAAATGATACTGACATTTCTCTAAGAGGGCTTGGGGCGGGCGAGAAACAAGAGGAGTAATTTCCATTTTCTAACCGTTCTGAAGCTGCTAATTGTTGGAAGTTGTAACATCAACATAAAGCTGAATTTACATCTTTTGCCAGCTACTCATCAGGTTTTCCTGCAAAACCCACCCCAATACCCAGGTAGATCTTCCCTTATTTTGAAGGAAATTCCCCAGTTTTGGTTGTCCATGATGGGGGGGGGGGGGGGGGGGGGGGGGGGGGGGGGGAGGTCAGAACTAGATGATCTTTATGATCCCTTCCAACCCAACTCATTCTATGATTCATGCAATATTTCACAGCCTTTATAAACCACTCTTAGTTTAGCTTTATAATGCATTTTTTATGTCAAGTTATCTTGATTCTAGAAATTATCTCTGTCTATTTAGCTGAACCAATGTGACAGGATTTTTTCCTTCCACTAGGCATTACTTTACATCTTTTTGTCATAGCACAGACATATCAACATGTAGATAATGCACCAACAATGGCTCTGCATCGAGTATTAGCTGTTTTGAATTGACATAAAGAGCTTTCAGGAACAAAACCTGCCTCTACACTTCCACAAAAATGAGATTCAATACTGTTTTAAAACACAGAAGCGTATTTCCCTATTACATGCTTGAAGGAGACTCCATTTCTCTCTCCTGGACAGAGATGTTCTGCTCCTCCCCAGCTTGCTGCCTTCTACCATTCTCTTCCACAGTCATCCTTTGGCTTCACGCACATTTTCCCTCCATTCTCAGCTGTATGCATCTGCCCTCGATGGCACCATTTCCTATTTTCCTCACTTGAATTAAAGCTCCCTCTATTCTCAGGTCTTTGAGGCTCACTTTACTCTCCAAACACACCTAGTGTCCCCCTCCTGCCCTCTTTGCCCTTTCATGGGTATTTCCAAGTCTTCTATATTTTAGGATAGCATAAAGTTGCATATGCAAAATCACTGAAGGAAAATTTCTTTGCAAATACTACAGGCATTTATCCCATGGAGAGCACTAATAGAAGATGGTGATTGATAAAATCAGCAAGCTTAGGAGTGTCTCTGTGAGAGTTTTCCTCCCGAACTTATTCTTATAGGCAAGTTCTCAAAAATAAAAAAAAAAAATCTTCCTATTAAGATCTACTACACGAAAAAAGTCTACATGAGATTTAGAGACAATTAAGTTGGAGTTTCAGCCACAAGATCAGCTGCGTTCACAGAACAGATACATGTTTTATGTTGAAAACAACAAAATGATACATTTTATGTTAAGCACTTCTAAAAAAGGTCATTAACAAGTGCTGTGCCATTTACTTATTTGGATTAAATATCTTGTCTACCGAATTACAAAAGAAATTTAAAAAAAAAACAAAAGTAAAAGGTAATCTTACTTTTTCATCGTCATCAGAAAAAGGGGCACCTCCCGGAGTCTTATTTATTGCTTGGGCAACACCAATAATCTCTCCATCACTGTTTCTTATGGGCATGCACAAGAGTGACTTTGTCTTGTATCCGGTCAGTTTGTCAATCTCATCATTAAAGCGACGATCCTTCAAAAGAAAATAAGGAAGCATTAACATGCATGTCATACATCTAAGCTTTCTTCATGCAGCAAAGAACTGTATTTTCCCAATGTCTTAAATAGTATTTCCAGTAGCATTATGTTGTCACCCTATTCTTTACCAGTCATTTTTCCTCAGTTAAGATACTAAGAAATATAGTTTTCTCACAGGATCAGTACAAGGTTTAGCATCACATAATTGTATTTACTGAAGTTCCATTTTTATACCTCATTTAGAGGAATGACCTACATAAAGGATCACAGCCAAAGCAGCTACCAAGAGAACACGGAAAACTAAGACAAATGAAAGAGAGGGCCCTCCACAGCTCCATGACAGCAACACAGGCCTTGGCACCGGCCAGATGGTCAGAGCAACCTTGCCCATGGCTTTCACAGGTTTCCACACAGATAAGGAAACTTATCAGTGGCTAAAGCTGTGGTATGGTTCCTGCCCACCACATATTCACAAGCAGTTTTCAGTTTCTTCAACCTTAACCAATACTGCTTGCTTAACAACCCCTCTATACTGCTGCCAATAAACTTTCTCACCAGCAAAACTGTGGGGTAACCACACGGCCCATGCAGGCATTAGCAAGGGCCCCGAGCTCCTCTGCACACACCATAGCTCCTGCAAGGTACACACTAAAGAAAAACCCGTTTGCAGTTCACCAGACATATTTTCTCATAATATCTATGTGAAGCATGCAGATGTTGGGGTTTGTACGAAAGGGTAACAAGCTCTAAGGAGTGCTGTGTCACCTTCACTGAGAATGCAGAGGGGGAGTCACACAGATCTGGTATGTACTAATTTCATGGGAAGCCACCATGTTTACCCCAGAGTGGATCAACCGTGTCCATTAACTGTATACGGCATGGGCAGCTGCATAATTAGGACTTTCATGTAAAACAGGGAGCATACCAGCATGACACTATGTATTCATCCTAAGTCTTTATCTATTTTTCAGAAGCTTATGCCAGTTCAATGTGATCAGTGATCCAAGTGTGCTTACATACAAGTTGCTCTAATGATCTGTACTTGCTCTTCACTCACTGGTATCTGCACCAACCAAGAGAGCTTCTCAATTTCCTTGTGCATCCTAAGTTGTCAGTTTCAACATGAGAAATACCAGGAAGAATCAGTTTGGCAGAAATGCTATATGAAGTCCCAATGCTTTACATCTACATTTGTCAAGTTACTATACTCACACTGCAAACCACAAAACAATGAAAGATTTCATGGTCTAACAAATACTATCATCCAACTAAACAATTGTGAAGCGAGCTGCAAATGTATGGGTAAATATTCCAGTAGTCTGAAAGTTCTTAAAATTTACTATACATCAACTAGAGTATTTTTTCATTAATCCATACTGCTCTAAGGGGCAAATTAGGATTAAGTACAACTGAATCCTCACAATAAATATTTACCTTTAAGCATTACCTGGCAAGTAGCAATCATTTATTCAAGAATTTTGCAAATATAATTTCTTTTAGTTTGGTTTATCTTCAAATTTTGCTAGCCAAGAATTGTATCATTAACAGGGTTTTTTGTTACATAGTTTTTAGACATGATTATTTCATATGCTTTTATATCCACTTGCATTTCTTCTTTTGAATAGTGTTAATGCATAATTAACTATGAAGATCTTAATCTATTTTAATTAATGATTAAAATCTAAATCATGATTGAAAAAGCTTTCAGAGTAATTCTATTGATCATAAAGCATGCACTTTCTCAGAGACACAATCTCTTACAACTAAATAAAAAAAATCAATCTTTTACAACTAAATAAAAATGTTTGTAACAGGTCACGTTGAAGAGTAAAGTTACTTCAGAGAGCATCTTGCTATTAGTAACAGCAGCATTTTGTTAAATTTTTTTTCTAAAGCAATGAATGTGCTTAAGCTTACGCATTTGAGGGATGTACGTAAGAACAGTGCTTGCGTCACATTCAAAGACAACTTCACTGTTAAACACAAAATCCAGGTCTTACTAAAACTAGACAGACTTGCTCCATACTTCTTGTCATTCCTATTCTACGTAGGGTCACAGTGCTACACAGAGCATATTTCTATCACCAAAGCTATTCAGGTACTAAAATCTTAGTACTATTACTGCTAATCCCAATGCACCAAAAAATTGGCTTAAGTTGCATTTAGACAGTTCTTAGTACATGATCTGGGGCAACAGACATAACACATTTTACACTAAAGCACTAGAAGCAACGTCTCATGTCTCATTGATAACCCAGGTGCTTCAATACTGACAGGAATTTCAGGATGCAATACAATGTAAAAACCATCTTCAAAAACTTTTAGTGGTGCAAAAAATAAGCATAAGGTGACAATATTACATCCTGAGATCAAATCAAAATTTCATCACCATTAAAAAAAATAATACCGTCACTTTATAGACTACTTCTACTGAATGACATCCAGCAAAGACTGGTATCTAGTGTTAGTAATATGATCATACAACACGCTTCTGCTGGGCGATGCTGCTACTTCACATCCATATCCTGTAGGTGCTCATGATCTCTGTCAGGTAGATGGATACTCTTTTTGGACCCACTTCTGTCTGTTGCACTTTAAATTTAGTACATCAAGTAAGACTAGTTATGTGAGCTAGTATTCTAATTAGGTATGAATGCTTTTTCAAAACAAAAAATAAAACCTCAGGTCTTTATGGAAAACTAAGTACAGTTATGTCCCTATTTAAAAAAAATAGTCCCCCATATGCCAATATATTTCCTAGCATATAGCTTAGCTAAAGGCATGACTCAAGGAGTATATTGTTTGGACTTACAGCCTGTTTAACCTTCCTCTACAGAATACAGTTACCTCTGAAGGAAGATTACTACATATACAAACAGAAATGTCTAAAAGATGTATTAATATATTTTGATACAAATATCTGTTTGCCAGAATATTAAGAGGAGCTTATAGTAGTTTTGATCATTCAACAGTCCAAAGTTTTTCTTAAATATAATAAATATTTGCAATAAGCAAACAGCTGAGAGCAAAATTCAAATCTTGGCAGAAAAGATACATAGATAGTATATTGTTTCAGTTTAGATTGACAAAAACTAAAGGGAACTGAACTATATATGGGTCATTTGTTTACATGACAACGTGCAGAAATTCATTCTCTGCAACAGTACAACCAACTGCAGATCACAAAGGAGGCTGCAAAGTTCAGAAGAGGTAGTGCTAACAGCATCTTTGTTCATCTTGGTAGAGGATAGTCTTCAACAGCTCTTCTATCAGCCAGGGAGGGAATTACTGCTATTTACTGGCAGCAGCTCCACTTCTCCAGGGTGAAGTTAGCATTTATGCTGCAGACAATAGTTACAGCCAGTTCCAACTCCCCTAATATGAGGGAACTGAGCTGTTTTACAAAATAAGCACAAGTTTATTTTGAAAAGTTTAGAAATTGGCTGTGAAATAATGTCCATATTTGTCTCAGGTGATAAAACCAATCCATACAGTCTTCAAGATAAGATTTGATTCTGATGAGGAAGAGATAATCCATTAAATCTTTACTGAATCTAAAACCTGACAGATTTTTTTTCCTGGCAAAATTATTTCTATTTCCCTGTTGCAAATTGCAGATCCTATAGAAACAGACTGGTTTAGTCATCTCAAAGGACGTAGAAATGCTCTACAGTCACCCATAAAGATTAACATATACATTTGGCTATTTTATTTTTTGTTGCGAGTTTTCACACCTTTCTGCCACAAGGAATTAAAACCAACTGTGGTATTCATCTACAGTTTGTAGTGCTCTTCTGCCACAGAATATCAAGCTCTTGGTTCTTTTTTTATTATACTATTTTCTTTTGTTCTGTTTTAATTCTGTAACTTCATTAGGAGTTCTTCTTTCTTAGACCTAGTTCTGCCCCTGGAGCGTATTAGACAGTCTTTGCTTTCATAAAAAACAGATTACTAATATGCAGTCTTTGATAAGGCTTTGATGAGATTCCCTTGAATTATTTGTGCCTAACAACTTCCTTAGGAGAACGAGAACCCCCACGATGAATGGTTTTAATAGTGGCACCAAGGACCCAGACCTACCTGATCTTGTAATCTTTCCACATGCTTCTGAACAATTTTATATCAACTTCAATAGAAATTGACCTGCTCTGCACTGTGGAAAATCCTCCCTAGAAAGACTGTTCTTCTAAAACAGAAAGTGAAATAGAGTGCAATTATCACACAGCAGCTTCATCAATGAATAAATTAAACATTTAGAATTAGCTATTGTTGCTTAAATATTGATAATATTCTTTGTGTTACTGAAGAAACAGTCCCTGCTCTACTGATTTTGTTCAAAGCAAAACCAAGGACATGGGGAAACACTGGGAATGACAACGTGCTTTGACTGGCAGCATTGTTGCAGATTTAAATCTTGTGGGCCTTATAAAAGAAGTAAGCCTTCAAGGTGGAGTTTAACTGAAAAAGGACAGCTGTCAGACCAAAAATGACATCTCAGCAATTAATTTATCTGAATACACTCAATTAAGAGATACATTGTAAGACAAAACAGAGGTCTGGGATAAAAATTAGGAAGATATATTCCCATTAACCTGAAAGTTTCCCTTATTTCAGTAATAAGATTCACTGTAGTGTGTAATTTAATCTGGTTGTAGTTTACAGTCCTGTGGCAGTCATTGCCTTTTCAGCAGTCCTCAAGAGTAATACACAAAGTGCTGTTTGACCTGCAGTGGATGGTGACACATAGGCCAGGCTTGTAAACCTGTCTGAATTGGATATATACAGTTCAGCTGCCAGTGTCTGGAACAGATTTAATGATGAGCCATCAATCCTGTGCTCCTTGATGGATGCTACAGAAAACCAGAGGCACAGCAGGAATTATCAATATGGAAAGGGTTTTTTTAATATACAGCCCATTCCTGCTATACTGCTTCTCAAGTGAATTTTGGAAGTTTCCTGTTTGTATCTCTTGATGGAACCTTTATGCCAGGAGAAAGGAAGCGCAGGAATCCTGGAGCAGACAGCCTTAATGTCAGAAGTATGCCATTCAACAGAGATACAATATGTTTTGGTCTTCCTACCATCCAATACCAGATTTATGCTAGAGAACTGGACAACCTTTTGCAGAAGGGTATTACATCTTTGGAGCAGAGACTAAAGGTATACAGTGAGCACAGTACAGGGAGGTTCATGCATTTAATTGGAAAAAGGAGATATTTGAGGAAAACCTCATTAAGAACTTAGTAAAAACTCAAAATCATCAAATATGTAAAGTGAAACTCTGTCCCCAGCCTTTTGTAGAAAAGCAGGCAGGAATCTTATTTTGGCAACATTTGGGGAAGTGATGAGGAAACATACACAAGCAAACAAAATAAAATGTTTCTGGCAACATTAATAATGTTGACCCATGCAATATACAGATAAGAAAACTGAATGACTGGATGGCCCATGTTATGTTCCAAACCTCTTATCCCCACATACCCACATTCCATCACTTACTATCATAAGATGTTCATGGCAGGATCTAACAGAGGTGTTTTACTAGGTTTAACAGCATCAATAAAAACCTCAATGCCCAAGTGTGAACTGTGATGGCTGAGAAGCTGGTACAAAATTTACATCTACCTCTCCTCACAGACTAGTAACCTTGAGCAAGGAGGCCTGTTTAGCAGTCAATAAAGCTGCTAAATCAGAGAAGCCCTCTGTCAGACTGCAAGCATTTTGAGATACAAGCTGTACTACCCCCCATGTTAGAACAGCCTGCAGCCCAACAGGGTCCTCATCTGCACCAGGCTCCTGGGTAGTAAGGAACTGTTGATGAGATACCAGTATACCACTTCCTTAAGTTTACATTCAGAAATCACCAGATACAGATAACACTTTTGAGAGAGAGGCTTTACCATAATCGTAATTATACTGGAAGTATTTACGTGCAAGAACAGTCAAGAATTACAAGTCAAGTCTTCCACTGATTGTTTAAAATATTACTAAAACAAAACATAGCTGGGTTTACTGCTTTGGTTCTCTATAATCAGATTTCTAGATGCCAGAGACATTCAAAGTGTGAAAACTGAGGCACTTTTAACTAGAATTTCAGAACTGTCAAGAAGGAACGGTTACTGTATAGAATAAACCTTAACCTTGTCTCAAGTTATTTATTGATTGTAAATTCTTCTTTGGGGAAATATTACCCTGGAAAATGTGACATTCACTCAAGTAAAGACACAGAAGACAGCAGGCTTGATTCATCAATCCAAGTGCTGGTATTTCAGCTGCCTGTGCAGTGACACTGTCCTAGGTCTTTTTAGACATATTTAAAGATTGTCAATAAATGAGAACAGACAAACATCTTCATGCTTTTACTCTATACAAGACCAGATTAAGGTACAGACAGGTTTTTTTCTAGGGTTCTGGAACGATATGTTATCAGAATCTCATCTTCCATTTAAAAAAAAATAAATTTCTAGTTCCTGTAACTGTGAGGATAACATTAAAAGTGTGATCTGCAAGTAATCAAGAACATAAGGATCAGAAATGCTAGAACCTGGAACAGCAGTTGCGAGTAGCACAAATTCTTATCAGTGACCATGTATAGTCAAATTCACTTTTCTGCATCTCCTACCTTCATTGTGTCAAATGAAAACTCAAGTATTGACCATGCTTATAAGCTCTGATCCCATAAGACACTCATTATCTTGATGCACCTAAGGCTTCAGGCGGTTTGAATCAGGACTTAACCAAATAATGCTTATCTCCTGTATGGCAAGTCCTCCAGATTGACCTTTGTATTCATAAAATTAGTCTGTAAATTCAACTATGAGAGCTATACAGATATTGGGCAAGGACCGAAAAAAAGTCAGCTGCATTATTGATATAAGTGGCAAACAAGAGAAAAATCCATTAGGGCCCAATCCTCTTTTTGATATCAATAGCAAATTGACCACGAAGCCACTAAATAACAGTCATTGATCATGATTAAACCTGCACAGCTACACTTAGAGGAGGCATACAAAAAGTTATCCATGCTGACCAGGAAGAAGAGTTAAAGCCTCATTAAAGAGTCATCATTTCTATCATTTACTAAAAGAATCTAAACATTTCCAACTAAAAAAAAAAGAAATAATCCCTTGAATTCTAAGGACATGCACTGTTCCACAGAAGGCCACAGAGGGTCTCTGAAACTTCTATGGAATTGTCAAAACAGTATTTTGATCTTGTTTTATCTTATTTAAATCTACATTTCTTCTTTTCTCAAGACATTTGAGGTAATAGAGTAGGTTATAAATTAAAACAGTTTTAACTTCTGAGCAAAGTTTCACCAACTGCATTTCAGTGTTGACTTTCAGTTTAAGTAGATAGCTCACACACTGTTAGCAAAAGGTACAGGTTTTGTTGTTTTGGGGTTTTGTTTTGATTTTTTTAAAAACATAGGATAGCTCTTTGAACTTGAGAAGAGAATATGGCCTTTATATCCTTATCAAAGGCTAATACAATTTCTGTATTATTAGCATGATTTAGAACAGAAAAAGTATAATCCTAAACACCAAGTCAGCTAAGAGTCAAATAACATAATGGAAGACAAAACCTGCCTGAATACATTTCCAGGAATTAAGTCTCTATGACAAAGACACTGTTTTCCTTCTCCAAAGTCTAAGAAGGAAGTGTTCAATCTAGTGAAATGGACTTAAGTGACTCAGCCAAAGCTGACAGCTAAAAGGAAAAGCCATTTCTGATTTTTTTTTTTATTTTATTTGAAAATACTGCTTTTTAATCACACAAAACAGAACACCACAAGAGGTGGTCAATTAACAGGTCTGGCCTACTGTATTTTACAGTTCACTGCAGTTTGGGGTTTTTTTTCCTCTCTGAGGAAGGGCTCAAGAAAAAAAAACAAACCAAGAAACTTACAGTATATTCAAAGAAATCTTGCTGCATTTAAATTACTGATTAAGTTAGCAAAGCTGTATCAAAAATAAGTAATAAGATTAGTATGTTTGATAGAATTGTTAAGCAGAATATTATTTGTACTACCAAACCGTGTGTGATCAGACAAATTTGGTTTAATGTACTTTTGATTGACTTTATAGGAAGCCATCCTGCAGAAGCCTCTACATCTACAGAGATAAAAAACCCTGAAGTTGAAAGAAACCTATTCAATTTTTTTAATCATGATTCCTGTATGTAATACATAAACTTTCACAGAAAACTAAAAGAGCAATCGAAAAGACAGCAAGTTATCTAGATACAAAGTGTAACATTTAAAAAGCTAAAAGCAAATAAAAAAGGCAGTATCCAGTCTGTTCTGGATACTCTTCTCTAAAAATCACATATGGTATAAATTACATTGTGCATAAACAGGAAACAGAAACAAAGTAATAAACAGTGAAAACTTGTAGCTGTCATCTCCCCCAAAGCCCCAGAGACAAAGGCAGCAGGAGAATAAACTAGTACCATCAGACCTAATTCTCCCAAGTAAATAAGCACACAGTCCAGTTATATTGTATTTATATAGTGACAGCAATATTTCTTGTAAGACAAAATGAATAAAACAGATAAGAACCTGCAGAATAGCTGAGCCAACTCTATACCTCCACTCCCAAAACAATTATTTAAAAAAAGCAGGGAACATCAACAAAAATCTTAATTTCCAGATTTAAAATTAAGTGAGGCCCTATATATTTAAAAAAATAATAATCTTACTTTGAAAAAAAACTAAAAAATTGTTCATTTGCAATGCTACATTTTTTCTTTCCCCCCCCCCCCCTCCTTTTTAACATGTCAGTAGGTCAGGGATTTTTGTTTAGTTAGATTGGTGGGAGTATGTTATATCATTTATGTAGTTTTCTGACCATTTTTAAGTAGTTAGAAAATGGACACAAGTAACAGTGCATGTGTGTACTTATGACTGGCACAAAATTACTGGGATAAAATACTTTCTTCGACAGCAGTAAATAACTTAAGTACTAGCAAGTTTGCAGACATGACTGCCAAGCTAATAAGCATAATTAAATTTCATACTTCATAGAGCTGACCAACAGCAGGGACCATAAAAGATTCCCCCATAGGACAAAATTAACTAGATTATCACAAAGTTTTTGTTTTCTTCCTTTTAAACCAACTCCTGTTAGATCACCAATAGCACAACAGTAAATCAAGTTGTGGTCTTAGGTATGGCAGCTTCTGTGCACTTCTGCTCTGCTTGTATCATCATTAAAGAAAAAATGTGTACAAAGAAAGATATTCCTCTAGTTTCAAATAGTTAAAGATTGTACCCACTACTGTTTACTCCATCACAGTGTCTCTCTGTACCCTTCTGCACTGGACCTGACTAACGCCCTGCTGGGAAACAACCACAACCATGTCCATGTTCCAATCTCATTCCAACCTCACACTGAGCCAGGTCTTAGTGCTGACCTACTAAATATCCATAATTATTTATAGAAAATATAGTCACACACAGAGTGGCTTTAAAAAACAGATACTCCTCAGCAGAAAGGCCAAGACTCGTGGGCATTTCTGTATGGCTTTAAGGCTAGCACCTGCAGGTCAGTAGTCAGGTGAGCAACACATGGCTTCAAGCATTACGGAAGCAGTAAAACTCTTGAATTGAAACACTGAAAATATCTTACTGTGACAAAGCAGTAGTGTTATTAACTAAGCTACAGTTTTTTAAAAGTGCACTGTAGAGATACTAAGCTTGGACTGCACACTATTACCCTGATAACACCCAACTCTGCTGAGACATTAGCTTGAGTTGTTTATATCTCATAGTTTGTCAAGAGGGTTATTCTAGAAAAGTAAAACAAATTAACTTGTGTAACAGTGTATGTATGCTTATTTATTGACTTAGTTTTTCTATAGAAAAACTAACAATAGCATACAACTGTAAATAACCAAAATTAAATAACCATTTGTTCTGATAAACTGAAAACCAATCAAATGGAACAGCAAAATAATTTACCAAGCAAAACTACAGCTTTACTCAGTCTTGTACTTGCAACAGAATTTCAACCAAAATCTGAAGGGCCTAATCCTGCAGTTTTTTCTCACAGCCACTGACCTGCTCTAATCAAATATATATATATATATTTCCTCCTCACACAGAAGTTACAGGTCATAGAGGTACCAGTTCTACAAGTGTCTGAGGGAAGAAAACTGGAAATGGCTGTCCTCTTCAGACAGGTATACCGGCTGAGCAGTAAACCAGTTAAAGCCTGCCAGCTTAACAAGAGATGGTCTTACAGGGGGCAGGAAGGCCACCCCAGTTCTCCAAAAGGTTTCTCCCACTCGCACTCTGCACAACCAACAGCCCAGGGTCCACCACAGGAGGGGGAGCTGGGGAGCCAGGCCCTACAGCCACTCCTTTTGAGAGGCCAAAGGCACCAGGGCACTGAGTACTTGCACTGTAGGGCAACAAAGAAATAGAACCAGCCAGATATTATTACTTTTAATCTTAAAAAAACCAATAAAACAACCAAAACTACTAACCTGTTAATGCTTTGAAGCCCTCTGTTCTTGTGCTTGCCTGGGAGCCTGTACCCACCTGAGCACCCCCTCACACCAGCACTAAAACAAGGCAACACAACATCCTCACCCTTCAGCACCGATTTTCAGTGTGCAAGCCCCACAAAATGGCAGATAATTACCCAAAATCCTCAGCGGGAAGTAGCAAAAATTCATTACGCAGGAGTATAGGCAGACTCCTTCCCCCCAGTCCCCTGCCACTTCGCTGCTCCCGGTGCAGGCACTTGTGGCAAACAAGCCCCACCTGGGCACCCCACACCCAGCCACCACCAGCCCACCCAGCCACCCACCTGCTGCTCATTTCAAACTGATGAGGCAGCCACTGTGGGTACACCTGGGGCAGCAAACAGGTGCTGTGCATCCATGTTTGCATCCATGGAGTAACAGCCAGGCAATCCTGCCTGCCTGGTTGGTGAGGTAACATCGTCTGCCTCATGCAAGCAGGGGGAGGAAGGTGTGTTACCTCACGATACCTGAGGGCTGTCACCAGCAACATATGCTGCATTGTACAGCCCTGTCTGTCCTGGTGATCCACCTGAGCAGAAGCATGGAAATGTGAAACTGTATCTAAGCCCTCGAGTGGCTTTGGACACATGCTCTTCTATACATCCCTGGTGTCTACCAGGAGCGGCTGCTCCTGGCAGCCATCTCCAAGGTGAGAGTGGTGGTGGTGTGATCCAGTAAGGCCTTAGGACCTTTTACACATCAATCAGAAACTGTTCCCTGAGAAGAAGACTTACAAAGTGAGGGAGGTGACAGGAGGTGGGGAGACCCCCTTGGCTGCTGCCCTGAGGGCTCTCTGCTGGGGACACCCAGGAAGGCGCTGCCCTCAGTGGGGAGATCCCTCTCTCCAGGCCAGCGCCACTGTGGCCTGAAGGCCATGTTCGCCTCAGCTGGGCTGCAGGTGTGGAGATAACTACAACATCCCTCCACCCGTTCACTGACTTGTACTTAGAATTTCAAGCTTTCCTAAATTCTGTGTGATGGGCTGGAGTGTCCTATTGTGGAAAGCACATCAGAGTAGTTTTAGTTCTTTACCGTTGCAATTATCTCCTGCGTTCCCTGGGGTACTTCCTAGTCATGTTTAATGCACAGCAAAAAAATGTTTTAACTTTTTTTCCTGTATTACATGGATTTTTTTTTTTAAATTATTGTTTATTCTGCTTGCCAGGTTTCGTGCTCTCTAAAGAGCAACCTCTGTCTTTGTTAAGAGTCAGCACTGAAATGAATATGGCTGTTGGTGTCTGCTGCTCAAGTGCTGCTGAATAAAAGAGTGCCTAAATGCTTCCCATTTTCAGAACTGAACATCCCAGAACCCAGGGTTTTAATGCTTTAACTGCTCTTAAAATTGGAAGAGATGTGCTGTTAATATTGATGACAACAAACAGCTACCCTGTGTAATGACGTGTGGCTCCTGCCTGTTCATGACCACCTACACCAACAGCCTGTCCCACACCGGCACTCCCGGCTGAAAGGTTTGCACCCAGGGGCAGCAACTTTGTAATGCTGTCCCAGCAGAGCAGGAGACAATGAACGCTCAGACCTCACCCAGAGGGCCTGAAAAAGACACTGATTCTTGTACCTAGGTGTTCAAGGATGCTTAAAAATTACTGTAAAGGGTTGTGTGTGCATTAGCCACATTACACTTGGCCTAACCTTGGAGAAGGTGACAGAAGAGTCCAGAACACAGACCTCAGTTTGCCTCTTGTTTTGCTTGATTTTAGTTCCAATAACGTGGTTAGGTTTTCTTTTTAAAGACCCAAGCCATATTGAAAAAATATTTTCTGATCATCTTTTATGGCACTTTCTCCAACTTACAAAACTCCATGTCTTCGCATGACTCTAATATTTCTCCTTTCTTTGCTCCCTACTTAATTAAAACATCCATCTGGAAAGCCATTTTTTCTTCTGTCTTTTAAAGCTACTTTTTAAATTCCAAATTTAATGTAAGACGTACAAAAACTATTCAGCTGACATTGGCAAATGGCAGAACATATCTGTCACTACTTTCTGATGTATGCTTGCTATTCTAAAGAGTAAGTTGGCTTTTTTACTAGTTAGAAGGACTTGGGATGCTGTTAAATTATCTCCCAACTTTTGCACAGATAAAGGTATAACAACAACCAAACATTACCTGTGATTTTAATTTTTTATCATTTAAATACCACTCTAAAAGACAGAACAAAACTGAAATGATCAGTAATTTTGGCTAAACATCATAGAAGACCTGTGAGAAGAAGGGATGACATGAAAAAAACCCATAACTTTGAATAGGAAAAAGCCTTAAATTTTTGAAGAACTCATAGGATCTGCAGATAAAGGTTTAATGGCCTCTCTGCCACAATATGCTTAACAGTCTTCATGGATGACTGCAAAAGCTCTGTTAAAAGGAACTTCAATTGAAATTTAGGTCCCAGATTGACTTGCCAGTATGACTGGATTCTTCCAACATGTGTGCTCAAGACATAGTGTTATTCACGTTAAGAATAAGGAATCAGAAATGCTTCCCAAAATTAATGTAGGGGAAAACCCAAGGCTTTATTTTAAAACTTAAACTGACTAGGGTTTGACTTACAAGTCAAATGGATTACTTTCAGGAGAAAGTTTTAGACTGGCTTTGAAATGCAAAGTACCCAATTCCTTTCCTGTTCTCAAATCCTCTGTAGTGCTAACTCTTACAGATTGCATCATCTATTTCACAAACTGTTAAAATTATAAACTCACTTTCATTATGTCTTTGAAATATAATAAATGGAGCTTTTAAAGCCGTAAATGAAATTGTGCAACTTCTGAATCAGTCATATAACATTCACCTAACCTTTCCATAAATTTGTCAAATTCCCTAATTCTGTGAACCTCCAAAAGTTTGTTCAGTCACTGCTGAACTTCATAGATCAAATTACCATGGGATTTTACATAGTCATTGTTTAGTATTAAAAGAAGTGATTATTATACAGTCCTGAACACATAATATTAAGTCCAAACCTTGTATCAAAGTATGCTTAATTGAATTACAGAAGATTGTTTACAGGAGCAGGTTTTGAATGCCAAACTCAACAACAGCAATAATATCCTGGATCATGGAAAAGCCCCAGCTTATTACTTAATTTTTTAGATTTTTTTCTCTTTAGAAAAAGAAATGTATAATTGAAACTTTACAGTATCTCTAAAAAATTACACTGCAAGTCATTTACAAGTATCTCCTAAACCAATCAGTCCATGTGCAGGCACAAGGGACTGCTTGTATGAAGCACACATTACAAGACATGACAGGATTTAAATGTAGTGTTGATCACACTTAAGTCCCATTAATGTCAGTCGTAGCTGACGATACAAGCAGGCAAACCAATCTGTACTCGATGGTAGAATTCCAATTGGTATTTGATCAGACTCTGAGAAAATAAGGATGGTTGGATGATAACAAAACACACTTCCCAATGCTGTGAACTAGCTAACTGATGATACGGAAGTATCTTTACCCCTTTTTAAACAAGCTTGTTAATTTAAAAAACAAGCAAAAATCCTTTAAATTAATCTAGAGGTGTTTCTCTGACCTCATATAAGGCCTTTTCTTACCAAATGGGTAGCATCAATGTAGACACTCTCTTCAATGGACAAAGGGTGCTGCGCTGTCACCCCTTTTTCTCCAACTCCATCTGTCGGCCTGACAAAGTTTCCTGGTGGTGCTTTGTTTTTACCTGCTGGTTGATTAATCACTTCCATCATCAGTGGCAATGCTGATGAAAATCATATCATCGTATTTATTAATTTTTAAAGTGCTGTATTATAAGCACTACAATGATCTGAAATGGAACAGCTGTCACTTCTTTAGGCACACATACCTGGGTTTCCACAGGGCTCTTTACTGAATTAGAAAGGTCTCCTTTTAATGATTCACAATGGATATATACGTGCCAGTTAAGAGAAGATAAACTACTAACTCAGAAACATAACAGAAAGCAGATCCGCCATTTTATTATCAAGCAAAACTTTCATTAAAGTAGCAAGGTCTAAAGTTTCTTTTGCACTGGTTAGTCAGAAGTAACTCCACTGAAAGCAGGGAAGTTGCAATTGGTATAATTACAGGATGAACTTGGCTTAGAACTTTACCTTCTGCTGCAACTAATGTACTTACGGTTTAAACATGCAGTGAATTGTATTATTAATAATATTTAAATCGATTTTGAATAGGAGCCAGACAAAAGTATAATAGAAATAGTACTGGAAATGGCAACTGGATGGATTGTTTTTCACTTTTATCTGCAAGTGAAACAGACAATGAACTGTTTAAAGTAGCTGGGCTTTTTCACAGGGAAGTGAACACAAAATGAACAAACATTGAAGATAAAAACAACACAGTCCACTAGGACTAGAAAATACACTGCCTTTTCAGTGGCGTTCTCACCTCAGAAAAAAAAAAAAAAGAGGTGGCTGGAGCGATCCAGAGTTAAAAGGAGAGATCAAGCTCTTTCCCAGCCAAACTCTGATATCCTTTTTATCTGTTTAGTCACTTGAGACTTGAGAACATCTTCTGCTTGACCCCCAACAGCAGGTATTTTGGGAAGAGTACAGTTTTAGAAGTTAAAGTAATAAAAAAAAATCAGATGGGAAGAGAAAGTGAAAAATGGAGAAAAGGAAAAATACAGGAAGAAAGCAAGTTTAGATTTTTTCAAAGGTGATCCAACACTCAATCATTTTAGTCTGAATACTACAGCATTTTAACCAAGCTCTGTTCACTCCCTTTGAACTCTGGTGGGCTGGGAACCTCTGTCAAGTCTTGAGGTGTGAGGTGCCTAGTATTTTTCACTGCTTGGCAAATAAATAAATATGCAGCCCAAAATATGTTTACCCTGGCTCTTCTGTATGTCAAATAAAAATAACCCAACCTTATTTTTCATGTCTCTTCCTTTACAGTTTGCTGTAATACATCATCAGTTTTCTAATGTTTATTATTTTTGTTACTACTGTAGAGCAAAATTAGACACTGGCCAATAGTTATTACTAAAATTTTTAAACATACATTGCTCACCTTTCTAAAACTTTCCATGATCCTAACTGAGAAAATATGTCACTCTGTCATTCTTAATTTTCTCAAGAACCTAAAATTGCTGATAGTGTCTCACTAACAACACTAGAAATAGCCCCTAGGACTGAGCCACATAAATGTCAAGCTGGTAAACTGAATGCACTGTTCTGCAGCAGGCAAAGGCATGTCTGTTCGGGCTGAAGTCGAAGTGGATTTTTCCCTTGAAGACCGGACTACATTTTCACAGTTACACAGAAGCCTCTATAAAAGTAAAAGACGGGGAGAGTCCTGGCAGGAGAGTAACGGGACTGGTTATATCACTCCTCGGGATGGGTTTGAAAACACGTGCCATGTGGGGCTGAGCAGGCACATGCAAAGGTGCTCTCTTGAAAGCGATGAGATTCTTTCAGGGGCGAGAAGGCAGGGAACGTTAAGTGCAACCGCGATTTAAGAGTATTATCATTAGGGCTGTTACGAGCGGTTTTTTAAACTTTTCTTCAGCAGATTCCAAAATAACGTTTTGAAAACGCATGAAGCCGGCTACCGCTCCTGCGCAATCCGAAAGCGCTGCTGTACCGAACTGATGACCGCTTCAGCCCCGCCGGCCATCCAGAGGAGGCCTGCTCTCCCGCCTTCACGGGAGTCCCCGTCCGTCCCCCGCCCCGTCAGCAGCTGCCCGAGCACACCGGCGGCCGCTACGCGCAACCCCCGGCTCCCCGACGGTGGCAGCGCCGCCGCCCCGGCAGGGCCGCCCCGGGGGAGGCAGGGCGGCGGGGAAGGGGTGCCGCGGCGGGAGGCAGGGCCGGGCGGCGACGGGGCTTATCGGCTGGCGCCTCCGCCGCCGCGGTCCGAGGGGGAGCCGGGGACGGCGGCGCGCTGGGAGCCTGCCCGGTCCCCTACCTGGTAGGCGTCGGGGATGTTGACCGTCTCTCCGTGCTCCGCTACGTAGCCGATGATGCCCTTGCCCCAGGGCACCTGCACCTCGTTGCTGTTCTCGGTGGAGCCGCAGGGCAGCAGCGGGGTGCCGGCGTGCACGTCGAAGAACTTGGAGACCAGGCTCTTCTTGCCGCCGGCGGCCCCCTCCACGAGGAACAGAGAGCCCCGGTCGGCGTCCACCATGAGGCAGACGAAGATGAGGATCTTGTAGCTGAGGCTGGTGAGGTCCAGGTCGTTGGAGATGTCCTTGACCAGCTCCAGGAAGAACTGGCGCTCGTTGTGCTCCTTGAGGTAGCGCTTGTAGTCCAGGGCGGTGGGGGGGTACTGGGGCAGGCTGACGCGGGACTCCAGCAGGGCGCTGAGGATGTGGGCGGTGGTGGGGGGCAAGGAGCTGGCTTTCCGCAGCAGCGCCCGCCGCCGCACGCTGCTCAGCGGCTCCTGCGCCCGGGCGTGCACATGTTCGTCGTAGGTGAGGTTGACGTGGATGGCCTTGGAGCGGGCGAAGCTCTTCCGCAGCTCCTTCTGGGAGGCTCGGCGCTGCAGCCCCCCACCGCCGCCGGGGCCGCCGGGGCCGCCCGCGCTGCCCCAGCCGCCGCCGGGGCCGCCGCTGCTCCGGCGCTCCTCCGACGGGTCGGGGGCGGAGGCGGCGGGCGCTTTAGAGAGCGACATCTTCCTCTTCAGCCACTTCTCCACCAGCTCCGGGTGCCTCTCTAGGAAACTTTCCACCGCCGCCACGTCGAGGCCGGCGTCGGCGGGGGCCGCCATGGTGCCGGCGGCGGGGGCGGCTCAGGCCGCGGGAGTCCCCGCGGCGGCCATGCCCCGCCGCCGCCCCGACGGCTGCCCCGGGGCGCGGGGGGGCTGCCGGCAGCCCCGGCGAGGGCCTGCCCCTGCCCCTTGCCCCGGCCCCTTGCCCCGGCCCGTCCTTGAAGCCGCGCTTTCTTCTCGCCCTCTGCTTCCCCCCGCGACCTCCTTTTCCTGCCCACCACTCTTTATTGTTATTAGTAGTAGTGTTCGTATTATTCTAGGTATTTTTCCGCTCCCCGGCCTTCAGCCCTTCGGTGGCCCTGGCCCTGGCCCCCGGCTCTGGACCGGTTCCCCCAGTGAGTCGGGCAGGCGCAGCCGCCGCGCCTCTGGAGATGCTCCGGGAGCGCTCGGGCAAGCCCCTTCTGCCTAGTGCTGTCAGTGCTGGCGGCGGGTGCTGCGTAACCCAGCCGGCGGACCACTGAGGAGGGAGGGGAGGACGCGTGAGCCGAGCGGGGGGGCAGGCGGGGAGGAGGGAGGGCTGGCAAGCGCCGCTGCGGGTGGAGGCACCGCCGCCCGCCTGGCGACAGCCGCCTCGGCAGCCGCCGCGGGGAGCGGGCGGGCGGGCGGGGCGCGGCGGCAGGGTCCCCCCGCGGGAGGGCCCCGGGCAGCGGGGCGCCGCGCTGGGGAGCTGCGCGCCGGCGGGCGCCTCATGCAGGGGGGTCGGGGGAAGCGGGCGGGTCCTTTTGTCTGTGATGCGTGTGCGGGGAAGGGGCAAGCCCGGCCAAGATCTGCGGGAGGGGCGGGGGGCGCAGCGCGAGCGCTCCCGCTAAAGATGTCTAATTTATAGCACTATTTGCGTTGCTTCCGTGCTTCGGGAGACGGGCGGAAAAGCGGGGCCCTTTCAGAAAGCCCGAGCGGGTACCGTTTCTCGAAGCCCTGAGTTGACACGCCTGCAGCCCCTGCCGTGCGGGGACCCGGCTCCGCGCGGCGCGCACCGTTCCGCGCCCGGCGCCGTGTGAGAACGAGAAGCGGAGCGCGGGCCCCGGCCCGCCCGCCCGGCAGCCGCGTTCCCCCGGGGCCGGGCGGCTCAGCGGGAGCGGGCGCGCCGAGCGCTGCTGTGTGCCCGCTCCTGCAGCACCGGCTGCCAGACGGGAGCCGGCCGCACCCCCCGGGGCGGGCGGACCGGGGTTATTTTTGTGCGCACGTGGAGCACGTTTCCTTGCTAAATCGATGCCCACGCGCCAGCGGCTGGAAAGCCGGAGCCACGGATCCGACACGTGAAACATGTCTTTCACGCGCTCACCGGAGCCTGAATGAAGGCAGCGTCAGAAATTCATGAATGGGAGTTCGGGTGGCTGGGAAAACACACGGGCCAATCTTCAACCAAGCGAGATTCCGACCTGCGGGGGGCTCTGACCCTGCTGGGGGGACCCTCTCCCTGCCGCAGACCCCCCCTGCGCGGGGTCCGGGCGGCGAGCAGAGGGAGCGATGTGGGGCACGTGTCCACAGTGCGGGCGGGTGCGCGGGCGTCAGCCGGGGAGGGAGGGCTGCGCCTCCGTGCCCCGCGGGCTCCCGCAGCACTCGGTGGTAACGAGGGGCTCCGTGCAGGTGCTGTGGCCCCCGCGGAGCCCGGAGAGCGCGCAGGAAGCGACAGACAAAGGATTTCGCCCGGCGGTCCTGGTGCCAGCGCTGTTGGCGGCTGAGCAGCAGCTCCCCCACTGCGGCGGGGCTCCGTGCTTGCCTCCCGCCCGCCGGCGGGGTTTCCTTTTGCTCTGCCGGTCCCCCCCGCCGCGCAGGGCCGAGCCGCAGCGGGACGGTTCCCCATTGAGATCCGCGCCGCCGGCGGCACCCCGCGGCCGTAGGGGCGCGCAGGCGCGCGGGCAACCGGGGGCGGGGGGCGCCGCCCCCCCAGCAGCCCTCGCCGGTCGGGGTCGGAGCGGGGAGCCGGGCCGGCCCCGGGCTGCCGTGGCGGCGGGGAAGGGGCCGCTGCTGGCCGCCGCACCATGCCTCTGCCGCCGCTCCCTTCCCGGGGATGCCCGGCTGCAGCGAGCGGGCAGCGGGGGGGGGGCGGAGAGCGGGGCCGTCGGAGGACACGCTATAGGGGATCGTTCCCGAGCACATCGCACCTTTGAAGAAGCTGAGCGCTTTCCATACAGGCCCTGGACATGAAATTGCAGGCGTATCTCAGTAAGGGCAAGGGCGACTGAAATACTGAGCTTCTCAGCGTTTCTCTCTGCGCTGCAGACAGGCTGCCGGAGCTGGGAAGGAAAGGGATTTCATGCGCAGCAGCAGGCACAGCCCCTCAGCCTACGCCAGAGACTGTCACATCGTGGAGGCCCCGATCTCAGGAGGACACAAGCTGAAGTGCCACCCTCGCTTCTCACAGCATCCACATTGTTGGTGCACATCTGTACACTGCTGCCTGTGCTGCCACTGAACTGTCCTTGGCTGCTGGCGCTTGCGTCACCATCACCCTTGAAGGGCACACGCTTGCCCGAAGCCAGTAATTGCTGCTTAGCCTTTCGGTGGCATTTGCGTTTTTGCAATACTGGCACAAACACTCCACTTACACAAAGAAAAGGCGTAAGCTGCTGAAGGTCTGACAGGCACGTACCCCGAGCCCTCAAGCAAGGACCTTGGGTGTCTGCATGCAAATGAAATAATTTTATGTAAATAATTTTTACCATTTCGCTGTAGTAAGGTTTGGTTTGAGCACTCACAGCAGTGTTTACCTCAAAATGGTTACTGTGTAGCAGTTTTGTATGTAAACACATAAAGCAACTTAGTGTTTCCATAAGCCTAGGTATAAACAAGGTCTTCCCTTACAATTTCTTCAAACAGCCTTGCAGCATCTTCAGTTTATTTGCTGGGATTGTATGCATGGGGTACAGCAAAAGCTGCATATTGACAGTCTCTCAAATAGCAGAGTCAAGACTGAAGGAAGTAGAAATGCCGTTGTCTCCATTGTGTAAAATACATAGCAAACAATTTACCTAACACCTTAATTGTAAAGAACTCTGCAGCTCCAAATCTGTTATAAACTATAATCCTCTCTTTTAAAGGTGAAATGTGACACAGATTAGCACAGTGGTTTTTCTATTCTGTAACTTGCACAAGGCTTTTGACATGCTGTCACGGTAAAACCTGCTTCAGAAGCCTGGCCTGGTGTGCATCGGTGGATGTTAGGAGAAAACTTGCGTCTGTTTGTGCTCTGGCACACATCAAACTATACCTCTGTTTGCAGGGTGAGTAAACCAAGTGCACTGTATGCTGGACTGCAGCTTCCTATGTGGGTCTGAGAGAGATTAGTTGCAGCCTTTTGTGGGAGGGCCAAAAAGACAAATGTATTTTGTCAGCATCATGGGATTGCGCTGCCTTCGTAATTCTACAGGTATGCTGCAGTGAGGTACAGGCAGCTTGTATCTGATGCATCTTATGTATGATGCAGCTTTTATCAGTGTGGATGCACAGTGCCAAGTCAGACAGCAGGGCAGGCTTTAGCCAGTCTCACCTTGTCTCCTTGAGTACAAACATACAGAGATGCCCTAAAAGAATCACAAGAACTGTCAATGTGTTTCTCAGGCTGAGCGTATTTCTCTATTCAGAAAGGCAGCGGCATAGCACTTTTCAAAATGCAATTGAGAAAAAGCACTCAAGATTTTTTTTTTCATCCAGGCAGATGCTTTCATTGTCTGAACAATCAGCAGAACAGGTCCCAGTTATTAAACTGAAAGGGGGGGGGGGAGAATATAGCTACAGCACAAAAGGAAAAAAAGTGGGTACTCATCTAGTCCTGTCACAGAACTTTTTACTTGACTCTCACTTATTCCCTTGCTTAAAAACAGCAGTTCAGCTTTATGGAGCACTGTGAGATGATCAATTAAAGCCCCTGGTATGTAAACACTGGAGCAATACAGCTAAAATGAGTACCTGGAAATAGACACTATAGCAAATCAGTTTTGTACTAATGCTCCCTCCTGCGATGACATAAGGGAACCTTGCTTTAGTGAAGCATGTTTTAAACTATTACATTTGTGTAAACAGAGAGTTAAACTGAAGGTCATAATTGAAGTGGTAGAGATTCATGTGGAGGTTTCAGGAGGATGTTAATCACCTTCATCAATCCTCTACTGTTGGTGAAAATATCTACTATGATTTCTTTGAGCTATTTAGCCCTCATTCATTCTACTTGTTAGAGTATAAAGGTGCCATAACATGTTAGCCACAAATAGAGAAAAAAAAATCTACAGCTCTGAAAAATGACTGGTAGGTGATTATGGTTGTTTAATACACAAAGGAACACAACAATACAGTGAGAGAGACTGTATTTTCAAACCACAAAGGTCACGGGTATTCAGGTATCTCCTTAAGATTCTGTTAGTCAACATCACTACTGAAAGGTTACTTGTCCCCTGAAAATACCGGATATTCTTGATACTGTGCTTCTGTCATCCTTATTCAGTGTTCTTTTAATGTAAGGTTGTATTTTGTTATCTACTGCATCTGGTACTTTCCTTCACAGATGATAACGCTGAGGATTTTTTTTCCCAAAATTAAAACTTCATTTAGTTGTCAGTCCTGATACTTACAGGCACTTTCTTTACATAGCCACAGTTGAAATAATAGCTTCAGTGGGTGTGTGAACAACTAGTTACAGAACTGGGGTCTTGGATCTCCTTGTAGAAAGGAACGGTACTTCTATAGTACACTCCACAAAGGTCTATGAAATACATAATATAAATAATGCTCACCTCCATTGTTGTTTATTGGAAAATAGCATCCTAAAATATATCCTTACTTGATTTTGCTAAGGCCAATCCCCAATGAATAATTAATATCAAAATACTAAAACTTGACATAGGAGCTAGTCAAAATTCAAAGCATTTTTTCACTGACATTAGAGCTGCTGCAGAAGTTGCTTTTTTCAAGTATGCAATAAGACCGGCTCTTTCAGCAAAAATTCTGAAATTCCAGCAAAAATATTTTTTGTACCAGGAATGTATTTCTTAAGGTTTTCCAAATAGTCCATCAATGTATTCTCACTTCAGACAAATCTTGAAAAACAAAAAAGATAGTAAAATACAAGGCTGGTCCAACATCATATATTTATGAAAATATCAATGGTCTCAAATCAAAGGTGTGATGCTCCTGAACATAATGTGCCTAGAATCCAAGATGAATGTGAGCATAAATATACATAATATAAAATGCACAAGGTATACATTGTCTTTGTGTCACTTTAGTAAGTCAAATTCAAATCC
This sequence comes from Falco punctatus, assembly GCF_963210335.1. NCBI lineage: Eukaryota > Metazoa > Chordata > Aves > Falconiformes > Falconidae > Falco > Falco punctatus. The sequence goes on along the minus strand of NC_137588.1, from coordinate 18,036,706 downwards.
TTTGCATCATGGAGAGTTGCAATTCTTTGCACCATTTCACATACAACTACTTACTACTTTTAAACTATGTAAGTATCTTTGTGATTCCAGTACCCAAAAGATCCAACTTTACTTTCATACAGTTGTTGAAAATGTGCATCTGCAGATTGACATGAAATTCATCAAGGCTGTGCTTCCTTGAAGGGCATTAGAAAAAGGGTTGTCAGTGGTCAGTTCCTGGCATCTCTTGACAGAAGCTGAGAAACCATTAGTGTTTCCTTCCAACTGTGGTAAAACCTGTCTCTGTCAACAGAAGCCTGCTGTTGAATTGAAGACGACTAAAATATCTATGACAACATGTTCAAGTTTCTCTCCTGTCCTCCAGAGCTGACTTTTCCTGTTGTCTAAAGTGGATTTAGATACCACTTTGTAGTGGATTTGCATGGCAAGGATTTGGTAGCCAGGGGGCTACAGGGGTGGCTTCTGTGAGAAGATGCCAGAAGCTGTCCCCATGTCAAATGGAGCAAATGCCAGCTGTCTCCAAGGATGGCCAAGGCTGAGCTGATCAGTGATGATGGTAGTGCCACTGTGATAGCATATTAGGAAGGGGGAAAAAAGAATCTGCACCAGTGGAAGAGAGAAGTGAGACTATGTGAGAGCAAGAACTCTGCAGACATCAAGGTCAGTGAAGGAGGGGGAGGATGTGCTGCAGGCACTGGAGCAGAGATTCCCCTGCGACCTGTGGTGAAGACCATGGTGAGGCAGGCTGTGCTCCTGCAGCCCAGGGAGGTCCATGGTGGAGCAAATATCCACCTGCAGCCCATGGGGAACCCCACGCTACAGCGGGTGGATGCCTGAAGGAGGCTGTGACCCATGGGAAGTCCATGCTGGAGCAGGTTTGCTGGTAGGACTTGTGGATCTGTGGGGGACCTAGGCTGGAGCAGTCGGTTCCTGAAGGACTGCACCCTGCAGAAGGAACCCACTTCATGCTGGAGCAGTGGGTGAAGAACTGCAGTCCATGGGAAGGACTTACATTGGAGACACACACTTTGTTGGCTTTCTTTTAAAAACTTGTACTAACATCTGTATGATTTGTTCACTGAACTTTTAATAAGAAAAAGTAGTTAATATATGCTGATGATGTTTTGGATGAAAGAAATACCAGTATAAAGTGAATATCACAAAACGTTTCCTAGAAATCATGGAAAAATAAAGAAGTCAGCCAATTCTAAAGGACCTTAGTAACAAGGAAAAAACCCAACCAAACAGGACTGTGTCTGTAATGAATAGCTTCATTCAAATTATATAATTTATATTCAAAGAATATAAATAAAAACAATGAAACCCACACAGATTTACTTTCCATTTTTAGCTGCTCCACTCCTTTTCAGGACTGTATGAAAAGAACAAGTCATAGCTTACTAGTAAGTGAAGGTACTTGGTCAAGTGTTCTGAGCAACAACAACTGCAGCACACCACTATGCCAGTAGAGGGTAGTGACCAGCAAACAAAATCTAAAAGCGCTCAAACAGAAATTTAAATCTGCCCATTTATACTACAGGGTTCTGGGAAAGCTATATACCTTCAGACCTGGTGTGCTGAATATTGGTAAAATTTTCTTTTAATACAGGGACCAAGGATTTTTGTTTCTGAAACCATAGTTCAGATTCATCTGCAGTAATGCAAAGCAGACAGTTGTGAGAGTAACTCATGAGTAAGGCTTTCTATTGTACCTCTAAAGAAAAGGGTTTTTTCATAGATGTCCCCTCCAACACTGCAACTCATCCATGTCACCTGTTAGTTTTACCTTTGTTCTTGTTTGCATCTGAGCAAGAAAATCCTGCAGCTTGTCCTGTTATGTGGCTAAATAAACCCCTAAGATTTGGTCCTGTCTTGTGCTTTCTATCTTTTTCAACTGTGTGGCACTGAAAACTTTTCTGAATAAAGATCTTCCTTCTTGTCTTTTTCAATATTGCCCATTTTGACCTATGTAAAAAATAATAAAAAAAAAGGAAATCTGAACCATATTACAGAAAAGTTCACTGTTGTTGGTCATATTTATCATCTCCTTCTACAGTTTTATAAAATATTTCTGTCTTGCACAGTAATAAGAAATGTGCCTCAAAGTAATGACAGTCTGACCCAGACTTAACAATAAAGGTAATTTTGGGTAAGACTCAGTTAAGCTGCACAATTTCTTAACGTGATCTGATTCTGATAGTCATGAATTATATTTTTTTAAGTTGTCCACTTTACCATTAGGAAAAAGCACCATGGGGTTTTGGGTTTTGCTGCATCTCTGAGAGGTGTAGAATTACAAAATTTGTTATTCTCTTTGGAGGTTAAGGTAGCTTTAAGTTCCTTGATTGCTTTCCTAGAGGTACTTCAATGGTAAGGGGAAAGGTCAATGCACTTTTGTCTAGAAGGCAGATCTGAAACACAGCAGCACTTCAGGATTTCCTTGTGGGTGGCAGTGCCATCTAGAACGTCTCCAGAACCACAGAATTCAACCCCTCCTCCAGTGCCTGTCAGGACACCTTCATGATGATGGGGATTTCCAGTGGCAGTGGCCCCGGCAGAGGGGGAAGGTGCCTGCAAGGGTGCCCTCGGGCCCATGTCTGCTAGGGAAGGAAGGAGAGCTGAGCACCTTTTGGCTCTGGCGGGCACAAAAATCAAGGCCTGCCCCTGCTCTCCAGCATCTCCCGGGCACCCCCTCAAGCCTGATGAGCTTCCTGCCACCACTCCATGCTTGGCTGTCAAACAGCAGGTGCCACCGCAGCGGTGTCCAATTGTGGAGAGGAGAACTCGGCATGTTCTCTGCCCCAGGCAGTGTCACCTGCCTTCTGCAGGGACCTTCCCCATGCCAAAGTGCTTGCTTTTCAATCTGGGCGGTGTGGCACCCCTGTTATGGCTCCACTCTGCAGTGCCAAGAAAAAGTGTTGCCAGGATTTGGGAAAAAAATGAACGCGGAGTCTGGTGCTGGAAGGGACATCACCTTCCAGCCCTAAAACACTGCTCCTGATGCATTGTCGTAACCTAGCTTTTCTCTAGAGGCTTCACAGTGGTGCACAAAGAGCTTACTAGATTTTCTGAAATAGTCTACATGGAACCAAACCCAACCACTATATCCTCTATGTTCCTCTAAAAATAAATCATCAACCTACATTACACTCCCAAGACAGGACACAATTTACCCCTCACAAAAATGCCGCTTCTGAGGACACCGCCAGGACTGTGTAGTGCTCGAAACACTGCCTCCTCCAGATCTTCAGATCACCAGACCTTGCCTCCATGAAACATTGCTGATATGAACTTGACAACTACATCTGCGCATGTGAGAGGGAGGATTTCTGCACATCTGATTTGCTTGTGGAAAATAATGGGAAGAAAGCATGCATCCGATCCCCTGATTTCTTCATTTAACCCCATTTTTGCACTAGGAGGTGTTGGTCCATTGTGATCCCAGTAAGAGCGGCACTTAGACTCTGTGAAGTATCATCTACAACAGGGGTCCTCAAACTATGGCCCACAGGCTGGATACGCCCCCCCCAGGGTCCTCAATCCGCCCCCCGGTATTTACAGAACCCCCCCGCCCCCCCCCCGCCGGGGGTTGGGGGGGGGAAACCAAGCAGCTGCAGATGGCTGCCTGCCACTGCATCCGCGTTCCGGCCCCGTGGTTAAAAAGTTTGAGGATCCATGATCTACAATGTTATTAATTTACAATGCTAACGCTATAAGAAGATAATAGTATAACCTCACATCCCTTTAGATGGTGAGAGGCCTGGGTGGTGTGGCATCGAGCGAGCCTCCTACACACAGCACGCTGTGCAGACCACATCCATAGCAGAGATTCTTCCCTTTTGATCTTTCAAACTTTATAGGATTTTCTTACGTGGAAACAACGCTTATCATTTCTAGTTTCTGTTTCTAGCCAAATGAGAAATTATGTTCTCAGGAGGACTTTGTGCTCCACTGTTAGATAAAGGCAAGGCCAGGCGGGTGGTGTAATTGCTGGTACCAAGCGGTGGCTGCCTGTAATCAATGAGTTGGCCAAGTTTATCCTGCACCCAAGGGAAGAGCAAAGCACGGCACAGCCTGAATGCCAGGCTGTACCTGCAGCACAGCCCGGCATAGCTCCAGCCTGCACCTGCCTGGGGTAACCATACTGGGGACCACTGACCCCTCAACGTGCAGTGGTCAGGGCCACTACAACCCTAGGGCACTGGCGGCTCCTATATTCAGCTGAAGAATTCTGTTTGTGTTTTTTTTTTTTTTAATCTAACTGTTGAAGATGTGATTAACTTTATAGTAAGATTGCATTGTTCACATTTTATTAGCCTGTGCTGCTTTTCCTACAGATAGTTATTTTTCCTGGACATTTTTGTGTTTGTTTCCCATGAATACTTTGAGTTCCCTGGGCCTCTGTGTCCTGAGAGTTCACGAGATGCACATTAAGCCCCATGGCTGCCTATAGCAGCAAAGGCCTTGAAAACACCTTCTTCACGGACAAGCTCTTTCTGTATGACACTAGTGCTGTTTCAAAGGAGGAGGGTCACCATGTAGTGTAGTGGGTCTGGTTGAAAGAGGCCCTTTAAAAATAAATAAATGATTTCAGCAGAAGTGAGTATATTAGGAAAATATTGACCCAGGGTACAAACTGGGAGGAGCAGTCGATAACACCAGAGTCATGCTGTCATCCAGATGGTCCCGACAAGCTGCAGAATGGCCTGGCAGGAACATCAAGAAGCTCAAGAAGGGGAAGTGCAAGAGTCCTCTTGGGGAGGAACAATCCCATGCAGCAGTGTATGCTCAGGGGTGACTGGCTGAAAGCAGCTTTCCAGAAAAGGACTTGTGTGTTGTGGTGGACACTAAGGTGAATATGAGCCAGCAATGTGTCCTTGTGGCGAAGAAGGCCACAGGTATCCTGGGCTACATCAGGAGGAGTGTCTCCAGCAGGACAAGGGAGATGACCCTTCCACTCTGCTCAGGACTGTGACTGAGGCCACACCTGGAGTACTGTGTCCTGCTCCAGGCTCCCCAGTAGCACAGAGACATGGACATACTGGAAAGAGTCCAGTGAAAGGACACAAACATGACTAAGGGACTAGAGCACGTCTCACAGGGAAAGGCTGAGAGATCTGGGACTGTTCAGGGAAGAGAAGGCTCAGGGTGGATGTTTTCAATATGTATAAATAGCTGAAGGGAGACATTGAAGATGAGCTTTCCCAGTGGAGCCCAGTGACAGGACCAGAGGCAGTGAGCACACACTGACACACGGGAGGTTCCATCTGAACATCAGGAAACACGTTTTTACAGGGGCGGTGACTGAGTGCTGGCACAGGTTGCCCACCGATGCTGCAGAGTCGCCCTCCTCGGAGCCATCCCAGAGCCGCCGGGGGCGGACCGGGGCAGCCGGCTGTAGGGGGCCCTGCCCGAGCAGGGGGATGGCCCCGCTGCCTGCTGACGGTTCCTCTCGGTCGGTGGCTCCGTGGCGCCGACCCCGGGCGGGCGCCGCCAGGGGCGAGGGGGGAGCCCGGGAGTTGCCTCGGCGCCAACCCTCGATTCGTTTCTGCTTAGTCCTTCCCACCCGCCCGCCCGCCGCCACTCCCGGGGAGCAAGTGCCTGCCTCCTCCGGGGTGGAGGCGCCGGTGCCCCGGGCAGGCCCGGAGGCCCTCCTGCCGCACGGCCCCTCTCCCCGGCAGCGGGGTGCGCCGCGCAGCCCGCCCAGAGGTGTCCCGGCCCCCGCCGGCAGCCCGGGGCTGAGGCCCGGCGTGGGGCGGCCGAGCAACCCCGCCCGCTGCAGGCGAGGCCGCGGCCCTGACGAGGCGCGGGGAGGCGGGAGGGGCGCGGCCGGCGCGCAGGAGGAAGCGGCGGCGGACATGTTGTCTCCCCGGCGGAAAGGGCGCTGCGGCCGGTCCCCGCCGGTCCCCGAGAAAAGCCAGCGGTCCCCGGCGGCCCGGGAGCCCGGTGGCTCCGCTATGGAGGAGGGCAGCAGCTTCCGCCTCTCGGCCGAGTGCCTAGACGAGCCGCCCAACAGCCGCGTCTTCGTGGTGCTGGGCAAGGACACTGGGGAGGCGCTGATCCGGGAGCGCTTCGCTCCCTTCGGGGACATCCAGAACATCTGGCTCCTGCGGGACAAGCGCACCAACGAGTCCCGCGGCATCGCCTTCATCAAGTTCGCTCGCAGCTCGCAGGCCTGCCGGGCCATGGAGGAGATGCACGGACGCAGCCTGGCCCCCGACACCAAGCCCATCAAGGTACCGCCGCGCCGCCGCCTTCCAGCCGGGGAGCGGGGCCGGGGGCGAGCGAGCGGGGCCCGGCGGGGTGCCCCCCGCTCCCTTCCCAACATGGCGGCCGCGGGGGGCGGCGGGCCTCGGCCGTTGCACCCCAGACTTGCGGCTCGGACGTCGTGTTGGCCTGCGTGGGGGCGAGGGGAAGCCGCTCAGTGGGGGGCGGCGGCCCGCCCGGGGCAGCCCCGGGGAGCCCCCGGGCAGCAGGCCGCCCGGCATGGCCCGAGCCGCGCTGCCCTCTCCCCGCGGGGGCTGCCGCCCTTGGGGGCTTCTGGACTGGGCCGCGTTCGGCTGCGGGGGGAGCTGCTGGGGGTCCCACCCTTGCCCGCAGCTCCCACGCGTGGCATTAGCAGCCACAGGCCTGGGGAATATGCAGTGTCTGGAAACTGGGGTTTTTTGCTTGTTTGGGGGGCGTGTGTGTGTTTGTGGTTTTTTTTTTGGTTTTCCTTTTAATCCTTGAGGGAGTCTCTGTGAAATATTCTAAACCAGTATATTTTAAGATCCATGTGAATAAATAGAACTGTTTTTTCAGGTATATTTTATATCAGTTTTATAGCTTGTGTACAGTTTTTTCAAAACAATTATGAGTTTTTTTTGAATCTGTGGAACTGGCTGTCAGCTTTTAGCCTCTTGAATTATTCTTATATTCCTCAAGTAGTAACAAGATATGAATGACTTCGAACAGTGAAAGAAGATTCCATGTATTTCATTTGAGAATGCAATTGAATCAGTAAAATCTTTTCTGAAGAACTTTCCATTAGAAGTGAAAAGAACAGAGTTGTATTCCTTATTGCCCAGCATGACTATTACAAAGTAATTTAAGAGCTCTTTGAAGTAAGTTGCTGCTTTTGTGTAACAGACTTACTTTGAAGGTGGTTTGTATTTTTCTTATTTGGTTGGTTTGGGTATTTTAGTTTGGTTGGGTTTTGTTTTTGTTTTTTTGTTTTTGTTGGGGTTTTTTTTGCCTGGTTGTCTTCTGGTGTGCACTTCTGAGATGAAATTTCTTTCAGTAATTAAAAAGGATTTTAACAGTTACAGATGTGAGAAGTTACAATCCTTGACAGAGCACTAGACCTGCAGAGTTTGGCCCAACTGAGCACTGAACTGCAGTAGCAAGGTTTTAATAAGCTGCTCAGCTTCTTTGCTTGCTTATATTTTGTTACTACTGCTATATTAGGCCTGTTGTAGTAATGCATTTTTTGCTACCTCACATGCTACCGGTGACATTGGCAGTGCTGCTGAATCAGTCTTTGATATTCCTGACCACTCTTCATTATTCCCAGTGAGAACTTCTGCTGGCATCTGTCCTGTTTGGGAGACTGTTTGGGGTGTGCTGTATCTTTTGTCACAGATGCATCTATGATCAGAGATGTTATCTTTTTCCATGTAAGGAGAGCTAGCTTATGTGAAAGATAAATACAAAAACTTGTTGAAACAAACTATTGGTCGTTGATATGTGATTAAGACCCTTTGTCCAGCAATTAACATCTACGTAATTATTCCATTAGGTATTTATTGCACAGTCAAGAGCTTCTGGAAGCCACCGAGATGTTGAAGATGAGGAGCTTACACGAATCTTTGTTATGATACCAAAATCCTATACAGAGGAGGATCTGCGAGAGAAGTTTAAGGTAGTGATTTGCTGTTTGTTAATTTTTATTTTAAATTGCCTTTGTCTTAATTTATCAGAAAGGCTTAATGCGTGGCACTAATGCATTTTCAAATATTGCAAATTAATGTGCTTTTTAATTGTTCTAGATGTATGGAGACATTGAATATTGCAGCATTATTAAAAACAAGACTACTGGAGAAAGTAAAGGTTTGGGCTATGTGAGATATTTAAAACCATCGCAAGCTGCCCGAGCAATTGAAGAGTGTGATCGAAGTAAGAATCTGATTGAATTCTTTCAAGTTTTTCGCAATAAGTGTGTATCATCATTAATGTACCTTTAATTTTTAGTTTTGTTTGCAGGTAAATGATTTATGATGTAATCACATCTTGAGACAAGGTTCCATTGCAAATAAAAAACAGTATTATTAACATTCATTGAGAACAGTCACCTGATTACATTCTTGAAGGACCAAGCTGCAAGTAAGATCAGTGAAAAGAGTTTAGAAATGGATGAAGAGTTTTCTGTCATGCATTATTATTGGCCTGTAATGTAGGCTTCATACCCAGGAGAACCTCATTTTAATTTATCCCTGGGAATATGCATTTTAAATCAAATGTATTTAATAAAAAATGAATATGTATAAAATGTATTTGATAGTCTATATATTTAAAGGTAGATTAATCCTAATTGAAGTTTGGGGGATGTTTTGGTTTGTTTTCATTTAATGTCATGATTAATCTATTACAGAAAGAAAGACTTCATATGCTTTATGACCAAACATGTGTCACTTATATTTGGTGGTACTAGAGCATGTATTAATGAATCTGAGTGAGTGAGTCTGGTGGAAGGCCACTAAGGTGGTCAGGGGCTGAAGCACATGACTTAGGGGGAGAGACTGAGGGAACTGGGCTTGCTCATCCAGGAGAAGAAAAGCTTTTGGGGAAACCTAACAGCAGCCTTCCAGTCCAGCCTCCTGTTCAATTTTTGCTTAATCATAAATACAAAACAGCTTGGTGTATGGGTGTGGTTGTTGTTTTTGTTGTTGTGTGTGTTGTTGTTTGGTTTTCTTTTTCTCTCTCCAGTAATATATGTGGTGGTTTTACATCATACCTATCGTAAGTGGTTGTACAAAAATTGTATTTGTGACAATTCTTGTATAGGAATAAGTCTGAGATCACTTAGCAGTTAAATTTTACTTCCTTTTTGCTGTGAGGCTAAAATGAGATTAGTTGGATAGCCTGAGGGTAATACCTGTTTCTTTCATAAAAACAAAATGTAGAACAGTGTAAAACATACATAAACTGCTATTCTAACACAGAAGTTCAGGTGACTGCCTCTGGAGTGTCTCTGAGTCCTGCCAGGTTGAAGTTGGGCAAGATGACCTCCAGAGGACCCTTCCAACCCCTCTGCTCAAGCAGTGTCACCTGGGCACCATGGTTGCCCAGGACCATGTCCAGACAGCTTTTGACTGTCTGCAAGGATGGAGACTCCACAACCACTCTAGGCAACCTGTGCCAGTGCTCAGTCACTCTTACCGCAAGTAGGCTCTGTTGTGCTGAACTTGTGACTAGGAGTAGTTCTATGTGGAAGCTGTTAACTTTCACACAGTTTGCAGACTTAGGGAGTTACAGATTAGTTACCTTCCTATTTTTCTTACTGGGCTTTCTAAATGATACATTTCTAAATACAGTACTTAAGAATGTGGATGCGATCAGATAATTCAGATGTACTGAGCTGTTGCTATATGTGTGGTTGTTTCAGGCTACAGGGCCATTTTGGCTGAACCTAAAAATAAGTCATCTGAGTCTTTTGAACACGATTATTACAGTAATAACACGAGACAAGAACCAAGAGGAAATACACTTCCGTTTTGTAAGTCATAGCTTTTTATACTAAAAATTATTTGTATTCTTGAGTATGGTGACAAAATAAGAATGCAGTCTGGACAAAGGGAAGCTAACAGAGGCTTAGGTCAACACTGCAATAGTAGATTGGCTGTTGGAGTTAGAAACAACCCAGGCATTTTATTTCTGTATTTTTATGTCTTACTTTGCTCTAGTTGGCTGATTATTTTGTGACCTGCAGCGGTGAAATAAATGTGTTACCTTTAGTATATAATTGACTTGGATTACTTTTACAAGTTGAATGAAAAATACTTATGAAATGAAGGCATGCTAGTGTGATGACTCAAATTATTTGTTGGTTCTTGAGGTGGGCAGCCAGAGTTTTGTAGTTTTGAAAAAAATGAGAGCAGAATTCAAGAGTCGGTCTCCAAACGTCTGTCAGTGGTATCACGGCTTCCCTTTATACAAGAACAGCTGTTTGCCCTCTTTGATATAGTTCCAGGACTGGAGTATTGTGATGTTCAGCGAGATCCTCACACCAATAGTGGTAAGTAAAATTAAAAATTATTATTGTACTTGACTTCATTTTTATTGCAAAATACAGTACACTCGTTGGGAAGAATTAATGTTTCATGTATCAATGGTTGCTGCTATCACTGATGCATAAGCCCCAAAGTCAGGTTTGTTTGAACCTCTGTTTACAGATAGCCTTAAATGCCTTTGCTTTCAGATTATACAATCTCAAGAAGGATAGAATCAAACCCATGAGAAGCGGGTTTGGTAAAACTAAGTTAATTAGTTGCAGAAATTATCGGGCATCTAGTTTAAATTTCCTTTAAACACATCTTTTGAGTTTTCATCTTTAAATGGGTGTGTGTGTCTGTGTGTAGCAGTTGACATGAGTTAACAGGATGAAATCATAAAAAAACAAATTGTGTTTGTATTGGAAGGTTTTTTTTTATTTCAGTCTTTTGCTGTTGCTGAGAGAAAGAGGTCTGTTCTCAAAGAGGCTTGAAATGGAAATGATTCAGAGAGTTAAAATGTACAGTACTGGAGATTCACTTCTGATGGGATAATTGCATTTTAAAATGAAACTGTGTATGTGTGTGTTTTTTAATTCAGGCTTAGGGAAGAAGACATGTTTTCACTTGTACTTTATTACCAGCTTTTCAAGTTATCATAAATATAGCTGATTGTCACTACTTAATTCTGCTGAAGTTTTCCTCACAAATGCTACTGATTAAGTAATGTAATGTGTGGTAAAAAAGACTTAAGAATTTTTTATCATCCATGACTAATGTGAAGTTTAATCATATTGCTTTATATGAGTGTAGTTTGTTCTTAAGATTTACCTGTATCATACTGAAGCTGTGTGCACTGTATTTGTAGGGCATGCTGTGATTCAGTATAGTACTGCTGCGTCAGCTATATATGCCAAGTATAAACTACATGGGTTTGAGTATCCTCCTGGAAATCGATTGACTGTCATTTTCCTAGAAGATGGGAGTGATAGCTCAGAGTAAGTACCGATAAACAAAGACACTTGTGAGTTGTGTTCTGGAGAGCAAAGTTTAAAATAAATACATTTTTAATATAAGGAACAGCAATGTCATTGTGATCTTGTTTCATACATGTAGATAGTATTGTTTAAAATTTAGGTGGATTTTTTAAATTTTTTTGAATAGTTTAGAATAAACCTTTTGAAACTTACTAGTCTTTGATAAAACATTAGAATATATACTCTTAAGATACATTGGAAAATCTTGGATTTGGCAAGAATCTTTGTAAGTATCTCTAATACATAACAAGGCTGGAGTCTGTTTTTGATGAGGTTTTTGTATTAGAAACAGATTTATCTAGTTGATCTCTTGGTTGTATTTGCAGTGCTGCAAATAGTAGCCTTGTGAAGGACATATGTAGAGTAATACTGTGTGCTGAGGATTTGATACTCCCACTGCATGGAGATTGTCAGGTTTTACTTTGACCATCTTTAATCTGTTCCTGTGATTTGAATGCCCATTACAGGTTGCAATGGCTTAGGTGTGCTCCTGCAGTGAGTATTTTGGCTTAGTTTCATCCTAAAGGAATCTAGTTTGTCAAACCTATTCTGGGATATGAATGAGGTCAGTAAGGAGGGACAATGGGGAGATTCACTTCAGAAGTGCATGCCTGATTTAAACTGAAAAAAATATTCATTGCAACTGTCCTTCTTGCAGGCAATTTCCTTCATTCTTCAATAATTCCTACTAGTTCATGGTCCTACAACACGGGCTGTGAATGTATACAAAAAATGCAATTGCTTTTTCTTATTCTGCAACAGAACAAATTAAAAATTCCTGGAAAACGAGAGCTGTAAGTAAATTTTCTGTGATAATGTTCTGACTTCTGAATTGAATTTCTGTGCTCTTTTTGGAAACAGGTGAAATTTTTCTGTCCCTTCTGCCTTTTAGTTACCTTTTACAAAATGTAGTGGGCTCTATAGACTTAATTCCCTCCCAAGTATTAAGAAAAGTAAAGAAGAGGTTTTGTATCTTTGTATGTAGAAATGTATGAGTGTTTTCAGTGAGTTGCAGCTAGCATGCATACTTTCAGATCATTTCTAGAGTGTCATGGAAGCCTGCTGTGATTTTCATTATCTACAGGAGTTTACAGATTTCCAGAGACTTTTAGATGTGCGTTAAAACTTATTTTCTTTTGCTGAGTTTAAGATTACTGTGACTTAAGGCTATCCTTTAAATAGTTTATTATCACTTCTGCTTGCAGTCTCATCAGAAAAATGGCCACACAGCTGGTAACAGCACATGTGTCATCAGTGTTGCGGAATAACAATGCAATTGTTCAGCAGTATAGGACACCTCCTGTAAGTTTATTAACATTACATTAATTGTGTTTGTATTGCATTACATTAATACATTAATTATTAATGGATGCTGTTAATACTCTCTGAATTGTAGGAAACTTAAGATGTGTCAATAAAGAACACTGCTTACTTTCTTCTGTAACTGAGATGCTGTGTTCTTAAGATGTACCTCTGGTTGGTTTGTACATCTTTATTCCCTGTAAAAGTGACTGACCTTACTTGGATTTATTGTCCAATTTAATGAAATAACCAAAGTAAACAAATTAAGATGAGAACTCGTAGAGCCAGTTTATGTGCTGTGATGGGAACAAAAATTGTTAATAAGGCAAAATTATTTTCACCCTGACCATTGGTTAATTTATACTTGCATCTTTTTTCCCCCTCTGTTTCAGCAGGCATTTGGAGGAACTTCTGGCTCACAGTTACTTCAGCCACAAACAGATGCCATACTTCCACCACACAAAAAAAAAGTTCCACCTGACACTTCTGTGAAGGAAAGGCTTTTCATACTTTTTCATCCCCATCCTTTACCTGTAAATGTATTGGAGGATATATTCTGGTAAGACTCCATTTACAAATAAGTGCTTTTTAACCAAAAAAATAACCATGAAATATTTAAAATAAATGTTGAAAATAAAAAAGATTGTCATCATGAAGAGTGCACAGTGATCAGTAAGTAATAAATGATCAATAGGTAACAGTTGCTTTTTGAAACAAGTGTGTAATGGAATTCACCTTGAGGCATAGATAGTGTCATCAGTACAGCAGCTTTATTATTGATTAACATAATCTCAAGTAAGATGTCTAGTCTTTTTTTTTTTTAACCAAAAGATGTTGTACTTCCAGTTCTTATAGCTTGATCTATTTGGCATTTTCTTGTATGTATTTCTTTAAGGAATTTAAGTATTTTGATAAATTTCCACAGTAACTTTGGGGAGTAAGTATAGGGAGGGGTTTTTTTCTGATACATCCTGGGACATTTTGATGGTTTGCATCTTACTTACACTATTTCAGCTGTCCTTTCACATGCCTCCCTATGAGGAACAAAGGCTTGAGAGACAATTTTTTGCCATCTTTAAAACAAATCTATAGTTTAGCTGTTCTCCAATGTGTTGTATTACTTATTTTTAGTAAACTCCTGAAGAAAAAGTAATTTCCCTTTTCTGGCGTTTCTGGCATTTGCAATAAATCTTTGGAAAGCCAAAAGCACCAGGAGAGGAAAAGAAACAATATGCACTTGTGTGGGATTTAAAACTGTACCTATTTGATGTGCTGGAGAGGAAAAAGGCTATGCACCCTAGTCTTGACGCTTGTATAACTTCTGTATGAAGGAAGCAGACTTTATTTATGTTTTTTAAGGAACTGTCTAGGAATCTCCAGAGGAGTTGTAAATCTGGCTTATTCCATAAAGCTTTAGTGCTTGCTTTCTGAGTCATTTCAGTCAGACCTTTTCAAAGATAATCACAACTGAGCAAGTTCATTTAAGTAAGATGCAAGTTTAGCCTCTTAAATTATCTGCTAGTCTGTGTGTATTCCTGTGTGGGTTTGTTTGGTTTTTTTCTTTTGGGGTATGCGTGGTGTGGAGGGGTGTTGTTTTGTTTTTGTGGGGATTTTTGAGTTCCATTTAGTCTTTGGGGACCATAGTATTGATTAACTTATATACATTCTTTTAAATAAGAGAGAAATCGCCAGTGCTTGTGGTTCTGTTGTAATATTCCATAGAAAACATCGTCTGTGGACTTCTGGTTTTATTTCTATTCCTGCTTGGAATTCTAGAGAAAGGAAAGTAAAAACTGGGCATTTTGAAGGAGAGGAGCACAAGAAAATCTAGCATGCATGTGAGAATATAGTTTTTGCAGCTACAAAATCATATCTGCTTCATGTTGGGTAATAGGTATCTCTGCAGCAAAACCTGTAAATTATCTAATTACCTCTTCCCCCCTCCCCGCCCCCCTCCTTTTTTCCAGTCGTTTTGGACACTTGATAAAAGTTTACCTTGTGGCTGGAAAAAATGTGGGCTATGCAAAATTTGCAGACAGAGCAAGTGCCAGTGATGCCATAACTGCGTTACATGGGAAGATTGTGAACGGAGTCAGGCTTAAAGTAAGGTTGGCAGACTCGCCTACAGAAGAATCTAATAAGCGTCAGAGAACTTACTGATCAGGTGAGTACCCCATCTGAGCCATTACTTAAACTGAAGCTCAACTACTTGAAATAGCGATAGGCAGAGTATTTTGAGGTTAGATATGAACTTGCAGTGATAAACTTAAAATATCTTTTTAGCTAACAACTGGAAATTTACTTTTGTGATGTATGTGTGTCTATGTATATATGGGGGGGTGTATGCTTATATATGCACGCATACGCTTTATTTTGGTAAAAATCTATTTTTATAATTTTTGAACAAATATGAACTAGTTGATTAACGTCAGTCTGGGTGTTAATAGAAATATTCACTTGATGTACAGAAGAGTATCAGTTAACATTGAAAAGAGTATGCAAAAATAAACAATGAAACTGAGATCAGCTTGTGTGTGTCTTTCTTTCATTAAAAACACATGCCCTCACCGTGATGTTGGATAAAGATGTAGATTTCAGCCCCTGAAGGGCAGAGGAGAGAAGGGGTAAATAAAAAAAGGGCATGGGAAGGACAGGGAAGGTTGCCAGGTGAAACTGAAGGCTTGGGATATTTGGGTCATCTGGATTCTCAGAAATCAAGTGTAGCTGGAATGTGTGATAGTGAAGAAAATATTGCAGAGCGTGTTGTGGAGGGATTGAATTGGGGGTTTTTAACATTAGGATTATTACCAAAAGAAAAATGTAGTTGGGGGAGGAAAGGCTAAGCCCTGTTTTCTACAAAATAACTCCCAAACACTACTGTAGCTTCAAAAATAATTTCAGTAGCCATATTATCTTTATAGGGAACGTGCAGTTTTGCTTTAATTCAGAGAATATCACATGAAATCCTGACTCTCTCTTCACATCAATGTTTTACTTCTAAGCTTCACTCCTTATACCTTTCTGTGTGTAGATACTCTTTGTGACCCAGGGGTTGCAAAGACCAAAAATGATTTTGCCTGTCATGTTCTTTTACTACTTTTTTTCTTAAGGACTTTCACGCTGTTCTTTTGATAAGCAGTGGTTACTAAAAGTGGTCTTACCCTTTATCCACAACTTGCTATTTGAAAAAACTGATCTCTAGCATTCTTTTTCTTCATTGAATTGTAGGTAAAACTCATTCAGAGCTCCTTTTTTTTTTTTTAATCAGCAGCTCTGGTGAATGCCAAGTTAAATAACTTGTACCCACACTCTTACCTTTGTACAAAGGCTTTGTTTGGTTTTTATGTGACTTTTGCTTCCAGTAATAAAAGGCTAGCCTCTTGGTCACTGCAGGAAAAACTACCATGTAAAGTGTAATGTAGTACCAGGTCTGCCTTTACTACTTTCTAGGAGAAAAGCATAGATCCAGTATGCATCCAAAATTAGAAAGTTTGTTTATTCTTATTTATTTTTAAGAAAGATCAGAGTGAGAAGACTGGGAGGTTCTTTTCTGATTGTCAGTCTAAACCTGATTTTTTTTTGTTGTTTTTTTTTAATTCATACATGCACATAGATGAACACACGTTTTTTCAGTGTGATTTTTGAGAATAATATTTTTACACATGCAAAATTACAGCAGAGCTCTTTTTCCTTTCCTAGGTTTCATCATTTCTGTAAATTTTCGAATAATAGAGAATACTAGTTTTAGTTTGTTCAAAGACAGACACCCTAAATCTATCTTGGACAGATACTGGTTAATTCTGGTGCAAATGACTGCTGAATACTTCCCCTCTGGTTACTCCCATCTGCTGGGCCTGTGCAATAACGCAGGTAGAAGAGCTTTCTGAGTTTACTGTATTACAGCTTACTACATCCTGTACATCAGGTTCCTGATTCTGAGACTCTTAGCTGGTTGTCTTAGCATCTATTGTTGCTTAGGACAGACAGACAAAATTACTTGCTCTCTTTTTGTCCTTAGTGAGTTTCTCAAATTCAAACAAAATGGTACATAAAAAGTAAGATTCATCTGTGCTGCTTTTAAAATGGTTTGCCCATTTAAATCAAGCTTACCACTGTGTCTCTGTATTGGACTGACTGACAACATTTTGCAGTAGTTGAGGCTTATATTTTGCTTTCCATTAAAGCTTTATATTGTGCATGTGAAAGGGGATGGAATTTTCTCTTCCTCTGAACTAGTACCTTTTTTAAAAAGATTTTATCATACTAACTTTTGTTCTTTTATAATTTTAGCTGGAGGAAATAATCTTCTTAGCTAAAACTTCTGTGAGTTTTCACTTAAGGAAGTCATTGCCTTTTAAAAAAAATAAAATCCTTTCTAAGGTTCTGTTGTATTGCTTGCTTTTTGTCTCTAACAAGGTGACTGGACTTCTGCAATAGTACTTTCTGTACAAGGTTCTTTGATTAAAATCTGATAAGATCTGTGAATTCAATAGAATATATGAAAATAAATTAATTCAATTGACTAATTCAATTGAGATACATTTATTTCGGCAGTTTTTATCTGACTTTTTTGAAGTTTTTTTGCCAATAATATTTTTCTTAACAGAAATAATCTTTTTTAAAAATATAATTTACAAAACTGTGTCTTAAAATTTTTTATGTTAATGGTATGCTACAGATAATGCTCTTACAATGTAAACTTCTGATCATAAGAACAGTCTGTTATCTTGAAACAACCTTTGTTTATCAGGAGAATTTAAATACATGTGTATTAATATTCTAAACTAATCCATCTAATGAATTTTGCAGGCTCTGGCTCTCCTACAAGTCAATGAAAATTCAGTTGTTTATATGAATAGTTAAAAGTAGCAGAGAATTGATGGAAATACAGACCAGTAAGGTTCTCTTAACTACTTTAAGTTCTAATGCAAGTTTTTTTCGGTTGAGGTTCTCCCCTCTTACGCTAAGTAAGTATTAATGGTTGAAATAATTTTAAGCCATCTTGCTTTGAGTCAGGGTAGGCTTGAGAAGACAACTACAGTGTCTACTTCTAGGCAGTTGCTAAAAGCAGAAGCTATCAATGTTCTTGGCGTTGACCAGCCTCGTGCTTTCTACTCAGGTTTTTGCATTGCTTTGAGTATTTCGTGAGAACCTCACTGCAAATGTCTGATGCCTGTTGTGTAAATTATGTCACTCAAAAATACAAGAGGAAGGAAAGGATTTGGTATTGTTCAGAAGAATGGATTGTGGAATTCTGATTAAGCTCTTCATTGCAACCTGGTAGCTCTATTTAGATACCACTCCCCCCAACCCCTAAAAAAACCCACCCCAGACATTTTTCCTGAAGCTTTCAAGTAGTCCTTAGAAATCAGAGCTTCGAACTAGAGCTATGTTAGAAATGCAAAACACAGATATCTAGAGCTGGATTCTGTGTCTTTAAATAATCATTGCTGTTTGGCTTTAACCTACAGCAAGTGGTTTCATTGCATTTTTTCCCCCTTCTGAAAATGTTTGGTGGTGTTTTAAAATAATTATTTAATTAGTTACTAAGTTATTCCATCATGAAATACTTATTACTGTCTTTTATTATACTTGTTGTGGAAAAGTCTTGCATCACCGATTTGATTTGCATTCTTTTTTTAGTTAAAACTTTATTAAAATCCTGAAATTTAATCTGTATATTTATAATTATTTCTGTGCAAAAAAATTTTAGAAAAAGTAATTGTATCATAATTGAAACTATACTCCAGAATAAAAAATAAGTTAACTATATTTTATATCAACAGTACACTGCAGAAAAATTGCTGGCTTTCACACACTGCTCAGAAAAAGAGGTACTTCTTTAAAAGCTAGAGAAACATAGATAAACTTTCAATATTATTCTAAAGATATTAAACCCCTCATTTATATGCTGTTGGATCAATTATGTTTTATGATATGTATATTTTAAAATAAAAATAGGTACCTTGCTTTTTGATACTATTTTTGTACTTGTGTTTTTTCTACAGAAACTAAATAATGACATGACCCTCAGCTAGCTGACTGACTGACTGAAAACGTGACTAGACATGGTTCCTGTGGACAGTGACAGCTTTTTTTTTTTTTTTTTTTCTTTAATTGTTACTTGATATCTCTCCCTCTCTCTCTCTCTGGTACTCCCTGGTTTTGAAAATGCAGACATGCAGTTTTGAAAATTATCTAGGCATTAAAAATTGTAAATTGGTGGTTGTTCTTGTAGTCTATAATTTTGTATTTCAGAAATATCTCTCGTGTTTAACTGAATTCCTCCTCTAAGATGGAAATTACAATGACGGGGAAATAAAGGAGTCGGCATTTTGTGGCTTGACTGGTTAATTGATAGTGATTCAGGTTGTAACTGTTAAAATGGAAGATATTTCTCATGGTCCAGATTGCACTGAAAACTGAAGTACATCAGTAAATTCAAAGAAAATGAAAAAAACTTTCAAAAACTGCTGGCAAACATGATGGTATTAAGCTAGATTTAAGAAAATAGCTGTAATAAAGAAAATTAATCAGGCACTTTCTTAAACATTTTGTTGATTTGGGCCAGAAGTATTGATTATGTGTGCTGTTTAGCGAAAAGGACATTTGACTGTGGGTCAGACTACCAGACCTGCTTACATATATCCTTTCTTACCCTGAGGTCTTTTGGTTACAACTGTGGGGCAAGTATGGAGTTTTGAGGGGTGGGTGTTTTATTGGTGTTTGTCTCATTTTTTGAGGGTTGTTCAACGCGTATGTTGTTTAAGTAACAGGCAATTCAGCATTTCAGCAGGATGAAGATTTCAGCACTGATGATGAGTAAATGAAGATCGTTCAAATCAGTATTTGCACAGATAATTTTCAAATGCCAAATACTTTTCTGTGTTATCCTGAATACTACTAGTTGAATTGAAAATATCCTAGTTATTAAAATAATTTATACAGATAACATTGATAACTTCTGGGTTTATGCACAGTAGAGGACAAGCATGCTCTTGGGTGCATCCTGCTTCCCAGCTTCTCCTGTCCCAGTCCCTTGATCATTGGTGTGGGCGAAGACAGTGGAGCATGCTGTAGCTTCCCAAGCTGCTCAGAGCTAGAGGAAGGATTTCCTTCCAGGAATTCCCTAGCGCACAGGAAGGTAGGGGTGACAATGCAGGTCTTTAGTCCTTTTAGTTATCAGGTATCGGATAGCGAACTGGGTTTCAGAGTAGACGCAGCCGGTGTATAGAGTTTTGATGTGATGGAGGAGTTATTTGCATTGATAAGGGGGAATTGCGTCATAGGGGAGAGAGAGTGAGTGATAGCCCGTAGTAGGTCTGGATGGTGGGGGTTATTTAAGAACCAGCAGGATCTGAGCTTTTGTCCTACTTTATAATTTCACACACTTACCTGCTTTTCTCCCCTCCCCACCAGCAGTGTTGGGGTCCCTTAGCCTCAGATTCCCTTCCCAGCAGGAAGATGGCTGCTGTCAGGGGGGTTGGGCAGAAAGGTGCGTAGCAGCTTGGTCACCAGTCTCGGGTCCTGCTGGCCGGTGTCCCTGGGCAGCCTTTGGACTTCGTTTCTGTGCAGCTCACTGAGCTCCAGGATCATTCCCTGCCACTTCCATGATTCTCACCTGCTTCTCCAGCCCCTTATTCTTTCCAAGAATGCTACTTCTTACCAGGAAACCTTCCTTGCAGCCTCCTTTCCAGTGCTCCGAGCCCCTGACTTACCCAATCTCAATAGCGAACGTGCAGAGGCACAGCACCTTATAATTAGTGACATTGTCTTGTGTCTCTATTAATTTAATCTATGTTTTTGTCTACAACAGATGACCTCCTTTCCTTGTTTTGTTTGTTTTTCAAAGAGAAGGAGGAAACAAGAAGGTATTGGGGAAATGCCTCTGGTTGTAAGTACCTGAAAGCTGCAGGGGGAACTTAATTTTCACCATTGTTTTCCAGTGGCAAAAGACACATACCCATTAAAGCAAGCTCCTGGTTGGGGCTTGGGGGGCAGGGGTGGGAAGAGGAGGGAGCAGAGAGTTTGATATAATCTTTTTAGCTGGAAGATACGCTTACTCAAAACTTAGAACTTTACTGTTCAGTGCTTTACAGTTAGCTGTCTCAAAATACTGTCAGGGTACAAACCTAGATTAGCCATCTAGTAATGTCATGTGACTTCACCTACTATGAAATTAATGCGATTGGAATAATATTTACATGCAGTGTACATAATGTTTCTTACACAGCAAATATTTTAAAGCATTTAGTAAGTTGGTCTCTAATACGAGATACAGGCACATTCAACTAGTTTTTCTGTTCCTGCTCTTTATAAGAAGTATGAGTAAAAATATTTTTGCATTAAAGAGGGTATACGAGAATAAGCACTGTCACTCCAACTGATTCAGAAGTTTAAGGTGACAGAAACTGTGTATTTAAAAAAACAGTATTATTTCTTATGTTAAAAGAATATTAGAATTCAAATGCTCAAGTGTGAGGCAGTTGCAGAATAAAGGTTGCCTAAGAAACCTCCTTTTCTTCTCTCCCTTACTCTAGTATGTGTTATGATGCAGTCCTTGATGACTCACCAGTAGCTTTTCTCCGCAAGGGCGATTGTTTCATTCAGCACAAGGAGTGAAATTGGATCAGGGCTGCATGGTTAAAGCAGGCTGCAAAATTCTTGCTTCATTTGTTGTAGGTATTAGAAATTACATAGTGACCAAAACAGGTTTATGGTTGAGCCTGGAGAGTTGGATCCTGTCTCTGACTCCAGCCCAAAGACTGTGACCAAAGATGCCATTTTGCTGGGTTTTCTCTGGGAAAGTCCTGTTTTGGGCGGTTTGTTGGTGGTTTTTGTTTGGTTGGTTTTTTTTTTGGGGGGGAAGGTGATTTTTTTTTTTTCCTCCTTTTCCTCATGATAAATTTTGAGTAGAATTTGGGGCTTTCCTGTATTTGTTCAGGGGAAATAATTCTGACCAGGTTGCTGTAGACAGAACCGTGAAGCTGCACCTTTTGTAGCTTTACCTGTACAGTGTATGTGTGCAGTGAGCCCAATATTTTTAGAAAGCATTGGTCCTTCTGTGCAGACATGACAGAGGCACCGCACTCATGTAGCAGGTCTGACACATGCTGCTAAATGTGCATGGTGTGGTGTACCTGCATGTTAGGAGTAAGCTAAAATGCAGCTTACGAGGGGTGAGGTACTGTGCCAGCACACCCATCTTTTCAGTGTTTGTGTGGATCTTTACTGCCTTTATTTGCCTTTACTCAAGAGGGTGCTTTAGAGTATAGGATAGCGGTGGGCAGTATTTAGGTACCAGGTGAAATGCTGAGAATCTCTGAAGAGTCAGTTGAAAAAATTTATGTGTTTGAATCAGCCTTTTTGATGAGTCTTTCCTCAGTCAAGATCCCCAGTCTCATGTGGCACTGAAGGTGGATGCCTGTGTGTTTAAGTGATGTAAATATCTCCAGGAGTATAAATACTGGAAAATGAAGTGACTGGTGTCTGAGCCTGGCCATCCAAGATGGGAAAGGAGAATCGCGTTAGAATGGTCCCAACAGCTACTGGAGGGAGCATTCAACACACACAGAGTGTTAAAAGGTATCCTTTACAGCTCGAAGTAATGTTACAAAGTAGACGGAATGGTGCTATTTTCTAATTGTTCTCAATCCTGGTTTTATTACTGCATGCCTGTGGGAATAGTGGGCCACTGCACTCCTCTGGGCAGGGAAGATGTGTATGTAGTCTTGCTTCAGGCTACCAAGCTCCTGCTTGTTTGGTCAGGTCTGGAACTGAAGAGAATTGTGCTGGTATTCAAAGGAAAGACAATTCCCCATTTTCAGTACTGAGACTTCGAGCTACCTTAAGAAGCAACTCTGCAAGCAGATAGTATCATTGCTGAATCGGTCTGTTAGGTGACTTACATGGAATTATTTGTAGTGTTCTGGCAACCTTTTTTAGAAGATCCTTAAAAGCAAAATTACTGTTCTCCTCAGAGTTCAGTGCATTTCCTGAAAGCATTGATGTCTTCTCCGGGTAAATACCAGTGTTGAGTAAATACGTCTTGCCATTTTGAAGTCCCCCAACATTTTTTATTGGATATGATATGCTTCACTCCCTGTTTAAATTGCTATATTGTGTTACTGATAAGTGACATGCTGCTTTTCTAGGTCCTTTTGTTGGTAAGTAAAAACTCTGCCTGCTGTAAGAATGAGCATTAGGTTCCTGTACTGTAAAAAACTGTGTCACTTACATTCCCTTTGCTGGTGGTTAGTGAATTGGCCAAAACTGTATAGGGTTTTTTGTGTGTTGTTTTGCAGTATTAGTGCGTTAGTGTTGGCAAGTAGAATTTAGTATGCGTACCTGTGAGTGGCTTGGATTTCAGCTGTGTTCATCAGCCATGGTTCCTGTTGGCACTGAACAGGGCTTTTGTACCTTTTGAAAACGAGGTAATACAGATTTCATAAATTATGCTAAATGATGTCCAGTAAAAATTATTTTGTTCATTTATTGAGTCATGACCGCTTGGTCAACAGAAGAGCCTTTTGTTTGTGTAACTGGAGAAAGATACAAATTTGCTAATGTTGTTTGAATGTCTACATTACAGTAATTCTGATCATTAAGTGAAAAAAGGCTGTTCTGAAGAGGGTGATGTGTTCTGAATGTGATCTGTGAGTTGGTAATTGCAGTTAGTTTCCTTCACTGGGTCTTGGGGCTCCTTCCTGAGACCTTTTCCTTTGGTGGTACAAGCCACTGCTGGAGTACCTCGTGTGGGGGCAGAGACCAGGTTTGCAGTGTGCGGTGGAACTGGATTTCCTTTGCATCCTTCCTCTTTTTTTTCTTGTTGATGGTCCATTTTCTGACTGAAGGCACTCTGTCATGGCGTTTCTGCTCTGTCTACAGAGATACCATCTAATGTCTGCAATGCCAGGCACCTCTAGTCTTTCAATTACTGTAGCAGTAAGTGAGGGGCAGAAGAAGGAATAATCACATATAAGTGGAA
This sequence comes from Falco punctatus, assembly GCF_963210335.1. NCBI lineage: Eukaryota > Metazoa > Chordata > Aves > Falconiformes > Falconidae > Falco > Falco punctatus. Next base: position 18,013,133 of record NC_137588.1, on the reverse strand, counting down.
GCTGTTGAAGGGAAAACCAGCATGTAATTATGTGCATGGCTCCACTTCAGGAAAACTACCCGTTCCATATTGTTGCCATACTATTTTTCTCAACTTCCTATCTTTATTAGTTCAACATTCACTTAAAACTTTGTCAAAGGTTTATCAAAGAAAATTAACAGGAACTAGGAAGAGAACCAGAGGAAAGAGGGATAAAGTAAAGGAAAAATAAGGAAGACTATAAAGGAGTTTCTGGTTTTTGAGACAACAGAACAGGAAACAGTTAATAAGAGGTAAGGCGTAGGAGGTTGTGGGGGTTGTCCTAAGGAAAAGCCAACTCTGATATGGGGAAAAGCAGGATAATCCAAATGATTCATATCTTAAGACAGAAAAGATGGAGGGCACTGTGCTGCTATGGAAGCCAAATGCTTTCAGATTAGGCTGGGTGTAGAGATTTGGAGTCTTTTAGATGGATGTCTATCACAAATGAACTGCAGAAGCCCTTACATCAATCTGTAGTAACACCACTGTCTTGTGGCTTATTTCCCCTTTGTTTTGAAATACACTGGTTGTCGTGCACCATGCACGTTTCATATGTACATAATGAATTTATGGCACCAGGATTACTATTAAAGCAGTATCTGGTATAAAAAAATGTGTGCTTTCTGTTGAGCTCCTTTATCTTGTTGGGTAACTTCTCCTTTGTGCCTCTGCTGTGCGGTGGTTCTGTTCCTCCTCCTTGTGCTGGCAGCCCACCCCCAGCTGCAGCTGTCCTGAGGTCACTGAACAACTTGCAGCACAAATTCACATCAGATCACTCACCCGCAGCCTCTGCTTTTGGCAGGGACAAGCACGGCAGCAGAAGCTTGGGTTACAGGCAGGATTAGGACCCAAAAAACCTTCAGGTGGTTCCGGACGCTTCAGGCAGCTCTGGTAGCTGAAGCTGTGGAGATAAAAGGAGGCAGCCCTGCATCAGCCAACTCTGCTGGGTGCAAGAGCAAGCAGAAGTGTGCGGCTGAACACAACACAAACCACAGTTCAGCTGCTTGCTCAGCTTTGTTATGAATACTTTAAAGGAAGCTTTAAAGAGGAGCAGCTTCGAGGGATGATGGCCTTTATGGTCTTGATGCTTTGTAAACATCATAAATCACAGCTTGAAAATAACACTTCAGTACTGTACAATCCACGTATCTCATAGGTAATGGGGCTGTTGTTTTGAACTATACATGGCTCTGTCAGATTAATTAAATATTGATATAAGACTTTTATTTCATCTGCTTCAGCAATATTCATCTGCTTGCTCCCAAACCTTACTTGTCTTATGAATTTCTCTTGGAAGCCTGCAGGCTCTGCAGGGCTGGGACGGTGGGGCTTCAGCCAGCATGAAGTGTTTGAATGTAAAGTTAACATGCAATATTGGCAGGGCCTTACAGAGACTAAAGAGTTAACTGCTGACTAGACCCTACTCTATATTTAGAGAAAGTGTTTACAAATCTTGACCATGGGAGGGAGTAAAGAAGACACCCTGGGAATTCTTCCAACTCTTCTGACCAAGTTCTGTCTTTGGAAAGTGCTAATGAGTGACTTTTTCACATGTCATTTTTAGAAATGCAGGACAATGTTAACAGAGCGTATTCAGGTATGTGGACATCAAAACTCTGCTGGAAATATTTTCTGAAACTGAAATTATAAGCAACTTCATGAACAAAATTGCAAGATTGCTAGAAGTTATTTTAAGTATCAGAATTTTGATTGTCCTCATCGTGGGGACACTAAATCCCCCTCCTACTGTGTCTGTTACGTCTAAGGATAGCAAGAGTGAAGTTATATCTAATCAGCAAATAAAACTAAAGGCAGTGGCATATGAAAACATGCACTGAATGTCTTGACCCACTGACGTTCTTCAGTCAAGTCCACAGAATTCACTTCTGTTCAGAGTTCACTTCTGTTGTAATAATGCTAAGGGATGCTAAAATTCGCTGCCTTTTTCCGTGACAACATACCAGCTTAGCTACTTAAAATTATTGCCAGAATTTTGGACACAGGTTATCCACAGGTATCACATATTTGCCTGTGTAAAGGACAAGAATACAAAGATGCCTGTATATAACAATATTCTTGGAATTTTATCCCGGAGGCCATCTGAAACTGTTTGAAACTGAGTAATCTCTGTTGTTGCTATGGAAAAAAAAATTGGGTAGTTCTCGGAGAGTGCAGAGGAAACTGTAGCACTGTGACCCTTTTTAAAGCTATTCTAGGGGAGGTATTGAGGCAAAAGTCTTTTAAATATTGATGTTTGAAAGAACTTAGTTTAAAATAGAAACTAGAGTGCTGGTAACAGCCAGTAGGGTTATAAGGGTTGTAGTAACAATTCTTCCAACCAGAGATTTCTTTCTTCTTGTTGTTCAAAATGCATACCTTGAAGTGTTTATACTGCTTTGGTTTTGCAGTCTACACAGTAAATAAATCTGGTATTCTGCTGAAGACGAGGCCATGGGACTACTATCTACTGCTGAAATCAAGTACAAAACAAATTCTTTTCCTTATCTTTGACTGGAGGTAACTAGCTACACAATCAACCATACAGATTTTGTTTGTGATATTGAACCGCTCCAGCTGATTTATCATATATTTGTCTTCAGGGATTCTTGGAGTTCTGACAAACTGCATTTCAGATTTCATTTTCAGATTTCTAGTTAGTTGTATTTAATAGGGATATTCTTAATAGAACTCTTACAGATGTTTACTTGTCACTTAAGTTTTAAAGCACCTCTGGGTGTAATTGCTTCCCTTTCCAGTTTCTTCAATAAGAAGTCCTTATCCCTTTCCCTTCCAGGATGTCCAAGAATGGTTTAGATTTTATTTCTGTGATGATCTATGAATATGGAAAGTATTTTTGTTGTATTCTATGCATATCTTATATTGTTACACTTCAGGATTTCTCCTGCTATGTAATGCCCCAATCTTGTATAAAGGAGAGCAAAAAATGGTGCTGGAATGAATGGAGACCAGTGCACATGCATTACCCCTACTGAAACTGAAGAGCAAAATGTTGAGAAGATAAACACTTTTTTTCCAGATTCTCTTCGGGGGAATGGAAATACACCCAAATGGGAAGATCGAGAACCAAGAGTCTGGTTTTACTCCTGGGGAAGACAGGGAAAGGCAGGAGTATGCTTTCATACCTGGAGATGCTGCTTGCCCTTAGTTTCTCACACCTAACTGAGCAGAATGAAAAGAATAAACTGTCTGAATGTCTGCACAGGATCAACATAAAGGTCCATTTAATTGGGTGTCCTGCTCTCCACCATGGCTGGAAACCGATGCTCGGGGACAGCATTGAAACAGGGCAGGTAAAGAGTGTTATTTCTTGGGCAACTTTCAGCAGGCAATGGGCAGGCACTTTTTAAGCAGGAACTGCAAAGGAAATACTGTGCTTAACAGCTACAGCTATCCTTTATTCGTTTGTACAATTCCTGCTTTTAAGAACATCCGTCTCTTCAGCTCCATAGTATTGTATAGCAGCAAGCCATCCAATTTAATAACACTTTGTATGGAAAAGTTTTTCCCAGTTGTCATTTTAAACCTGCTGCCTGATCGTTTACTGAGTCTCCCTGAAGTCATGTGTGATGGAAAATAGCATGATTCTTTGATGTCAGCATCCTACGTACCATTCAGGATTTTGTAGATCATAAGACCACCCTTTCTCAGTCTTTTCTTCAGCTAGAAATTGTCTCCTCACACAGATGTATTCCCATACCCCTGCAGATACTCGTTTAGCTGTGTACATGCATTTCCTAGTCCCACATTTTCATATCAAGGAACTGGAACTGTACACAGCACTCAAGTGCACAAGAGATTTACACAGGGATGTAATGAGCTCTCCTGCTTTGTTCCTGGCTGCTTTTGGAGTAATTTCTAACATTGTTTGCCTTTTGGGCTGCTGCTGAAGAGTAAGCTAATGTTTGCAGAAAACTACTCACAATGGCTCCAAATGATAAAGGCTAATTTAGAGCTCATTATTATGCATGTTTAGCTAGTGTTGTTTTCGTTACTGTTTACATTAGTTTGCAGTTACTGGCATAGACTTCCAGCCACCATCTCACTGCCTTGTCACTCACTGTTGTCAGGTCCTTCTGCAACTGCTCAGTCAGCTTTTGGTTTGCTTACTGAGTACTTTTGCATCATCAGGAAACTGTGAGGACCGACGATCTTCACAGAAGTAATTTTAGGCTGTTCAGGTGCAGCAGTGCTGGGCCAGAAGGATTCTAAGGAAATCAGCCTTAAGGAGGACTCAAAGAAGAAAGTAAATAATGTTGTGTTGGGTGGTCAGCATCTGTGAAAGAAAGAAGACATTGATCCTATGCAGAATGGAGTTACCTGACATAGGTCCTGATGGCAGCTGTGCTTTCTGATTCTTGGAGATGGCTCTTCAGTCTTCTGGCACTCCTGTACTCTAGGGCACATCCAGTTTCCATCTCACTGCCACTTGCCTTTTGCTGCCTTCACAGAACGTGCTTGCTATGAGCCTCCCACTGCCTCCTGAATTCTCCCTTTGCCTAATTTGTTTTACTATCAGACGCTCTTTAATGCTCTTTGGTGCTCTACTTCATTCTCATTGTTCAAAGCATTTCCAGTTCACTGGTTACTACTGCTGTACTCTCACAGTTCTGCATAATTCGAATTAATTTGCAAAAAAGACAAGCAGTAGTTTGCAAAAATCTTTAATAAAAACATGTGCCACGTGCCTATGGCTTGCCTCAGGATACCGTTTTGCCAAATGTACGCAAACCCTAACAACGAACAACAGTAAAGAAATAACAATATTGCTACTACAGGAGAAAATAAAAATACTTTCTTAAGACTCTGTAAGTAAGTATTTTCAGTGCTCATAGATCTCCTTATCCTCAGCATAGGGTTGGTAAGAAAATATTACGTATTATAATTAGTATAACTTTCCTGCTGCCTGAATTAAAGAATGGGACATTTTAAAGGCATTAGTGTCTTGCCAGAAATTGTGGAAAGAATTCTATCGTTTAACCTGTGGAGGTTTTATGTTTGCATGGAGAATCAAACTATGTTTTACAGCTTTCTTTTGGAGACAATGCCTCCCAATTGTTAATGAGACTAAACTTGAGAAGTTCTTGGGTGGACAAAATAGAATGTAGCTCCTCGCTTGTGTTTACATTCTTACCTCAATGTTTCATCAAGATGTTCAAATCTTTGCTCCTGGTGGTGTGAATTATGAGTAAAAATCAGTGAAAAAAAATCTCATGTCATTGGGTAACAACTGCGCTGATTTTCAAGGAAGTTTATGTAAGACTGCACAGGGCTGGCTTATATCAACACTTCTTGCCAGTGTTTCTGAAGTGGTATGGTTATAATCTTCTACAGTTATTCAAGAAATGTCTATATGAATCCATATAAATAATGGCTTATGTCAGGACTGAAGTTTTATGTAGGTAAGCCATTAGAAGATGCGGAGGGCATCATACACTTTACTAGCATTTTGTTATCTGCCATTTATGTAATATTTGTACTGTTTAAACCAAATATTTAACCTGCCTTTCTATGTGTTTGTTTCTCTTTGGTTTAAGTATAGGTAAATTAGTTTTAAAAAATTAAAAATCTCTGTAGAATAGCCACCTAAGAATTTGGTATCAAGATCATTAAAGAATATGAAAGAATAAGTTTTTCAGAAACAAGCCAGCTAATTAACAACAGAGTTTCCTGTAATTTCTTTCTATTCATGGTTCACTTTTTTGGGCCACAGGAGTTGAGTGGTCTCTTGACTGAAATGAATAATGGTGTTGTTGAATGGTGTCCTTAAGATGTGATTAAGAGTTGTGTTCTTTATCTCCTTGTGCTGTTACTTATTTCTTTTAGGAGAAAAATAAGTGACTACATTCCTGATATTATTAAGTTTTCTATGATGTATGTGGCTTGTTACTTAATCTTTCTATGGATTTTATATGAAAATTTTGACACCTCCCAAAATCCTGCTTAATGTTTTTCCTGCTTCAGCTCTGGAAACTGAACACAGAAAATATAAAGTTGTGTTACTTAATGAATTCCCTGACTTTATTCAGCTACATTCAGAATGAGACTTGCAGGTTCAGCTGAGGGAATAAAGCATTTTTCTCCCCAATAAGCTTATCCTAGAAGTTACACTAAAAATACTGTGCCAAGGGAACCTTCTCTGGAGGCTTTGACAGGAAAACAGCCACGGCTTTTTGTATGCCATGGTCCTCAATATGATCCTTTGCTGCATGAGGATGCTGCCAAATCTGGAACTGCCAGTTTGAGAAATGGGGAAGACATAAACCAGCATCACACAGCCTGTCTTTGTTTAATGAATAGTGTAGGCTCAATATTAGATTTCTTGAATCTTGTAAATCTCTCTACTTTTTCTAAGGAATTTGCCATTTTTTTCCCCTTCTCTTATTGAAATTTGTTGGCAGTGGCATCTAGTTCCCTAGGGGTTCAAACTGATTTTCTTGGACGACAAAATACACATCCCATCTTGTTACCGTGAGCCAGACAGCAGGGCTAAGCTGGAGGATTTAAACAGGGCAGCCAGAGGAGTCCAGTTTGCTACGGGAGGAGAGGCTCTGGGCCGTCCCTGGAGGGCAGGACAGTGTGCCAGCCCTGGGGACAGGGAGGGACCAGGCTCGACCTTCGGGGCCAGGATGCCAGAGGCGAGCCCTTGGCCACCTAGGTGAGCTGCTCAGGAGCTGCTCTGCACAGGACAGTCCAGCTCCCCCTTCCCAAAGGTGTCTCTGAGGCACAGAAGGATGTCACGAGCGCTGTGGTGGAAATCTACAGGGAAAAAAAAAAGGAGAAAAAAAAGAAAAGCAAAAAAAAAAAACCCAACCCAAAACATAAACAAGCCGATATAAATTAGACTAAGGGAGTAATTTCTCTGGAAGTTTCCAGGAGTATGTAACAGGTTTTTTCCAACAGGCTCCCATTACTGGATGCCAAAGGCCAAACCAGCACACGCACGGTGAGCTGTGGGGAGGTGACAGAGCCATGTGTGTGTGCTCGCGCTGGGCAGCCCGCGCAGGGCAGGGCCCCTACCAGGTACTGAGGCGCGGGTGTCCCCCCGGCACCCCTTGTCCGACACCCCCGGCCCCCAGGTGTCTCTTGCTTGAGCGCGTCCCCGTCGCTGCCCGGTTCAGCCCCAGCCCTGGCCTCGCGCCCGTCGCTCGGCCCCGCCGCTGCCCCGTCTCCCCGACACCCGGCGTCGACTCCGCTCCGCGCCCCGGGGCCGGCGGCGGGAGCGCCCGGCGATGCGCCGAGCCGAGCCGAGCCGAGCCGGAGCCCAGCCCGGCCCGGCCCGGCCCAGCCCCGGCGCCGCCCCGCGCATCGGGCCGCAGCCGCACTCGTGGGCGCATCCCAGCGCCGCCGGCCCCTCCGCTCGGCTCGGCGCGGCCCGGCCCGCGGTACCCGCTGCCGGGCCCCGGCCCGCTGCCGCAGGTGGGTGCCGGCGGGCGCGGAGGGCACCTTGGCCGGCGGGCGGGGGCGGGGGGCGGCGCGGCGGGGCTGCGGCGGCGGCGCGGCGCGGCTGCCCGCCCCCTCCCTCCGTCAGACGGGCGGGGAGCTGCGGCGGGCGGGCGCGGGGAGCGGCGGGGCGCAGCCGCCCGGGCCGCAGCGGGGATGCGCCGCGGATGCCGGCGAGGAGGTGGGCGCGGAGCGGCGGCGCTGGGGGCGCGCGCGGGCGGCGCGGGGGCCCGGGGCGGCGGGAGAGGCCGCGGCGGGGGGCGGTGGGGCGGGGCGGGGCGGGTCGCGCCGGGCGGCGGCGCCGGGCCCCGCGGGGGGCTGCGCGGCGCTGGGGGCGCCGAGGCGGGGGGCGGCGGCGGCGGGCCCGGTGCCGGGGCTGTGGCCTGGCCCGGCGGCGGCGGCGGTTGCGGCCGGCCCCGGGGCGAAGCCCGAGCATCCGGACCCGGGGGGCCGGGGCCACGTTACGTAACTGCATCCGCGCCGCGGGATGCGCTGCTGCCGGCCCGGCCCGGCGGCGGGGTCGCCGCTCCCCCAGGTCGCTGTCCCCCACCCCCCGTTCCCGTGCAGAGCAATTCGGAACGCCCCGATAACTGTCTGGTCTGCGGGAACGAATTGCTGATCAGGTGCGGAGAAGTTGATGCGCTCCTGGGCTGCCTTTTTGTTTTCATTCGGTCTTTATCTCTGGAGAGAAAAAAAAAAAAAAAAAAAAGGCAGGAATGGCCCGTATTCCCAATTTGCTGGCAATGCCGCAACCTTCTTGCAAGTACTTTGATTGTGTACGGATTCATTAGAACAGTTGTCTGGAAATCATTCATTTGCTGGGAGTGCTGATGCTTAAAATTACCGTCTGAGGGGGGTTTTGCCGCTGGCCCTTTATTTCTTCTTATTTTATACTGCTTCTGCTTGCTGTAAGGCTACATTGTTGATACTCTTCCCAAAAGCTTCAGCAATGCAGATACTATGGACTGGTAGTAACTGAAACAAAAGACCTCGCTGTACTTCGCAGAGGGAATTAGGAATCCAAGGTCGAACAGCGAACTGCGGTGCAACTTGTGCGGAGGAACGTAACAGAGCAAAAGTATTCACAAATCTTATTAGAGAGTTTAAGTGAAAAGTGTGCCTTAAATAGACTCTTACTCAGTAGATGAAAAAAATTCCTTAGTGAAGGTGTGAGGAAATAGCTATTTTAGGACTACAATTAACTATATCAGCTCAATTTTAATGGAACTAGTACATTTAATTGTGTTCCTAACAGATTTTCTGTTCTCCAGATGATTAACTTGCAGAATGATACTAATGCAAAGATTAAAATCTCATCAAATATCTAATGGTTTCTGTATAATATAATTGTGTTTGGTTTATTATAGTGATTTTCTAATAATCAGCTTTTGTCCATATAACTGTAGATAGTATAATTAGATTTTTTTTTTAATCTTGGTACAAACTATATGACCTTGACCTTTAGAGGTTAAGCAGATGTGTTTGTTACAGGTCACAATATCTTATATGTTTAGAAAAACATTTATATATATATATATATATAAAATAAATAGGGTTTTCTTTCATTCTTGTTTAAAAACTATACAAGGGGAGGACTACTTTCTCATTTCTCTCCCTTTTAGACAAATTAACAGAGATGCATACAGTACTTGTTTAAAATACCCTAAAGAGGTTTATATTTAAAGTACCTTTTCTGTACAAGTAAGTGACAGAATATATGTCTGGAAAAACAAAATATTGCAGGATTTGTGACTGAAGACATCCTAAACATTCTCCCTTGCTACTGAGGGCTGGAAGAGGTACCTTTTGTTGTACTATAGTTCCTCAAGCTCGCTGCTTCCACTTCCTATTAGTTTGCTATTACACTCCCAGATCCACCGCAGCGCTCATGAGCTGTACTGTTAGGGGTCTTGTTAGCAGTCTTTCTTATTACTGGACCTTTTTTGTTCTTAGCCCATTCTGGGAGCTTGTTCATAAATCTCTGTGATGCCCCAACTTCCTGTTGCGGCTCTTCTAGTCTTTAATTTGCTGCAGTTTGGGTCAGGAATAATGAAACATTGGTTTGCATATTTGTAGGACCAAGTTTGGGTTTTTTTTTTTTTCTAGTGCTGGTGTTGAAAGGCTGTACTCTCTATATTTATTTATATGTTTGGAGGTGTTTTTTACGCAACTATCAAAAACATAACTTTGCTCACAGGCGCCAGAGTTACTGTGCAACAAAGCGGCCATTCAGACCTTACTACAAAGCCGTCATGGGTATGGAAATATAAAGCCTTTTGATCTCTTTAGTAGGGGAGTCCCCTACCTCCTGCTCTATTGCAAGTGCTGCTGGAGATGGGGCTGCACTCCTTTCCCACTTGTTCCTCCAGCCCACGCTGGAGGTGAAGGCGGAGGGTGTTCATAGTGCTGCTTCATTTTCCTTTGGTCCTTTGGCACGTGTGTGTGTGCAGCCCTTGGTGCTTCAAATTTCTTCAGAGGTATGACCTACCACTGGATTTCTCTGTGTGACAGAAATGAATGTTTTTGCTCTTGTTTTGCCAAATACATGAGATATCAGCATGGGTTTTCTCGGGGATTTTTTGTTTTTATTTTTTTGGCATATAATCATGTAGATTCCTGAGAACTTATGCTTCTATACCACGTGGCTTTGTGTCAGGAGGGTTGTATTTCTTAAGGGACATTAGTCCTCCAGGTCAGCTCTTCTGTGCCACCCTGGAGAACCTGCTGTCACAGATTACTGGTATTGCAGTGGGAGATGGGAAGGGAACTGCCAGTGCTTCACTGCTGAAGATGTGTGTGTGTTTGTGTATGTATACAGTGAGCCCATACTAATGGTTTAATTAATCCTTATGCCTCATATATAAGGCAGAAAACAATTGTTCATTATCCTGTCTTTTCTAATATTTTTATTAAAATGCTGAACAATTCAAACAATTCCCAGAGATTTCTGGTGCATGTGATGATTAAAAACTGGGAGGCTTTATTTTTCTTTTTATTTTTTTTTCCCCTGGTAACTAAATGCTTGCTGGTTTTGAAGAATTTCACTATGCTGGCATGGGAAAAGGCAGCATTTTCTGTAGGTAATTTTCATGGGAAATGTTCCTCTGGGTAATTGTCCTTCTAAAAGGAATTTTCCCAAGAATTTCTTTCAGGCTTGTGTTTCTTTCTTAAGCTGAGTTTAATGAGATTAAAAAAAAAAAAAATTCTTCCCAGTGGAATGCTAAAGTACATGCTTACTTTTGATATTTTTTTTTTTTTTTTACTGGTTGTATTTGCTATATCAAGGTTCTAGATTTCAAAGGAAGCAACAACAGGTACTATTATGTACAAATGAAAGTAAACATGCTCAGGCCACATGAGGGATGTTGGATTTTTTGCAGGTCCAAAACAAGGTGATAGATAGGGAAACCCTCCAGCTGTGAGAAGTCTAATGATGAGAACGTTGCATAATGAGGTGCCAGGTAACGTGAACTGAGTTTGGCAGTAATATTATGAAATATTAAGGAATATGACATTCTAGAAACGTAGAACTGTTTGGGTTGGAAGGGACCTTGTAAAGGTCATTTAGTCCACCCCCCCTGCAATAAGCAGGGACGTCTTCAACTACATCAAGTTGCTCAGAGCCCCGTCCAACCTGACCTTGGATGTTTCCAACGGTGGGGCATCTTCCACCTCCCTGGGCAACCTGTTCCAGTGTTTCCCTGCCCCCACTGTAAAAAATTTCTTCCTTATATCTAGTCTGAATCTACCTTCTTTTAGTTTAAAACCATTACCCCTTGTCCTATCACAACAGGCCCTACTAGTAGAGTTCATGCTAGGAATGATGCTATTTATATATGTTTGTAATTCATTTTACTATCTCCATACCTAGGTTTTTTGAGCTGTAAATACAAACCCTCAGCTTTTGGCTGTTTCCTGTAAGTCAGAATACAGATGTGAAGGCAGTTGTAAGTTTTCTTTAAAGACCACCACTGTATATATCCCAGTGAATGCTGTTCCTAGCATATCCCTCTTTCAGGGTTCTTCCTTTCAGAAGAGCTGAAAAACGATGGAAGAACCTTTCAGTGCTGATAGCTGATAAGCCAGTGAAAGGGAGGATAGCTAAATGTGGACGATAGAGTAAGACCACAGGAATTATCGTGTGTAGACAAACTTGTGTCTTTTAGGGAAACTTCTGGGCTGAACAGACTTGTTAAGATATTAAGGGAGGAAAAAAGTTAACAATACCAAAATACTACAGACAACTGTTTAAAGAGGAAACAACAGGGTTGAAGTGTTTTTTTGTGTGCGTGCTTTTCTTTTTTTAAAGGGGGTTTGGACCAAGTGACATCCAGAGATTCCTTCCAGCCTAAATTATTCTGTAATTCTGTTTTGGCATTAAAGGCAAAACCCAGCCACTACTATTTTCTATTTACAATGAAAAATAGATAGTGCTTAGAAACGGAATTATTTTTTTCTGGAGTATCTGTATTAATCCGACAGATTTTCCAGCTAGTTTAGGATCTGGTTCCAAGTAAAATGTGTCAGTACATGCTGAAATCTATATACAGTTATGGGTGGTAGCAGCAGCGAGGAAGCTGCCAAATTTCCAAGCATGTCTTTCTGAGAAAGCTACAGGCTGGTTGAATTAAATGGTGTCATCGTGGGCCCCTCCAGCACCAACTCAGAAACAAAAAAGATTGTATCTCATTACTTGTTTACCTATAATTTTAAAAAGCAAAGCTTTGAAGGAAGAGGAGGAAGCTGTAGATTGAAGAAAAGTAAGAGGATGGGTCTGGAGTGTATGGCAGTTGTAATGTCCTAAAGATTAGGAGAGCTTTATAATGGTCCTTATAAATGCTTCACTGTAGCAGAGTGAACAGCTGCATTTTGAAACCAAGTTAAATAATCTCCTTATCGGGTCTTTTGAGTTCCTTAAAGGTGAATATATTTTAATACTAATTGAAAGCACTTTTCTTAAAGGAAGTAATGGATACATTGATGGAGATGTAACAAAAAGAAATCTCTAGTTGATTGTGAGCTTAATATAGAGTTGCAAGAACTTCAAGTAGCAGGTGTCATATTGCATTAGATTCAAAGATCACGTTTTCTACCAAAACAATCAATTTCCCTCTGGGAAACTTGGTTGTCTTGCTGCCTTCTTGCTGGGGTATGGTATCTGTATTTCTAGCAGAGTGTGGTCTGTGACATCTCTTAAAGGTTCTATGTTCCTCAACCAAATATTTCACATCTGTGGAAGCCCCCTCACCCCCTCCTCCCACTCCAATGAATCTTTTCCTCCTTATTTCAGGATACTGGTAATAAGCTGGGTTGAAGCTACCCAGAATTGAGCAGATAGGAAGTCCAGTCTTCGTTATGATCTCTCACAGTGCAATCTGCTTGCATTTGTAACTCTGCTAAAATAAGTTTTCTTTTCCCTGTTTTACAGTGGAAATTGAGAGGTGAAAATGCTTATAGCCTATAAACTACATAGCCCCCCTGTACTTTTCAGTTGACACGAAAACTGTGACAATCACAAAAGGTATGCCTAGTCCCTATTGATCTGCATGTTTCTAGTCCAAGCACAGATGCTAAGGAATTTATGGATTCTTTACTTAAAGGCTGGATTAATTTATCTGTTTATGGCGTTGGATGTAGTCCCATCCTCTAATGCAAATGCTGTTCTATTGATACAGATATTTTCTATAGCATATATTATTTCCAATTAAGTTAGTGAATTGTTTGTGAAGGATTCAAAGGTGTTAAAATAACATATATTAGATCTTTTGCATCAGTACAGTAGGGCATATATCTGGGATTGCATTGTTATAAAAACAACTAAACTCTAAGTAAGTAACATTTGTGTAAGAATGATCTATAGATTGATTTCAGGATACCTTATCTTGGACTGTGATATCCTTTTTTCGGATGATGAACTGAAGTTTTCTGTTGAGAAGTGGAATAAGCTCAGGTTGCCCAAAGAAAAGGCTACGTGAAACCTGTGCCGTGGGGTGAAGGCTGCCTGCCCCAACAGAGGAGACCTTGGCTACATCTGCCCAACTCTAGCGGACCTGATTAATCCTGGAAATGAAAAAAACCCAATAGAATAACTTTGTTCTGTAACTGTTGCTGACTTCAAAATCCCTGTGACACATTTGGGGTGGGAGACCAAAATGTTACAGAAACCTTGGTGGCAACTGCTAAATGACCTTAGATATGGGCTGTGGAATTGGTGAGACCTTTGATGGCTCATGCTGACAGTTTAAATGAGAAAGCAATAAATGAAGCAGCAATCCCAGGTGTGGGAGATATGAGGGAGCACATATGAGGACATGCACATACCTCTGACACTTGGAAGGCTGAGCTGGAGGGGAAAAGCCTGGTGTGAGGTCCAGGCCACCAGCCAGGACTTGGACATGCTGGGCAGTTGGGGTGAGCATTCTGTTCCCCAGGGTCTCTGGTGGCAGTGTCATCTGGACCTTGATTTGTGTGTGTGTGTGATAGAACAGACAAGCTGGAACAGAAATGCCGCAGCCATCCTGCTTAATAAAACACAACTCGATCATGTGGCACAGACTGATGTCCTTCTGTTCTTGCAGCCACCCCACCCCATTCCCCTGTGACAAACCAGCATGGATAAGGTGATGTTAAACAGGATTTGGGTCAAGAGAAGTTTCTGGGAACATCTTACAGGAATGGTTCAAAGCTGGAGATTCCTTCCTTTTTTACCTCTGCCTTTACTGCCTCTCTCCTATGTAGTCAACCTGCTTCTGCAGCAGGACCGCAGATGGGTATGAGCGCTTTTGTGCCTGACCTACTCAGGCTTGCCTGACATCCTTGTGATCTTGTTCAGGAAAACAGCTTTTAACTGTTTATTGCCATCCTGTCTTTGAAAATAAAATTCAGTCTTGCTTGGATAGTAATGGCACTGCGATTTGAGGAGTGGGAGTGAGATAAATCCAAATAAACTGTGGCTCATCTCCACAGGTTATGGTTTTTGAGGTTTTGGCCACATGAGAAAAGCTTCTTCTTAATTTATTTGCTAGAGTAGGAAAACTTTGAGGGAAGTGGTGCTGGGCAACTGTCTTTTATACCTTTACATTTAGGGTGCTGGTTAGCCATGTTGCCACCTGGTAAGGACTGAGCTTACCAGTTGTGATTCAAGCAGAATCACTGATGGAGAACTACAGAAATGGCAACAAACGTACCAGATAAAAGGACTTTCGGCTTGTAAATGGGAAGCTGAAATGGTTAGTTTAGTGACAAATGTTTCAGAGTGCAGTGGGTCAGCTGGGTGAGAAGGTGGTGGCTGGTGGTGGACATGATACTTGGCTAAAAGGAAAAGCTTTGAAATAAAACAGCTTGTTGAGATCTGAAACTGGCAGTTGGTGTTGAGTCATCTTGGGGTCCCTCTGACCCCAATGTGAGCATGACATATGCATCACTCTGGGAAATAATTATGTCTCTTTGGTGTTTAAAGTCTTTGTTTCTTGGTTTTAATCTGTTTCTGGAAAACAAGCTTTCTGCAGAAAATGTTTGCAGAAAACAGAAAGATGGGTACGATACGAAATGGAGCTATAGGGTACTTGGAGGATGAGTCTGGATGTGAAGTATCAGTGTAGCTTTTGTACTGGCAGGTTAGCTCTGTAGCCGTGCAAATTCTTTCACTGTAATGGCTGTTGATGCATCAAATCCATCTTCCTTTTCCCCTGCTCCTGTCGGCTAAGTGCAAGTTGTCTTTCCAAATTCACTTGCACATGACAGCTGTGCTTTTTTATGCATCTCACTTCTGGTAATGATGGTCAGGTCGTTGCTACCTGGTTTAATGTTCTTGGCTGACATTATGATGACTGAATTAAAAAAAGGAGAAATGTTCTAAAACTCTCCTTAACTGTGACCTGTATTTGTGTGGGTGTGCAAATATGCTGTGGGGAGCTAAATGTAAAACATATGGTGATCCATTGAGCCGGCTTCTGTGTCTCCTGTGACTGGTGGTGTAGCCTACATGTAAACGCCATGGTCAGTTTGCAGTGCATGATTCACAGTGACACGCTGAGCAAAACAACCTTTAAAAAAAATTACAAGGTATTTTCTTTTGTAGCTGCACACACTGTCCCCTGCCCAGTCATCATAAATACCATTGTGTGACAGAGTTTACAATTAATAATGAGAATGGCTTCTGTCTCTAATTAATATAATAGCGGTTGTGTTTTCTTGTAAAATGTGGGTTGAGGATTAATGGGGTACGCCTCAAAACAGGTCAGAGTGTGAGGATTAGAATTAGCCAAACTGACTTACCTTCAGACCCTTGTGGGGCTCCTCCATAGCTCCACATGGATATGCAGTATCTGTGAGTTTAGGGAATAGAAGGAGTTTCAAAAGTAATCTATGATATGCTTTTTAATTTCCATTTCTGGCGATGCAAAGGTTGCTGTCAGATCTGCAAAGCAGTTGATTGCTCTTAAATGTAACAATGAAAGTGGCAGCTTGGGTTCCACATAGCTCTTACCTTTTCCATAGCAGCTGCTGTGTGTCCATCTGCCTGCAGAAGAGAAAATGGGCTACAAATTTAAATAGTTTTGCGAATTACACTAGGAAGACGAAAGAGTGGCAAAGTCTTTGCCTTTAAAATTTACATATTGCAATTCATAATTTTATTATATTTTTCATAGTATTTTGGCCAAATTAATGTAACATGAAGCTACGAACAGTAAGTTCAGGTAAGGGAGATGGTAAAACAACCACTTGGTCTTTCCCAAAGCTGTGATATTTGTCTTAATACCCTTAGGTGTTAGGTTACCCGCTTGAAATGCCCAGACCAGCTCCCCAGAGGTGGTGTGACAGATCGCTGCTCATGGTTCTCCTGACATTTTGTACCTTCTTGATTGCCTCGTTTTTCTCCTGACTGTACCACCTTTATGGATCCAAATATGTACTTGTCCTCTATGACATGTGAACTTTCTAACAGTTGAAATGTTACTCAGACTGTTAATGAGTTGTACCAGGGCTGTGTGCGGGGTGGGCTGGGGTGCGAGGATCATTGCCTTCAGCTCTGGTACCTGCTGACTGTCCAGTCCAGAGCTGTACTGGCCCTTGGCTGCCAGCTCGTGGTGCAAATACACTGTAGTATTATTAGCCCCTGCCGCCTTATGGTATTTCTGGTGTAATTATTTTCTGATATATTTATTATGAGATTTCCCCCTCCAATGTTTAGAATTTTGAGAGATTTATTCAGTGTTTGGAAATTCCATCTTAACTTTGTGAGCACATCAACTTGATCATTTTGGGAAAAGCTATTAAATAATGTCAGTCACACAGCTGTGCTGTACCTCTTTACTATTCTATGTACTATTTACTATTCAAATTATTTTTAAGTTACACAGCACTCTTTTGTAAATATCTTGACTTTAGCATTTTCTACATTTTTTTCATTCTTTTTCACTTGTGTTATTTGTAGTAAGTCAGGACAAATAATTTCAAAGACGCAGTAAAGAATGATGCGAAGTAAAAATAAGCAGAGACTAACAACAAGGACTTGATAAACACGGTGATGTTCCCTTTGGGACAACAGAAGTATGCTAACTTACATCAGTTGAAGGGGTTTTAAGTACACTAAACCAGAACTATTTAAGCTGGGATTGATGTAAATTGGGCTCATAATGTGCTCTAAAAAAGGGGCAGTATCTACTAACAAAGGAGTTTTATTTCTTGATAATGCTGTGTGTGTTTGATAGCAAACGCGCTCTCTTTTTTCCCCGTTTTCTGTTCTCTCGCTTTGTCTGGTTGCAGACACCATGCTCAGTGCTGAGAAATGCAGAACGTGCTTGTGGAGGGCATGGCAGCTTTATTAAGTTCATACTTTAACATCTCTGGCAACATTCCCACGTTGAAAGCTGATGGAAACAAACTGCTCTTTAGGCCACAGATTTCTTGAGGAACATGTAGTTCTGCTTTCTTGGCTGGTTCTTGGGTGGTTTGCCATGAAAAATGTGTCATAGCTGTGTAGATACAACACTGAAAAAACCACCAACGTTAGATAAATCTGTTTATAGGTGAAATTTAGTTTCTAACAAGGAAATGTAATGAGTACAAACTAATTTTGAAACTCATTTTTTTAAAAGTGCACCAAGGCTGTGTTCATTACTTCTCTGGGTTTCCAGCACTGAGATGTGCATTCTCAGCTCTTGCCCTCTTCTGTCATCCTGGCTCTCCTCCATGGGTCACACCCTACCCATCGATACACCCCTCTCTGAATTTCGGTCCTGTGCCCAGCCTCACTGATCCCCTCTGGGGACACAGGTGTGTCCCCTTGTCCAGGCTGCCAGTGGTCTGTGCTTCTCCCCTCCAGCTGCCCCACCTGCGTCCTGGCTGATGCAGTCTTCCATGCTTCTGCTGAGGGTCCTTTGCCATCTCCTTTGCCAGGAGATCCTCGGTGGGGGCTGTCAGGGGCTGGGAAGAACAAAATGCCTGGAAATTCTGAGTGCTAAGCATACTGGGGAAAATCTGCTATTTTCCTAATGGGTCTTATGCCTAATAGCAGTGGAAGGTGCCATTTCTTAATGGCAGCAAGTGAAATTTTTTTTGCACTTTAAGTTGGTGATTCTGTCAAGGTGGGTTAGGCATTTCAACCATGCTGAAGCAGATTTACCTGTAATGGTACAACTTCCATATGCGAGTTTCTCATTTAGAAGGACAAGCCTGAACAGAAATAAATGTATGTGTGTATTGTGAGATCCAGAAAGTAATTCAAGCAGACCTCTCTGAAATTTTTCTTTTTAAACAGTCTCAGTATGCTGCAAAAATGACTTTCAGCTCTTTAGGCTCCCACAAACTGCAGCACAGAAAATCAATACTTTTTCAGCTAATGTCAATTTTTTCCATTAAAGGATAAATGAGGAAGCATGAGGCTCCTAGTCTTCTCTGACTTCTGTGTGCTTCCCAGCTGATCTTTATTTATCTTTATATTTTGTATAACATATACTTAGTGCTTGTCATTTTATTCTCATTGCCAATCATTGCTTATGTTTACAAGTTCAATACTCAAATAATGATGGAATTGTGGTGCGTTTTTAAAGCCTTTGTTGAAGAACCTCAAGTTAAGAGGGTGAATGTTTTATCTGAGGAAATTAAACTTTGTAAGAAACTGAAAATGATCCCTATCATGTTAGTTTTCTGCTCATTCAGTAATGTGGTGGCTTGTGTTATCTTTGTAGTCACTGAAATTTGTCAGCGTTTAAGTATTGGTACTGTGGAGGGTTTGTTCTTCAGTTGAATTTTTATAAACTGAAATGTTATGATTTATATATCCCTGAACAAAAGTTTCCAATTAATGTATTGGCAGCAAGCTGAATGCAATTGTTGCTTTAATGATCTTCTAGATATCCCTGTACATGTCTTTTGGAAATACTGTAGATATGAATTAGAAAAAAGTTTTTTTATTATCTGAAGCAAACATACACTTTGCATTTGTATTTCCGTAAACTGATGAAGAGTAGCAAGAGTGGCACAGTCAAAGGCAACAGAACGGGTCAGAAGTGAAAGACTGCAAATCACAAAATTTAGGTTTTGCTTATTATTTCTGTTTTGCTAAGAAGGGTATACACGCGTATGAGCAAAATGCAAGAGGCAACAGCATTTGCTCTGCCAGATGAGTGGAGAAATAAAGTATTTTAGGTCAGTGGTGGCCCATTCTAGGAGGAGACAGATCTTGCAAATACTGATGTTAGAATTTTGCTAGTTTCTCCCATGATGTTTGCTTTTACTGTTGCTGCAGTTTGCCTCAACATAAGAGCAACTTCACTTGCTAGCAGTGGCTGACATGGACTGTGTGGCATGAAGTTTTGCTTCACGATCTATGAAAGAACAACCTAAATAAAAATAGGGAATGCGTATCTCAGAAAAAGGGTGTGAGGAGAACAAGATTTAGCAAAAGGGCTCTGTTATTCAGAATGCAGGGTCAGAAACTTTAAGCAGAGACAGAATATTTTCCCCTGTGCGTTATGCCCGATTGCAGATTGCCACGGATGGTTCAGAATGAGTTTTTAAACCTGCGTACCTTGTTCAGCTGCAGTGTGAGCGTGCGCTGCGCAGCCAGACATCAGCCAGTTTGGGCAATGGCCATAACTGTGCTTTATCTACAAACCTCTGTAGCTATATGCTTTGGTTAGCAGTCTTGCAGTGAGCTGAGCAACACACTTCAGTATTTTCCATTGTAATTAACCTTTTATGTGCTTCAGTACATTTAGTACCACGTTCCAGTTCTTTCTGCTCACAAAACCATGTTTTCCTATCTTTGTTACTAAACTATTTAGCTGTAAGAGACGAAGTCAGTGTTAAAGAGAAATGTGTAAAGGAGAAAGTAAAATGGCAGAAAGTAAAAATTAAACAAGCTATTTCCAGTGATATTGCTAGATTTAAGAGAGAATATGACATTTTACAAATAGTTTTGAAGACTAAAATATTTGAAAGGAATAGCTGGTAGACTTCAAATTCATAGCACTTGTTTGTCAGGGTTGCCTGTTGTCTTGTTGAGGGTCTAACTGGGCTGGTGTAGAACCGGAGACCATTGCCCTGCACAGCTGTAGAGAGATTTAAAAAAAAAAAAAGGAAAACAAAAAAGAAGTGGTTGAAGTAAATGTCCTCTTTCCCAATGCATGGGCGAAGCCCTGCTTGGTAGAATTGCTGCAATTTTTCCTGCTTCAGAATGCTTATTAAAAATCAGAGAAAATAAGGATGAATTTGAGATTTTCTTTCTGGAACACTGCATTTTCCAACTATCTAAAGTGCTTCCCCCTGGCCCCCGTTAATCTGCCTTTTAGAGTTTTTATAGTTGGGAAGCTGTCCCAAAACACTTATTTGTTAGATGTCACTACGTAGCAGTAGTGCAATTAACCTTGCAACTCCTTTTTTATTCCTTAGCGTATCTGCTTGGTAGTCTTTCAAGAATTATTTTACTGCTATTTTCTGATGCTGATTAATTTTGGAACAGGTATTCCATACAGCAGGGGAGTTTCTCTTCTGTGTAAATGGCTATGGGCATCTTGGCTGAGGCTGCTGACACATATTTGGCTACACACTGACTTACCAGCTATTGTCAAGGACTAAGGAATGTTGCAAAAATAAAATGAGTTACTTAAGAAAATGACTGGTGTCCTTACAGTTGAAGTGATATCCCCTCCAAAGGAAGAAGAAATTTTGCAACAAAACTTGAATGTTGATATTGAGATGTCAGGGTTAACAAAACATTTTATGATGTTTGAGTATGAAATTATACTAAAGTGCCTTAAAAAAAAAAAGTGACTAAGTTGACTATCTTTGTTCATTCAGTGGCAATATACACATTAATGAAATGTTTCAATTGAAAAATGCTGACTAGGACTCACTTTTGAGTGGAATTTGGGTGCTTCTCTGTCATTCAGTCCTCTCGTATAACTTTCTGGAGATATATTTATTTGTAAAAAATGACAGTATCATGACTGGTAATACATAATTTTTTTGACATTACATTTATGTATAAATAAATATATCACAATTTATTTTCATGTTTAAGTGATAGATGACTCTAAGTCAATGGAGCCCAACATTTTTATTCTAGCGAATTTATAAAAAATACCGAGTTGCACTGCATATAACCTGAGTTTTTAATTTATGAATGGTAACAAGGAGCAGAGGGAGAAATTTAATCTGCATTTTTATTTTTGCTGTATCTTTTATGTTTTTTAATATATGAGCATTTTATTGTTTATACTTTTGGCATTACTTTTGCATGCAATATACTTTTTAGGACTAGTCTTATACCTAGAGGTTGCTGTTAGATAATGTTAGGAGATTTCTCAGTAGCTATGTAATCAGTAAGCAACAGTAAGAGAAGCTGAAAAAGGAGATGCTGAACTTCAAACTATGGGTTGTATGGCATTAGAAGTTTAGAAAACCTGGTGACTTGAGTTGCAGTTTCTGACACAAACTGTTAAGGTCTTCATGGCCTTTGTAAACCCTTCTATCCCATTTTCTGCTTCAACAGGGATACATAACTGTTCCATTTCAAACATGTGTGAATTCCCTGAAGAGGGAAGAGGATGCTTGTATTTTGGTCGTGAGTTTTAGTCACACAAATTTATCATTAGAATCCTCTCCGTGTTTTGTTGACTCTTGCTCTGGAAAATCCAAATTTATGGGCATTTCACACTAGAATCAGAAGCTCTCAGAGTGGGGACAGTGCTCCCTGATTTGTCAAAATCTGTGAGCAGAGCGAGGAGGAATACTCAATGAACGCTGTTTGAGCACACTCTCTGATAGCTGGCACATCTTCTTGGCTCTTGACAAAGACCGAAGATAGAAATCTTAGGGTAGATGTTAACAGCAGGGGTGGAGGCGTGGATGGGATCCTGGCAACAGGGGTGTGTGTTAATGATACAAGAATGAAGGCTGATGTCATAATGAAAGAAGATTTTTATTGTCCTGTCTTGAGCATGAGTATATATAGCTTAATGGTAATGCCTCCTTTTCAGGTTGAGAATCAGTCCTAATAGAATTGCAGGTGAACGTTGTGCTTCTTTCTCCTGAGAAATCATGACCACAGTAATTGAAACAACCAGATTTATGTTTAGCTGCTTACTGCTGCAGGTCTTTTTGTTATCTTTAACCCAGCATTGATTTAGGTCACCCTTTAATCTAAGTAAAAGAGACCATGTATGCTTTCTCTTTTGATTGTATGTCAGTACAGAATGTCCAGAGAACGCTGTTCATTTGAGCTTATAATCTTTGATAAAAAACAATGTGGCTTTTAAAATAATTTGATAGTTTATGCTGCGAGTTTGTTTATTAATTTAGGGTGTCCTCCTATCTTTCTACTTTTAAATACAGTACCAAGCACTTAACAATTATTTTATTGAAGCTCAGTGTGTATATGCAAGTGCAGTAAGAGTCTGCGACTCTGTAAAAGCTCTGCCCTGCCATTTGGAGTGGTCAGGCAGCGTCCTGCTGGAGCCCCACTGGAACAGATGAAGGGCTATGCGTGCTGTAAACTCCAAGGCCTGCACAAGAATATCTGTACAAGCAAAAGTGCCTTGCAAAAATTAGCTCAACATTGGAAACAGAATACAAATACAAAAACCCAAGTTAAGTTGTTTTGGTTTGTTTTTCTTTGTAACACCAAATAGTGCAAAGAGTGTTTTAATGTGTCATTTACTCACGTAACACACTGTTGATAATCATAGTTGTAAGGACAAGTCTTTAATTTTCCTGTTATTGATCTCCTGAGTACAGTCCACCACTATCACTTGTTTTATTAACGATTCAGAATGCATAATGATTTACAATAGACAAATATGACTTCTGGTGTCTCTTCCTCCAGCCTTAAATGAGAGTATCTTTTCATATCTATTTATATTATGTATTATTAAATCATCATTATGAAATTGAAAATGCCTCTGAGTATGTTTTGTGAAAGTTGAAAGCCCCTGAGTGATAATGGCAGGATATCACTGACCTTGGTGGTGTATTAGTGCTAGTGATAACTGTTGCAGGATGCAGAACATTTTGATAGTTATCTGTGACCTGGGCCTCTCCGACGGTCTTGTTCAAGTGTTCTCAGTGGTTAAATCTGCTTTCTTATGTTAGAGAACGGGAGTGCTTTCCTTGGAGTGGGAAAAATATCTGAAAATGTAAAACAGTTACAAGAAAGAACCACCCATTCTGGAAGTAATAGAGGCCAAGAAAATTTTTTGGCCAAAAATAGTTGAAAGTGCTTGCAAATCTAGCTAAACAAACATTATAATGGAGCTTTCTGACCAGTTGTGGCTAAATATGTCCACCAGAAATTGCAAAAGTTGTATTTCTTACTCAGATTAGCCGGAGCTATTCTCAGGCTTTGGGAACTGGGATGATCCATGGGGAAGAAAGGGGTTATAGTTAAGATGGCATCCTTAGGAAAGTACTGCTAATGGCTTTGGAAATATTTTTTGTTCCTTTTTTCCCTTTCCTCCACGTGAAAGATCAGCATTGGATGGCTGCGGCACGTTAGGTCTGTTGAGCTCCGTCCTGCCTGTGGCAGTAACGCACAGCAGGGAGCACAAGGAAGCTCTCAGCCCTGCTGCCCCAGGTGCTCTCGGGCTGGGAGGCATCTCAGGTAGCTCGAGATACAGCTTTCCCTCTCTAGCTGGTCCAGTCCCTTCCTAGACCTTACATTTAGTATTTATATGTGCTTATTACAGTGTGCTACAGTGTGTGTAGGTTTGAAGAATCTTGGGGAGGATAGACGTTGCATCCAGTAATGTGGGCTGGTTAGCGTAGGCTGGAGAAACCTTTATGTGTTACAGGGCAGAGACTACAGTGAAAGCAGAGTAAACACAATCAAAAGAAAAAATTGGGTTATATTGTATCTTTCTAGTAGGTTTCTAAAAGAACCACTGTAAGTTTCTGTGGAAACTTCTGGCATCTGCCAGAGGGCTCTCCAGGGACGAGGAAAAATTGAGAGGTTCAGGTGGATTTGTACTGTACCTGCTGTGGGCCAGACAGAAAATAGAGAGGCAGTACTTGGATCCACGGAAGGGGAGTTTTGATTCTGTTAGATTAGGAAGTGCAGTTCATTGGTTCATTCTACTCTGAAAAAATTTGCAGTTTTGTACCTTTGCTAGTCAATTTGGATTAAATGTAACAAATATTTTCTATAAAAGGAAAAATGGAGAAAAATTTGAAAAGCTGAAATTTCATTTTAATGTTTGCAATGAAATGATAATTTTGGTGCGTCTTGATGTTGAATTGGACACCTCCCCCTCTCCCCCCCCCCCCCCCCCCCCCCCCAGTTACTTGAAATTTTTCCTTTCTTCCTACTTTTGGTCTCTGAACTAAAAAAAAATCCACTGTTGATACCAAAGCCAAAGTAGGTTCTTTTTTCAGTTGAGGATTTGAGGTTTATGAAACATGTCGATAAACATGCCCAAGGAAAAACTTGGCTGTTCCAAAAATATAAGGCAGACTTTTCTAGTTAAGAAAAGCCATCCCAGCATATGGTGTCTTTCATTTAAGATGCAAAATATTCATATACTCAGATGAACCTTCTGGAGGAACTTTGAGGCAATAGCTTCTGCTCTTAAAGCTTCTGCCTTTGTTTCAGCAGAGGTTTACTTTCTGAAATTTGTTCTTCCCGTTCTCTAAAAGATGTTAATAGTGCCCTGCCAAACTGTTGGTGACAATCTATTTCTTGTAGGATGCTGTTGTATATAAATACCTTTATTTATATATTTAATTTTTCAAGGCAGAAGAAATGTTCAGATTTGCTTTCAGCATGAGTCTAGAATAACACTAATGTCTCTGGCATAGTAGTTGTTGTAGTCTTGTATGACAACTGTTGTACACATTATGTTACATGACTGTAGTTGTTGGTTAGATTGGGTTTTATATGTGGTTGACATGTTATTGCATACAGCGCTGCCTCCTCTTTTTTTCTTTTCAGTGCCTTGCTTGCTATACAGTAACCTGTGTTCGCTGCCACCAGGCTAGCGTGACCTTCATACAAACCAGCAAAAAACCCATGTTGTTTGCTCAGCATCCCAAAAGACAATTAGGAATGGTTGCCTGAGCAACATAACATCCTTGTTGAATACCACAGGGATTGCTGTGATGCCAGTTGGACCGTTCCGTCAGAAGTGGCATGCTTCCACACGCAAAACAGTAGTAGTGAAGGAATGTTTTTGCTTCCCATTTGCTTTTTATCTTTGCTTGGACTCTTTTCTGCTGAAGTGGTAGAAAATAAGCAAAGGCATGGAGTAAACAGATGAACAGAAAACAAAATTTAAAAAGCAACATGAACAAGGAAAGGAATCCTGTGGGGAAGAGAGGTGGGGATGCTCTGCATTTTGGACACAAAGGAGAAAACCAGAAAAGTGTGTCAGTGTGGAAGAAGCATTTAAATAGAATAAAGCCATTTAGAAAAGCAAATGAAGAAAATATGAGAAGTGCTGAAGGAGGTGGTATAAAGGGGTAAAAATGGGAAACATCTCTTTGTAAGCATCTAGTAACTTATTTTAAAACTATTTTCTCATGAGAGGTAGTTTTTGTCTTTGTTGAAAAATCTGTATGTCAGGGTTGGGTTTTTTTTTTGTTTTTTGTTTTTTTAAATTAAAAAGAAATCAACAGACTTATTAATGCTTTGATGCTTGGATTTGTTTCCCTAATGCAAAACCTGCCGAAGATCCCTTCTGGGTGCAGGTGGCTTATTGGTCTTGTGTGGTTAAGGCACACTTGTATTTTGCAGCCAACAGCACACAGGGGAGCAATATGGCTAGGATCACATCTGTCTGCCTTTTTTCTTCTCAGCTTGAATGAAGAGCTACCTATTTACAGCTAGGATAACTGCGGGAAGGCCTTGGCACCCACCCAGACAAACAGCTCACACATCTCTGCATCTATTGTGGGATGCTGTAGCTACTTTCCTGCTGTTAACCCACCTATTTTTTCTTGTTTTATACACATATAGTCTGAATTCTTGGATAGCTCGTGTGCTGTATGAAGTATTTGTTCCATCTGTTCAGCACATTTGAGCTTTAAAATAAATTCAGAGCAATTTAGAGGTTTGGATCTTGACTGTTTTCTTTAGCCAGTAAAGAATTGCAATGTATGGCAGTCTTCTGAAATAAAAGCTAATCTGTGAGAAGAGAACAACAACAAACCGAATAGGAAATAACAAATATCCTCTTTCAGTGTTTTTCCTGAGGTGTATATATTTGTTTGTTTGTTACCTGAGGTCTTATTAAGAGTCAGTTTATTCTGCCACTTAGGTGGTAGTTTCTTCAGTTCTTACAGAAAGACATTCCTTGTTATTCCGGAAGTGTTTGTATTGTCTTTTAATTTACATAGCTTTTCTGCTATGTAATTTCATTATGGATGATGTAATCTTTAAGACTTCCCCCCTCCCCAGTAGTGTGGTTTGATGGGATCAACAAAATCTGTTAAACTGAAATGTGTCCTAATGTATTAAAATCCAGTTTTGGCTGGTTATTGTAGTACTGTGCTCTGTCAGCTCTTTTAACGTAGCTGCTACTGCCAACAGTCACAATTACTACAGAGGACTTGTGCACGTGGAATTTGGTTTAGAAAGCAGGGTGCACTGGTTTATAAGTTACAAAGCTCTAATGCTAGCTACAGCAAAACTTACCTGCCTTCGCTGGACTGCTCAGTAGTTGACAAGAATTTATTTGATACTTTCATGGGGTCCACTTCTGTTCATGTCCTATTTATATTAGAATCTGACCAGCATCTCCTCATGTTATTGCATGGTGTTTAGACAGCAAGGTGAAATTCTGATTGTCTAGTTAGCTTCTTATACAAACATCAATTACCAAAGTAGGAGAACATAATGAACCTGCTACATAAGAGTACCTGTCCTGTCCTGTCCCTCTAAATTCAGTCTTGGCAGCATCCCACTTCAAAGGACCTGTCGTTTTTCTTTTGGAGAGTCTGCACTCGATCAGAGTTCCCTTTTTGCTAAAACGTTTATAAATTGCAATAGATAGGTATATAAAATAGTCACCCTGCTGTATGAATTTGAGCAGATTACTTCTAAGAGCTTTGAGTCTGCAGTTGGGAATTTTTATTTTATTTACATTTCAAGTCTGAATGCAGAATTAGGAGGTTAATTTTGGGATCCCCCTTGTTAAAAATAAATAATTTACTTTTAAATTGACTCTTATCTCTAAGATAAAACTAAAATGAAAAGTTGGTAAGTTTGGGTACACTGTCCTCAGCCTAAAGCGTGTCTGTTTATATACATAGAGCTTTTCTGTGTTTATTTTAGATGATAAAGGATAGTAAATTTTAAACTGTAGTTGCAGGTAAAATTCTTCCTATCATTGTATGAATGTTGTAAATAATAATCAGAGACCTAGCTTAATTTCCCTAATATTTAGAAAATAGAATAAATTTTACTGAGGGTTTTTTTTCCTTTTACCTTGGAGTCAAAAATCTCTTTTATGGTATGTGTATATAGAAATTGGTAGGTTTTGTATATTGACTAAAAATATTCATATATCTCTATAAAAGAAAAACATCTATTTACTCTTCAATACAAAATGTTTACTTTGCAAAGTACACAGTTGTATATTTCATAGAATCATTTAGGTTGGAAAAGACCTTTGAGATTAGTCTGACTGTTAACCCAGGACTGTCAAGCCCATCCCTAAACTGTGCTGCTAAGCACCACATCTACACATTTTTTAAACACCTCCAGGGATGGTGACACTATCACCTCCCTGGGCAGCCTGTATCAATGCTTGACCACCCTTTCAGTGGAGAAATTTTTCTTAATACCCAACCTACACCTCTTGTGGTGTAACTTGAGGCTGTTCCCTCTAGTCCTGTTGCTTGTTATTTGGGACAAGAGACCGACCCGCACCTTCCTACAACCTCCTTTCAGGTAGTTGCAGAGAGCAATAAGGTCTCCCCTGAGCCTCGTCTTCTCCAGACTGAACAACCCCCGTTCCCTCAGCCATAGATTGTTCAGTAAATTCTATCTGATGCACCTAAAATTTCTTGTATTTTAAAGAATACATTCATGATAATACTGAAAGTACTTCTAGTCATCATCATCTCCTTTAAAAAAGAAAATGACCATTCTATAACTGTAGATTTTTTTTCTCTTCCATTTATCTCCTTTACCTGCAGCCTGTGTAAACTTCTTAGTTTTTATTCTTCTGATCCCATATTTTCTGGGAGATCTCTATGTATTGTTATTTTTATTAGATTAAAATAGAACCTGAAATGTTTTCTGTATCTCTGCTATTAATATGATTGGGAAGGGACTCTGGGCTGTTTTATTTATTTATTTCCTTGTATTCATATGTTGGAGTGCCTTGCCATAAACACTTAGGCAAGTCAAGTGGATTGGTGAGTCACTATGATGTTACAATCCGGTTAACTGTCAACCCCCCCATCTTTCAGAGATTTATGGTCATTGGTAATGAGTCACCTCTCTTGACTTCACTGATATATTCCTACTATTTCTTAAAACTTTTTTACTGTGGCAGATGCAGTACAGATACAGAACAAAATAAGATGGAATATTTACTAGCATGCACGTCACAACCGAAAGGAACTGGCTCTATTCCAGTTACAGAGTTTTGTGTCAGTACAGTTCAAGATACACTTGCAGGACTGATAGTGCCAAAATATTTTTCTTTTAATAACCACATAACGAGTTTTTATATTTGAAACCAATCAAATAACATACCTTTTTTTAGAGGCAACATTCAGAACAGGTCTTTACTTGTGTATGCATTAGAGAAGTGTTGAGAGTATAGGAAGAGATGATGGTTGTCTTGCTTGACCTGCTACATAACACAAGAGAAAAACGCTTACTTATTATTCCTGTAACAGTTCAATTGATCTGCAATATATTTTTTTTTGCAATAATTCTACTCTTTGCTTACACTAACTCCATTTAGAAACATAACAGTACAGAAGCAGAAGAAACCATCTGAATTATTGAATCCAGCCTACAGCATCATATGCAATTCAGCAGTGGGAAGTAAGTCCAGAAGGTCTGTGAAAGCACCTGCTGGGGCCAGAAGTCAGACATGTGCCCAGCATCGTAAGTTCTGTTGTTTCAAAATCCCAGAGATAAAACCATGAGTTGCACTGCCAAGAGAACAAGACTTTTTTGATTGTCTTGAGGTACCCCAATGACTTGGAAGCATTGATGTGTCCCCAGCAAAGTGTTCATACTCACACGTCACATGCTATGCTCCTTTCTTTCTGTTTCTCTGTAAGCCCTGGCCGTTTCAGTTAGAGGAAAAACTTGTTCTTGATCCTGGGTCTGGTAATCAGATTAATTCTGGAAATGTGCAAGTTCTTGAGAGGCTTCTCATTGCCATTAGAATCATCAGTGCTTCCTGCTTGGTACCAGACCTGTGTCTTCCATAAATCTCTTATGGTTCAGGATCTCTGGAAATGTGATGGTGGAGGAATAGGGCACTTCCAGGGATGGGCGGAATTCTGGCACCAACACTGGAATGTGATCCAACTCAATTAAGAAAAAAGAAACAGCAAAGCCAGTGTTGGTCAACAAACCTCCCAGCAATGTCTGTTGTCATCCCATTTCTGCAAAACCTGACAAACTGAGCACAAATCAAGTTGTTCCAATAGTCCTGCTTGAAAATGTGTACTTTATTTCTGTACAAATGTTAGCTTCAACTTGAGAGCAGTGCTTCGTTTCTCTCTCCAAACCCCTGAATTTAGAGCAGGCTGAAACCCAAGACTTTGTGAATCACACTAGTATGAGCACTGGTGATGAGGGTAAAGCTGTGCTGTGTGTTAAGTGCATGCAACGAGGAAGGAAACAACAGCACTTTTAAAAAGCTGTAATTGCAATAGTAGTCCTGTTGGCAGGGTCAATTCCAAGGCAAAAAAAAGGTCACAAATGATTTTCTATATGAACTCTTACTCAATGTGATGTTATTTGTGGCCTTTTTTTTTTTATTTACATTGTCTCGTAAGTTCAGAAATATTTTTCTTCACATTTTTGAGGCTGGAGAAAGGCAAGATTGCAAAGCCCACTGACAAGATGGGTTTGGTGAGATGGTGGGAAGAGAGAGAAAAGGAAGGGTAGATGGTGACTTCTGAATTTCTGTCAATAACACTTGCTAAACTGTGATGACCAGAATGGTGATGCAGAAGTCCAATGTGCTGTGGCTAGTGGTGAATCTTGCACGTCATCTTTATTGGTCCAGGGCTGGGTTTCTTTGCTTAGACAGCAGATAGTTTTCCAAGATACACCATGCTGTTAATTGCTGTAGCATTAATTTGATACACTGGATTAAATAATAGATTTTGTCATAATTTCAGCTTATTGTATTTTACAGGATAATGGCAATTAATAACCAAGGTTATGTTCAAATAGGAAGAAAACAAAGAGAGGATTATATGCAATACAAAATCTAGTCAAAATAAAGATTGAACTGTGGTTTCTTACACTGCAGCTGATCTGACTATTGAGAGAATTTATTTTGGAGTATTAGTTTTATTGATAGTCTAATAAGATATTTCTGCAGTATTAAAATCTTTGCATTTCAGTTGGTATACTGCAGGCAAACTTGGTGCTGAAGGATTTAACTTTTTTACTTGAAAACGGAAATTCTGTTTCTTTCTGAATTCTGAATGACAAATGGCTGAATAATGCAACAAAGCTGATCAGATATGAGCAGGGTATGAACTGTTAAAGAAGAGTAATTTGATTGTTTATACGAAGAGAAAACCTTTTCTTACAAGACTGAGAATACTCTCTTTTCCATTCTGGTACATGAATAGTTGTTACTAAAATGCTTTCCTGAAGAAGTAACAATACAGCAATGGGCTCATAATTTTGACTTTTTTTTTCTTTTATAATTTTATTTGTGTGTCAAGTTTGAGGGTGCTCTTTAAGTAATTTGTATTTTGCCTTGGTCTGGAACTGCTGCACCATCATCTCTCAAGTGGCTTCAAAAACTTGGTTCATAGCTGTTATGGTTTAACTCTAGCCAGTAACTAAGCCCCACAGAGCTGCTTGCTCACTGCCCCCCCCCCCCCCCCCCCCATGGTGGGATGGGGAGAGAATCAGAAAAGTAAAAGTGAGAAAACTTGCGGGCTGAGATAAAGACAGTTTAATAAGTAAAGCAAAAGCTGTGCACACAAGCAAAGTGAAACAAGGAATTCATTCACCACTTCCCATTGGCAGGCAGGCATTCATCCATCCCCAGGAAAGCCGAGCGTCACGGTTACTGGAGAATACAAAAGCTGTAACTACGAAAGTCCCCCCTTCCTCCTTTCCCCCCCAACTTTATATGCTGAGCATGATGCTGTATGGTATGGAACATCCCTTTGGTCGGTTGGGCTCAGCTGTCCTGGCTGTGTCCCCTCCCAGCTTCTTGTGCCCCTCCAGTCTTCAGACTGGCAGGGCATGCTGAAACACTACCTTAGCAACAACTGAAAACATCACAGTGCTACCAACATTATTCTCATACTAAATCCAAACCACAAAATGATGCCGGCTACTAGGAAGAAAATTAACTCTATCCCAGCTGAAACCAGGACAGTATCACTGCAGGTGTAAAGATGATGTACTCTGGCATTGTGTGCTCTGTTTGTCCTGGCTCCAATAGTGGCTTTTCTGGTTCAAGAAAGGCAATGCAAGCAGCATCTGCAGCTTTGCAGCACAGTCAGTCTTCATAAGTGTGTTAGCTTCTTCCAGTGAACAAGTACTTAAATGACACTATTTTCTCTTTGGTGGGTTTGCTTTGTTCCTGAGGAACATGTTCCTGAGGAACCAGTCTGTTTCTTTTGTGTGACAGATCGCAGTGAGGAAAGGATTTATGTCTTTTCCATGTATCACTTAGAGTAAGAAACGAGACCCATTAAATGACAGTGTTGATTTCAATTACCCTCTTTTGGTGACAAATACATACATGTGTAATATCTCTGAACTGGCTATGTTAAATAGACTTTTTTTTTTTCTTTTTTCCGGTTTTCCAAGGTGATCTTGTACACCAAGATACACTAGAGTCTTTTGCTGAAGATTGCAAAGCATCCAGAGTTCCTCTCAGCTGCTTTGTCTCAAGTGTGAAATATGCTACTTAGATTAATTACTCTAAAGTTTGTGATGACAGTTGTCATGTGTAGAAATGCTATTATATAGTAATTGTCAGGTGATACTTGCAGGTTTTCAGGAAGTGCTGGCATTTTTGATGGTGCTTGTTTGTTCCTGGAGGGCAGCCCTGTTCCAGTAGCTTGCATGTGTGTGCTGGGCTTCCCCCCCCCCCCCTTTTTTTTTTTACAGTTTTGCCAGCATTTCTGTTTTAAAGCATTTGTTAAATAATCCCAATTGGGATGCTGGTTTTCATGTTACAGAATTAAAGTCTGAAGTATTTTGTTGTGGTATGTTAGAGTAAAAGTATTGCTGTAATAACCGGCTCTTGTGGCCTTTCAGCCCACCAGACAGGCAAATGGTGGAAGTCTAAAACAGTTTTCTATCAGGACAAATAAAATATTTTAAATTAGAATAGTTAGTGTCACTGTGACTGAAAATTCTAATTTTTCTGGGTGACTATAGAGCTTAGGACACTGCAGAATATTCCCGCTATCTGCAGTGTAGAGTGTAGGCAGTGAGTCATAAATGTTCTTCTGTCTTAACTGGCTTCAGGAGGGAGGATAATGCAAACTCTGCATTCCTTAGCTCTGGCTTCTCTCCAGGGGCTTTCAGGCAAGACAGAGTGGCAGTAGTCATAGTGGCTGTTGTGATGGGAAAGATTTTATTGATTGCATTAGTAACACCAGTGCCTTCTTGCATGCGGTAGACCACAAACTGGTGTTAGTGAAAAGTGGGATTTGGTTGCTCTCCGTCTGCTTTGAAAATGTGACCCAGTGGGCTCTGACTATTTCTGAGTTGTGAATTGCAGCTCTGGTATTTGACTTGGGTGTGCGAGCTTAGCTGGATAGGAAATTACTGAGATTCCTTTTATAAATGAAATGATGAATCTTGTGTTTGTTCTGATATGGAAGCACACTACAACGTATACATTTAGGAACTTTTATAAAAAATCTCAGTTTTCTATAATTTCTACCTTTTATTTCTCCTTTCTTTCCAAACACATAAAAAATATTGAAAAGGGATATTTTAACATTTTTTTTCCTGGGATGTTATTGTACCATTTTCTTCAAGTGCCAGTTAAGTGCTGTCTGGATATTTGCAGATCCACAAACCTTTATCCCTGTTACAGTGAAACAACAGTTCAAGGAGAGCTAGCTCAGCATTCTTCCACTATTAAAATACAATTAAATAGACACTGTGGGGAAAATACTGCAAGAGGTAGGTATTATTTATTTCTGTCCTGATCGTCAGCTGCAGAATGTCACTTTGGTTTTACATGTTAATAAACTCAAATGTTTAATAATGCCATCAACAGAGAGAAATGTCTTGGAGTTAATACCTTGGGGTGTGGGTGGTTTGCTTTTTGTGGTTTTTTTTTGGTGGTTTTGGTTGGTTTTTTGGCCTTTTTTTTTTTTTTTTTTTAAAAAAAAAAAGGAACTACTGAGTTAATTACTGAATTGCAGTGAACCATATGAAAATGATGAGTCCTGGCCTGATGACTACCTTCCTCTGTTCTTTACTTTCTATCATGCTGCTTTGAGCTCCCTATTTTCATGAAACCCATTCTGGCTTGAAGGGGTAGCTGCACATCACAATTCCCAAGTGCTTGGCAAAAGGGGAGACTAGTCCCCCTGATGTTCAGTGACAGGCCTTTTAAATACCACTTCTCTTGTCATCTTGTCCAAGCAGGTCTATATTATGGCTAAATCTACTGTTAAGGATTATGAAGATGGTGCTGTACAACATACATAGCAGTTGGATCAAAAAGAGAGTTGAACTGATGAATAGGTGTGGACTATCTATTCCATTTATAATCAAGCTTCCTCATAGTGAAGAATAATGGATTTAGTTTAAAATTTGTGAATAGTTTTATCAGGGTGTATTGTGATCAGGACAACATAAGGAATTGGAGCTTCTATTGCAGTACTTCTTGTCTTGCATTATTTTCAGCTTCAAAATTGTAGAGCTAGATATCCAGGTAACTGATCCTATATTGGAGCTTCTTTTTGTGGCAGACTTTTACATGACGTTAGTTGAGGTGATGTTTTCCTTTTGATTTCTAAATAAAAACTTTTTGTTGTGAAGCAAAATGTAAGAGTATTTTAGCTGAGACAGGGTGGGACTAGAACATTAAATGTAGGCAGGTTGGTTTTCACCTCCTTATTTTATGTAGTAGGGTCACGATCAGTTTTAAAGGGAAGAGTAGTAACTTCAATTTATGCCTGTCTGGAGCAGATAATGTATTTGTAGTTGGAAGATGCTTCAAGAAAAGAGTACCTCAAGTCTTTGGCTCTGTTCCATTTGATTGAATGTACCATCATTGGAACATTTCATCGTAACTTAGCTAATAAGTCTTTTCTGACTCAGGCAAAGAAATAAAATCAATTTATAAAGGAACCAAGTTTTGAAATTAGCGTGACAGCCAGGGCTGAATAAAAACATGGAATGTTGGACATCTGGATATGAAATTCTCTAGCATCTCCATGTTGTATGCTTTTATTTGTCTAGTGGATGAAGTTATGAAGAAAAACATGCTTGAAATCTATCTACAATTAATGGAAGGTATTGTCAATTAGGTAATAGAATAAATGATTTAATTACATATTCTTGAAATAGTTTGTCTTGTTGTATAACCAGCAGTAGTTGGATTAATGAAGTGCAGCGTATGACAGGTTTCTCTTTCTCTTTTGCTAAGTTCCTTGAACTGCTGGTTTTCCATTTACTTCACTCAGGCTAGTGAGGTGATGGTTGCCATGCAAATATATAAAGGTGGTGGTAGGGGAAGAGAACGGCAACAGAAATGTGACAACCCTTTTGCTCAGGACCATACAAAAGTGAAGTCCTTGTGGTCTTTTTGATATAGAAGTGGCAGAACAAAGCCAGTTCCTTGTCTTTTACCCTGTTCTGAGTGAGGCCGTACAGAAAAGTCCCAACATCAGTGCCACTGTTGAGTCCTTTGTGTGCTAGGCAGAGTTACGTTCTACATTCACTGTTGACTTGGTCTTGCCAGTACTGGCAAGCCATCCACCAACTGGTGTTTTTTCCCTTTGAAAAGGGACCTTTGCAGTGCCAGCTCTAGTTTGCTGAAGGCCTCAGAGCAATAGGAGCAACAGGAGGCAGGGGAGGAGAGAGGAAGATAAGATACATATTTGTGGTAGACCGACTTATGTAGTGTCATAAAGGGTTTGAGAGAACATGCAAACATTTTAATAAAATTAAACAATATGAGACTTCTACATTGTATACTAGCCATCTGCTTTTGCTTTGTATTTTAAAGTCAAGGGAAATAGCTGAATATTTGCTAGGTATACACAGAAAAATGTAAACTCAGTATTTTGCTTAATGTTTCTCTTACTTGTGCTTTCTTAGACAGCTTCCACATTTAGAGGATAGGCTGGGTTAATCATAATATTTGGCTGAATTAAATTTCAAAGACAATTTAAAGGTAGTTTATAATGCATCCTTCTCTTAACTATCTTCTGTGCTGAATCATCCTGCAATTGTGAATATTGCAGTCTTAATCGTATGTTTCAGTTGCTGGATGATCCTTTTATTACTGGGATTTTTGTCTCCTGTCAAGCTAAAGGCATCATTGCCTCATGTTAAAAGGACCAAAAAAAAAAAAAAAAAATTTCATATTATAAGGAGCAGAACCCTATTAATTCTAGGACCTTTTTCTTTCTACTTGCTGCTGCTTTATGTTTTAGTTGCTGCTCCCTCAATGTTGAAAGGAGCCAGCTGTGTTCAAGGTAGCATCTCAAGAACATGATTTGTCATGTCAGCACTTCACGATTCAGTTTTGCTATGCTGAGACGGTAAAGGAGGCATCAACACAATGTTGATCCTATGGATGTTGCTGACTTTGATCATAAATTACCTTTCCTCAAGTGTTTACCATCCTTGATGGTGCTGGAATCAAATTTCTGTATATGTTGGAAAGCTCTCTGACCCAAAATATTTACGACCACTGAAAAACTTCCCTCAGATTCCTTTTCATACAGCAGTTCATTACCATACACATGCTCTTGAATAGTTGCTACAGCTCTCTAACTTGCTGTGCCAGTTCTTTGTACTTTAGGTTCTCTGTACTTTAGGTTCTCTGTAATGGATGTGATTAAGAAGCTGACAGCATTAGCAGGTAAAATGAATATTGCCGTGGTCTCCGTGACATCCTTAGCCTTTGATTTTTTTGGCGTGTGGATTAATGCAGTGTGTGGCAAATACTGTGGTATTGGCAGTTGGCTACCACAGGTTCCTAAGGGTAATCGCTGTAGGCTTGTTTAAGCAAATAACCACAACATGTAATTACTTTGTTAATGAATATAAAAGCTCTTTAGTTTTCTATAGCTTCCTTTTTGGATTCATTAGGATGAGTTAGAAATAGTCATTATAAATAATGAAACGGGGTTTTTTCTTTAAACCTCTGTGTGAAAAACATGGTCTGGGCAAGCAGGCTAGTCCTCTTTATAAAAATGGTTTTGGGAGCTAGCTCCTGCTGAGCCATTCTCTGGAGGCTGGGGGCAGAGCTTGGTTTAATACTTTGTGCCAAGATCAGCATTTCAAACATGGCAGCTTTTTGTTGTGTAGTGTGAGAAAAAACATTTTTTTTACAGATCGTGTTGACAAACACAATCTGTGAATGATTTGTTAGTGTAAAGAACAACACTTAAAAAGCAGGCAAAAATAGTTCCAGAAATACCTTCTTAGCCAATGGCAAAGTCTAATACCCAGCTATGATTTCCCAGACACTGACAAAATCTTTTTCATTTCAGTGTTGCCTTGTGGAGATAGCTGTGTTGTACATTCTGTTTTTACATTCCTGTGCTGTGGCAGGCTGACTATACTTAGGAACGGTCAATTAGTACCATCATCTCTAATCTATGATATGTAGTATATCAGGGAAATACTCATCTGAAATGTGACACAATTATGCAAAAAAAAGTAACAGATTTAATGATCTATCTACCTAGGTTTACATTCTGCAAGTTTCTCCCTGCTCTTCTAAAGTAAAACATGTTGGGCCTGTTCTCAAGAAAATTTTTAGAATCCAGTTTTGAGGCAGAAGGTTCCTACAAAGGCCTTGTCAGTCAAGAATGAATAATCCCTGAGGTGTTTGGAGTCATCAGTTTTATTTTTGGAACATACTAGTTGCACAGATTCTTAACCTTTAATTGGCGCTACCTTAAAAGCCATTTATTTTTTTTTGTTGAGGACTATAATATATATTAATATAATCATTGTAATATAAGTAGTAACTCCTGTAGCACAACAATATAAGTAATAACTCCTGTAGCACAACATTATATATATATATATATTTGTTGGTTCAGTTGTTGTATGTGTAGCCTTTTAGTTGAGACTAGATAGGTAGTGGAGAGTAAATGAAACAACCGCAGACGAGGACGTGCTCCAGGAAGCAAGGGATGGATGTGGAGTGCAATGCTCTTGAGCTGTCAGCTATGGAACTTTATGGGAGATAGAGCCAGAGGTACCAGGGGAAGAGCAAGCAGAGGAAACTGGACGGGGAATAAAAAAATATTTGTTGGGTTTTGTTGGTAACAAGACATTGTATGAAGATGGAGGATTGTTACATTATAGATAGTGTGATGTAGAGGAGCTTTGTGTACTTGAAGGGGTAGGTAGTGGGATTTTATTCAGGCAGTGAAAGCATGAATACCAGTGTTGTAACTAGTTGCTTTCATTTTGAAACCAGATGTGTGTCAGCACTGGATTAACACATGGGAGGGCATTCTTTTCATGACATAATTTCAGAAGTTGCTGTAGGGTCATAGACTCCACCCCTCCTCCCCCCCCCCCCCCCCCCCCCCCCTCCGATTTTCTGGCTGTCTTAACACAAATTGGAAATGTTTCACATTGTTGCTAGGAATTGGTGGACTTCAATGCAAAGCCTTATATGGTTCCATTAACATTTTCTGATTGTAAAAGCTTGTGGTGGATTGCTGCAAACTTGGAAACTGTTATGACCATATTCTATTATGTTTTATTTAGGACAAAACCATGCAACCTGCTTGGTACTGTTCTGCGAGTGCGTAGCGCTTTTACAGCCACATCTTTAGCTACCATTGCACATGCTATCCTGTGTATACAGCGCAGCAAGTGTTTCACTCAGATGATTTGAGACAGTAGGTGCATGCTGATTCAATGATTGTCTTTGGTGCTTTTTCCAGTACTTAAAAATTTTATACTTTTGAAATACTGCTCATT
The DNA here is from genome assembly GCF_963210335.1 of Falco punctatus. NCBI lineage: Eukaryota > Metazoa > Chordata > Aves > Falconiformes > Falconidae > Falco > Falco punctatus. The sequence goes on along the minus strand of NC_137588.1, from coordinate 17,974,834 downwards.
GTATCTTTTCATTACGAGCCCATCACAAAGCAAACAACTATTCTCCCCTTGAGTAGACTGCCCCGAATCTCAGGAATTACTAAGGAAGATACTGCAGAGTCATACTAACTTCCTTGCATCTGCAGATACAGCTTGGTTTGCAGTTGCTCACTGGTCTTAATGCAGAGGTCTTAATTTATGGTTATTTGTTGCTTACTAAATTTAGATTGGACAGTTTTGCTTGCCTGTTTTTGAAACAAAAGTGAGGTATTTTACAGTTTGCTTACTCAATTTTTGTGAATTACTAAGTTAAATTTTAAAATTAGGCTCCTCTGAATTATGTTTTGAAAGCAAATTTCCTTTCATTTACGTGGCATATTTGCAGGCCAAGTCCAGAAGGCTGCTCATATAAAAAGGTTGTGTTGGTAATCCAACTCCTTAGTGTTGACGAAGTGTAACTAATAGGAGTAAAATTTTCCAGGTACTCCTTAGAATTACTGATCTGTTCAGACAGGTGAATACATCATATGAACTCTCATACTAACTTGTCCAATGCCATGCAGAAAACACAGGTGCAGCATGGCCATCAGGGATAACCTAACCAAATGAGGATGTGACCACCACTGCTAACATCTGGTGCTGGTACTTAATCCTCCTCCTGGGATTTGAAGGCTGTCTGGGTGGAGTGAACTGTAAGAGACTTTGAGCAGCTCCCTGTTTGGTTCTTCATCCTACTCATACCTAGATGGAAAACAGTCTATATTTTGGTTAGATTTCTTTGAGTTAATAGTACATGGTAATCATATAAGTTAATAATTAAGCAAACAACTGAAGAGCAGTAAATAAATATTTCATTTCAACTTTTAACTATAATAAAATGTTCCAAGATTTTAAAAATATTTTTAGTGTCTTTTTGTTTTCCCTTTTCTGTAAAGTGTGTGTGTGTATAAAAACTTTATTATGAAAAATTAGTTGTAATCCTAGTTCTGACAGTGAAAATTTCTACAATTTGTAATACAGATTTATAACTAACTTTCCACTGTCATTTCCATTTTTTTGATAAAGTGATGATAGTGCGTCCATCACAAGAGTCCAAAGAAATCAGCCTTTCGCACAGCACAAAGCAGGAACAATTCCAACTTTTTTTTGTTTCCTTTTCAAGGTTGTTCCTGCACTGTTGACCTTTCCATGAGCTGAAATGGAGGCAGATTTAGGCCTGAACTGTACTCTAGTTATTCTTGATCAATCTTGTGTTACCTTGTGTGCATGAAAGATTTCATTTTCTGAGTTGGTAAAACCCCCGTGTAGTTCAGTGGTATATTATGTAGCTGTTTAGACCTCCCTATGCGTATGATACAACATTAACTGTTGTCTTAAGTAGGAAACACAGAAGTTGAACAGTCAAGGCTTTCTGTTATTTCATTGATGTTCATAAGAATGAGAGGGCAAGATGTTATTTTAGATGATGATGTTATTTATTTGAGTTCAGACAGAATTCAAATCTAAATTCATCCTTAATTGATGTTACTTTTAACTGAATGTATTGGAGAAAGAAACGTTATGCATTAAGCAAGGTCAGTATTCATGAAAAGCCATCACTGTGTGACTGATGACTCATCCTGTCCAGCCAACCAATGTGGAAATGGTCAAGACTGCAGAACAGCTCTCTTTCAGCTGTATTTGTTATCTTCGTCGGCTTTCTGCACTAGAGTAGGAATTCTATCGACTACTAGATTTTGCATCGTCTCTTACTATGTGCTGTCACTGTAGCTGAGTCACTCCCTTTGGCCAGCGCAGGCCAGATGCTGGGTTTGCCTTTTGGCTGTTCTTTTCAGTTGCGGCATTTGCTATTCGCTTTGACATTAATGCATATCAGACAGCAGAATGCTTGAGTGTTGCTTTCACAATGGAACCTCACAGTTGACTGCTCATGTTTGGTTAGCAGCTGACCAACTCGGGGCCCTTGTTGTTGTTCAGGAAAAGAAGGAAACACCACCACCACCCGGCTCCCCTAATGTCCATTTGCCTTCTCTCTCATGTTAGCTTAAAATAAACCTCAGTTTTTCACCTTCCGAGTTCTGTGATGTGTGTCAAAGCTTGCTGCAGGTTTTGTATTTGACCTAGCTCACTGTTACTGAGCAGCTCTCCAAAAGGCACCTCTCATGTCTACTTCTACATATGTAAGATACGAAACTGTGAAATTCACAGAAGAGCAATATATCATTTTATGTGTTGCCTGTTTTAAAAAAGTTTTTAATTCACCTTAAATTATCAGAGGCCTTTTAAAACTTTTTTGTCCTTATCAGTGTAGTTAGAAAGTAAGATATATAAGCACCTTGTAAATATAGCATGATTTGGACAGTTAAAAAAATGAAATTAAAATGAAGAAATTTGATTTCCTGTATAATCTATTGATATTTTGAAATGATAACATTTCCTTTTAAAAAATGTATTTCATTTATTTCTTTTATTGGGTTAATAGACTGCTAAATCAAAGTTTCGAAAATTTGGTACTGAATATGAGATACTGGATTTGTGTGGTGTTTTTAGTTAAGAATGTGTACTAAATTTTGATAAATATACTAGGTTACTCACATTTGTTATTAACATTAGGTAATAGTTATTTGCTCTCAAGACTATCAAATTAGATGCAACCCTAAAGCATGATTTAATTTGTCAAAAATTGAATTTGTTTCTTACTAATGAAGCTGAAGAATTATTCTGGGTCTCTAAAGTTGTATTGAAATTAGGCAGTTTGGAATTTTCTCTTGAGATAAGTTTGGGAATTTTGCATTTGGGCACAAAAGAAAATGTATTAGTTCCTAGTAAATTTTCTGCTAAAGCACAATGACAAATGGTGGTGTGCATAATTGGCAGCCACTTGCCATTTAGAGCTTGAATGGAACTCTTATTTCAGATCATTAATGAGAACTTTGTGAGAATTGATTGCAACCTGCAAACTGTATCTGCTGCGACTGACTTGACTCCATGCTAAAATTAAACTACTATTTCTTAAAATGCTTTTGAGAAGTACAGCTGAAAAACACCATGTAAGTGCTGACACTTGAGTTGCTGGCATAACTTTAAGCCCCTCATTACAAATTGTTTTGCAAAGAAAATTCCGAACAGTTTGTGATAAAATGATAGCCTGCCACAGGTTTTGCAGTGTTGAAATAAGACGCTTCACTTGTTATGCCATTTAGTTTTTGTTCAGATCAAGCTGAAGAAAAACTTTCTCATACCTCAGCCATAGACAGAGGAAGGCCTGTGTATTGCAAAGTGGCAGGGTGCAGATGTTTAAGTCTTTTAATTCTAATTGTAGTTCTTCTAATTTGTTTATTTTTTTCTTATAACTGGGATCTGCAGCTGTGGCCTCTCCCAGAAGGAACAGCTTTTTGCAAATACAGAGTATGTTTTAAATTGTTTCTAAAGTATTTGTTGCTGTGACCTGACCTTCTAGGCTGGGCTGTGTAACAAAGAGCATGGGGCATGTATAGAGCTTGGGTTAGAAAAGGAAAGATAAATTCAGAGGATTATGATTGTGTACAGTTATTGAGAGTAGCATGAATAAAGAAAGAGGAAAGGGGACCTGTCACAGTAATTGTGGGAATCTGGGATTTCCCACAGTAATTGTGGGAATCTGGGGTGACGCAAGATCACAAAGCGGGGGGGAGGGATAAATTTGTAGTAAAAAGGTAAGATGTTATATAGTGGCGTGTTAGGGATCTGTGCTCTTTTATCCCTACAAGTCTTCTGTGCTGGCTATCACAGGTTGTTCATATGGCACTTGGGGGCTGGAGATGTTATTAAGCATCAGATAGCTTACAAGCACCTAGCTAGGTTGGCAGGTGTGAATGTTGGTCGCCAGCACAGAATAGTCCTCCTCTCTGGTCTATGTAAAATTAACCTATTTTTCATTTGATTGACGGAGCTTGGTATGCCTGATTTCCAGGTTGCATAGCTTCATCTGAGTATCTCAGTCTTATTCGTTGCTGCTGTTGTACATACTGTGGTTTATTTTGTGTCAAGTAGAGGAAAACTAATTTCACATCTTGCAGGCGGTGTTAATCGAGCAGGTCATGCAATAATGATCATACTCATTGAAGTGTTAAAAGGCAAGTTGTTCTTAGAGAGATGAAACAGGATTCTCAGCTGGGCATTACTAACCTTGGTGCTTTCTATAAGACACCAAAAGGTACTAAATGTAAGTGTCCTGTCCCTAATTATGGGAAGTGTAAGTAGAATTTCTGTATATTATATTCAAAGAGAATACCCATGTTTGATGTTAGGAGGGAATGATGGTTGTTTCTCAGCACACAAGGAAATAGTGGAGAGTACTACTCGCCAGCTGGCATGTTTACTGTATTGCTAAGTTATTGGATATACAAAAGTTAATTGTGACCAAAAACTTTTGTGATTTTTTTTTGACATGTTCTTATAATTTGATCCTTCCTTCATCCCTCAGGCTTCTTGTTATAATTTGTAAAGCCTTAACAGCCTCACAAGCAGTGTCTCTTTGGTAACTAGTGCCTTGCATAGCTTATGTGAGTTTTGCATAAATCTGATGGAAGAGTGTAGTGTGGGTTATTGTGAGTATATAAGCAACTGACTATTGTGAAATTCATCTGTGATTGGAATAATTGCTTGAGCATACACCTAACTGTTATTCTGTTGAAGCACGTCATGTCTGCTACTGTATGCAATGTGATTAAGTAGCATGCTGAAGTCTAGAAGTTTGTGAACAAGTGCATTGCTCTGAGAACTAAGGAAGTTACCTTATTATTGCTCAAGCAGCCTTTCAGCCCTCCTCCTAATTAACTAGATACAGAGCTTTCTGTGCATCAGACTATGAAATGTTTGCCAGTTTTTTTAATTCTGCCAGTTCTTCTCTAAACTTTATCAAAGGTATTACAAATCTTTCAGAAAGCTGTGAAAACTGACATTAGATGCCTAAAGTGTTGTATCAATAATAAAACTGGTATGTTTGTGCACTAGCAAATTTTGCATTTGAAGAGAGCTCTTCCATGTAGTAGACAAAGGTTTAACAAGAGCCTTTAGCTAAGGTTTAAGGTTAGACATATTTAAAGAGAAATAGCATGCATATTTTGAATAATGCAGCAAAATTAATTTTTGCAAGAACTTAGGTTTTGTGGTCACTTCACACCACTGGATGCTTTTGCATTGGTGTTGGATGATTTACAAAATTACATGGTTTATTTTAAACCCAAGCTAAGTGGGAAAATTCCTTTGGTCCTTTTTATGTTAGATGACCACAGTAGTCTCTTCTGGTTTTATAATCTTTTTATGTATAAAAATCAATACATATTAGGAGTAGTTCTCTGTCTATGTTTTGGAAATCAGTGACCAATGGAAAACGTACAGCTTTTCAATGATAAGAATATTCTAGGATTACTTGGATATTTTTTTCTGTGCAGAGTGCCTGAGGTCATTTCTGTTCGTGTGTCAGATCATTCTTGGTGCACAGGAGGAGGCAATTTAGTGTAGTATCATTTCAGCTGAAATCAGTAGTAGTGTTTGAAGTTGAGAGTTCCTTCTATGGAAAATGAATGTTACTTCTGAGTGTTTTTACACTGTGTTTTTTGTCAGTGCAGCTGAATGCTGATTAATTAGTATTTCAAAAGTTGGAAGAACTAAGCATATCTAGCTATTGATGTATGCAGGACTTGGTGTTTAGTGTGGTGATAGGAAATAGTATGTATTTCCCTCTTGGAAGAGAATACAGAGGTAACCGGCTGTGTATTAAGAGAAAAGGGATATTTTTTTTTTTCCCACTGATTTGCTCTGTCAGGAAACTACTTTTGAGCAGCTTGGCTGTTCTTGTGCTCAGTTTAATTCCAGTCAACATATCTTAGATTTTGCAGGAACTTCAAAAGCAATTATTCCATCTCATGGTCTTTTCAGTCATGCCTGTGATTATTCTGTGAAGTGCTTGAGACATTTTTGGTACTTCCTTGAAATGGACAATAATAATCTATTTTTGTTCTCTACCTTTCTAATGAAACCATCACTTAGTAAAGTGCAAAGAAATTCAGTTAGTAATGAGATTTAAAAATTATGTGCTCCTGCTCTTTCATGGAAACTTATGTTTTAAACATATATGTCAGTGAGACAGTTTTCTTTAAAGTGGTAAGAAAAAGAAATATTAGCAGTAACCAGAATATATATTGCTCTAGACTTGAAGAACACTTAACATAGTTCCATATAAAAGATCAGGTTTAATAAATGCCTAGCAACATATGAGGATACAATTGGAGAACTGCAAGTGGACAGATTGTTGGGGTGCACCAGAATCAGGATTAAGGATTTTTTTTCTTAAAAATGAGAAAAATTAAAAATTTTAAAAAAGAAATTTATTCCTTTTTCTTTATCCCTCTTTTTCTGGGTTAATTTTCTGGGATTTTTTGTTCATGGATTGGTTTCAGTTGTGGGAAGGAAGAGGAAGAAGCTGCATCTAGCCTGAGCTCTTACCATGGAATAGGCCATTAGACTGCCTTGAATGAATTCCTCAGTGTATTTTATCAGTGTTTAATTATCTTCACTGTTAAAAATCTGTGCCTTATTTCTAACCTGCATATATTTATCTCTCTCTTTTTCTCCTCTTAGATTTTGTTATACCTTTGAGAAGAATTCTAATAATAAATTCCTTTCATCCTACCCTGCCCCTCACCATGTAGTGGGCTATAGATCGTCATCCAGTGACCCTTCAATCTTCTCTTTGACAAATTAAATAGACTGACCTCTATAAATCTTTTATTAGTAGTGATGTTTTTCAGTCTTGTTGACATGCTCATGGTTCTCTCTTGAACCCATTTGTGAATGTCTTTGAAATGTTGGCAGCAGAACTGGACACAGTGATTTACTAGCAGTCACAAAGGTAATACAGCCTGCCTATTCCTTCTTGATACGTCCCAAATTATATATAAGCCATTAACTACATTATCCTGTGCAGCTGTGATCCGCCATGACACTTACACTTACAAACACTAGTTTGTCAAGCTAATTGCTTCTAAGAATAAAATTGCATCCTGCTTTTTGTTCCTGAATGTGACCTTCTGTTTAGCACCCCCCCAAAAAAAGGTTCAGTGGAAGCTTTGACTAATCTTCCCTCTCTGTTCTCTTTGACCTGAGCAAACTCCATCAACTGCAGTCTTGTATTTGCTTCCATAAATGCATTGTATTTATATTCAGACAGCACTGATTTTTTTTTTTTTTTTTTGGTGTGGCATCCTCCCTACGAGCATATGATGATAATGCCATTTAAAATTCAAGATCAATAAAATAGGCAGTTATTTACTCTGAATCAAAATTTTACATGGTAGGTTTGAAACATATGGCAAAAATGCAATGTTTGTGTGGTAGTGGAAATAAAACATGCAGAGAAATAAGAGATAGTTTAAGAAAAGAAAGGCAGTAAAATGCAGCCAGACATGGATTTCAAGGGGCACAAGCACCTTTTAGACTCCAGTGCTCTGCAGGATTAGTACCATTTTTCTGAACACATTTTCTAGCCCTTTAATAAGGGAAATTAGGTTCTTTGCTTTAGATCACTGTCCAGTTGAGACACTAATTAAAAACCAGTTTAAGAGTGTTTAGGCTTCAAATCTGTTTTTCCTTTGTCCAAGTTGCCCAGTAGTAAAGAAAAAATCATTACCAAAATAAGGAAAAAAGTAATGTTTTTTTTTTTTTTTTGGGTGAGATGGGGGTGGTTGGTTTTTTTTCTTTTTTAAGAGTTTATTGAAAATTGTGAGGGTGTTTCGCATGAAAAACATCAGGATACATGAAACTTTTTTTATTCTTTAAAGCATTTCCTGAGTTTTGATGAAAATTTTCAATCTCTATGGCTTTTTTTCAAGAATTGAAAAATGTGATTCTTTGAAATAATTTTTATGGAAACAAAAATCCCCCAGCAATGTTTTCGGTTTATAAAAGGGGTGGAGGGATGGGTTAGTATGTGTTGCGGTATTTTTTTGTTTTTTTTTTTTAAAAAAGTCCTAGACTTAGGTTAGTCTAGAAGGGTTGATAATATCTACCAGTTACTTTTTCCTGTTTAATGTTTAACTGGTATATATTGCATATTTGTGTTTATGAATTTGTAAGTATGTATACATGCTTAACCCTTTGCTCACAGCAGTCTGTTACAAATACATACAACACAGTTTGATGTGCTGTGTCTGTAGTATGCAAAATCTTTACATGCCAAGCAGATCAATAGTATTCTATTACTGTGATAGCCTGAGGAATGTGGAACAACAAAGACATCCTAATGAAAATTCTAGGGTCGCTTCAGCTATTGAGGCAATCCTCAGAGACTGCAAATGAGTTGAGGGCTTATTTTGAAATTATCATTTAAACTGGAGGGTTGGATATTGTGGAACTCCACTAATTACCATGTATGCTTCAGGGTTTCTGGAATAGCGGAAAACTCTGGCTTAATCATGTAGGCAAGCAGAAAATAGGGAAGGCAGATGTACTGACCTCTTCTTGCCTGAATCTGATTATCTGTTTTTTGACCTCATCCATTTATTTGATGAAGTCTGTTGTTAACTGTGTATTTTACAGGATATATATGCCCATACAAATATTTTTTAAAATATTTTTTTTACTTTTTACATTATTGGGACATATTTGGACTAGCCACTAAGAAAAAAAAAAGACACCTCAGCGTTAAAGAAATTATACCAGATGTAAAATGTTTGGGGTCAATACATTCTGTTAAGGATGACATGATAATAAGAGTGTCCAGTGATGTTTGCTGATACTGCAGTCTCCTGTGGAATATGCTGTTTAAGATGTAGAGACTGTGTACAGAAGTAGACCTTAAAAGCAAATAACCCACAAAATTCCTCCCCTACCACCACCCGCAATCAACCCCCTCAAACCCCCTACCCATTAATCAACCCCCTCAAACCCCCTACCCATTTACCCAACCACCAGAGCAAAGCCTAAGGACTTCAAAACCCACTGCATTTAATAAACGTAGTCACTGTTCACTGTTTTGGGAAATACCATGTTAATTCATTTTAATTGCTTTGACAATTCTTCCAGCAAATGCTTGTTATGGGAGGTTGTCAAATGTAGGGCTGTAAAACATGACATCCATGAAATATGTATTTTTTTCCATTACTTTTCCTGCATGATTGGCTATCAGTCCAGGAGAAGTGGTAGCCTAATTAAGAATAGTGAAACAGGTTTAGACTTTGCTCTCATTGACATAAACAATGTGCTTTAGCCAATTAATTATCTGATCTTGAAAGAGTTTACAGGAAATTGCATGTTTAAAACAGGTAAATACTGCTTTTGTCTATCGTCATGTGAAATAAGACATAAAATAGCAAGGCTTTTTTTTAATTGCTTTTTTTTTTTAAATCAGAGTTTAGTGGTTGCATTGCTACAATGTACATCTAGTTACATGTTTAGCTAAATCAGCAAGTAATCCGTGAGGTGAAGGAGTGCCAACATCTGACCACATAGTAAACCCTGTAAGCGACCACAAGATCTCAGAGTTTTGCTGAAGCCCAGCAGTGGGCTGACTGTAGAAGGGAGGCTGAGGGTGTGCCCTGATCACCCCACAGCAGAGAGGCAGCTGGTTGACTCCATGCTCTTGGGAAGATCATCATCACTGCTGTGCTTGGTTCAGCACATAGAATCATTTAGGTTGGAAAAGACCTTGAGTTCAACCATAAACCTAACAATGCCAAGTTCACCACTAAACCATGTCCCTAAGCGCCACATCTACATGTCTTTTTAAATACCTCCAGGGATGGTGACTCAACCATTCCCTGGGCAGCCTGTTCCAATGCTTGACAACCATTTTGGAGAAGAAATTTTTGCTAATATATGATCTAAACCTCCCCTGGTGCAACTTTAGGTGATTTTTCTCTTGTGCTGTCACTTGTTATCTGGTAGAAGAGACCGACACCCACGTGCCTACAACCTCCTTTCAGGTTGTTGTAGAGAGTGAAGAGGTCTCCCCTGAGCCTCCTTTTCTCCAGACTAAACCACCCCAGTTCCCTCAGCCGCTCCTCATAAGACTTTTGCTCCAGTCCCTTCCCCAGCTTTGTTGCCCTTCTTTGGACATGCTCTAGCACCTCAATGTCTTTCTCATAGTGAGGGACCCAAAACTCAGCACAGTATTCAAGGTGCAGCCTCAGCAGTGCTGAATGCAGAAGGAAAATCACTTCCATTGTCCTGCTGGCTATGCTGTTTTGGATACAAGCCAGGGTGCTGTTTGCCTTCTTGGCCACCTGGGCACACTGCTGGCTCATTCAGCTGGCTATCAACCAATACCTCCAGGTCCTTTTCTGTCGGGCAGCTTTCCAGCCGCTCTTCCCCAAGCCTGTAGGGCTGTGTGGAGTTAAAGGTCTTAGACAAGATCTTGAAGGTCTTTTCCAGACTAAATGATTCTGTGATCATGGAAATTGCAAACTGCATTGACCAAGTACAGCACTTAGGTCTGTACCAGAGCTCCTCCTCTCCAGGGGTATTGCTGGGCTTGAGTCATTTCCTACCTACAGCCAGGTTCTAGATCCTCCTGAATATGGGCTAAAGAGCTATTTATAGCACACTATTATTTAGGCACACTATGTATTGCCATTTATAGTATCAGTTTGAGAGTTTTTATATGCCAGTGTTGTTACAAATGCCTGCAGTTAGACGTGTACATTTGTTATCCAAGTCTTGAATATGCAGCTTTTAAAATACTTGAAAGGAGCAGTGGTAACACAGTCATACGAATTCTAATATCTTCTACCTTAAAAACCCTTTAGTGCTAATAAGATTTCTGAGATTTCCTACAGCACCTCATTTATTCCTACTTATAAATATTGGACCTGAAAATAATCAGTGGTCCCCTTAGATCAACAGTGTTGTTTTGGTATCTGTCTAGGGTTTAAAATTCAGTGATCAGAGGTGAACATGTGATTTTTGATGACTTCTCTAAATTTTCACCTTGAAAGTTATTGCTGGAGCAATTACGCTATTAAAACTGCCAGGAAAATGAGGGAAATGGATTTTCCTGATGAAAATTACTGATTATGAGTTAAAAGAGAAAAGTTTGCTCTATTTTTTTCCCCTATTGTAAACATGTCAATAACTTTCCTGAATCTGGAGTTGGCCCTTTATTATTTCTGACAGGATTTGCAAATAAATCTCAAAATGAACTGATTAAAGCCTTTCCTTAAAAAGTGGATGCTTTGCTGAAATAATGTGGCTGATTCTCATATAGTGGCTTTAAAGGGATTGGTTTATTACCAAAAAAAAAAAAAAAAAAAAGACAGATTGCTTACTTCCTATAAGTGATCTATTAAATTACCACAGCTTTGCTACCGCACTGAGATGTTTTATTTCCATTATATTCTTGGGTTAGCAACATTCATGTACTGTAACAAAAGTCTGGTTATGACTTTCCTACATGAAAGGTCAGTAGTAAAGGGGGGAACAGACTGTTACATATTCCTCATAATGTAAGAACAAAGGTTGGCCTCCACTGAGTGCTCAAATATTGAATGATTGTGTTATACAGCTACAGAGCACCACAGAAAAACTCTTCCCTCCCAAATGAGAAACAGCCCCATATTGATAGATCAGTGTGAAAATGTTTTGCTTGAAATGCCAGTGACAGTCACGTATTTTTGGTTTGTTTATGTCTAGAGACTCAGTTTTGCACCCTAAATTGTCTTCTCAAATTACTCCCAATACTGCACAAGATATTAAGTAGTCTATAAAGCATTCTGGGCATTCTTGCAGAAAAGACTTAATCAGAGTAAGGAACAACACAACAGATTTTATTTGGAGTTACTCATTGAGAACTTCTATTTATCTGTTATATGACATGCAGGTTTATTTATCACTGGGTTTATGCAAGTCATGTATTTGTATGTTTTCGTTATTTCTACTAACAGCTTTTTCACAAACTGGACTGCAGTTGGTGCAGTTTCCCAGGCTCAGTCGAACATCTTCAGATTTTGGGAGAGGACAGAGATTCCCTAATCAGTGTCAATGGACTTACCATATGGTAGAGGCTCGTGAAGCAAGATAGCTGCAAAATCCATACCTCTGATATTGCTAATATTTATTTTGACAGGCTGCTTCTCTCTTCTGTGTCAACATTTATTTTGTGATTGGATTGTGATTGGAGAAGTCAGAGCTCTGTCTTCAATATGTCATAATTTCTTGAGGTTGCAGTCATATCTGAGCTTTAGTTAATGTGTTTTTGTCCTGGTCTCATTTAACATGGTTCAGGACAGCACCTTTCTCCACACCCACCTAAAGCTAGCTGTGCTATGCTGACCCTTGGTGTGCTGTTATCACAGTGTATGTGGGAAGGGCACTATTTTTATATATATATAAAAAACATAAAATTAGAGGGTGGTGGAGTAGATAGATGAGAGTTTCAAACAGGTGACATCATTCAGGGAACGATTTTATCCTAGGGTAATGGAAGATCAGACATAGTATCTATCAACTGAAGCAAGATCAAAGTAATTTGTTAAACTTTGAGAACTATAACTCCATTGCTGAACTGTCGTGATAAACTGGTGATGTACTTGCAATATTTTGACAGTGTTTGATAGGTAGCATTTGGCTGTTGACACAAATATCCTCTGTGCAGTTCTGAGTATCTATTTTTCTGTTCTCAGATGGAAATTAAATGCTTGGGTGGAGAGAAGTAAGAGAAAGCATCTAATACTCACAAAGAGGTATATATACATCACAGTGGCCGAGTAAACAGTAAAGAGAATGGCCCCTGTAGCTGTGGTCTGTGGTGGGTTAGCCCTGGCCAACAGCCGTATGCCCACCCAGCTGCTCACTCTCCCCTGCCTCAGTGGCATGGGGGGGACAAAATGGGATGAGAAAGCTTGTGGGTTGAGATAAAGGCAGGGAGACTACTCATCAACTACTGTATGGGCAAAACTCAGCTTAGGGAAAATTAATTTATTGCCAATTAAAATAGATTTGGGTAGTGAGAAATGAAGGACATTAAAACACCACCTTTCCCCCTGCTTTTTCCAGGTTCAGCATCACTCCTTTGTTCCTGACACCTCTAGTCTCCCCCTGCCCTGAGTGGCATGGAGGTGGTGGTGGTTGTGGTTGGCACATAGTAGTTTCTCCTTTTCACTCCTGCCTCCTCACACTTTTTCCCCTGCTCTGACATGAGTTCCCCACAGGCTCCAGTCCTTCATGGAAAAATCTGCTCAGCATGCGTGCTCCACGGGCTGCAGCTCCTTCAGGATTATCCATCTCCTCCAACGGCTGCAGGGAGTCTCTGCCTTGGTGCTTGGGGCACCTCCTCTTCCCCACCTTCTCTGACCCTGGTGTTCACAGGGTTGTTTGTCACTTGTTTTATTCCTCCTTCCTCCTCCTCTGCCTTTATGGTGTTTTGTGCCTTTTCTTAAATATCTTTTTACTGAGGGGCTCAGCTGTGCCCTGCGGCAGGGCCACTGCGGAGCTGGCTGGAACCGGCTGTGTCTGGCCCTGGGCTGCCCGCGCCTCAGAGGGGCCGCCCGTCCCCACAGCCCCCGCGGCTGTGCCTGGGTGCCTAGAACACCCAGCACGGCAGCCACAGCGTCAGCTTGGCCCTGGGTAGCTCCTGCCTTCATCAGTAGTTGGTTGGGTTTTTTTTTAACCTGGGATTCAGCAAATACATGATGAAAAGATTAATAACCCCAGGCCACAGTCTTGTGGCTGAAAGTGTTTTCTGGTCGAAGCGTTTTGTATTATCTTTCAGTCATCTTTAAGAGAGAGACATGAGCCTGTGGTGAGCTCTGCACAATCTGAAAGGTGGTGATCTGTGAAACTTGATTGTCCAGCCCTTCAGCAAGGCCACCATCTTTGAAAGAGGGGCCTGCTTTTAAAAAACAACTTGCAGAGTCCTCAGTCTAATTGGCAGGATTTTTAAGAAGTGCTAAATATAATGGGGTGTTTAGTGGTTTGTGTGTTGTACAGGAACTCCGAAGGAATTACTTGATGTTTTGATATTATGCAAGATGGGATAACGACCCCTTGTCAAGGATTTGTAAACTTTGCCTGAGGAGTGGTGTAAATTCCTTAAGCTTTTCTGTAGGAGTTTTTGAAATAATGTGATACCACTTTCATCTTTTGTGAGAATGCAGAACAATATATATATGTGTTTGTACTGGGTAGTTTTTAGGAAAGGAAGTAAAAAAGTGGGAGATCTGTTGGATTTAATAGTGACTGTCAACATATTTCTTTGCTGCAGAGCTAATTTGGAGCGAAGGTGTATTCATTCACTCTTTCTCTCACATTCTTCTTTATTAAGGTGCAGTTCAGCTAAAACTGAATTCCTCTTTGACTGTCAATAAACTGTGAAACATGAGGATGCAGAAGACTATCCTTTGCCTTTTTGTACATGAGTGATAAGAGCACAAGATCATTACTACAAGTTTGCTGCAAAGATGAGTTCAGAGGAGAAGAGTGTATCTCCAGCTCACAAAACATCCACTCCATCACATAGAAGTGCCTCCTCTTCATCATCGTCTCAGAGGGACAGGAGGCAGGTAAGGAAAAGATCTAGATGTTTGTAACATCTGGTGAAATTATTCATTTATTCTTTTAATATGGCTGTTAGTTCTCACTAGCTCTAAATTCACTTGCTTATAGCACTGGATAACATTACTATAGCCAAGAACTGCTGATTTTTTTTTTTTAAATCACTCCCACTTTCTAAAGTGGTTTGCAAAAGATTCAGAAGCAACATGGGCACTATGTGTAGCACTGGAGCAGGAAGGTTATAATCATGTGGGTAACTAAGAAACGTGCTTTGAAGTTTTCTGGGAAGTGGTTTCTTGGGCAGCATGAACCTACCTGCTTCCAATTGTTTTGTCCTCTATGAATATCTCTTTTTGTAAATGTAACTACAGAGATATATTATCTTTTTACAAGGTGATATTTCAATTAAATTTAAGTATCACATTGTTCATCCTTTATAGAAGCACCTGATATTTTAAATATTATTTGATTTACTAAAAATTTACACTGATTGTCCCAGATCATATAGTACTAGTTCAGTTACGTCAGACTTCCATTTTCACGACACCCTTATCTATATGGGTGTAATTTGTCTTTTCTGAAGGATCCATTTGAGATGAGGGCTATAATATTTCCCCTCAAAACAGCCGGGGCATTCCTGTGGTTTTTTTAGGACTCGGAGTACAGTCTGGATCCAGTATCAGTGGGATCACTTCAGAAAGTATCAGAGCTACCCACTAAATTTCAGATAGGTTGTTATCTGTATATTTACAAATGCAAAGGTTGATACTAAAAATTAGAACAGAAACATAGAACTTTAAAACTTTGATCCATGGAAATCTTGAACACTAAATCATCGTCTGAGTTAGTTTAACATAATTATGTTTAAAAAAGAAATGTACAAAATGTAAGAATATAATGACTTCATAATCTAAAATATTGTGAAATTTTTTAAATTAATGCAATATTGGCTTCTTTTCAGCTTGACAAGGAAAAGAGGCAGGAGAAAGAACTTAAATAATTGTTTGCTGTGTTATGCATTTGCTTGAATGGCTGTAGCTTAAGAACATTTTCACAGCTACTTGTATGGCAGCTGTGACACTTTTCTCAACTGCTGCTGATACAGTTTTTTTCCCTTACCTGAGTTATAAAAATTTTGAAAACTGAGAATTTTGATAAAAACTGTAACATTTACAGTTTTGAATGTAAATATTCTTACCATAAGGCATGTTCAAAATGTTAAACCAGGAGAAGAATTCTGATGTGTATTCAATAACATGTGAGAAATCACTCCGGAATTTTAAAAATAATTTCCATTGCTTTTCAGTGAAGCCAAAAATTGTATTCTTACAGGTGGTAAATATTTTCCCTTTCATGCTGTACAGGATTTGGGATACTTTACTCAGTTAAGTCCTGGTTAGCATATGATTTCCTCTTAATTTTTAGTAGTTCCATTTGAAGCAAGAATTTTGACATCTTTTATTTAAAGCATCAGTATATTTTATCTTCCACATTTATAGCCAAGTAAGGTGAATGCAAGACTTGTAGGAGCTGCTGAGCTCAGCTAAGAGCATAGTCTTTGAGTTCTTTATGTAATTAAGTAGTTCGGTATGATCATACAAGTTAGAATAAAAACAAAATTACCTTTTGGGAATACATTTTGCCGTAAAACTAATGGCTACCATATCTGTTACCATAGCAACGGGGTAGAGCAAAGTATACCTGTCATCATAATGAAATGGATGCTTAAGTTCATATTTGGTCACTGAAACGTGAAGCATGATTTTAAAATAATGCTGAAGAGGTCGACAGTGTGATGCATCTAGAGCTCTCTTGGATCCAATAATGTCTGATAGTGCTTAACAAGCATATTTAGGAATGTAAATGTGGACTGGAAAGGCTACTGCTAGGCGTTAATTTTTTTGCTTTAGAGTGCTTTTCAGTGTTAAAGGCAGAGAAATATGCAGGAGAATGAATGGGTGGGCAATTTTTTCTGCAATGAAACTGAGGTACAGCATACAACACAGTGTGAGGTGCAATGATACTATATTCAGGGAAATAAACATACAAATGTTTCCTTTGTGCATGTAGACACAGTAAATCAACCAGCTTCATCATACCAGCTACTGTAACAACTGTATTTCTAATTTCTTTCTTTTCTTCTGGCATTATTTGTGTTTATCTTGGTTTTCATAGGCTTTCCCTCACATTCAATGATAGGTAGGGGATTTTGGTTCAGGGGCTGTTGGTCTTTACTTTGAAAAGGCTTGAAAATTGTGCCTTGCTGTCTCCTTGGACTTTTCATAGCAGCTAGGAGAAAAGCACCCTTCCTGAAGGGCTAATATTTATGGGTGTGGAAAGTGATGTGACTGGATGAAGTGTCAATGTAGCTTTCATTGTCATATGTGAGGATAGCACTTGATATTTCTAGATAGTTAATGACTGAAGTCTTCTCATCATATAATTCTTGTCAAAGTCATACTGGCAATTATGGAACAGTTTCCCAATAAATTATGGCACAGGAGGCTCAATGAATGTGAACATGACTGATAAATCATTTCAGTGAGAGTGGAAAATGTCATGCTGCATTATGCTGGCATTTTAAGGCAGCTTTCTTATTTGCACAATATACATCACCTAAGAGAATTAGCAGTCAGCAAAAGCTTTGACATTGCCAATTTGCAGGCTCCGTGACTAAGTAATTGGTAAATGAACAGACTACTGAAGCCAGCAATAACCAAAAAACTGGGTTCAGATTTTTGTCGTCGTAGGAATTTCAGTGTCATTAATTTTCATCAAAATCATGGTTAATTTGGACTATTAGATAGAATGTGGCCTAGGACCACTTGGTTTGTTTAACCCCTGAGCTGAGCAGAGTGGGAGTGGCAGGGCAGTTGTAGTGTCCTTCATAGGAATACTTTAGAATGGAGCAACAGCAGTTTTTCCTACTGTGGAGCTGTTGCAGAGCATAGAACCCCTGTCATTTCCACTGTTAGGGGATCTCCCTAAGAAAACTAAGAGTCCCCACACAAAGTTGTGCATAAAAACTGCAATTCTGACAGCCTTTTATGTGGGCTGTTCTGGAAAGGGAGATTTTTTTTTTTCATCCCTCGTGAAACTCTGAAAAGGCTAGTTGT
The DNA here is from genome assembly GCF_963210335.1 of Falco punctatus. Lineage (NCBI taxonomy): Eukaryota > Metazoa > Chordata > Aves > Falconiformes > Falconidae > Falco > Falco punctatus. Next base: position 17,957,210 of record NC_137588.1, on the reverse strand, counting down.
ATTCTGTTGCACAACAAAAAGGAGGAAAACTAATACCGTTTTTAGAAAGTACAGCTGAATATGATAAAATCGTGTTGTGTATTCCGTTTGATGGGTGTGAGTTATGTATAAATATTCAATATTTTATTTATTGACAAAGTATGCAAGTCACACTGCATGCTGTAATATGTTATATATTCTCTGCAATGCATGTGTAGTAATACTGTACTGAGAAGGCAGAAAGAAGTAAATACATTATAGAGTTAGCAGCGTGCAGTTTGGTAAACTGGGGCCTGATCTCAAGCTATTTAAACAGAGGGAGTGATATAGGAGAGTAATAATGAAACTGAACAAAGGAAAAGATTTTGACTTTTCTGACCAACATCTAAAGGCCTAGCTAATACATGATGTGAAGTAGAATTTAGCTATGCCTGTTATTTAAATGCAAGGATTTATCTTCCAATGTCTCAATTTTCTTTTTCGGGGGCAGGGATGATCAGCTGTTATCTCCCTTCTCTCTCTGTTTCTCTTTGTCAGACTGCTGTTTCAACAAATCCAGACTTTTTGAATTTCAACAAATTCAACACAAGCAAACACACAAAAGGAGAAAAGCTTTTAGTTTTATTGCGCTGAGCTTTGAGTCTAAATTTTTTTTTCTTTCTTGTAAGAGCAATATTGACTAACAGGAGAAGGGATGTACTCAAGGGGAACCAGAAAAGGACTGAGTTTGGGCAGATGATGTTTACTTGGTCTTGAAATTTAGGAGCGGAGCATGATTGCAAAGTCAAGTCTCTGGTCTTGCCTAGATGTCTCTGCTGGAAAATGCCTGGTTAGCTTTTTATAACCACTGTGTTTTAGTTGCTTAAGTAATCGCCTGAAAGCATTATTTCCTAAGGCAGGTATCAGCATTTTGTAGATAAACAGGCTGTAATGATGATGGAAGGATCAAGTCATTTGTCAGCAGCAACCTTAACTAAACCTTAGTTTACAGAGTATCTGGAGAACTATAACAAAGTTATTGCAGTAGGTGTATCTGGGAGTGAAATGCATAGCACCTGAAAAAAAGGACAAAAAGGACTATTAATCATTATTTAGATATAGAGATACAGTAGTAATCTAGGCCTCACAGTCCTATGCACTGTATTAAGCATGTAATAAAAGGTAGTCACTAGCATAAAGTGCTGATTAGATGAGATGGACATAGGACTGGGAGCAGAAAAAGGTGACTTGTCTGTTGTCTCTTTCATCAACTAATGATAAAGCATAATGAGAAAAGATGTGGCATAATAGGAAAATGTCATGGCTTCTATGTCATTTCTAGAGTTTCATGCTTCCAGCTAAGAGTAAGAAAAGTAGAATCATGCAGGGAAGTCTCTTGGCTAAGAAAACTGCCATCAAGTTTTTTCCCAGAAATGAGCTGCAAATTTTTTCATAAATGGTACTGCACGGACCATCAGGTTCTGTGAAGCTGAGTTCATATAGGCAATCTGCATGCCAGAGCAAGTGCATGGTGCTGGGGGGAGAAGTGAGAAGTGCCAGAAGTAGAGTGCTCAGCTGTGCAGTGCAGAGAGGAAAAGGTACTTGATTTAGAGAGTGAGACTCTTGGTGAGGAAATGAATAGGTGAAAAGAAATGAGTAGGACAGAGAGAACTGGGTGGGCCAAATGTTTCATGTCCTACAACCTCATGAAGCAAGGCCTGGTTTGTAGGGAGAAAAACAACTGGCTGAAAAAGTAAGGGCAGAGTAGAGAGAAGGAAAGCAAGGAGAGAGGTGGTGGGGTTTTTTTGTGACCAGGAGTATCTGGGAGAGCTGATTGGTGTGTAGAAGGAAAAAAAAAAAACCAAATAGGTACAAACAGTCTTTTATTCTAACTGCTTTATGTTTAAGAAGCTCTTTTTATGGGGTTATTCTAAGCAATAGCAGATTCACTTTTAATCTGTCCCACAGAAAAAGTGGGTCTAGTATTTGAGACTGGAGGTACTTAAGGTAAAATGCTGGGGGTTAAAATGAGAGACCTGCTGTTGCTATTGCTTTGGCTCCTGTTGCTGCTACACCTTTCCTGGGCAGCTCAATGTGAAGTAGCAAAGCAGTGGCAATGGGAAGGGTCATGGCAGGAGCAGCTGCAGTGGCATTTCAGCCACTAGTGCTTTTTCCCCTTGGTAGGCTAGGTTGGCAGGGTGAGGTTCCATCACGTACACAGATTCATCTTTCCCGGTGGAAGTTAAAGTGCTTTGAAAGAATCTCTCTCTTTTTCATTGTCCTATTTTTCCTGGCAGACTGGGAACAATTGGGTGTCTGAGAGTTTGTGAAGGGGATAGGAAGGAGTGTTTGTGCTCATGTAGTTTTAATTTTTTGGTTGTAATATATTGAGATGCCTCAAACTCAACTTTTTTTTTTGTTTGTTTATTTGGTTGGTTTGGTTTTATGACCAGTTAG